>NW_024544557.1:1200000-1800000 GCF_018167655.1 Microtus oregoni
CACCCAGCACCCTGTGTACTGAGCACTGAGCACCCACCACCCCGAGCACTGAGCACTCAGCACCCTGTGTACTGAGCACCCAGCACCCAGAGCACTGAGCACTGAGCACCCTGAGTGCTGAGCACCCTGAGTACTGAGCACCCAGCACCCTGAGCACTGAGCACCCTGCACCCCGAGCACTGAGCACCCAGCACCCAGAACACTGAGCACTGAGCATCCTGTGTACTGAGCACTGAGCACCCTGAGCACTGAGCACCGAGCACCCTGAGTACTGAGCACTGAGCACCCTGAGCACTGAGCACGCAGCACCCTAAGTACTGAGCACCCAGCACCCTGAGCACTGAGGACCGAGCACCCTGAGTACTAAGCACCCATCACCCTGAGTACTGAGCACCCAGCACCCTGAGAACTGAGCACCCAGCACGCTGAGTACTGAGCACTGAGCACCCTGAGTACTGAGCACCGAGCACCCTGAGCACTGAACACACAGCACCCTGAGCACTGAGCACCCAGCACCCTGAGCACTGAGCACCCAGCAGCCTGAGTACTGAGCACCCTGAGTACTGAGCACCCAGCACCCTGAGCACTGAGCACCCAGCACCCCGAGCACTGAGCACCCAGCACCCTGAGCACTGAGCACCCTGAGTACTGAGCACTGAGCACCCTGAGTACTGTGTACTGAGCACCCTGAGTACTGAGCATGCAGCACCCTGAGTACTGAGCACCCAGCACCCTTAGCAATGAGCACCCTGAGAACTGAGCACCCAGCACCCTGAGCACTGAGCACCGAGCACCCCGAGCACTGAGCACCCAGCACCCGGAGTACTGAGCACCCAGCACCCTGAGTACTATGCACCGAGCACCCTGAGTACTGAGCACCCAGTACCCTGAGCACTGAACACACAGCACCCTGAGTACTGAGCACCCCGAGCACTGAGCACCCAGCACCCTGAGCACTGAGGACCCAGCACCCTGAGTACTGAGCACCCAGC
Organism: Microtus oregoni; assembly: GCF_018167655.1. Taxonomy (NCBI): domain Eukaryota; kingdom Metazoa; phylum Chordata; class Mammalia; order Rodentia; family Cricetidae; genus Microtus; species Microtus oregoni. Next base: position 1,200,993 of record NW_024544557.1, read on the forward strand.
ACCCTGAGCACTGAGCACCCAGCACCCTGAGTACTGAGCACCCAGCACCCTGAGCACTGAGCACCCAGCACCCTGAGTACTGAGCATCCAGCACCCTGAGTACTGAGCACCCAGCACCCTGAGCACTGAGCACCCTGAGCACTGAGCACCGAGCACCCTGAGTACTGAGCACTGAGCACCCTGAGCACTGAGCACCCAGCACCCTGAGTACTGAGCACCCAGCACCCTGAGCACTGAGGACCGAGCACCCTGAGTACTAAGCACCCAGCACCCAGAGTACTGAGCACCCAGCACCCTGAGCACTGAGCACACAGCACGCTGAGTACTGAGCACTGAGCACCCTGAGTACTGAGCACCGAGCACCCTGAGTACTGAGCACCCAGCACCATGAGCACTGAGCACCCAGCACTCTGAGCACTGAGCACCCAGCACCCCGAGCACTGAGCACCCAGCACCCCGAGCACTGAGCACCCAGCACCCCAAGCACTGAGCACTGTGCTCCCTAAGTAATGAGCACTGAGCACCCTGAGTACTAAGCACCCAGCACCCTGAGTACTGAGCACCCAGCACCCTGAGTACTGAGCACCCAGCACCCTGAGTTCTGAGCACCCAGCGTACTGAGCACCGAGCACCCCGAGCACTGAGCACCCAGCACCCTGAGTACTGAGGACCCAGCACCCCGAGCACTGAGCACACAGCACCCTGAGTACTGAGCACCCAGCACCCTGAGCACTGAGCACCCAGCACCCTGAGTACTGAGCACTGAGCACCCTGAGTACTGAGCACCCAGCATCCCGAGCACTGAGGACCCAGCACCCCGAGCACCGAGCACCCAGCACCCTGAGCACTGAGCACCCAGCACCCTGAGCACTGAGCACCCAGCACCCTGAGTACTGAGCACCCAGCACCCTGAGTACTGAGCACCCAACGTACTGAGCACCGAGCACCCTGAGCACTGAGCACCCAGCACCCTGAGTACTGAGCACACAGCACCCTGAGCAATGAGCACCCTGAGTACTGAGCACCCAGCTCCTTGAGCAATGAGCACCGAGCACCCCGAGCACTGAGCACCCAGCACCCGGAGTACTGAGCACCCAGCACCGTGAGTACTAAACACCAAGCACCCTGAGTACTGAGCACCCAGCACCCTGAGTACTGAGCACCCAGCACCCTGAGTACTGAGCACCCAGCACCCTGAGTACTGAGCACCCAGCGTACTGAGCACCGAGCACCCCGAGCACTGAGCACCCAGCACCCAGAGTACTGAGCACCCAGCACCCCGAGCACTGAGCACCCAGCACCCTGAGTACTGAGCACCGAGCACCCTGAGTACTGAGCACCCAGCAACCTGAGTACTGAGCACCCAACGTACTGAGCACCGAGCACCCTGAGCACTGAGCACCCAGCACCCTGAGTACTGAGCACCCAGCATCCTGAGCAATGAGCACCCTGAGTACTGAGCACCCAGCACCTTGAGCACTGAGCACCGAGCACCCCGAGCACTGAGCACCCAGCACCCTGAGTACTGAGCACCGAGCACCCTGAGTACTGAGCACCCAGCACCGTGAGTACTGAGCACCCAGCACCCTGAGTACTGAGCACCCAGCACCCTGAGTACTGAGCACCCAGCACCCTGAGTACTGAGCACACAGCGTACTGAGCACCGAGCACACCGAGCACTGAGCACCCAGCACCCAGAGTACTGAGCACCCAGCACCCCGAGCACTGAGCACCCAGCACCCTGAGTACTGAGCACCGAGCACCCTGAGTACTGAGCACCCAGCAACCTGAGTACTGAGCACCCAACGTACTGAGCACCGAGCACCCTGAGCACTGAGCACCCAGCACCCTGAGTACTGAGCACCCAGCATCCTGAGCAATGAGCACCCTGAGTACTGAGCACCCAGCACATGAGCACTGAGCACCGAGCACCCCGAGCACTGAGCACCCAGCACCCGAGTACTGAGCACCCAGCACCCTGAGTCCTGAGCACCCAGCACCCTGAGTCCTGAGCACTGAGCAACCAGCACCCCGAGCACTGAGCACCCAGCACCCTGAGCACTGAGCACCGAGCAACGTGAGCACTGAGCACCCAGCACCCTGAGGACTGAACACCCAGCACCCCGAGCACAGAGCACCCAGCACCCTTAGCACTGAGCACCCTGAGTACTGAGCACCCAGCACCCTGAGTACTGAGCACCCAGCAACCAGAGCACTGATCACCGAGCACCCTGAGCACTGAGCACACAGCACCCTGAGCACTGAGCACCCAGCACCCTGAGCACTGAGCACCCAGCAGCCTGAGTACTTAGCACCCTGAGTACTGAGCACCCAGCACCCCGAGCACTGAGTACCCAGCACCCTGAGCACTGAGCACCCAGCACCCTGAGCACTGAGCACCCAGCAACCCGAGCACTGAGCACCCAGCACGCTGAGCACTGAGCACCCTGAGTTCTGAGCACTGAGCACCCTGAGTACTGAGCACTGAGCACCCTGAGTTCTGAGCACCCAGCACCCTGAGTACTGAGCACCCAGCACCCTGAGTACTGAGCACCCAGCACCCTGAATACTGAGCACCCAGCACCCTGAGTACTGAGCACCCAGCACCCTGAGCAATGAGCACCCTGAGTACTGAGCACCCAGCACCCCGAGCACTGAGCACCCAGCACCCAGAGTATTGAGCACCCAGCACCCTGAGTACTAAGCACCGAGCACCCTGAGTACTGAGCACCCAGTACCCTGAGCACTGAACACACAGCAACCTGAGTACTGAGCAACCCGAGCACTGTTCACCCAGCACCCTGAGCACTGAGGACCCAGCACGCTGAGTACTGAGCACTGAGCACTCTGAGTACTGAGCACCGAGCACCCTGAGTACTGAGCACCCAGCACCATGAGCACTGAGCACCCAGCACCCTGAGCACTGAGCACCCAGCACCCCGAGCACTGAGCACCCAGCACCCCGAGCACTGAGCACCCAGCACCCCAAGCACTGAGCACTGTGCTCCCTAAGTAATGAGCACTGAGCACCCTGAGTACTAAGCACCCAGCACCCTGAGTACTGAGCACCCAGCACCCTGAGTACTGAGCACCCAGCACCCTGAGTTCTGAGCACCCAGCGTACTGAGCACCGAGCACCCCGAGCACTGAGCACCCAGCACCCTGAGTACTGAGGACCCAGCACCCCGAGCACTGAGCACACAGCACCCTGAGTACTGAGCACCCAGCACCCTGAGCACTGAGCACCCAGCACCCTGAGTACTGAGCACTGAGCACCCTGAGTACTGAGCACCCAGCACCCCGAGCACTGAGCACCCAGCACCCCGAGCACCGAGCACCCAGCACCCTGAGCACTGAGCACCCAGCACCCTGAGCACTGAGCACCCAGCACCCTGAGTACTGAGCACCCAGCACCCTGAGTACTGAGCACCCAACGTACTGAGCACCGAGCACCCTGAGCACTGAGCACCCAGCACCCTGAGTACTGAGCACCCAGCACCCTGAGCAATGAGCACCCTGAGTACTGAGCACCCAGCTCCTTGAGCACTGAGCACCGAGCACCCCGAGCACTGATCACCCAGCACCCGGAGTACTGAGCACCCAGCACCGTGAGTACTAAACACCAAGCACCCTGAGTACTGAGCACCCAGCACCCTGAGTACTGAGCACCCAGCACCCTGAGTACTGAGCACCCAGCACCCTGAGTACTGAGCACCCAGCGTACTGAGCACCGAGCACCCCGAGCACTGAGCACCCAGCACCCAGAGTACTGAGCACCCAGCACCCCGCGCACTGAGCACCCAGCACCCTGAGTACTGAGCACCGAGCACCCTGAGTACTGAGCACCCAGCAACCTGAGTACTGAGCACCCAACGTACTGAGCACCGAGCACCCTGAGCACTGAGCACCCAGCACCCTGAGTACTGAGCACCCAGCATCCTGAGCAATGAGCACCCTGAGTACTGAGCACCCAGCACCTTGAGCACTGAGCACCCAGCACTCTGAGCACTGAGCACCCAGCACCCCGAGCACTGAGCACCCAGCACCCCGAGCACTGAGCACCCAGCACCCCAAGCACTGAGCACTGTGCTCCCTAAGTAATGAGCACTGAGCACCCTGAGTACTAAGCACAAAGCACCCTGAGTACTGAGCACCCAGCACCCTGAGTACTGAGCACCCAGCACCCTGAGTTCTGAGCACCCAGCGTACTGAGCACCGAGCACCCCGAGCACTGAGCACCCAGCACCCTGAGTACTGAGGACCCAGCACCCCGAGCACTGAGCACACAGCACCCTGAGTACTGAGCACCCAGCACCCTGAGCACTGAGCACCCAGCACCCTGAGTACTGAGCACTGAGCACCCTGAGTACTGAGCACCCAGCACCCCGAGCACTGAGGACCCAGCACCCCGAGCACCGAGCACCCAGCACCCTGAGCACTGAGCACCCAGCACCCTGAGCACTGAGCACCCAGCACCCTGAGTACTGAGCACCCAGCACCCTGAGTACTGAGCACCCAACGTACTGAGCACCGAGCACCCTGAGCACTGAGCACCCAGCACCCTGAGTACTGAGCACCCAGCACCCTGAGCAATGAGCACCCTGAGTACTGAGCACCCAGCTCCTTGAGCACTGAGCACCGAGCACCCCGAGCACTGAGCACCCAGCACCCGGAGTACTGAGCACCCAGCACCGTGAGTACTAAACACCAAGCACCCTGAGTACTGAGCACCCAGCACCCTGAGTACTGAGCACCCAGCACCCTGAGTACTGAGCACCCAGCACCCTGAGTACTGAGCACCCAGCGTACTGAGCACCGAGCACCCCGAGCACTGAGCACCCAGCACCCAGAGTACTGAGCACCCAGCACCCCGAGCACTGAGCACCCAGCACCCTGAGTACTGAGCACCGAGCACCCTGAGTACTGAGCACCCAGCAACCTGAGTACTGAGCACCCAACGTACTGAGCACCGAGCACCCTGAGCACTGAGCACCCAGCACCCTGAGTACTGAGCACCCAGCATCCTGAGCAATGAGCACCCTGAGTACTGAGCACCCAGCACCTTGAGCACTGAGCACCGAGCACCCCGAGCACTGAGCACCCAGCACCCTGAGTACTGAGCACCGAGCACCCTGAGTACTGAGCACCCAGCACCCTGAGTACTGAGCACCCAGCACCCTGAGTACTGAGCACCCAGCCCCCTGAGGACTGAGCACCCAGCACCCCTATCACTGAGCACCCAGCGCCCTGAGCACTGAGCACCCTGAGTACTGAGCACTGAGCACCCTGCGTACTGAGCACTGAGCACCCTGAGTACTGAGCACCTAGCACCCTGAGTACTGAGCACCCAGCACCCCGAGCACTGAGCACCGAGCACCCTGAGTACTGAGCACCCAGCACACCGAGTACTGAGCACCCAGCACCCTGAGTACTGAGCACCCAGCACACCGAGCACTGAGCACCGAGCACCCCGAGCTCTGAGCACCCAGCACCCTGAGTACTAAGCACCCAGCACCCGGAGTACTAAGCACCCAGCACCCTGAGTACTGAGCACCCAGCGTACTGAGCACCGAGCACCCTGAGCACTGAGCACCCAGCACCCTGAGTACTGAGCACACAGCACCCCGAGCACTGAGCACCCAGCACCCTGAGTACTGAGCACCCAACGTACTGAGCACCGAGCACCCTGAGCACTGAGCACCCAGCACCCTGAGTAATGAGCACCCAGCACCCTGAGCAATGAGCATCCTGAGTACTGAGCACCCAGCACCTTGAGCACTGAGCACCGAGCACCCCGAGCACTGAGCACCCAGCACCCGGAGTACTGAGCACCCAGCACCCTGAGTACTAAGCACCGAGCACCCTGAGTACTGAGCACCCAGCACCCTGAGCACTGAACACACAGCACCCTGAGTACTGAGCAGCGAGCACCCCGAGAACTGAGCACCCAGCACCCCGAGAACTGAGCACCCAGCACCCCGAGCACTGAGCACCCAGCACCCTGAGTACTGAGCACCCAGCACCCTGAGTACTGAGCACCCAGCACCCCGAGCACTGAGTACCCAGCACCCTGAGCACTGAGCACCCAGCACCATGAGCACTGAGCACCCAGCACCCTGAGCACTGAGCACCCAGCAGCCTGAGTACTGAGCATTGAGCACCCAGCACCCCGAGCACTGAGCACCCAGCACCCTGAGTACTGATCACTGAGCACCCAGCACCCCGAGCACTGAGCACCCAGCACCCTGAGTACTGAGCACCCAGCACCCTGAGCACTGAGCACCGAGCACCCTGAGCACTGAGCACCCAGCACCCTGAGGACTGAGCACCCAGCACCCCGATCACTGAGCACCCAGCCCCCTGAGCACTGAGCACCCTGAGTACTGAGCACTGAGCACCGTGAGTACTGAGCAATGAGCACCCTGAGTACCGAGCACCCAGCACCCTGAGTACTGAGTACCCAGCAACCTGAGCACTGAGCACCGAGCACCCTGAGCACTGAGCACACAGCACCCTGAGCACTGAGCACCCAGCACCCCGAGCACTGAGCACCCAGCACCCTGTGCACTGAGCACCCTGAGTACTGAGCACTGAGCACCCTGAGTACTGAGTACTGAGCTCCCTGAGTACTGAGCACCCAGCACCCTGAGTACTGAGCACCCAGCACCCTTAGCAATGAGCACCCTGAGTACTGAGCACCCAGCACACTGAGCACTGAGCACCGAGCACCCCGAGCACTGAGCACCCAGCACCCGGAGTACTGAGCACCCAGCACCCTGAGTACTATGCACCGAGCACCCTGAGTACTGAGCACCCAGTACCCTGAGCACTGAACACACAGCACCCTGAGTACTGAGCACCCCGAGCACTGAGCACCCAGCACCCTGAGCACTGACGACCCAGCACCCTGAGTACTGAGCACCCAGCACCCTGAGCACTGAGCACCCAGCACCCTGAGTACTGAGCACCCAGCACCCTGAGCACTGAGCACCCAGCACCCTGAGTACTGAGCATCCAGCACCCCGAGCACTGAGCACCCAGCACCCCGAGCACTGAGCACTCAGCACCCTGTGTACTGAGCACTGAGTACACAGCACCCCGAGCAATGAGCACCCAGCACCCTGAGCACTGAGCGAGGAGCACCCTGAGTACTGAGCACTGAGCACCCTGAGCACTGAGCACCCAGCACCCTGAGTACTGAGCACCCAGCACCCTGAGCACTGAGGACCGAGCACCCTGAGTACTAAGCACCCAGCACCCAGAGTACTGAGCACCCAGCACCCTGAGCACTGAGCACACAGCACGCTGAGTACTGAGCACTGAGCACCCTGAGTACTGAGCACCGAGCACCCTGAGCACTGAGCACCCAGCACGCTGAGTACTGAGCACTGAGCACTCTGAGTACTGAGCACCGAGCACCCTGAGTACTGAGCACCCAGCACCATGAGCACTGAGCACCCAGCACCCTGAGCACTGAGCAGCCAGCACCCCGAGCCCTGAGCACCCAGCACCCCGAGCACTGAGCACCCAGCACCCCGAGCACTGAGCACTGTGCTCCCTAAGTAATGAGCACTGAGCACCCTGAGTACTAAGCACCCAGCACCCTGAGTACTGAGCACCCAGCACCCTGAGTACTGAGCACCCAGCACCCTGAGTACTGAGCACCCAGCGTACTGAGCACCGAGCTCCCCGAGCACTGAGCACCCAGCACCCTGAGTACTGAGGACCCAGCACCCCGAGCACTGAGCACCCAGCACCCTGAGTACTTAGCACCCAGCACCCTGAGCACTGATCACCCAGCACCCTGAGTACTGAGCACGGAGCACCCTGAGTACTGAGCACCAAGCACCCCGAGCACTGAGCACCCAGCACCCCGAGCACCGAGCACCCAGCACCCTGAGCACTGAGCACCCAGCACCCTGAGCACTGAGCACCCAGCATCCTGAGCACTGAGCACCCAGCACCCTGAGTACTGAGCACCCAACGTACTGAGCACCGAGCACCCTGAGCACTGAGCACCCAGCACCCTGACTACTGAGCACCCAGCACCCTGAGCAATGAGCACCCTGAGTACTGAGCACCCAGCTCCTTGAGCACTGAGCACCGAGCACCCCGAGCACTGAGCACCCAGCACCCGGACTACTGAGCACCCAGCACCGTGAGTACTAAGCACCAAGCACCCTGAGTACTGAGCACCCAGCACCCTGAGTACTGAGCACCCAGCACCCTGAGTACTGAGCACCCAGCACCCTGAGTACTGAGCACCCAGCGTACTGAGCACCGAGCACCCCGAGCACTGAGCACCCAGCACCCAGAGTACTGAGCACCCAGCACCCCGAGCACTGAGCACCCAGCACCCTGAGTACTGAGCACCGAGCACCCTGAGTACTGAGCACCCAGCAACCTGAGTACTGAGCACCCAACGTACTGAGCACCGAGCACCCTGAGCACTGAGCACCCAGCACCCTGAGTACTGAGCACCCAGCACCATGAGCACTGAGGACCGAGCACCCTGAGTACTTAGCACCAAGCACCCTGAGTACTGAGCACCCAGCACCCTGAGCACTGAGCACCCAGCACACTGAGTACTGAGCACTGAGCACCCTGAGTACTGAGCACCGAGCACCCTGAGCACTGAGCACCCAGCACGCTGAGTACTGAGCACTGAGCACACTGAGTACTGAACACCCAGCACCCTGAGTATTCAGCACCCAGCACACTGTGCACTGAGCAACCAGCACCCTGAGTACTGAGCACCCAGCACCCCAAGCACTGAGCACCCTGAGTACTGAGCACCCAGCACCCCAAGCAATTAGCACCCTGAGTACTGAGCACCCAGCACCCTGATTAATGAGCACCCAGCACCCCGAGCACTCAGCACCCAGCACCCCGAGCACTGAGCACCCAGCACACCGAGCAATGAGCACCCAGCACACCGAGCACTCAGCAGCCAGCACACCGAGCACTGAGCACCCAGCACACCGAGCACTGAGCACCCAGCACCCCGAGCACCGAGCACCCTGAGTACTGAGCACTGAGCACCCTGAGTACTGAGCACCCAGCACCCTGAGTACTAAGCACCCAGCACCCTGAGCAATGAGCACCCTGAGTACTGAGCACCCAGCACCCTGAGCACTGAGCACCGAGCACCCCGAGCACTGAGCACACAGCACCCGGAGTACTGAGCACCCAGCACCCTGAGCACTGTACACACAGCACCCTGAGTACTGAGCACCCCGAGCACTGAGCACCCAGCACCCTGAGCACTGAGGACCCAGCACCCTGAGCACTGAGCACCCTGCACCCTGAGTTCTGAGCACCCTGCACCCTGAGCACTGAGCACCCAGCACCCTGAGTACTGAGCATCCAGCACCCCGAGCACTGACCACCCAGCACCCTGTGTACTGAGCACTGAGCACCCACCACCCCGAGCACTGAGCACTCAGCACCCTGTGTACTGAGCACCCAGCACCCAGAGCACTGAGCACTGAGCACCCTGAGTGCTGAGCACCCTGAGTACTGAGCACCCAGCACCCTGAGCACTGAGCACCCTGCACCCTGAGCACTGAGCACCCAGCACCCAGAACACTGAGCACTGAGCATCCTGTGTACTGAGCACTGAGCACCCTGAGCACTGAGCACCGAGCACCCTGAGTACTGAGCACTGAGCACCCTGAGCACTGAGCACGCAGCACCCTAAGTACTGAGCACCCAGCACCCTGAGCACTGAGGACCGAGCACCCTGAGTACTAAGCACCCATCACCCTGAGTACTGAGCACCCAGCACCCTGAGAACTGAGCACCCAGCACGCTGAGTACTGAGCACTGAGCACCCTGAGTACTGAGCACCGAGCACCCTGAGCACTGAACACACAGCACCCTGAGCACTGAGCACCCAGCACCCTGAGCACTGAGCACCCAGCAGCCTGAGTACTGAGCACCCTGAGTACTGAGCACCCAGCACCCTGAGCACTGAGCACCCAGCACCCCGAGCACTGAGCACCCAGCACCCTGAGCACTGAGCACCCTGAGTACTGAGCACTGAGCACCCTGAGTACTGTGTACTGAGCACCCTGAGTACTGAGCACCCAGCACCCCGAGCACTGAGTACCCAGCACCCTGAGCACTGAGCACCCAGCACCATGAGCACTGAGCACCCAGCACCCTGAGCACTGAGCACCCAGCACCCTGAGTACTGAGCATTGAGCACCCAGCACCCCGAGCACTGAGCACCCAGCACCCTGAGTACTGATCACTGAGCACCCAGCACCCCGAGCACTGAGCACCCAGCACCCTGAGTACTGAGCACCCAGCACCCTGAGCACTGAGCACCGAGCACCCTGAGCACTGAGCACCCAGCACCCTGAGGACTGAGCACCCAGCACCCCGATCACTGAGCACCCAGCCCCCTGAGCACTGAGCACCCTGAGTACTGAGCACTGAGCACCGTGAGTACTGAGCAATGAGCACCCTGAGTACCGAGCACCCAGCACCCTGAGTACTGAGTACCCAGCAACCTGAGCACTGAGCACCGAGCACCCTGAGCACTGAGCACACAGCACCCTGAGCACTGAGCACCCAGCACCCCGAGCACTGAGCACCCAGCACCCTGTGCACTGAGCACCCTGAGTACTGAGCACTGAGCACCCTGAGTACTGAGTACTGAGCTCCCTGAGTACTGAGCACCCAGCACCCTGAGTACTGAGCACCCAGCACCCTTAGCAATGAGCACCCTGAGTACTGAGCACCCAGCACACTGAGCACTGAGCACCGAGCACCCCGAGCACTGAGCACCCAGCACCCGGAGTACTGAGCACCCAGCACCCTGAGTACTATGCACCGAGCACCCTGAGTACTGAGCACCCAGTACCCTGAGCACTGAACACACAGCACCCTGAGTACTGAGCACCCCGAGCACTGAGCACCCAGCACCCTGAGCACTGACGACCCAGCACCCTGAGTACTGAGCACCCAGCACCCTGAGCACTGAGCACCCAGCACCCTGAGTACTGAGCACCCAGCACCCTGAGCACTGAGCACCCAGCACCCTGAGTACTGAGCATCCAGCACCCCGAGCACTGAGCACCCAGCACCCCGAGCAATGAGCACTCAGCACCCTGTGTACTGAGCACTGAGTACACAGCACCCCGAGCAATGAGCACCCAGCACCCTGAGCACTGAGCGAGGAGCACCCTGAGTACTGAGCACTGAGCACCCTGAGCACTGAGCACCCAGCACCCTGAGTACTGAGCACCCAGCACCCTGAGCACTGAGGACCGAGCACCCTGAGTACTAAGCACCCAGCACCCAGAGTACTGAGCACCCAGCACCCTGAGCACTGAGCACACAGCACGCTGAGTACTGAGCACTGAGCACCCTGAGTACTGAGCACCGAGCACCCTGAGCACTGAGCACCCAGCACGCTGAGTACTGAGCACTGAGCACTCTGAGTACTGAGCACCGAGCACCCTGAGTACTGAGCACCCAGCACCATGAGCACTGAGCACCCAGCACCCTGAGCACTGAGCAGCCAGCACCCCGAGCCCTGAGCACCCAGCACCCCGAGCACTGAGCACCCAGCACCCCGAGCACTGAGCACTGTGCTCCCTAAGTAATGAGCACTGAGCACCCTGAGTACTAAGCACCCAGCACCCTGAGTACTGAGCACCCAGCACCCTGAGTACTGAGCACCCAGCACCCTGAGTACTGAGCACCCAGCGTACTGAGCACCGAGCTCCCCGAGCACTGAGCACCCAGCACCCTGAGTACTGAGGACCCAGCACCCCGAGCACTGAGCACCCAGCACCCTGAGTACTTAGCACCCAGCACCCTGAGCACTGATCACCCAGCACCCTGAGTACTGAGCACGGAGCACCCTGAGTACTGAGCACCAAGCACCCCGAGCACTGAGCACCCAGCACCCCGAGCACCGAGCACCCAACACCCTGAGCACTGAGCACCCAGCACCCTGAGCACTGAGCACCCAGCATCCTGAGCACTGAGTACCCAGCACCCTGAGTACTGAGCACCCAACGTACTGAGCACCGAGCACCCTGAGCACTGAGCACCCAGCACCCTGACTACTGAGCACCCAGCACCCTGAGCAATGAGCACCCTGAGTACTGAGCACCCAGCTCCTTGAGCACTGAGCACTGAGCACCCCGAGCACTGAGCACCCAGCACCCGGACTACTGAGCACCCAGCACCGTGAGTACTAAGCACCAAGCACCCTGAGTACTGAGCACCCAGCACCCTGAGTACTGAGCACCCAGCACCCTGAGTACTGAGCACCCAGCACCCTGAGTACTGAGCACCCAGCGTACTGAGCACCGAGCACACCGAGCACTGAGCACCCAGCACCCAGAGTACTGAGCACCCAGCACCCCGAGCACTGAGCACCCAGCACCCTGAGTACTGAGCACCGAGCACCCTGAGTACTGAGCACCCAGCAACCTGAGTACTGAGCACCCAACGTACTGAGCACCGAGCACCCTGAGCACTGAGCACCCAGCACCCTGAGTACTGAGCACCCAGCACCATGAGCACTGAGGACCGAGCACCCTGAGTACTTAGCACCAAGCACCCTGAGTACTGAGCACCCAGCACCCTGAGCACTGAGCACCCAGCACACTGAGTACTGAGCACTGAGCACCCTGAGTACTGAGCACCGAGCACCCTGAGCACTGAGCACCCAGCACGCTGAGTACTGAGCACTGAGCACACTGAGTACTGAACACCCAGCACCCTGAGTATTCAGCACCCAGCACACTGTGCACTGAGCAACCAGCACCCTGAGTACTGAGCACCCAGCACCCCAAGCACTGAGCACCCTGAGTACTGAGCACCCAGCACCCCAAGCAATTAGCACCCTGAGTACTGAGCACCCAGCACCCTGATTAATGAGCACCCAGCACCCCGAGCACTCAGCACCCAGCACCCCGAGCACTGAGCACCCAGCACACCGAGCAATGAGCACCCAGCACACCGAGCACTCAGCAGCCAGCACACCGAGCACTGAGCACCCAGCACACCGAGCACTGAGCACCCAGCACCCCGAGCACCGAGCACCCTGAGTACTGAGCACTGAGCACCCTGAGTACTGAGCACCCAGCACCCTGAGTACTAAGCACCCAGCACCCTGAGCAATGAGCACCCTGAGTACTGAGCACCCAGCACCCTGAGCACTGAGCACCGAGCACCCCGAGCACTGAGCACACAGCACCCGGAGTACTGAGCACCCAGCACCCTGAGCACTGTACACACAGCACCCTGAGTACTGAGCACCCCGAGCACTGAGCACCCAGCACCCTGAGCACTGAGGACCCAGCACCCTGAGCACTGAGCACCCTGCACCCTGAGTTCTGAGCACCCTGCACCCTGAGCACTGAGCACCCAGCACCCTGAGTACTGAGCATCCAGCACCCCGAGCACTGACCACCCAGCACCCTGTGTACTGAGCACTGAGCACCCACCACCCCGAGCACTGAGCACTCAGCACCCTGTGTACTGAGCACCCAGCACCCAGAGCACTGAGCACTGAGCACCCTGAGTGCTGAGCACCCTGAGTACTGAGCACCCAGCACCCTGAGCACTGAGCACCCTGCACCCTGAGCACTGAGCACCCAGCACCCAGAACACTGAGCACTGAGCATCCTGTGTACTGAGCACTGAGCACCCTGAGCACTGAGCACCGAGCACCCTGAGTACTGAGCACTGAGCACCCTGAGCACTGAGCACGCAGCACCCTAAGTACTGAGCACCCAGCACCCTGAGCACTGAGGACCGAGCACCCTGAGTACTAAGCACCCATCACCCTGAGTACTGAGCACCCAGCACCCTGAGAACTGAGCACCCAGCACGCTGAGTACTGAGCACTGAGCACCCTGAGTACTGAGCACCGAGCACCCTGAGCACTGAACACACAGCACCCTGAGCACTGAGCACCCAGCACCCTGAGCACTGAGCACCCAGCAGCCTGAGTACTGAGCACCCTGAGTACTGAGCACCCAGCACCCTGAGCACTGAGCACCCAGCACCCCGAGCACTGAGCACCCAGCACCCTGAGCACTGAGCACCCTGAGTACTGAGCACTGAGCACCCTGAGTACTGTGTACTGAGCACCCTGAGTACTGAGCATGCAGCACCCTGAGTACTGAGCACCCAGCACCCTTAGCAATGAGCACCCTGAGTACTGAGCACCCAGCACCCTGAGCACTGAGCACCGAGCACCCCGAGCACTGAGCACCCAGCACCCGGAGTACTGAGCACCCAGCACCCTGAGTACTATGCACCGAGCACCCTGAGTACTGAGCACCCAGTACCCTGAGCACTGAACACACAGCACCCTGAGTACTGAGCACCCCGAGCACTGAGCACCCAGCACCCTGAGCACTGAGGACCCAGCACCCTGAGTACTGAGCACCCAGCACCCTGAGCACTGAGCACCCAGCACCCTGAGTACTGAGCATCCAGCACCCTGAGTACTGAGCACCCAGCACCCTGAGCACTGAGCACCCTGAGCACTGAGCACCGAGCACCCTGAGTACTGAGCACTGAGCACCCTGAGCACTGAGCACCCAGCACCCTGAGTACTGAGCACCCAGCACCCTGAGCACTGAGGACCGAGCACCCTGAGTACTAAGCACCCAGCACCCAGAGTACTGAGCACCCAGCACCCTGAGCACTGAGCACACAGCACGCTGAGTACTGAGCACTGAGCACCCTGAGTACTGAGCACCGAGCACCCTGAGTACTGAGCACCCAGCACCATGAGCACTGAGCACCCAGCACTCTGAGCACTGAGCACCCAGCACCCCGAGCACTGAGCACCCAGCACCCCGAGCACTGAGCACCCAGCACCCCAAGCACTGAGCACTGTGCTCCCTAAGTAATGAGCACTGAGCACCCTGAGTACTAAGCACCCAGCACCCTGAGTACTGAGCACCCAGCACCCTGAGTACTGAGCACCCAGCACCCTGAGTTCTGAGCACCCAGCGTACTGAGCACCGAGCACCCCGAGCACTGAGCACCCAGCACCCTGAGTACTGAGGACCCAGCACCCCGAGCACTGAGCACACAGCACCCTGAGTACTGAGCACCTAGCACCCTGAGCACTGAGCACCCAGCACCCTGAGTACTGAGCACTGAGCACCCTGAGTACTGAGCACCCAGCACCCCGAGCACTGAGGACCCAGCACCCCGAGCACCGAGCACCCAGCACCCTGAGCACTGAGCACCCAGCACCCTGAGCACTGAGCACCCAGCACCCTGAGTACTGAGCACCCAGCACCCTGAGTACTGAGCACCCAACGTACTGAGCACCGAGCACCCTGAGCACTGAGCACCCAGCACCCTGAGTACTGAGCACCCAGCACCCTGAGCAATGAGCACCCTGAGTACTGAGCACCCAGCTCCTTGAGCACTGAGCACCGAGCACCCCGAGCACTGAGCACCCAGCACCCGGAATACTGAGCACCCAGCACCGTGAGTACTAAACACCAAGCACCCTGAGTACTGAGCAACCAGCACCCTGAGTACTGAGCACCCAGCACCCTGAGTACTGAGCACCCAGCACCCTGAGTACTGAGCACCCAGCGTACTGAGCACCGAGCACCCCGAGCACTGAGCACCCAGCACCCAGAGTACTGAGCACCCAGCACCCCGAGCACTGAGCACCCAGCACCCTGAGTACTGAGCACCGAGCACCCTGAGTACTGAGCACCCAGCAACCTGAGTACTGAGCACCCAACGTACTGAGCACCGAGCACCCTGAGCACTGAGCACCCAGCACCCTGAGTACTGATCACCCAGCATCCTGAGCAATGAGCACCCTGAGTACTGAGCACCCAGCACCTTGAGCACTGAGCACCGAGCACCCCGAGCACTGAGCACCCAGCACCCTGAGTACTGAGCACCGAGCACCCTGAGTACTGAGCACCCAGCACCCTGAGTACTGAGCACCCAGCACCCTGAGTACTGAGCACCCAGCACCCTGAGTACTGAGCACCCAGCACCCTGAGTACTGAGCACACAGCGTACTGAGCACCGAGCACACCGAGCACTGAGCACCCAGCACCCAGAGTACTGAGCACCCAGCACCCCGAGCACTGAGCACCCAGCACCCTGAGTACTGAGCACCGAGCACCCTGAGTACTGAGCACCCAGCAACCTGAGTACTGAGCACCCAACGTACTGAGCACCGAGCACCCTGAGCACTGAGCACCCAGCACCCTGAGTACTGAGCACCCAGCATCCTGAGCAATGAGCACCCTGAGTACTGAGCACCCAGCACATGAGCACTGAGCACCGAGCACCCCGAGCACTGAGCACCCAGCACCCGAGTACTGAGCACCCAGCACCCTGAGTCTTGAGCACCCAGCACCCTGAGTCCTGAGCACTGAGCAACCAGCACCCCGAGCACTGAGCACCCAGCACCCTGAGCACTGAGCACCGAGCAACGTGAGCACTGAGCACCCAGCACCCTGAGGACTGAACACCCAGCACCCCGAGCACAGAGCACCCAGCACCCTTAGCACTGAGCACCCTGAGTACTGAGCACCCAGCACCCTGAGTAATGAGCACCCAGCAACCAGAGCACTGATCACCGAGCACCCTGAGCACTGAGCACACAGCACCCTGAGCACTGAGCACCCAGCACCCTGAGCACTGAGCACCCAGCAGCCTGAGTACTTAGCACCCTGAGTACTGAGCACCCAGCACCCCGAGCACTGAGTACCCAGCACCCTGAGCACTGAGCACCCAGCACCCTGAGCACTGAGCACCCAGCAACCCGAGCACTGAGCACCCAGCACGCTGAGCACTGAGCACCCTGAGTTCTGAGCACTGAGCACCCTGAGTACTGAGCACTGAGCACCCTGAGTACTGAGCACCCAGCACCCTGAGTACTGAGCACCCAGCACCCTGAGTACTGAGCACCCAGCACCCTGAATACTGAGCACCCAGCACCCTGAGTACTGAGCACCCAGCACCCTGAGCAATGAGCACCCTGAGTACTGAGCACCCAGCACCCCGAGCACTGAGCACCCAGCACCCGGAGTATTGAGCACCCAGCACCCTGAGTACTAAGCACCGAGCACCCTGAGTACTGAGCACCCAGTACCCTGAGCACTGAACACACAGCAACCTGAGTACTGAGCAACCCGAGCACTGTTCACCCAGCACCCTGAGCACTGAGGACCCAGCACGCTGAGTACTGAGCACTGAGCACTCTGAGTACTGAGCACCTAGCACCCTGAGTACTGAGCACCCAGCACCATGAGCACTGAGCACCCAGCACCCTGAGCACTGAGCACCCAGCACCCCGAGCACTGAGCACCCAGCACCCCGAGCACTGAGCACCCAGCACCCCAAGCACTGAGCACTGTGCTCCCTAAGTAATGAGCACTGAGCACCCTGAGTACTAAGCACCCAGCACCCTGAGTACTGAGCACCCAGCACCCTGAGTACTGAGCACCCAGCACCCTGAGTTCTGAGCACCCAGCGTACTGAGCACCGAGCACCCCGAGCACTGAGCACCCAGCACCCTGAGTACTGAGGACCCAGCACCCCGAGCACTGAGCACACAGCACCCTGAGTACTGAGCACCCAGCACCCTGAGCACTGAGCACCCAGCACCCTGAGTACTGAGCACTGAGCACCCTGAGTACTGAGCACCCAGCACCCCGAGCACTGAGCACCCAGCACCCCGAGCACCGAGCACCCAGCACCCTGAGCACTGAGCACCCAGCACCCTGAGCACTGAGCACCCAGCACCCTGAGTACTGAGCACCCAGCACCCTGAGTACTGAGCACCCAACGTACTGAGCACCGAGCACCCTGAGCACTGAGCACCCAGCACCCTGAGTACTGAGCACCCAGCACCCTGAGCAATGAGCACCCTGAGTACTGAGCACCCAGCTCCTTGAGCACTGAGCACCGAGCACCCCGAGCACTGAGCACCCAGCACCCGGAGTACTGAGCACCCAGCACCGTGAGTACTAAACAACAAGCACCCTGAGTACTGAGCACCCAGCACCCTGAGTACTGAGCACCCAGCACCCTGAGTACTGAGCACCCAGCACCCTGAGTACTGAGCACCCAGCGTACTGAGCACCGAGCACCCCGAGCACTGAGCACCCAGCACCCAGAGTACTGAGCACCCAGCACCCCGCGCACTGAGCACCCAGCACCCTGAGTACTGAGCACCGAGCACCCTGAGTACTGAGCACCCAGCAACCTGAGTACTGAGCACCCAACGTACTGAGCACCGAGCACCCTGAGCACTGAGCACCCAGCACCTTGAGTACTGAGCACCCAGCATCCTGAGCAATGAGCACCCTGAGTACTGAGCACCCAGCACCTTGAGCACTGAGCACCCAGCACTCTGAGCACTGAGCACCCAGCACCCCGAGCACTGAGCACCCAGCACCCCGAGCACTGAGCACCCAGCACCCCAAGCACTGAGCACTGTGCTCCCTAAGTAATGAGCACTGAGCACCCTGAGTACTAAGCACCCAGCACCCTGAGTACTGAGCACCCAGCACCCTGAGTACTGAGCACCCAGCACCCTGAGTTCTGAGCACCCAGCGTACTGAGCACCGAGCACCCCGAGCACTGAGCACCCAGCACCCTGAGTACTGAGGACCCAGCACTCCGAGCACTGAGCACACAGCACCCTGAGTACTGAGCACCCAGCACCCTGAGCACTGAGCACCCAGCACCCTGAGTACTGAGCACTGAGCACCCTGAGTACTGAGCACCCAGCACCCCGAGCACTGAGGACCCAGCACCCCGAGCACCGAGCACCCAGCACCCTGAGCACTGAGCACCCAGCACCCTGAGCACTGAGCACCCAGCACCCTGAGTACTGAGCACCCAGCACCCTGAGTACTGAGCACCCAACGTACTGAGCACCGAGCACCCTGAGCACTGATCACCCAGCACCCTGAGTACTGAGCACCCAGCACCCTGAGCAATGAGCACCCTGAGTACTGAGCACCCAGCTCCTTGAGCACTGAGCACCGAGCACCCCGAGCACTGAGCACCCAGCACCCGGAGTACTGAGCACCCAGCACCGTGAGTACTAAACACCAAGCACCCTGAGTACTGAGCACCCAGCACCCTGAGTACTGAGCACCCAGCACCCTGAGTACTGAGCACCCAGCACCCTGAGTACTGAGCACCCAGCGTACTGAGCACCGAGCACCCCGAGCACTGAGCACCCAGCACCCAGAGTACTGAGCACCCAGCACCCCGAGCACTGAGCACCCAGCACCCTGAGTACTGAGCACCGAGCACCCTGAGTACTGAGCACCCAGCAACCTGAGTACTGAGCACCCAACGTACTGAGCACCGAGCACCCTGAGCACTGAGCACCCAGCACCCTGAGTACTGAGCACCCAGCATCCTGAGCAATGAGCACCCTGAGTACTGAGCACCCAGCACCTTGAGCACTGAGCACCGAGCACCCCGAGCACTGAGCACCCAGCACCCTGAGTACTGAGCACCGAGCACCCTGAGTACTGAGCACCCAGCACCCTGAGTACTGAGCACCCAGCACCCTGAGTACTGAGCACCCAGCACGCTGAGTACTGAGCACCCAGCACCCTGAGTACTGAGCACACAGCGTACTGAGCACCGAGCACACCGAGCACTGAGCACCCAGCACCCAGAGTACTGAGCACCCAGCACCCCGAGCACTGAGCACCCAGCACCCTGAGTACTGAGCACAGAGCACCCTGAGTACTGAGCACCCAGCAACCTGAGTACTGAGCACCCAACGTACTGAGCACCGAGCACCCTGAGCACTGAGCACCCAGCACCCTGAGTACTGAGCACCCAGCATCCTGAGCAATGAGCACCCTGAGTACTGAGCACCCAGCACATGAGCACTGAGCACCGAGCACCCCGAGCACTGAGCACCCAGCACCCGAGTACTGAGCACCCAGCACCCTGAGTCCTGAGCACCCAGCACCCTGAGTCCTGAGCACTGAGCAACCAGCACCCCGAGCACTGAGCACCCAGCACCCTGAGCACTGAGCACCGAGCAACGTGAGCACTGAGCACCCAGCACCCTGAGGACTGAACACCCAGCACCCCGAGCACAGAGCACCCAGCACCCTTAGCACTGAGCACCCTGAGTACTGAGCACCCAGCACCCTGAGTACTGAGCACCCAGCAACCAGAGCACTGATCACCGAGCACCCTGAGCACTGAGCACACAGCACCCTGAGCACTGAGCACCCAGCACCCTGAGCACTGAGCACCCAGCAGCCTGAGTACTTAGCACCCTGAGTACTGAGCACCCAGCACCCCGAGCACTGAGTACCCAGCACCCTGAGCACTGAGCACCCAGCACCCTGAGCACTGAGCACCCAGCAACCCGAGCACTGAGCACCCAGCACGCTGAGCACTGAGCACCCTGAGTTCTGAGCACTGAGCACCCTGAGTACTGAGCACTGAGCACCCTGAGTACTGAGCACCCAGCACCCTGAGTACTGAGCACCCAGCACCCTGAGTACTGAGCACCCAGCACCCTGAATACTGAGCACCCAGCACCCTGAGTACTGAGCACCCAGCACCCTGAGCAATGAGCACCCTGAGTACTGAGCACCCAGCACCCCGAGCACTGAGCACCCAGCACCCGGAGTATTGAGCACCCAGCACCCTGAGTACTAAGCACCGAGCACCCTGAGTACTGAGCACCCAGTACCCTGAGCACTGAACACACAGCAACCTGAGTACTGAGCAACCCGAGCACTGTTCACCCAGCACCCTGAGCACTGAGGACCCAGCACGCTGAGTACTGAGCACTGAGCACTCTGAGTACTGAGCACCGAGCACCCTGAGTACTGAGCACCCAGCACCATGAGCACTGAGCACCCAGCACCCTGAGCACTGAGCACCCAGCACCCCGAGCACTGAGCACCCAGCACCCCAAGCACTGAGCACTGTGCTCCCTAAGTAATGAGCACTGAGCACCCTGAGTACTAAGCACCCAGCACCCTGAGTACTGAGCACCCAGCACCCTGAGTACTGAGCACCCAGCACCCTGAGTTCTGAGCACCCAGCGTACTGAGCACCGAGCACCCCGAGCACTGAGCACCCAGCACCCTGAGTACTGAGGACCCAGCACCCCGAGCACTGAGCACACAGCACCCTGAGTACTGAGCACCCAGCACCCTGAGCACTGAGCACCCAGCACCCTGAGTACTGAGCACTGAGCACCCTGAGTACTGAGCACCCAGCACCCCGAGCACTGAGCACCCAGCACCCCGAGCACCGAGCACCCAGCACCCTGAGCACTGAGCACCCAGCACCCTGAGCACTGAGCACCCAGCACCCTGAGTACTGAGCACCCAGCACCCTGAGTACTGAGCACCCAACGTACTGAGCACCGAGCACCCTGAGCACTGAGCACCCAGCACCCTGAGTACTGAGCACCCAGCACCCTGAGCAATGAGCACCCTGAGTACTGAGCACCCAGCTCCTTGAGCACTGAGCACCGAGCACCCCGAGCACTGAGCACCCAGCACCCGGAGTACTGAGCACCCAGCACCGTGAGTACTAAACACCAAGCACCCTGAGTACTGAGCACCCAGCACCCTGAGTACTGAGCACCCAGCACCCTGAGTACTGAGCACCCAGCACCCTGAGTACTGAGCACCCAGCGTACTGAGCACAGAGCACCCCGAGCACTGAGCACCCAGCACCCAGAGTACTGAGCACCCAGCACCCCGCGCACTGAGCACCCAGCACCCTGAGTACTGAGCACCGAGCACCCTGAGTACTGAGCACCCAGCAACCTGAGTACTGAGCACCCAACGTACTGAGCACCGAGCACCCTGAGCACTGAGCACCCAGCACCCTGAGTACTGAGCACCCAGCATCCTGAGCAATGAGCACCCTGAGTACTGAGCACCCAGCACCTTGAGCACTGAGCACCGAGCACCCCGAGCACTGAGCACCCAGCACCCTGAGTACTGAGCACCGAGCACCCTGAGTACTGAGCACCCAGCACCCTGAGTACTGAGCACCAAGCACCCTGAGTACTGAGCACCCAGCACCCTGAGTACTGAGCACCCAGCACCCTGAGTACTGAGCACCCAGCGTACTGAGCACCGAGCACCCCGAGCACTGAGCACCCAGCACCCAGAGTACTGAGCACCCAGCACCCCGAGCACTGAGCACTCAGCACCCTGAGTACTGAGCACCGAGCACCCTGAGTACTGAGCACCCAGCAACCTGAGTACTGAGCACCCAACGTACTGAGCACCGAGCACCCTGAGCACTGAGCACCCAGCACCCTGAGTACTGAGCACCCAGCATCCTGAGCAATGAGCACCCTGAGTACTGAGCACCCAGCACATGAGCACTGAGCACCGAGCACCCCGAGCACTGAGCACCCAGCACCCGAGTACTGAGCACCCAGCACCCTGAGTCCTGAGCACCCAGCACCCTGAGTCCTGAGCACTGAGCAACCAGCACCCCGAGCACTGAGCACACAGCACCCTGAGCACTGAGCACCGAGCAACGTGAGCACTGAGCACCCAGCACCCTGAGGACTGAACACCCAGCACCCCGAGCACAGAGCACCCAGCACCCTTAGCACTGAGCACCCTGAGTACTGAGCACCCAGCACCCTGAGTACTGAGCACCCAGCAACCAGAGCACTGATCACCGAGCACCCTGAGCACTGAGCACACAGCACCCTGAGCACTGAGCACCCAGCACCCTGAGCACTGAGCACCCAGCAGCCTGA
This sequence comes from Microtus oregoni, assembly GCF_018167655.1. Taxonomy (NCBI): domain Eukaryota; kingdom Metazoa; phylum Chordata; class Mammalia; order Rodentia; family Cricetidae; genus Microtus; species Microtus oregoni. Next base: position 1,223,752 of record NW_024544557.1, read on the forward strand.
GTACTTAGCACCCTGAGTACTGAGCACCCAGCACCCCGAGCACTGAGTACCCAGCACCCTGAGCACTGAGCACCCAGCACCCTGAGCACTGAGCACCCAGCAACCCGAGCACTGAGCACCCAGCACGCTGAGCACTGAGCACCCTGAGTTCTGAGCACTGAGCACCCTGAGTACTGAGCACTGAGCACCCTGAGTACTGAGCACCCAGCACCCTGAGTACTGAGCACCCAGCACCCAGAGTACTGAGCACACAGCACCCTGAGCAATGAGCACCCTGAGTACTGAGCACCCAGCACCCCGAGCACTGAGCACCCAGCACCCGGAGTATTGAGCACCCAGCACCCTGAGTACTAAGCACCGAGCACCCTGAGTACTGAGTACCCAGTACCCTGAGCACTGAACACACAGCAACCTGAGTACTGAGCACCCCGAGCACTGTTCACCCAGCACCCTGAGCACTGAGGACCCAGCACCCTGAGTACTGAGCACCCAGCACCCTGAGCACTGAGCACCCAGCACCCTGAGTACTGAGCACCCAGCACCCTGAGCACTGAGCACCCAGCACCCTGAGTACTGAGCATCCAGCACCCCGAGCACTGAGCACCCAGCACCCCAAGCACTGAGCACTCAGCACCCTGTGTACTGAGCACTGAGTACCCAGCACCTCGAGCACTGAGCACCCAGCACCCTGAGCACTGAGCACCCTGAGTACTGAGCACCCTGACCACCCAGCACCCTGTGTACTGAGCGCTGAGCACCCAGCACCCCGAGCACTGAGCACCCAGCACCCAGAGCACTGAGCACTGAGCATCCTGAGTACTGAGCACTGAGCACCCTGAGCACTGAGCACCGAGCACCCTGAGTACTGAGCACTGAGCACCCTGAGCACTGAGCACCCAGCACCCTGAGTACTGAGCACCCAGCACCCTGAGCACTGAGGACCGAGCACCCTGAGTACTAAGCACCCAGCACCCTGAGTACTGAGCACCCAGCACCCTGAGCACTGAGCACCCAGCACGCTGAGTACTGAGCACTGAGCACCCTGAGTACTGACCACCGAGCACCCTGAGCACTGAGCACCCAGCACGCTGAGTACTGAGCACTGAGCACCCTGAGTACTGAGCACCGAGCACCCTGAGTACTGAGCACCCAGCACTCTGAGCACTGAGCACCCAGCACCCCGAGCACTGAGCACCCAGCACACCGAGCACTGAGCACCCAGCACCCGGAGCACTGAGCACCCAGCACACCGAGCCCTGAGCACTGAGCACCCTGCGTACTGAGCGCTGAGCACCCTGAGTACTGAGCACCCAACGTACTGAGCACCGAGCACCCTGAGCACTGAGCACCCAGCACCCTGAGTACTGAGCACCCAGCATCCTGAGCAATGAGCACCCTGAGTACTGAGCACCCAGCACCTTGAGCACTGAGCACCGAGCACCCCGAGAACTGAGCACCCAGCACCCGAGTACTGAGCACCCAGCACCCTGAGTCCTGAGCACCCAGCACCCTGAGTCCTGAGCACTGAGCACCCAGCACCCCGAGCACTGAGCACCCAGCACCCTGAGCACTGAGCACCCTGAGTACTGAGCACCCAGCACCCTGAGTACTGAGCACCCAGCAACCAGAGCACTGATCACCGAGCACCCTGAGCACTGAGCACACAGCACCCTGAGCACTGAGCACCCAGCACCCTGAGCACTGAGCACCCAGCAGCCTGAGTACTAAGCACCCTGAGTACTGAGCACCCAGCACCCCGAGCACTGAGTACCCAGCACCCTGAGCACTGAGCACCCAGCACCCGGAGTACTGAGCACCCAGCACCCTTAGCACTGAGCACCGAGCACCCCGAGCACTGAGCACCCAGCACCCGGAGTACTGAGCACCCAGCACCCTGAGTACTAAGCACCGAGCACCCTGAGTACTGAGCACCCAGCACCCTGAGCACTGAACACACAGCACCCTGAGTACTGAGCAGCGAGCACCCCGAGCCCTGAGCACCCAGCACCCCGAGAACTGAGCACCCAGCACCCCGAGCACTGAGCACCCAGCACCCTGAGTACTGAGCACCCAGCACCCTGAGTACTGAGCACCCAGCACCCTGAGTACTGAGCACCCAGCACCCTGAGTACTGAGCACCCAGCACCCTGAGCACTGAGCACCCAGCACCCTGAGTACTGAGCATCCAGCACCCCGAGCACTGAGCACCCAGCACCCCAAGCACTGAGCACTCAGCACCCTGTGTACTGAGCACTGAGTACCCAGCACCTCGAGCACTGAGCACCCAGCACCCTGAGCACTGAGCACCCTGAGTACTGAGCACCCTGACCACCCAGCACCCTGTGTACTGAGCGCTGAGCACCCAGCACCCCGAGCACTGAGCACCCAGCACCCAGAGCACTGAGCACTGAGCATCCTGAGTACTGAGCACTGAGCACCCTGAGCACTGAGCACCGAGCACCCTGAGTACTGAGCACTGAGCACCCTGAGCACTGAGCACCCAGCACCCTGAGTACTGAGCACCCAGCACCCTGAGCACTGAGGACCGAGCACCCTGAGTACTAAGCACCCAGCACCCTGAGTACTGAGCACCCAGCACCCTGAGCACTGAGCACCCAGCACGCTGAGTACTGAGCACTGAGCACCCTGAGTACTGACCACCGAGCACCCTGAGCACTGAGCACCCAGCACGCTGAGTACTGAGCACTGAGCACCCTGAGTACTGAGCACCGAGCACCCTGAGTACTGAGCACCCAGCACTCTGAGCACTGAGCACCCAGCACCCCGAGCACTGAGCACCCAGCACACCGAGCACTGAGCACCCAGCACCCGGAGCACTGAGCACCCAGCACACCGAGCCCTGAGCACTGAGCACCCTGCGTACTGAGCGCTGAGCACCCTGAGTACTGAGCACCCAACGTACTGAGCACCGAGCACCCTGAGCACTGAGCACCCAGCACCCTGAGTACTGAGCACCCAGCATCCTGAGCAATGAGCACCCTGAGTACTGAGCACCCAGCACCTTGAGCACTGAGCACCGAGCACCCCGAGAACTGAGCACCCAGCACCCGAGTACTGAGCACCCAGCACCCTGAGTCCTGAGCACCCAGCACCCTGAGTCCTGAGCACTGAGCACCCAGCACCCCGAGCACTGAGCACCCAGCACCCTGAGCACTGAGCACCCTGAGTACTGAGCACCCAGCACCCTGAGTACTGAGCACCCAGCAACCAGAGCACTGATCACCGAGCACCCTGAGCACTGAGCACACAGCACCCTGAGCACTGAGCACCCAGCACCCTGAGCACTGAGCACCCAGCAGCCTGAGTACTAAGCACCCTGAGTACTGAGCACCCAGCACCCCGAGCACTGAGTACCCAGCACCCTGAGCACTGAGCACCCAGCACCCGGAGTACTGAGCACCCAGCACCCTTAGCACTGAGCACCGAGCACCCCGAGCACTGAGCACCCAGCACCCGGAGTACTGAGCACCCAGCACCCTGAGTACTAAGCACCGAGCACCCTGAGTACTGAGCACCCAGCACCCTGAGCACTGAACACACAGCACCCTGAGTACTGAGCAGCGAGCACCCCGAGCCCTGAGCACCCAGCACCCCGAGAACTGAGCACCCAGCACCCCGAGCACTGAGCACCCAGCACCCTGAGTACTGAGCACCCAGCACCCTGAGTACTGAGCACCCAGCACCCTGAGTACTGAGCACCCAGCACCCCGAGTACTGAGCACCCAGCACCCTGAGCACTGAGCACCCAGCACCCCGAGCACTGATCACCCAGCACCCTGAGCACTGAGCACCCAGCACCCTGAGCACTGAGCACCCAGCACCCTGAGTACTGAGCACCCAGCACCCTGAGTACTGAGCACCCAGCACAACGAGCACTGAGTACCTAGCACCCTGAGCACTGAGCACCCAGCACCATGAGCACTGAGCACCCAGCACCCTGAGCACTGAGCACCCAGCACCCTGAGTACTGAGCACTGAGCACCCAGCACCCCGAGCACTGAGCACCCAGCAACCTGAGTACTGAGCACTGAGCACCCAGCACCCCGAGCACTGAGCACCCAGCACCCTGAGTACTGAGCACCCAGCACCCTGAGCACTGAGCACCGAGCACCCTGAGCACTGAGCACCCAGCCCCCTGAGGACTGAGCACCCAGCACCCCTATCACTGAGCACCCAGCCCCCTGAGCACTGAGCACCCTGAGTACTGAGCACTGAGCACCCTGAGAACTGAGCAATGAGCACCCTGAGTACTGAGCACCCAGCACCCTGAGTACTGAGCACCCAGCAACCTGAGCACTGAGCACCGAGCAACCTGAGCACTGAGCACCCAGCAACCTGAGCACTGAGCACCCAGCACCCTGAGCACTGAGCACCCAGCAGCCTGAGTACTGATCACCCTGAGTACTGAGCACCCAGCACCCTGAGCACTGAGCACCCAGCACCCCGAGCACTGAGCACCCAGCACCCTGAGCACTGAGCACCCAGCACCCTGAATACTGAGCACCCAGCACCCTGAGCACTGAGCACCCAGCACCCTGAGTACTGAGCATCCAGCACCCCGAGCACTGAGCACCCAGCACCCCGAGCACTGAGCACTCAGCACCCTGTGTACTGAGCACTGAGTACCCAGCACTACGATCAATGAACACCCAGCACCCTGAGCACTGAGCACCCTGAGCACTGAGCACCGAGCACCCTGAGTACTGAGCACTGAGCACCCTGAGCACTGAGCACCCAGCACCCTGAGCACTGAGGACCGAGCACCCTGAGTACTAAGCACCCAGCACCCAGAGTACTGAGCACCCAGCACCCTGAGCACTGAGCACACAGCACACTGAGTACTGAGCACTGAGCACCCTGAGTACTGAGCACCGAGCACCCTGAGCCCTGAGCACCCAGCACGCTGAGTACTGAGCACTGAGCACACTGAGTACTGAGCACCGAGCACCCTGAGTGCTGAGCACCCAGCACCATGAGCACTGAGCACCCAGCACCCTGAGCACTGAGCACCCAGCACCCCGTGCACTGAGCACCCAGCACCCCTAGCACTGAGCACCCAGCACCCCGAGCACTGAGCACTGTGCTCCCTAAGTACTGAGCACTGAGCACCCTGAGTACTGAGGACCCAGCACCCCGAGCACTGAGCACCCAGCACCCTGAGTACTCAGCACCCAGCACCCTGAGCACTGAGCACCCAGCACCCTGAGTACTGAGCACTGAGCACCCTGAGTACTGAGCACCCAGCACCCCGAGCACTGAGCACCCAGCACCCCGAGCACCGAGCACCCAGCACCCTGAGCACTGAGCACCCAGCACCCTGAGCACTGAGCACCCAGCACCCTGAGCACTGAGCACCCAGCACCCTGAGTACTGAGCACCCAAAGTACTGAGCACCGAGCACCCTGAGCACTGAGCACCCAGCACCCTGAGTACTGAGCACCCAGCACCCTGAGCAATGAGCACCCTGAGTACTGAGCACCCAGCTCCTTGAGCACTGAGCACCGAGCACCCCGAGCACTGAGCACCCAGCACCCGGAGTACTGAGCACCCAGCACCGTGAGTACTAAGCACCAAGCACCCTGAGTACTGAGCACCCAGCACCCTGAGTACTGAGCACCCAGCACCCTGAGAACTGAGCACCCAGCACCCTGAGTACTGAGCACCCAGCGTACTGAGCACCGAGCACCCCGAGCACTGAGCACCCAGCACCCAGAGTACTGAGCACCCAGCACCCCGAGCACTGAGCACCCAGCACCCTGAGTACTGAGCACCGAGCACCCTGAGTACTGAGCACCCAGCACCCTGAGTACTGAGCACCCAACGTACTGAGCACCGAGCACCCTGAGCACTGAGCACCCAGCACCCTGAGTACTGAGCACCCAGCACCCTGAGCAATGAGCACCCTGAGTACTGAGCACCCAGCACCTTGAGCACTGAGCACCGAGCACCCCGAGCACTGAGCACCCAGCACCCGAGTACTGAGCAACCAGCACCCTGAGTACTGAGCACCCAGCACCCTGAGTCCTGAGCACTGAGCACCCAGCACCCCGAGCACTGAGCACCCAGCACCCTGAGCACTGAGCACCCAGCACCTGAGTACTGAGCACCCAGCACCCTGAGTACTGAGCACCCAGCACCACGAGCACTGAGCACTGAGCACCCTGCGTACTGAGCACTGAGCACCCTGAGTACTGAGCACCTAGCACCCTGAGTACTGAGCACCCAGCACCCCGAGCACTGAGCACCGAGCACCCTGAGTACTGAGCACCCAGCACACTGAGTACTGAGCACCCAGCACCCTGAGTACTGAGCACCCAGCACACCGAGCACTGAGCACCGAGCACCCCGAGCTCTGAGCACCCAGCACCCTGAGTACTAAGCACCCAGCACCAGGAGTACTGAGCACCCAGCACCCTAAGTACTGAGCACCCAGCGTACTGAGCACCGAGCACCCCGAGCACTGAGCACCCAGCACCCTGAGTACTGAGCACACAGCAACCCGAGCACTGAGCACCCAGCACCCTGAGTACTGAGCACCCAACGTACTGAGCACCGAGCACGCTGAGCACTGAGCACCCAGCACCCTGAGTACTGAGCACCCAGCACCCTGAGCAATGAGCACCCTGAGTACTGAGCACCCAGCACCTTGAGCACTGAGCACCGAGCACCCCGAGCACTGAGCACCCAGCACCCGGAGTACTGAGCACACAGCACCCTGAGTACTAAGCACCGAGCACCCTGAGTACTGAGCACCCAGTACCCTGAGCACTGAACACACAGCACCCTGAGTACTGAGCAGCGAGCACCCCGAGCCCTGAGCACCCAGCACCCCGAGAACTGAGCACCCAGCACCCCGAGCACTGAGCACCCAGCACCCTGAGTACTGAGCACCCAGCACCCTGAGTACTGAGCACCCAGCACCCTGAGTACTGAGCACTAAGCACCCAGCACCCCGAGCACTGAGCACCCAGCAACCTGAGTACTGAGCACTGAGCACCCAGCACCCCGAGCACTGAGCACCCAGCACCCTGAGTACTGAGCACCCAGCACCCTGAGCACTGAGCACCGAGCACCCTGAGCACTGAGCACAGAGCACCCTGAGGACTGAGCACCCAGCACCCCTATCACTGAGCACCCAGCCCCCTGAGCACTGAGCACCCTGAGTACTGAGCACTGAGCACCCTGAGTACTGAGCAATGAGCACCCTGAGTACTGAGCACCCAGCACCCTGAGTACTGAGCCCCCAGCAACCTGAGCACTGAGCACCGAGCAACCTGAGCACTGAGCACCCAGCAACCTGAGCACTGAGCACCCAGCACCCTGAGCACTGAGCACCCAGCAGCCTGAGTACTGAGCACCCTGAGTACTGAGCACCCAGCACCCTGAGCACTGAGCACCCAGCACCCCGAGCACTGAGCACCCAGCACCCTGAGCACTGAGCACCCTGAGTACTGAGCACTGAGCACCCTGAGTACTGAGCACTGAGCACCCTGAGTACTGAGCACCCAGCACCCTGAGTACTGAGCACCCAGCACCCTTAGCAATGAGCACCCTGAGTACTGAGCACCCAGCACCCTGAGCACTGAGCACCGAGCACCCCGAGCACTGAGCACCCAGCACGCGGAGTACTGAGCACCCAGCACCCTGAGTACTATGCACCGAGCACCCTGAGTACTGAGCACCCAGTACCCTGAGCACTGAACACACAGCACCCTGAGTACTGAGCACCCCGAGCACTGAGCACCCAGCACCCTGAGCACTGAGGACCCAGCACCCTGAGTACTGAGCACCCAGCACCCTGAGCACTGAGCACCCAGCACCCTGAGTACTGAGCACCCAGCACCCTGAGCACTGAGCTCCCAGCACCCTGAGTACTGAGCATCCAGCACCCCGAGCACTGAGCACCCAGCACCCCGAGCACTGAGCACTCAGCACCCTGTGTACTGAGCACTGAGTACCCAGCACCCCGATCAATGAAGACCCAGCACCCTGAGCACTGAGCACCCTGAGCACTGAGCACCGAGCACCCTGAGTACTGAGCACTGAGCACCCTGAGCACTGAGCACCCAGCACCCTGAGTACTGAGCACCCAGCACCCTGAGCACTGAGGACCGAGCACCCTGAGTACTAAGCACCCAGCACCCAGAGTACTGAGCACCCAGCACCCTGAGCACTGAGCACACAGCACACTGAGTACTGAGCACTGAGCACCCTGAGTACTGAGCACCGAGCACCCTGAGCACTGAGCACCCAGCACGCTGAGTACTGAGCACTGAGCACACTGAGTACTGAGCACCGAGCACCCTGAGTACTGAGCACCCAGCACCATGAGCACTGAGCACCCAGCACCCTGAGCACTGAGCACCCAGGACCCCGTGCACTGAGCACCCAGCACCCTGAGCACTGAGCACCCAGCACCCCGAGCACTGAGCACTGTGCTCCCTAAGTACTGAGCACTGAGCACCCTGAGTACTAAGCACCCAGCACCATGAGTACTGAGCACCCAGCACCCTGAGTACTGAGCACCCAGCGTACTGAGCACCGAGCACCCCGAGCACTGAGCACCCAGCACCCTGAGTACTGAGGACCCAGCACCCCGAGCACTGAGCACCCAGCACCCTGAGTACTGAGCACCCAGCACCCTGAGCACTGAGCACCCAGCAGCCTGAGTACTGAGCACTGAGCACCCTGAGTACTGAGCACCCAGCACCCCGAGCACTGAGCACCCAGCACCCCGAGCACCGAGCACCCAGCACCCCGAGCACTGAGCACTGTGCTCCCTAAGTACTGAGCACTGAGCACCCTGAGTACTAAGCACCCAGCACCATGAGTACTGAGCACCCAGCACCCTGAGTACTGAGCACCCAGCGTACTGAGCACCGAGCACCCCGAGCACTGAGCACCCAGCACCCTGAGTACTGAGGACCCAGCACCCCGAGCACTGAGCACCCAGCACCCTGAGTACTGAGCACCCAGCACCCTGAGCACTGAGCACCCAGCACCCTGAGTACTGAGCACTGAGCACCCTGAGTACTGAGCACCCAGCACCCCGAGCACTGAGCACCCAGCACCCCGAGCACCGAGCACCCAGCACCCTGAGCACTGAGCACCCAGCACCCTGAGCACTGAGCACCCAGCACCCTGAGCACTGAGCACCCAGCACCCTGAGTACTGAGCACCCAAAGTACTGAGCACCGAGCACCCTGAGCACTGAGCACCCAGCACCCTGAGTACTGAGCACCCAGCACCCTGAGCAATGAGCACCCTGAGTACTGAGCACCCAGCTCCTTGAGCACTGAGCACCGAGAACCCCGAGCACTGAGCACCCAGCACCCGGAGTACTGAGCACCCAGCACCCTGAGTACTGAGCACCCAGCACCCTGAGTACTGAGCACCCAGCACCCTGAGTACTGAGCACCCAGCGTACTGAGCACCGAGCACCCCGAGCACTGAGCACCGAGCACCCCGAGCACTGAGCACCAAGCACCCTGAGTACTGAGCACCCAGCACCCTGAGTACTGAGCACCCAGCACCCTGAGTACTGAGCACCCAGCACCCTGAGTACTGAGCACCCAGCGTACTGAGCACCGAGCACCCCGAGCACTGAGCACCCAGCACCCAGAGTACTGAGCACCCAGCACCCCGAGCACTGAGCTCCCAGCACCCTGAGTACTGAGCACCGAGCACCATGAGTACTGAGCACCCAGCACCCTGAGTACTGAGCACCCAACGTACTGAGCACCGAGCACCCTGAGCACTGAGCACCCAGCACCCTGAGTACTGAGCACCCAGCACCCTGAGCAATGAGCACCCTGAGTACTGAGCACCCAGCACCTTGAGCACTGAGCACCGAGCACCCCGAGCACTGAGCACCCAGCACCCGAGTACTGAGCACCCAGCACCCTGAGTACTGAGCACCCAGCACCCTGAGTCCTGAGCACTGAGCACCCAGCACCCCGAGCACTGAGCAAACAGCACCCTGATCACTGAGCACCCAGCACCCGAGTACTGAGCACCCAGCACCCTGAGTACTGAGCACCCAGCACCACGAGCACTGAGCAACCAGCACCCTGAGTACTGAGCACCCAGCACCCTGAGCACTGAGCACGGAGCACCCTGAGCACTGAGCACCCAGCACCCTGAGGACTGAACACCCAGCACCCCGAGCACTGAGCACCCAGCACCCTTAGCACTGAGCACCCTTTGTACTGAGCACTGAGCACCCTGAGTACTGAGCAATGAGCACCCTGAATACTGAGCACCCAGCACCCTGAGTACTGAGCACCCAGCAACCAGAGCACTGATCACCGAGCACCCTGAGCACTGAGCACACAGCACACTGAGCACTGAGCACCCAGCACCCTGAGCACTGAGCACCCAGCAGCCTGAGTACTAAGCACCGTGAGTACTGAGCACCCAGCACCCCGAGCACTGAGTACCCAGCACCCTGAGTACTGAGCACTGAGCACCCTGAGTACTGAGCACCCAGCACCCTGAGTACTGAGCACCCAGGAGCCTGAGTACTGAGCACCCAGCACCCTGAGTACTGAGCACCCATCACCCTGAGTACTGAGCACCCAGCACCCTGAGCAATGAGCACCCTGAGTACTGAGCACCCAGCACCCCGAGCACTGAGCACCCAGCACGCTGAGCACTGAGCACCCTGAGTACTGAGCACTGAGCACCCTGAGTACTGAGCACTGAGCACCCTGAGTACTGAGCACCCAGCACCCTGAGTACTGAGCACCCAGCACCCTGAGTACTGAGCACCCAGCACCCTGAGTACTGAGCACCCAGCACCCTGAGTACTGAGCACCCAGCACCCTGAGCAATGAGCACCCTGAGTACTGAGCACCCAGCACCCCGAGCACTGAGCACCCAGCACCCGGACTACTGAGCACCCAGCACCCTGAGTACTAAGCACTGAGCACCCTGAGTACTGAGCACCCAGTACCCTGAGCACTGAACACACAGCAACCTGAGTACTGAGCACCCCGAGCACTGAGCACCCAGCACCCTGAGCACTGAGGCCCCAGCACCCTGAGTACTGAGCACCCAGCACCCTGAGCACTGAGCACCCAGCACCCTGAGTACTGAGCACCCAGCACCCTGAGCACTGAGCACCCAGCACCCTGAGTACTAAGCATCCAGCACCCCGAGCACTGAGCACCCAGCACCCCAAGCACTGAGCACTCAGCACCCTGTGTACTGAGCACTGAGTACCCAGCACCTCGAGCACTGAGCACCCAACACCCTGAGCACTGAGCACCCTGAGTACTGAGCACCCAGCACCCTGAGCACTGAGCACACAGCACCCCGAGCACTGAGCACCCAGCACCCAGAGCACTGAGCACTGAGCACCCTGAGTACTGAGCACTGAGCACCCTGAGCACTGAGCACCGAGCACCCTGAGTATTGAGCACTGAGCACCCTGAGCACTGAGCACCCAGCAACCTGAGTACTGAGCACCCAGCACCCTGAGCACTGAGGACCGAGCACCCTGAGTACTAAGCACCCAGCACCCTGAGCACTGAGCAGCCAGCAACCTGAGTACAGAGCACCCAGCACCCTGAGCACTGAGGAACGAGCACACTGAGTACTAAGCACCCAGCACCCTGAGTACTGAGCACCCAGCACCCTGAGCACTGAGCACCCAGCACGCTGAGTACTGAGCACTGAGCACCCTGAGTACTGAGCACCGAGCACCCTGAGCACTGAGCACCCAGCACGCTGAGTAATGAGCACTGAGCACACTGAGTACTGAGCACCAAGCACCCTGAGTACTGAGCACCCAGTACCCTGAGCACTGAACACACAGCACCCTGAGTACTGAGCACACCGAGCACTGAGCACCCAGCACCCTGAGCACTGAGGACCCAGCACCCTGAGTACTGAGCACCCAGCACCCTGAGCACTGAGCACCCAGCACCCTGAGTACTGAGCACCCAGCACCCTGAGCACTGAGCACCCAGCACCCTGAGTACTGAGCATCCAGCACCCCGAGCACTGAGCACCCAGCACCCTGAGCACTGAGCACTCAGCACCCTGTGTACTGAGCACTGAGTACCCAGCACCCCGAGCAATGAGCACCCAGCACCCTGAGCACTGAGCACCCTGAGCACTGAGCACCGAGCACCCTGAGTACTGAGCACCCAGCACCCTGAGCACTGAGCACCCAGCACCCCGAGCACTGAGCACCCAGCACCCCGAGCACTCAGCACTGTGCTCCCTAAGTACTGAGCACTGAGCTCCCTGAGTACTAAGCACCCAGCACCCTGAGTACTGAGCACCCAGCACCCTGAGTACTGAGCACCCAGCACCCTGAGTACTGAGCACCCAGTACCCTGAGCACTGAACACACAGCACCCTGAGTACTGAGCACCCCGAGCACTGAGCACCCAGCACCCTGAGCACTGAGGACCCAGCACCCTGAGTACTGAGCACCCAGCACCCTGAGCACTGAGCACCCAGCACCCTGAGTACTGAGCACCCAGCACCCTGAGCACTGAGCACCCAGCACCCTGAGTACTGAGCATCCAGCACCCCGAGCACTGAGCACCCAGCACCCTGAGCACTGAGCACTCAGCACCCTGTGTACTGAGCACTGAGTACCCAGCACCCCGAGCAATGAGCACCCAGCACCCTGAGCACTGAGCACCCTGAGCACTGAGCACCGAGCACCCTGAGTACTGAGCACTGAGCACCCTGAGCACTGAGCACCCAGCACCCTGAGTACTGAGCACCCAGCACCCTGAGCACTGAGGACCGAGCACCCTGAGTACTAAGCACCCAGCACCCAAAGTACTGAGCACCCAGCACCCTGAGCACTGAGCACACAGCACGCTGAGTACTGAGCACTGAGCACCCTGAGTACTGAGCACCGAGCACCCTGAGCACTGAGCACCCAGCACGCTGTGTACTGAGCACTGAGCACTCTGAGTACTGAGCACCGAGCACCCTGAGTACTGAGCACCCAGCACCATGAGCACTGAGCACCCAGCACCCTGAGCACTGAGCACCCAGCACCCCGAGCACTGAGCACCCAGCACCCCGAGCACTGAGCACCCAGCACCCCGAGCACTGAGCACTGTGTTCCCTATGTACTGAGCACTGAGCACCCTGAGTACTAAGCACCCAGCACCCTGAGTACTGAGCACCCAGCACCCTGAGTACTGAGCACCCAGCACCCTGAGTACTGAGCACCCAGCGTACTGAGCACCGAGCACCCCGAGCACTGAGCACCCAGCACCCTGAGTACTGAGGACCCAGCACCCCGAGCACTGAGCACCCAGCACCCTGAGTACTGAGCACCCATCACCCTGAGCACTGAGCACCCAGCACCCTGAGTACTGAGCACTGAGCACCCTGAGTACTGAGCACCCAGCACCCCGAGCACTGAGCACCCAGCACCCCTAGCACCGAGCACCCAGCACCCTGAACACTGAGCACCCAGCACCCTGAGCATTGAGCACCCAGCACCATGAGCACTGAGCACCCAGCACCCTGAGTACTGAGCACCCAACGTACTGAGCACCGAGCACCCTGAGCACTGAGCAACCAGCACCCTGAGTACTGAGCACCCAGCACCCTTAGCAATGAGCACCCTGAGTACTGAGCACCCAGCTCCTTGAGCACTGAGCACCGAGCACCCCGAGCACTGAGCACCCAGCACCCGGAGTACTGAGCACCCAGCACCGTGAGTACTAAGCACCAAGCACCCTGAGTACTGAGCACCCAGCACCCTGAGTACTGAGCACCCAGCACCCTGAGTACTGAGCACCCAGCACCCTGAGTACTGAGCACCCAGCACCCTGAGCACTGAGCACCCAGCACCCTGAGTACTGAGCACTGAGCACCCTGAGTACTGAGCACCGAGCAACCCGAGCACTGAGCACCCAGCACCCCGAGCACCGAGCACCCAGCACCCTGACCACTGAGCACCCAGCACCCTGAGCACTGAGCACCCAGCACCCTGAATACTGAGCACCCAACGTACTGAGCACCGAGCACCCTGAGCACTGAGCACCCAGCACCCTGAGTACTGAGCACTGAGCACTCTGAGTACTGAGCACCGAGCACCCTGAGTACTGAGCACCCAGCACCATGAGCACTGAGCACCCAGCACCCTGAGCACTGAGCACCCAGCACCCCGAGCACTGAGCACCAAGCACCCCGAGCACTGAGCACCCAGCACCCCGAGCACTGAGCACTGTGCTCCCTAAGTACTGAGCACTGAGCACCCTGAGTACTAAGCACCCAGCACCCTGAGTACTGAGCACCCAGCACCCTGAGTACTGAGCACCCAGCACCCTGAGTACTGAGCACCCAGCGTACTGAGCACCGAGCACCCCGAGCACTGAGCAGCCAGCACCCTGAGTACTGAGGACCCAGCACCCCGAGCACTGAGCACCCAGCACCCTGAGTACTGAGCACCCAGCACCCTGAGCACTGAGCACCCAGCACCCTGAGTACTGAGCACTGAGCACCCTGAGTACTGAGCACCCAGCACCCCGAGCACTGAGCACAAAGCACCCCGAGCACCGAGCACCCAGCACCCTGAACACTGAGCACCCAGCACCCTGAGCACTGAGCACCCAGCACCATGAGCACTGAGCCCCCAGCACCCTGAGTACTGAGCACCCAACGTACTGAGCACCGAGCACCCTGAGCACTGAGCAACCAGCACCCTGAGTACTGAGCACCCAGCACATTGAGCAATGAGCACCCTGAGTACTGAGCACCCAGCTCCTTGAGCACTGAGCACCGAGCACCCCGAGCACTGAGCACCCAGCACCCGGAGTACTGAGCACCCAGCACCGTGAGTACTAAGCACCAAGCACACTGAGTACTGAGCACCCAGCACCCTGAGTACTGAGCACCCAGCACCGTGAGTACTGAGCACCCAGCGTACTGAGCACCGAGCACCCCGAGCACTGAGCACCCAGCACCCAGAGTACTGAGCACCCAGCACCCCGAGCACTGAGCACCCAGCACCCTGAGTACTGAGCACCGAGCACCCTGAGTACTGAGCACCCAGCTCCCTGAGTACTGAGCACCCAACGTACTGAGCACCGAGCACCCTGAGCACTGAGCACCCAGCACCCTTAGTACTGAGCACCCAGCACCCTGAGCAATGAGCACCCTGAGTACTGAGCACCCAGCACCTTGAGCACTGAGCACCGAGCACCCCGAGCACTGAGCACCCAGCACCCGAGTACTGAGCACCCAGCACCCTGAGTACTGAGCACCCAGCACCCTGAGTCCTGAGCACTGAGCACCCAGCACCCCGAGCACTGAGCACCCAGCACCCTGAGCACTGAGCACCCAGCACCCGAGTCCTGAGCACCCAGCACCCTGAGTACTGAGCACCCAGCACCACGAGCACTGAGCACCCAGCTCCCTGAGTACTGAGCACCCAGCACCCTGAGCACTGAGCACCGAGCACCCTGAGCACTGAGCACCCAGCACCCTGAGGACTGAACACCCAGCACCCCGAGCACTGAGCACCCAGCACCCTTAGCACTGAGCACCCTGAGTACTGAGAACTGAGCACCCTGAGTACTGAGCAATGAGCACCCTGAATACTGAGCACCCAGCACCCTGAGTACTGAGCACCCAGCAACCAGAGCACTGATCACCGAGCACCCTGAGCACTGAGCACACAGCACACTGAGCACTGAGCACCCAGCACCCTGAGCACTGAGCACCCAGCAGCCTGAGTACTAAGCACCCTGAGTACTGAGCACCCATCACCCCGAGCACTGAGTACCCAGCACCCTGAGTACTGAGCACTGAGCACCCTGAGTACTGAGCACCCAGCACCCTGAGTACTGAGCACCCAGCAGCCTGAGTACTGAGCACCCAGCACCCTGAGTACTGAGCACCCATCACACTGAGTACTGAGCACCCAGCACCCTGAGCAATGAGCACCCTGAGTACTGAGCACCCAGCACCCCGAGCACTGAGCACCCAGCACCTGAGTACTGAGCACCCAGCACCCTGAGTACTAAGCAACGAGCACCCTGAGTACTGAGCACCCAGTACCCTGAGCACTGAACACACAGCAACCTGAGTACTGAGCACCCCGAGCACTGAGCACCCAGCACCCTGAGCACTGAGGACCCAGCACCCTGAGTACTGAGCACCCAGCACCCTGAGCACTGAGCACCCAGAACCCTGAGTACTGAGCACCCAACGTACTGAGCACCGAGCACCCTGAGCACTGAGCACCCAGCACCCTGAGTACTGAGCACCCAGCACCCTGAGCAATGAGCACCCTGAGTACTGAGCACCCAGCACCTTGAGCACTGAGCACCGAGCACCCCGAGCACTGAGCACCCAGCACCCGAGTACTGAGCACCCAGCACCCTGAGTACTGAGCACCCAGCACCCTGAGTCCTGAGCACTGAGCACCCAGCACCCCGAGCACTGAGCACCCAGCACCCTGAGCACTGAGCCCCCAGCACCCGAGTACTGAGCACCCAGCAACCTGAGTACTGAGCACCCAGCACCACGAGCACTGAGCACCCAGCACCCTGAGTACTGAGCACCCAGCACTCTGAGCACTGAGCACCGAGCACCCTGAGCACTGAGCACCCAGCACCCTGAGGACTGAACACCCAGCAACCCGAGCACTGAGCACCCAGCACCCTTAGCACTGAGCACCCTGAGTACTGAGCACTGAGCACCCTGAGTACTGAGCAATGAGCACCCTGAATACTGAGCACCCAGCACCCTGAGTACTGAGCACCCAGCAACCAGAGCACTGATCACCGAGCACCTTGAGCACTGAGCACACAGCACCCTGAGCACTGAGAACCCAGCACCCTGAGCACTGAGCACCCAGCAGCCTGAGTACTAAGCACCCTGAGTACTGAGCACCCAGCACCCCGAGCACTGAGTACCCAGCACCCTGAGCACTGAGCACCCAGCACCCTGAGCACTGAGCACCCAGCACCCCGAGCACTGAGAACCCAGCACGCTGAGCACTGAGCACCCTGAGTACTGAGCACTGAGCACCCTGAGTACTGAGCACTGAGCACCCTGAGTACTGAGCACCCAGCACCCTGAGTACTGAGCACCCAGCACCCTGAGTACTGAGCACCCAGCACCCTGAGTACTGAGCACCCAGCAACCTGAGTACTGAGCACCCAGCACCCTGAGCCATGAGCACCCTGAGTACTGAGCACCCAGCACCCCGAGCACTGAGCACCCAGCACCCGGAGTACTGAGCACCCAGCACCCTGAGTACTAAGCACCGAGCACCCTGAGTACTGAGCACCCAGTACCCTGAGCACTGAACACACAGCAACCTGAGTACTGAGCACCCCGAGCACTGAGCACCCAGCACCCTGAGCACTGAGGCCCCAGCACCCTGAGTACTGAGCACCCAGCACCCTGAGCACTGAGCACCCAGCACCCTGAGTACTGAGCACCCAGCACCCTGAGCACTGAGCACCCAGCACCCTGAGTACTAAGCATCCAGCACCCCGAGCACTGAGCACCCAGCACCCCAAGCACTGAGCACTCAGCACCCTGTGTACTGAGCACTGAGGACCCAGCACCTCGAGCACTGAGCACCCAGCACCCTGAGCACTGAGCACCCTGAGTACTGAGCACCCAGCACCCTGAGCACTGAGCACCCAGCACCCTGAGCACTGAGCACCCAGCACCCAGAGCACTGAGCACTGAGCACTGTGAGTACTGAGCACTGAGCACCCTGAGCACTGAGCACCGAGCACCCTGAGTATTGAGCACTGAGCACCCTGAGCACTGAGCACCCAGCAACCTGAGTACTGAGCACCCAGCACCCTGAGCACTGAGGACCGAGCACCCTGAGTACTAAGCACCCAGCACCCTGAGCACTGAGCAGCCAGCAACCTGAGTACTGAGCACCCAGCACCCTGAGCACTGAGGAACGAGCACCCTGAGTACTAAGCACCCAGCACCCTGAGTACTGAGCACCCAGCACCCTGAGCACTGAGCACCCAGCACGCTGAGTACTGAGCACTGAGCACCCTGAGTACTGAGCACCGAGCACCCTGAGCACTGAGCACCCAGCACGCTGAGTAATGAGCACTGAGCAAACTGAGTACTGAGCACCAAGCACCCTGAGTACTGAGCACCCAGCACACTGAGCACTGAGCACCCAGCACCCTGAGCACTGAGCACCCAGCACACCGAGCACTGAGCACCCAGCACCCCTAGCACTGAGCACCCAGCACCCCGAGCACTGAGCACTGAGCACCCTAAGTACTGAGCACTGAGCACCCTGAGTACTAAGCACCCAGCACCCTGAGTACTGAGCACCCAGCACCCTAAGTACTGAGCACCCAGCACCCTGAGTACTGAGCACCCAGCGTACTGAGCACCGAGCACCCCGAGCACTGAGCACCCAGCAACCTGAGTACTGAGCACCCAGCACCCTGAGCACTGATCACCCAGCACCCTGAGTACTGAGCACCGAGCACCCTGAGTACTGAGCACCCAGCACCCTGAGTACTGAGCACCCAGCGTACTGAGCACCGAGCAAACAGCACCCTGAGTACTGAGCACCAGGCACCCTGAGCACTGAGCACCCAGCACCCTGAGTACTGAGCACTGAGCACCCTGAGTACTGAGCACCGAGCAACCCGAGCACTGAGCACCCCGCACCCCGAGCACCGAGCACCCAGCACCCTGAGCACTGAGCACCCAGCACCCTGAGCACTGAGCACCCAGCACCCTGAGCACTGAGCACCCAGCACCCTGAATACAGAGCACCCAACGTACTGAGCACCGAGCACCCTGAGCACTGAGCACCCAGCACCCTGAGTACTGAGCACCCAGCACCCTGAGCAATGAGCACCCTGAGTACTGAGCACCCAGCACCTTGAGCACTGAGCACCGAGCACCCTGAGCACTGAGCACCCAGCACCCGGAGTACTGAGCACCCAGCACCCTGAGTACTAAGCACCGAGCACCCTGAGTACTGAGCACCCAGCACCCTGAGCACTGAACACACAGCACCCTGAGAACTGAGCACCCCGAGCACTGAGCACCCAGCACCCTGAGTACTGAGCACCGAGCACCCCGAGCACTGAGCACCCAGCACCCCTAGCACTGAGCACCCAGCACCCCGAGCACTGAGCACCCAGCACCCTGAGTACTGAGCACCCAGCCCCCTGAGTACTGAGCACCCAGCACCCCGAGCACTGAGTACCCAGCACCCTGAGCACTGAGCACCCAGCACCCTGAGCACTGAGCACCCAGCACCCTGAGCACTGAGCACCCAGCACACTGAGTACTGAACACTGAGCACACAGCACCCCGAGCACTGAGCACCCAGCACCCTGAGTACTGAGCACCCAACGTACTGAGCACCGAGCACCCTGAGCACTGAGCACCCAGCACCCTGAGTACTGAGCACCCAGCACCCTGAGCAATGAGCACCCTGAGTACTGAGCACCCAGCACCTTGAGCACTGAGCACTGAGCCCCCCGAGCACTGAGCACCCAGCACCCGGAGTACTGAGCACCCAGCACCCTGAGTACTAAGCACCGAGCACCCTGAGTACTGAGCACCCAGCACCCTGAGCACTGAACACACAGCACCCTGAGTACTGAGCAGCGAGCACCCCGAGCACTGAGCACCCAGCACCCTGAGCACTGAGCACCCAGCACCCTGAGCACTGAGCACCCAGCACCATGAGCACTGAGCACCCAAAACCCTGAGCACTGAGCACCCAGCACCCTGAGTCCTGAACACTGAGCACCCAGCACCCCGAGCACTGAGCACCCAGCACCCTGAGTACTGAGCACTGAGCACCCAGCACCCCGATCACTGAGCACCCAGCACCCTGAGTACTGAGCACCCAGCACCCTGAGCACTGAGCACCGAGCACCCTGAGCACTGAGCACCCAGCAACCTGAACACTGAGCACCGAGCACCCTGAGCACTGAGCACCCAGCACCCTGAGCAATGAGCACCCTGAGTACTGAGCACCCAGCACCCTGAGTACTGAGCACCCAGCAACCTGAGCACTGAGCACCGAGCACCCTGAGCACTGAGCACCCAGCACCCTGAGTACTGAGCACCCAGCACCCTGAGTACTGAGCACCCAGCACCCTGAGCCATGAGCAGCCTGAGTACTGAGCACCCAGCACCCCGAGCACTGAGCACCCAGCACCCGGAGTACTGAGCACCCAGCACCCTGAGTACTAAGCACCGAGCACCCTGAGTACTGAGCACCCAGTACCCTGAGCACTGAACACACAGCAACCTGAGTACTGAGCACCCCGAGCACTGAGCACCCAGCACCCTGAGCACTGAGGCCCCAGCACCCTGAGTACTGAGCACCCAGCACCCTGAGCACTGAGCACCCAGCACCCTGAGTACTGAGCACCCAGCACCCTGAGCACTGAGCACCCAGCACCCTGAGTACTAAGCATCCAGCACCCCGAGCACTGAGCACCCAGCACCCCAAGCACTGAGCACTCAGCACCCTGTGTACTGAGCACTGAGGACCCAGCACCTCGAGCACTGAGCACCCAGCACCCTGAGCACTGAGCACCCTGAGTACTGAGCACCCAGCACCCTGAGCACTGAGCACCCAGCACCCTGAGCACTGAGCACCCAGCACCCAGAGCACTGAGCACTGAGCACTGTGAGTACTGAGCACTGAGCACCCTGAGCACTGAGCACCGAGCACCCTGAGTATTGAGCACTGAGCACCCTGAGCACTGAGCACCCAGCAACCTGAGTACTGAGCACCCACCACCCTGAGCACTGAGGACCGAGCACCCTGAGTACTAAGCACCCAGCACCCTGAGCACTGAGCAGCCAGCAACCTGAGTACTGAGCACCCAGCACCCTGAGCACTGAGGAACGAGCACCCTGAGTACTAAGCACCCAGCACTCTGAGTACTGAGCACCCAGCACCCTGAGCACTGAGCACCCAGCACGCTGAGTACTGAGCACTGAGCACCCTGAGTACTGAGCACCGATCACCCTGAGCACTGAGCACCCAGCACGCTGAGTAATGAGCACTGAGCAAACTGAGTACTGAGCACCAAGCACCCTGAGTACTGAGCACCCAGCACACTGAGCACTGAGCACCCAGCACCCTGAGCACTGAGCACCCAGCACACCGAGCACTGAGCACCCAGCACCCCTAGCACTGAGCACCCAGCACCCCGAGCACTGAGCACTGAGCACCCTAAGTACTGAGCACTGAGCACCCTGAGTACTAAGCACCCAGCACCCTGAGTACTGAGCACCCAGCACCCTAAGTACTGAGCACCCAGCACCCTGAGTACTGAGCACCCAGCGTACTGAGCACCGAGCACCCCGAGCACTGAGCACCCAGCACCCTGAGTACTGAGCACCCAGCACCCCGAGCACTGATCACCCAGCACCCTGAGTACTGAGCACCGAGCACCCTGAGTACTGAGCACCCAGCACCCTGAGTACTGAGCACCCAGCGTACTGAGCACCGAGCAAACAGCACCCTGAGTACTGAGCACCAGGCACCCTGAGCACTGAGCACCCAGCACCCTGAGTACTGAGCACTGAGCACCCTGAGTACTGAGCACCGAGCAACCCGAGCACTGAGCACCCCGCACCCCGAGCACCGAGCACCCAGCACCCTGAGCACTGAGCACCCAGCACCCTGAGCACTGAGCACCCAGCACCCTGAGCACTGAGCACCCAGCACCCTGAATACAGAGCACCCAACGTACTGAGCACCGAGCACCCTGAGCACTGAGCACCCAGCACCCTGAGTACTGAGCACCCAGCACCCTGAGCAATGAGCACCCTGAGTACTGAGCACCCAGCACCTTGAGCACTGAGCACCGAGCACCCTGAGCACTGAGCACCCAGCACCCGGAGTACTGAGCACCCAGCACCCTGAGTACTAAGCACCGAGCACCCTGAGTACTGAGCACCCAGCACCCTGAGCACTGAACACACAGCACCCTGAGAACTGAGCACCCCGAGCACTGAGCACCCAGCACCCTGAGTACTGAGCACCGAGCACGCCGAGCACTGAGCACCCAGCACCCCGAGCACTGAGCACCCAGCACCCCGAGCACTGAGCACCCAGCACCCTGAGTACTGAGCACCCAGCCCCCTGAGTACTGAGCACCCAGCACCCCGAGCACTGAGTACCCAGCACCCTGAGCACTGAGCACCCAGCACCCTGAGCACTGAGCACCCAGCACCCTGAGCACTGAGCACCCAGCACACTGAGTACTGAACACTGAGCACACAGCACCCCGAGCACTGAGCACCCAGCACCCTGAGTACTGAGCACCCAACGTACTGAGCACCGAGCACCCTGAGCACTGAGCACCCAGCACCCTGAGTACTGAGCACCCAGCACCCTGAGCAATGAGCACCCTGAGTACTGAGCACCCAGCACCTTGAGCACTGAGCACTGAGCCCCCCGAGCACTGAGCACCCAGCACCCGGAGTACTGAGCACCCAGCACCCTGAGTACTAAGCACCGAGCACCCTGAGTACTGAGCACCCAGCACCCTGAACACTGAACACACAGCACCCTGAGTACTGAGCAGCGAGCACCCCGAGCACTGAGCACCCAGCACCCTGAGCACTGAGCACCCAGCACCCTGAGCACTGAGCACCCAGCACCATGAGCACTGAGCACCCAAAACCCTGAGCACTGAGCACCCAGCACCCTGAGTCCTGAACACTGAGCACCCAGCACCCCGAGCACTGAGCACCCAGCACCCTGAGTACTGAGCACTGAGCACCCAGCACCCCGATCACTGAGCACCCAGCACCCTGAGTACTGAGCACCCAGCACCCTGAGCACTGAGCACCGAGCACCCTGAGCACTGAGCACCCAGCAACCTGAACACTGAGCACCGAGCACCCTGAGCACTGAGCACCCAGCACCCTGAGCAATGAGCACCCTGAGTACTGAGCACCCAGCACCCTGAGTACTGAGCACCCAGCAACCTGAGCACTGAGCACCGAGCACCCTGAGCACTGAGCACCCAGCACCCTGAGCACTGAGCACCCAGCACCCTGAGCACTGAGCACCCAGCAGCCTGAGTACTGAGCACCCTGAGTACTGAGCACCCAGCACCCTGAGCACTGAGCACCCAGCAGCCTGAGTACTGAGCACCCCGAGCACTGAGCACGCAGCACCCTGAGCACTGAGCACCCTGAGTACTGAGCACTGAGCACCCTGAGTACTGAGCACTGAGCACCCTGAGTACTGAGCACTGAACACCCTGAGCACTGAGCACCCAGCACCCTGAGTACTGAGCACCCAGCACCCTGAGCACTGAGCACCCAGCACCCTGAGCACTGAGCACCCAGCACACTGAGTCCTGAACACTGAGCACCCAGCACCCCGAGCACTGAGCACCCAGCACCCTGAGTACTGAGCACCCAGCACCCTGAGCAATGAGCACCCTGAGTACTGAGCACCCAGCACCCTGATCACTGAGCACCGAGCACCCCGAGCACTGAGCACCCAGCACCCGGAGTACTGAGCACCCAGCACCCTGAGTACTATGCACCGAGCACCCTGAGTACTGAGCACCCAGTACCCTGAGCACTGAACACACAGCACCCTGAGTACTGAGCACCCTGAGCACTGAGCACCCAGCACCCTGAGCACTGAGGACCCAGGACCCTGAGTACTGAGCACCCAGCACCCTGAGCACTGAGCACCCAGCACCCTGAGTACTGAGCACCCAGCACCCTGAGCACTGAGCACCCAGCACCCTGAGTACTGAGCATCCAGCACCCCGAGCACTGAGCACCCAGCACCCTGAGCACTGAGCACTCAGCACCCTGTGTACTGAGCACTGAGTATCCAGCACCCCGAGCAATGAGCACCCAGCACCCTGAGCACTGAGCACCCTGAGCACTGAGCACCGAGCACCCTGAGTACTGAGCACTGAACACCCTGAGCACTGAGCACCCAGCACCCTGAGTACTGAGCACCCAGCACCCTGAGCACTGAGGACCGAGCACCCTGAGTACTAAGCACCCAGCACCCAGAGTACTGAGCACCCAGCACCCTGAGCACTGAGCACACAGCACGCTGAGTACTGAGCACTGAGCACCCTGAGTACTGAGCACCGAGCACCCTGAGCAGTGAGCACCCAGCACGCTGAGTACTGAGCACTGAGCACTCTGAGTACTGAGCACCGAGCACCCTGAGTACTGAGCACCCAGCACCATGAGCACTGAGCACCCAGCACCCTGAGCACTGAGCACTCAGCACCCCGAGCACTGAGCACCCAGCACCCCGAGCACTGAGCACCCAGCACCCCGAGCACTGAGCACTGTGCTCCCTAAGTACTGAGCACTGAGCACCCTGAGTACTAAGCACCCAGCACCCTGAGTACTGAGCACCCAGCACCCTGAGTACTGAGCACCCAGCACCCTGAGTACTGAGCACCCAGCGTACTGAGCACCGAGCACCCCGAGCACTGAGCACCCAGCACCCTGAGTACTGAGGACCCAGCACCCCGAGCACTGAGCACCCAGCACCCTGAGTACTGAGCACCCAGCACCCTGAGCACTGAGCACCCAGCACACTGAGTACTGAGCACTGAGCACCCTGAGTACTGAGCACCCATCACCCCGAGCACTGAGCACCCAGCACCCCTAGCACCGAGCACACATCACCCTGAACACTGAGCACCCAGCACCCTGAGCATTGAGCACCCAGCACCATGAGCACTGAGCACCCAGCACCCTGAGTACTGAGCACCCAACGTACTGAGCACCGAGCACCCTGAGCACTGAGCAACCAGCACCCTGAGTACTGAGCACCCAGCACCCTGAGCAATGAGCACCCTGAGTACTGATCACCCAGCTCCTTGAGCACTGAGCACCGAGCACCCCGAGCACTGAGCACCCAGCACCCGGAGTACTGAGCACCCAGCACCGTGAGTACTAAGCACCAAGCACCCTGAGTACTGAGCACCCAGCACCCTGAGTACTGAGCACCCAGCACCCTGAGTACTGAGCACCCAGCACCCTGAGTACTGAGCACCCAGCACCCTGAGCACTGAGCACCCAGCACCCTGAGTACTGAGCACTGAGCACCCTGAGTACTGAGCACCGAGCAACCCGAGCACTGAGCACCCAGCACCCCGAGCACCGAGCACCCAGCACCCTGAGCACTGAGCACCCAGCACCCTGACCACTGAGCACCCAGCACCCTGAGCACTGAGCACCCAGCACCCTGAATACTGAGCACCCAACGTACTGAGCACCGAGCACCCTGAGCACTGAGCACCCAGCACCCTGAGTACTGAGCACTGAGCACTCTGAGTACTGAGCACCGAGCACCCTGAGTACTGAGCACCCAGCACCATGAGCACTGAGCACCCAGCACCCTGAGCACTGAGCACCCAGCACCCCGAGCACTGAGCACACAGCACCCCGAGCACTGAGCACCCAGCTCCCCGAGCACTGAGCACTGTGCTCCCTAAGTACTGAGCACTGAGCACCCTGAGTACTAAGCACCCAGCACCCTGAGTACTGAGCACCCAGCACCCTGAGTACTGAGCACCCAGCACCCTGAGTACTGAGCACCGAGCGTACTGAGCACCGAGCACCCCGAGCACTGAGCACCCAGCACCCTGAGTACTGAGGACCCAGCACCCCGAGCACTGAGCACCCAGCACCCTGAGTACTGAGCACCCAGCACCCTGAGCACTGAGCACCCAGCACCCTGAGTACTGAGCACTGAGCACCCTGATTACTGAGCACCCAGCACCCCGAGCACTGAGCACCCAGCACCCCGAGCACCGAGCACCCAGCACCCTGAACACTGAGCACCCAGCACCCTGAGCACTGAGCACCCAGCACCATGAGCACTGAGCACAAAGCACCCTGAGTACTGAGCACCCAACGTACTGAGCACCGAGCACCCTGAGCACTGAGCAACCAGCACCCTGAGTACTGAGCACCCAGCACCCTGAGCAATGAGCACCCTGAGTACTGAGCACCCAGCTCCTTGAGCACTGAGCACCGAGCACCCCGAGCACTGAGCACCCAGCACCCGGAGTACTGAGCACCCAGCACCGTGAGTACTAAGCACCAAGCACCCTGAGTACTGAGCACCCAGCACCCTGAGTACTGAGCACCCAGCACCCCGAGCACTGAGCACCCAGCACCCTGAGTACTGAGCACCCAGCACCCTGAGTACTGAGCACCCAGCACCCTGAGCACTGAGCACCCAGCACCCTGAGCACTGAGCACCCAGCACCCTGAGCACTGAGCACCCAGCACCCTGAGTACTGAACACTGAGCACACAGCACCCCGAGCACTGAGCACCCAGCACCCTGAGCAATGAGCACCCTGAGTACTGAGCACCCAGCACCCTGAGAACTGAGCACCGAGCACCCCGAGCACTGAGCACCCAGCACCCGAAGTACTGAGCACCCAGCACCCTGAGTACTATGCACCGAGCACCCTGAGTACTGAGCACCCAGTACCCTGAGCACTGAACACACAGCACCCTGAGTACTGAGCACCGCGAGCACTGACACCCAGCACCCTGAGCACTGAGCACCCAGCACCCTGAGTACTGAGCACCCAGCACCCTGAGCACTGAGCACCCAGCACCCCGAGCACTGAGCACCCAGCACCCCGAGCACTGAGCACTCAGCACCCTGTCTACTGAGCACTGAGTACCCAGAACCCCGAGCAATGAGCACCCAGTACCCTGAGCACTGAGCAACCTAAGCACTGAGCACCGAGCACCCTGAGTACTGAGCACTGAGCACCCTGAGCACTGAGCACCCAGCACCCTGAGTACTGAGCACCCAGCACCCTGAGCACTGAGGACCGAGCACCCTGAGTACTAAGCACCCAGCACCCAGAGTACTGAGCACCCAGCACCCTGAGCACTGAGCACACAGCACGCTGAGTACTGAGCACTGAGCACCCTGAGTACTGAGCCCCGAGCACCCTGAGCACTGAGCACCCAGCACGCTGAGTACTGAGCACTGACCACTCTGAGTACTGAGCACCGAGCACCCTGAGTACTGAGCACCCAGCACCATGAGAACTGAGCACCCAGCACCCTGAGCACTGAGCACCCAGCACCCCGAGCACTGAGCACCCAGCACCCCGAGCACTGAGCACCCAGCACCCCGAGCACTGAGCACTGTGCTCCCTAAGTACTGAGCACTGAGCACCCTGAGTACTAAGCACCCAGCACCCTGAGTACTGAGCACCCAGCACCCTGAGTACTGAGCACCCAGCACCCTGAGTACTGAGCACCCAGCGTACTGAGCACCGAGCACCCCGAACACTGAGCAGCCAGCACCCTGAGTACTGAGGACCCAGCGCCCCGAGCACTGAGCACCCAGCACCCTGAGTACTGAGCACCCAGCACCCTGAGCACTGAGCACCCAGCACCCTGAGTACTGTGCACTGAGCACCCTGAGTACTGAGCACCCAGCACCCCGAGCACTGAGCACCGAGCACCCCGAGCACCGAGCACCCAGCACCGTGAACACTGAGCACCCAGCACCCTGAGCACTGAGCACCGAGCACCATGAGCACTGAGCACCCAGCACCCTGAGTACTGAGCACCCAACGTACTGAGCACCGAGCACCCTGAGCACTGAGCAACCAGCACCCTGAGTACTGAGCACCCAGCACCCTGAGCAATGAGCACCCTGAGTACTGAGCACCCAGCTCCTTGAGCACTGAGCACCGAGCACCCCGAGCACTGAGCACCCAGCACCCGGAGTACTGAGCACCCAGCACCGTGAGTACTAAGCACCAAGCACCCTGAGTACTGAGCACCCAGCACCCTGAGCACTGAGCACCCAGCACCCTGAATACTGAGCACCCAACGTACTGAGCACCGAGCACCATGAGCACTAAGCACCCAGCACCCTGAGTACTGAGCACCCAACGTACTGAGCACCGAGCACCCTGAGCACTGAGCAACCAGCACCCTGAGTACTGAGCACCCAGCACCCTGAGCAATGAGCACCCTGAGTACTGAGCACCCAGCTCCTTGAGCACTGAGTACCGAGCACCCCGAGCACTGAGCACCCAGCACCCGGAGTACTGAGCACCCAGCACCGTGAGTACTAAGCACCAAGCACCCTGAGTACTGAGCACCCAGCACCCTGAGTACTGAGCACCCAGCACCCTGAGTACTGAGTACCCAGCACCCTGAGTACTGAGCACCCAGCACCCTGAGCACTGAGCACCCAGCACCCTGAGTACTGAGCACTGAGCACCCTGAGTACTGAGCACCGAGCAACCCGAGCACTGAGCACCCAGCACCCCGAGCACCGAGCACCCAGCACCCTGAGCACTGAGCACCCAGCACCCTGAGCACTGAGCACCCAGCACCCTGAGCACTGAGCACCCAGCACCCTGAATACTGAGCACCCAACGTACTGAGCACCGAGCACCCTGAGCACTGAGCACCCAGCACCCTGAGTACTGAGCACTGAGCACTCTGAGTACTGAGCACCGAGCACCCTGAGTACTGAGCACCCAGCACCATGAGCACTGAGCACCCAGCACCCTGAGCACTGAGCACCCAGCTCCCCGAGCACTGAGCACTGTGCTCCCTAAGTACTGAGCACTGAGCACCCTGAGTACTAAGCACCCAGCACCCTGAGTACTGAGCACCCAGCACCCTGAGTACTGAGCACCCAGCACCCTGAGTACTGAGCACCGAGCGTACTGAGCACCGAGCACCCCGAGCACTGAGCACCCAGCACCCTGAGTACTGAGGACCCAGCACCCCGAGCACTGAGCACCCAGCACCCTGAGTACTGAGCACCCAGCACCCTGAGCACTGAGCACCCAGCACCCTGAGTACTGAGCACTGAGCACCCTGATTACTGAGCACCCAGCACCCCGAGCACTGAGCACCCAGCACCCCGAGCACCGAGCACCCAGCACCCTGAACACTGAGCACCCAGCACCCTGAGCACTGAGCACCCAGCACCATGAGCACTGAGCACAAAGCACCCTGAGTACTGAGCACCCAACGTACTGAGCACCGAGCACCCTGAGCACTGAGCAACCAGCACCCTGAGTACTGAGCACCCAGCACCCTGAGCAATGAGCACCCTGAGTACTGAGCACCCAGCTCCTTGAGCACTGAGCACCGAGCACCCCGAGCACTGAGCACCCAGCACCCGGAGTACTGAGCACCCAGCACCGTGAGTACTAAGCACCAAGCACCCTGAGTACTGAGTACCCAGCACCCTGAGTACTGAGCACCCAGCACCCCGAGCACTGAGCACCCAGCACCCTGAGTACTGAGCACCCAGCACCCTGAGTACTGAGCACCCAGCACCCTGAGCACTGAGCACCCAGCACCCTGAGCACTGAGCACCCAGCACCCTGAGCACTGAGCACCCAGCACCCTGAGTACTGAACACTGAGCACACAGCACCCCGAGCACTGAGCACCCAGCACCCTGAGCAATGAGCACCCTGAGTACTGAGCACCCAGCACCCTGAGAACTGAGCACCGAGCACCCCGAGCACTGAGCACCCAGCACCCGGAGTACTGAGCACCCAGCACCCTGAGTACTATGCACCGAGCACCCTGAGTACTGAGCACCCAGTACCCTGAGCACTGAACACACAGCACCCTGAGTACTGAGCACCGCGAGCACTGAGCACCCAGCACCCTGAGCACTGAGCACCCAGCACCCTGAGTACTGAGCACCCAGCACCCTGAGCACTGAGCACCCAGCACCCCGAGCACTGAGCACCCAGCACCCCGAGCACTGAGCACTCAGCACCCTGTCTACTGAGCACTGAGTACCCAGAACCCCGAGCAATGAGCACCCAGTACCCTGAGCACTGAGCAACCTGAGCACTGAGCACCGAGCACCCTGAGTACTGAGCACTGAGCACCCTGAGCACTGAGCACCCAGCACCCTGAGTACTGAGCACCCAGCACCCTGAGCACTGAGGACCGAGCACCCTGAGTACTAAGCACCCAGCACCCAGAGTACTGAGCACCCAGCACCCTGAGCACTGAGCACACAGCACGCTGAGTACTGAGCACTGAGCACCCTGAGTACTGAGCCCCGAGCACCCTGAGCACTGAGCACCCAGCACGCTGAGTACTGAGCACTGAGCACTCTGATTACTGAGCACCGAGCACCCTGAGTACTGAGCACCCAGCACCATGAGCACTGAGCACCCAGCACCCTGAGCACTGAGCACCCAGCACCCCGAGCACTGAGCACCCAGCACCCCGAGCACTGAGCACCCAGCACCCCGAGCACTGAGCACTGTGCTCCCTAAGTACTGAGCACTGAGCACCCTGAGTACTAAGCACCCAGCACCCTGAGTACTGAGCACCCAGCACCCTGAGTACTGAGCACCCAGCACCCTGAGTACTGAGCACCCAGCGTACTGAGCACCGAGCACCCCGAACACTGAGCAGCCAGCACCCTGAGTACTGAGGACCCAGCACCCCGAGCACTGAGCACCCAGCACCCTGAGTACTGAGCACCCAGCACCCTGAGCACTGAGCACCCAGCACCCTGAGTACTGTGCACTGAGCACCCTGAGTACTGAGCACCCAGCACCCCGAGCACTGAGCACCGAGCACCCCGAGCACCGAGCACCCAGCACCGTGAACACTGAGCACCCAGCACCCTGAGCACTGAGCACCGAGCACCATGAGCACTGAGCACCCAGCACCCTGAGTACTGAGCACCCAACGTACTGAGCACCGAGCACCCTGAGCACTGAGCAACCAGCACCCTGAGTACTGAGCACCCAGCACCCTGAGCAATGAGCACCCTGAGTACTGAGCACCCAGCTCCTTGAGCACTGAGCACCGAGCACCCCGAGCACTGAGCACCCAGCACCCGGAGTACTGAGCACCCAGCACCGTGAGTACTAAGCACCAAGCACCCTGAGTACTGAGCACCCAGCACCCTGAGCACTGAGCACCCAGCACCCTGAATACTGAGCACCCAACGTACTGAGCACCGAGCACCATGAGCACTAAGCACCCAGCACCCTGAGTACTGAGCACCCAACGTACTGAGCACCGAGCACCCTGAGCACTGAGCAACCAGCACCCTGAGTACTGAGCACCCAGCACCCTGAGCAATGAGCACCCTGAGTACTGAGCACCCAGCTCCTTGAGCACTGAGTACCGAGCACCCCGAGCACTGAGCACCCAGCACCCGGAGTACTGAGCACCCAGCACCATGAGTACTAAGCACCAAGCACCCTGAGTACTGAGCACCCAGCACCCTGAGTACTGAGCACCCAGCACCCTGAGTACTGAGTACCCAGCACCCTGAGTACTGAGCACCCAGCACCCTGAGCACTGAGCACCCAGCACCCTGAGTACTGAGCACTGAGCACCCTGAGTACTGAGCACCGAGCAACCCGAGCACTGAGCACCCAGCACCCCGAGCACCGAGCACCCAGCACCCTGAGCACTGAGCACCCAGCACCCTGAGCACTGAGCACCCAGCACCCTGAGCACTGAGCACCCAGCACCCTGAATACTGAGCACCCAACGTACTGAGCACCGAGCACCCTGAGCACTGAGCACCCAGCACCCTGAGTACTGAGCACCCAGCACCCTGAGCAATGAGCACCCTGAGTACTGAGCACCTAGCACCTTGAGCACTGAGAACCGAGCACCCTGAGCACTGAGCACCCAGCACCCGGAGTACTGAGCACCCAGCACCCTGAGTACTAAGCACCGAGCACCCTGAGTACTGAGCACCCAGCACTCTGAGCACTGAACACACAGCACCCTGAGTACTGAGCACCCCGAGCACTGAGCACCCAGCACCCTGAGTACTGAGCACCGGGCACCCCGAGCACTGAGCACCCAGCACCCCGATCACTGAGCACCCAGCACCCTGAGTACTGAGCACTGAGCACCCAGCACCCCGAGCACTGAGCACCCAGCACCCTGAGTACTGAGCACTGAGCACCCAGCACCCCGATCACTGAGCACCCAGGACCCTGAGTACTGAGCACCCAGCACCCTGAGCACTGAGCACCGAGCACCCTGAGCACTGAGCACCCAGCACCCTGAGGACTGAGCACCCAGCACCCCGAGCACTGAGCACAGAGCACCCTGAGCACTGAGCACCCTGAGTACTGAGCACTGAGCACCCTGAGTACTGAGCACCCAGCACCCTTAGTACTGAGCACCCAGCACCCTGAGTACTGAGCACCCAGCAACCTGAGCACTGAGCACCGAGCACCCTGAGCACTGAGCACCCAGCACCCTGAGCACTGAGCACCCAGCACCCTGAGCACTGAGCACCCAGCATTCTGAGCACTTAGCACCCAGCAGCCTGAGTACTGAGCACCCTGAGTACTGAGCACACAGCACCCTGAGCACTGAGCACCCAGCACCCCGAGCACTGAGCACCCAGCACCCTGAGCACTGAGCACCCTGAGTACTGAGCACTGAGCACCCTGAGTACTGAGCACTGAGCACCCTGAGTACTGAGCACCCAGCACCCTGAGTACTGAGCACCCAGCACCCTGAGCAATGAGCACCCTGAGTACTGAGCACCCCGCACCCTGAGCACTGAGCACCGAGCACCCCGAGCACTGAGCACCCAGCACCCGGAGTACTGAGCACCCAGCACCCTGAGTACTATGCACCGAGCAACCTGAGTACTGAGCACCCAGTACCCTGAGCACTGAACACACATCACCCTGAGTACTGAGCACCCCGAGCACTGAGCACCCAGCACCCTGAGCACTGAGGACCCAGCACCCTGAGTACTGAGCACCCAGCACCCTGAGCACTGAGCACCCAGCACCCTGAGTACTGAGCACCCAGCACCCTGAGCACTGAGCACCCAGCACACTGAGTACTGAGCATCCAGCACGCCGAGCACTGAGCACCCAGCACCCCGAGCACTGAGCACTCAGCACACTGTGTACTGAGCACTGAGTACCCAGCAACCCGAGGAATGAGCACCCAGCACCCTGAGCACTGAGCACCCTGAGCACTGAGCACCGAGCACCCTGAGTACTGAGCACTGAGCACCCTGAGCACTGAGCACCCAGCACCCTGAGTACTGAGCACCCAGCACCCTGAGCACTGAGGACCGAGCACCCTGAGTACTAAGCACCCAGCACCCAGAGTACTGAGCACCCAGCACCCTGAGCACTGAGCACACAGCACGCTGAGTACTGAGCACTGAGCACCCTGAGTACTGAGCACCGAGCACCCTGAGCACTGAGCACCCAGCACGCTGAGTACTGAGCACTGAGCACTCTGAGTACTGAGCACCGAGCACCCTGAGTACTGAGCACCCAGCACCATGAGCACTGAGCACCCAGCACCCTGAGCACTGAGCACCCAGTGTACTGAGCACCGAGCACCCCGAGCACTGAGCACCCAGCACCCTGAGTACTGAGGACCCAGCACCCCGAGCACTGAGCACCCAGCACCCTGAGTACTGAGCACCCAGCACCATGAGCACTGAGCACCCAGCACCCTGAGTACTGAGCACCCAGCACCCTGAGCACTGAACACACAGCACCCTGAGTACTGAGCACCTCGAGCACTGAGCACCCAGCACCCTGAGTACTGAGCACCGAGCACCCCGAGCACTGAGCACCCAGCACCGCGAGCACTGAGCACCCAGCACCCCGAGCACCGAGCACCCAGCACCCTGAACACTGAGCACCCAGCACCCTGAGCACTGAGCACCCAGCACCATGAGCACTGAGCACCCAGCACCCTGAGTACTGAGCACCCAACGAACTGAGCACCGAGCACCCTGAGCACTGAGCAACCAGCACCCTGAGTACTGAGCACCCAGCACCCTGAGCATTGAGCACCCTGAGTACTGAGCACCCAGCTCCTTGAGCACTGAGCACCGAGCACCCCGAGCACTGAGCACCCAGCACCCGGAGTACTGAGCACCCAGCACCGTGAGTACTAAGCACCAAGCACCCTGAGTACTGAGGACCCAGCACCCTGAGTACTGAGCACCCAGCACCCTGAGTACTGAGCACCCAGCACCCTGAGTACTGAGCACCCAGCACCCTGAGCACTGAGCACCCAGCACCCTGAGTACTGAGCACTGAGCACCCTGAGTTCTGAGCACCGAGCAACCCGAGCACCGAGCACCCAGCACCCCGAGCACCGAGCACCCAGCACCCTGAGCACTGAGCACCCAGCACCCTGAGCAATGAGCACCCTGAGTACTGAGCACCCAGCACCCTGAGAACTGAGCACCGAGCACCCCGAGCACTGAGCACCCAGCACCCGGAGTACTGAGCACCCAGCACCCTGAGTACTATGCACCGAGCACCCTGAGTACTGAGCACCCAGTACCCTGAGCACTGAACACACAGCACCCTGAGTACTGAGCACCCCGAGCACTGAGCACCCAGCACCCTGAGCACTGAGCACCCAGCACCCTGAGTACTGAGCACCCAGCACCCTGAGCACTGAGCACCCAGCACCCCGAGCACTGAGCACCCAGCACCCCGAGCACTGAGCACTCAGCACCCTGTGTACTGAGCACTGAGTACCCAGAACCCCGAGCAATGAGCACCCAGTACCCTGAGCACTGAGCACCCTGAGCACTGAGCACCGAGCACCCTGAGTACTGAGCACTGAGCACCCTGAGCACTGAGCACCCAGCACCCTGAGTACTGAGCACCCAGCACCCTGAGCACTGAGGACTGAGCACCCTGAGTACTAAGCACCCAGCACCCAGAGTACTGAGCACCCAGCACCCTGAGCACTGAGCACACAGCATGCTGAGTACTGAGCACTGAGCACCCTGAGTACTGAGCCCCGAGCACCCTGAGCACTGAGCACCCAGCACGCTGAGTACTGAGCACTGAGCACTCTGAGTACTGAGCACCGAGCACCCTGAGTACTGAGCACCCAGCACCATGAGCACTGAGCACCCAGCACCCTGAGCACTGAGCACCCAGCACCCCGAGCACTGAGCACCCAGCACCCCGAGCACTGAGCACCCAGCACCCCGAGCACTGAGCACTGTGCTCCCTAAGTACTGAGCACTGAGCACCCTGAGTACTAAGCACCCAGCACCCTGAGTACTGAGCACCCAGCACCCTGAGTACAGAGCACCCAGCACCCTGAGTACTGAGCACCCAGCGTACTGAGCACCGAGCACCCCGAGCACTGAGAAGCCAGCACCCTGAGTACTCAGGACCCAGCACCCCGAGCACTGAGCACCCAGCACCCTGAGTACTGAGCACCCAGCACCCTGAGCACTGAGCACCCAGCACCCTGAGTACTGTGCACTGAGCACCCTGAGTACTGAGCACCCAGCACCCCGAGCACTGAGCACCCAGCACCCCAAGCACCGAGCACCCAGCACCGTGAACACTGAGCACCCAGCACCCTGAGCACTGAGCACCGAGCACCATGAGCACTGAGCACCCAGCACCCTGAGTACTGAGCACCCAACGTACTGAGCACCGAGCACCCTGAGCACTGAGCAACCAGCACCCTGAGTACTGAGCACCCAGCACCCTGAGCAATGAGCACCCTGAGTACTGAGCACCCAGCTCCTTGAGCACTGAGCACCGAGCACCCCGAGCACTGAGCACCCAGCACCCGGAGTACTGAGCACCCAGCACCGTGAGTACTAAGCACCCAGCACCCTGAGTACTGAGCACCCAGCACCCTGAGTACTGAGCACCCAGCACCCTGAGTACTGAGCACCCAGCGTACTGAGCATCGAGCACCCCGAGCACTGAGCACCCAGCACCCAGAGCACTGAGCACTCAGCACCCTGTGTACTGAGCACTGAGTACCCAGCACCCTGAGCACTGAGCACCCTGAGTACTGAGCACTGAGCACCCTGAGTACTGAGCAATGAGCACCCTGAGTACTGAGCACCCAGCACCCTGAGTACTGAGCACCCAGCAACCTGAGCACTGAGCACAGAGCACCCTGAGCACTGAGCACCCAGCACCCTGAGCACTGAGCACCCAGCACCCTGAGCACTGAGCACCCAGCAGCCTGAGTACTGAGCACCCTGAGTACTGAGCACCCAGCACCCTGAACACTGAGCACCCAGTACCCTGAGCACTGAGCACCCTGAGTACTGAGCACTGAGCACCCTGAGCACTGAGCACCCTGAGTACTGAGCACCCAGCACCCTGAGTACTGAGCACCCAGCACCCTGAGCAATGAGCACCCTGAGTACTGAGCACGCAGCACCCTGAGCACTGAGCACCGAGCACCCCAAGCACTGAGCACCCAGCACCCGGAGTACTGAGCACCCAGCACCCTGAGTACTATGCACCGAGCAACCTGAGTACTGAGCACCCAGTACCCTGAGCACTGAACACACAGCACCCTGAGTACTGAGCACCCCGAGCACTGAGCACCCAGCACCCTGAGCACTGAGGACCCAGCACCCTGAGTACTGAGCACCCAGCACCCTGAGCACTGAGCACCCAGCACCCTGAGTACTGAGCACCCAGCACCCTGAGCACTGAGCACCCAGCACACTGAGTACTGAGCATCCAGCACGCCGAGCACTGAGCACCCAGCACCCCGAGCACTGAGCACTCAGCACCCTGTGTACTGAGCACTGAGCACCCAGCACCCCGAGGAATGAGCACCCAGCACCCTGAGCACTGAGCACCCTGAGCACTGAGCACCGAGCACCCTGAGTACTGAGCACTGAGCACCCTGAGCACTGAGCACCCAGCACCCTGAGTACTGAGCACCCAGCACCATGAGCACTGAGCACCCAGCACCCTGAGCACTGAGCACCCAGCACCCCGAGCACTGAGCACCCAGCACCCCGAGCACTGAGCACCCAGCACCCCGAGCACTGAGCACTGTGCTCCCTAAGTACTGAGCACTGAGCACCCTGAGTACTGAGCACCCAGCACCCTGAGTACTGAGCACTGAGCACCCTGAGCACTGAGCACCCAGCACCCTGAGTACTGAGCACCCAGCACCCTGAGCACTGAGGACCGAGCACCCTGAGTACTAAGCACCCAGCACCCAGAGTACTGAGCACCCAGCACCCTGAGCACTGAGCACACAGCACGCTGAGTACTGAGCACTGAGCACCCTGAGTACTGAGCCCCGAGCACCCTGAGCACTGAGCACCCAGCACGCTGAGTACTGAGCACTGAGCACTCTGAGTACTGAGCACCGAGCACCCTGAGTACTGAGCACCCAGCACCATGAGCACTGAGCACCCAGCACCCTGAGCACTGAGCACCCAGCACCCCGAGCACTGAGCACCCAGCACCCCGAGCACTGAGCACCCAGCACCCCGAGCACTGAGCACTGTGCTCCCTAAGTACTGAGCACTGAGCACCCTGAGTACTAAGCACCCAGCACCCTGAGTACTGAGCACCCAGCACCCTGAGTACTGAGCACCCAGCACCCTGAGTACTGAGCACCCAGCGTACTGAGCACCGAGCACCCCGAGCACTGAGAAGCCAGCACCCTGAGTACTCAGGACCCAGCACCCCGAGCACTGAGCACCCAGCACCCTGAGTACTGAGCACCCAGCACCCTGAGCAC
Organism: Microtus oregoni; assembly: GCF_018167655.1. Classification (NCBI taxonomy): domain Eukaryota; kingdom Metazoa; phylum Chordata; class Mammalia; order Rodentia; family Cricetidae; genus Microtus; species Microtus oregoni. Next base: position 1,261,289 of record NW_024544557.1, read on the forward strand.
TGAGCACCCAGCACCCTGAGTACTGTGCACTGAGCACCCTGAGTACTGAGCACCCAGCACCCCGAGCACTGAGCACCCAGCACCCCGAGCACCGAGCACCCAGCACCGTGAACACTGAGCACCCAGCACCCTGAGCACTGAGCACCGAGCACCATGAGCACTGAGCACCCAGCACCCTGAGTACTGAGCACCCAACGTACTGAGCACCGAGCACCCTGAGCACTGAGCAACCAGCACCCTGAGTACTGAGCACCCAGCACCCTGAGTACTGAGCACCCAGCACCCTGAGCAATGAGGACCCTGAGTACTGAGCACCCAGCTCCTTGAGCACTGAGCACCGAGCACCCCGAGCACTGAGCACCCAGCACCCGGAGTACTGAGCACCCAGCACCGTGAGTACTAAGCACCCAGCACCCTGAGTACTGAGCACCCAGCACCCTGAGTACTGAGCACCCAGCACCCTGAGTACTGAGCACCCAGCGTACTGAGCATCGAGCACCCCGAGCACTGAGCACCCAGCACCCAGAGCACTGAGCACTCAGCACCCTGTGTACTGAGCACTGAGTACCCAGCACCCTGAGCACTGAGCACCCTGAGTACTGAGCACTGAGCACCCTGAGTACTGAGCAATGAGCACCCTGAGTACTGAGCACCCAGCACCCTGAGTACTGAGCACCCAGCAACCTGAGCACTGAGCACAGAGCACCCTGAGCACTGAGCACCCAGCACCCTTAGCACTGAGCACCCAGCACCCTGAGCACTGAGCACCCAGCAGCCTGAGTACTGAGCACCCTGAGTACTGAGCACCCAGCACCCCGAGCACTGAGCACCCAGTACCCTGAGCACTGAGCACCCTGAGTACTGAGCACTGAGCACCCTGAGCACTGAGCACCCTGAGTACTGAGCACCCAGCACCCTGAGTACTGAGCACCCAGCACCCTGAGCAATGAGCACCCTGAGTACTGAGCACGCAGCACCCTGAGCACTGAGCACCGAGCACCCCGAGCACTGAGCACCCAGCACCCGGAGTACTGAGCACCCAGCACCCTGAGTACTATGCACCGAGCAACCTGAGTACTGAGCACCCAGTACCCTGAGCACTGAACACACAGCACCCTGAGTACTGAGCACCCCGAGCACTGAGCACCCAGCACCCTGAGCACTGAGGACCCAGCACCCTGAGTACTGAGCACCCAGCACCCTGAGCACTGAGCACCCAGCACCCTGAGTACTGAGCACCCAGCACCCTGAGCACTGAGCACCCAGCACACTGAGTACTGAGCATCCAGCACGCCGAGCACTGAGCACCCAGCACCCCGAGCACTGAGCACTCAGCACCCTGTGTACTGAGCACTGAGCACCCAGCACCCCGAGCAATGAGCACCCAGCACCCTGAGCACTGAGCACCCTGAGCACTGAGCACCGAGCACCCTGAGTACTGAGCACTGAGCACCCTGAGCACTGAGCACCCAGCACCCTGAGTACTGAGCACCCAGCACCCTGAGCACTGAGGACCGAGCACCCTGAGTACTAAGCACCCAGCACCCAGAGTACTGAGCACCCAGCACCCTGAGCACTGAGCACACAGCACGCTGAGTATTGAGCACTGAGCACCCTGAGTACTGAGCCCCGAGCACCCTGAGCACTGAGCACCCAGCACGCTGAGTACTGAGCACTGAGCACTCTGAGTACTGAGCACCGAGCACCCTGAGTACTGAGCACCCAGCACCATGAGCACTGAGCACCCAGCACCCTGAGCACTGAGCACCCAGCACCCCGAGCACTGAGCACCCAGCACCCCGAGCACTGAGCACCCAGCACCCCGAGCACTGAGCACTGTGCTCCCTAAGTACTGAGCACTGAGCACCCTGAGTACTAAGCACCCAGCACCCTGAGTACTGAGCACCCAGCACCCTGAGTACTGAGCACCCAGCACCCTGAGTACTGAGCACCCAGCGTACTGAGCACCGAGCACCCCGAGCACTGAGAAGCCAGCACCCTGAGTACTCAGGACCCAGCACCCCGAGCACTGAGCACCCAGCACCCTGAGTACTGAGCACCCAGCACCCTGAGCACTGAGCACCCAGCACCCTGAGTACTGTGCACTGAGCACCCTGAGTACTGAGCACCCAGCACCCCGAGCACTGAGCACCCAGCACCCCGAGCACCGAGCACCCAGCACCGTGAACACTGAGCACCCAGCACCCTGAGCACTGAGCACCGAGCACCATGAGCACTGAGCACCCAGCACCCTGAGTACTGAGCACCCAACGTACTGAGCACCGAGCACCCTGAGCACTGAGCAACCAGCACCCTGAGTACTGAGCACCCAGCACCCTGAGCAATGAGCACCCTGAGTACTGAGCACCCAGCTCCTTGAGCACTGAGCACCGAGCACCCCGAGCACTGAGCACCCAGCACCCGGAGTACTGAGCACCCAGCACCGTGAGTACTAAGCACCCAGCACCCTGAGTACTGAGCACCCAGCACCCTGAGTACTGAGCACCCAGCACCCTGAGTACTGAGCACCCAGCGTACTGAGCATCGAGCACCCCGAGCACTGAGCACCCAGCACCCAGAGCACTGAGCACTCAGCACCCTGTGTACTGAGCACTGAGTACCCAGCACCCTGAGCACTGAGCACCCTGAGTACTGAGCACTGAGCACCCTGAGTACTGAGCAATGAGCACCCTGAGTACTGAGCACCCAGCACCCTGAGTACTGAGCACCCAGCAACCTGAGCACTGAGCACAGAGCACCCTGAGCACTGAGCACCCAGCACCCTGAGCACTGAGCACCCAGCACCCTGAGCACTGAGCACCCAGCAGCCTGAGTACTGAGCACCCTGAGTACTGAGCACCCAGCACCCCGAGCACTGAGCACCCAGTACCCTGAGCACTGAGCACCCTGAGTACTGAGCACTGAGCACCCTGAGCACTGAGCACCCTGAGTACTGAGCACCCAGCACCCTGAGTACTGAGCACCCAGCACCCTGAGCAATGAGCACCCTGAGTACTGAGCACGCAGCACCCTGAGCACTGAGCACCGAGCACCCCGAGCACTGAGCACCCAGCACCCGGAGTACTGAGCACCCAGCACCCTGAGTACTATGCACCGAGCAACCTGAGTACTGAGCACCCAGTACCCTGAGCACTGAACACACAGCACCCTGAGTACTGAGCACCCCGAGCACTGAGCACCCAGCACCCTGAGCACTGAGGACCCAGCACCCTGAGTACTGAGCACCCAGCACCCTGAGCACTGAGCACCCAGCACCCTGAGTACTGAGCACCCAGCACCCTGAGCACTGAGCACCCAGCACACTGAGTACTGAGCATCCAGCACGGCGAGCACTGAGCACCCAGCACCCCGAGCACTGAGCACTCAGCACCCTGTGTACTGAGCACTGAGCACCCAGCACCCCGAGCAATGAGCACCCAGCACCCTGAGCACTGAGCACCCTGAGCACTGAGCACCGAGCACCCTGAGTACTGAGCACTGAGCACCCTGAGCACTGAGCACCCAGCACCCTGAGTACTGAGCACCCAGCACCCTGAGCACTGAGGACCGAGCACCCTGAGTACTAAGCACCCAGCACCCAGAGTACTGAGCACCCAGCACCCTGAGCACTGAGCACACAGCACGCTGAGTACTGAGCACTGAGCACCCTGAGTACTGAGCACCGAGCACCCTGAGCACTGAGCACCCAGCACGGTGAGTACTGAGCACTGAGCACTCTGAGTACTGAGCACCGAGCACCCTGAGTACTGAGCACCCAGCACCATGAGCACTGAGCACCCAGCACCCTGAGCACTGAGAACACAGCACCCCGAGCACTGAGCACCCAGCAACCCGAGCACTGAGCACCCAGCACCCCGAGCACTGAGCACCCAGCAACCTGAGCACTGAGCACCCTGAGCACTGAGCACCGAGCACCCTGAGTACTGAGCACTGAGCACCCTGAGCACTGAGCACCCAGCACCCTGAGTACTGAGCACCCAGCACCCTGAGCACTGAGGACCGAGCACCCTGAGTACTAAGCACCCAGCACCCAGAGTACTGAGCACCCAGCACCCTGAGCACTGAGCACACAGCACGCTGAGTACTGAGCACTGAGCACCCTGAGTACTGAGCACCGAGCACCCTGAGCACTGAGCACCCAGCACGCTGAGTACTGAGCACTGAGCACTCTGAGTACTGAGCACCGAGCACCCTGAGTACTGAGCACCCAGCACCATGAGCACTGAGCACCCAGCACCCTGAGCACTGAGCACCCAGCACCCCGAGCACTGAGCACCCAGCACCCCGAGCACTGAGCACCCAGCACCCCGAGCACTGAGCACTGTGCTCCCTAAGTAATGAGCACTGAGCACCCTGAGTACTAAGCACCCAGCACCCTGAGTACTGAGCACCCAGCACCCTGAGTACTGAGCACCCAGCACCCTGAGTACTGAGCACCCAGCGTACTGAGCACCGAGCACCCCGAGCACTGAGCACCCAGCACCCTGAGTACTGAGGACCCAGCACCCCGAGCACTGAGCACCCAGCACCCTGAGTACTGAGCACCCAGCACCCTGAGCACTGAGCACCCAGCACCCTGAGTACTGAGCACTGAGCACCCTGAGTACTGAGCACCCAGCACCCTGAGTACTCAGCACCCAGCACCCTGAGCAATGAGCACCCTGAGTACTGAGCACGCAGCACCCTGAGCACTGAGCACCGAGCACCCCGAGCACTGAGCACCCAGCACCCGGAGTACTGAGCACCCAGCACCCTGAGCAATGAGCACCCTGAGTACTGAGCACGCAGCACCCTGAGCACTGAGCACCGAGCACCCCGAGCACTGAGCACCCAGCACCCTGAGTACTGAGCACCCAGCACCCTGAGCATTGAGCACCCTGAGTACTGAGCACCCAGCTCCTTGAGCACTGAGCACCGAGCACCCCGAGCACTGAGCACCCAGCACCCGGAGTACTGAGCACCCAGCACCGTGAGTACTAAGCACCAAGCACCCTGAGTACTGAGGACCCAGCACCCTGAGTACTGAGCACCCAGCACCCTGAGTACTGAGCACCCAGCACCCTGAGTACTGAGCACCCAGCACCCTGAGCACTGAGCACCCAGCACCCTGAGTACTGAGCACTGAGCACCCTGAGTTCTGAGCACCGAGCAACCCGAGCACCGAGCACCCAGCACCCCGAGCACCGAGCACCCAGCACCCTGAGCACTGAGCACCCAGCACCCTGAGCAATGAGCACCCTGAGTACTGAGCACCCAGCACCCTGAGAACTCAGCACCGAGCACCCCGAGCACTGAGCACCCAGCACCCGGAGTACTGAGCACCCAGCACCCTGAGTACTATGCACCGAGCACCCTGAGTACTGAGCACCCCGAGCACTGAGCACCCAGCACCCTGAGTACTGAGCACCCAGCACCCTGAGCACTGAGCACCCAGCACCCCGAGCACTGAGCACCCAGCACCCCGAGCACTGAGCACTCAGCACCCTGTGTACTGAGCACTGAGTACCCAGAACCCCGAGCAATGAGCATCCAGTACCCTGAGCACTGAGCACCCTGAGCACTGAGCACCGAGCACCCTGAGTACTGAGCACTGAGCACCCTGAGCACTGAGCACCCAGCACCCTGAGTACTGAGCACCCAGCACCCTGAGCACTGAGGACCGAGCACCCTGAGTACTAAGCACCCAGCACCCAGAGTACTGAGCACCCAGCACCCTGAGCACTGAGCACACAGCACGCTGAGTACTGAGCACTGAGCACCCTGAGTACTGAGCCCCGAGCACCCTGAGCACTGAGCACCCAGCACGCTGAGTACTGAGCACTGAGCACTCTGAGTACTGAGCACCGAGCACCCTGAGTACTGAGCACCCAGCACCATGAGCACTGAGCACCCAGCACCCTGAGCACTGAGCACCCAGCACCCCGAGCACTGAGCACCCAGCACCCCGAGCACTGAGCACCCAGCACCCCGAGCACTGAGCACTGTGCTCCCTAAGTACTGAGCACTGAGCACCCTGAGTACTAAGCACCCAGCACCCTGAGTACTGAGCACCCAGCACCCTGAGTACTGAGCACCCAGCACCCTGAGTACTGAGCACCCAGCGTACTGAGCACCGAGCACCCCGAGCACTGAGAAGCCAGCACCCTGAGTACTCAGGACCCAGCACCCCGAGCACTGAGCACCCAGCACCCTGAGTACTGAGCACCCAGCACCCTGAGCACTGAGCACCCAGCACCCTGAGTACTGTGCACTGAGCACCCTGAGTACTGAGCACCCAGCACCCCGAGCACTGAGCACCCAGCACCCCGAGCACCGAGCACCCAGCACCGTGAACACTGAGCACCCAGCACCCTGAGCACTGAGCACCGAGCACCATGAGCACTGAGCACCCAGCACCCTGAGTACTGAGCACCCAACGTACTGAGCACCGAGCACCCTGAGCACTGAGCAACCAGCACCCTGAGTACTGAGCACCCAGCACCCTGAGCAATGAGCACCCTGAGTACTGAGCACCCAGCTCCTTGAGCACTGAGCACCGAGCACCCCGAGCACTGAGCACCCAGCACCCGGAGTACTGAGCACCCAGCACCGTGAGTACTAAGCACCCAGCACCCTGAGTACTGAGCACCCAGCACCCTGAGTACTGAGCACCCAGCACCCTGAGTACTGAGCACCCAGCGTACTGAGCATCGAGCACCCCGAGCACTGAGCACCCAGCACCCAGAGCACTGAGCACTCAGCACCCTGTGTACTGAGCACTGAGTACCCAGCACCCTGAGCACTGAGCACCCTGAGTACTGAGCACTGAGCACCCTGAGTACTGAGCAATGAGCACCCTGAGTACTGAGCACCCAGCACCCTGAGTAATGAGCACCCAGCAACCTGAGCACTGAGCACAGAGCACCCTGAGCACTGAGCACCCAGCACCCTGAGCACTGAGCACCCAGCAGCCTGAGTACTGAGCACCCTGAGTACTGAGCACCCAGCACCCCGAGCACTGAGCACCCAGTACCCTGAGCACTGAGCACCCTGAGTACTGAGCACTGAGCACCCTGAGCACTGAGCACCCTGAGTACTGAGCACCCAGCACCCTGAGTACTGAGCACCCAGCACCCTGAGCAATGAGCACCCTGAGTACTGAGCACGCAGCACCCTGAGCACTGAGCACCGAGCACCCCGAGCACTGAGCACCCAGCACCCGGAGTACTGAGCACCCAGCACCCTGAGTACTATGCACCGAGCAACCTGAGTACTGAGCACCCAGTACCCTGAGCACTGAACACACAGCACCCTGAGTACTGAGCACCCCGAGCACTGAGCACCCAGCACCCTGAGCACTGAGGACCCAGCACCCTGAGTACTGAGCACCCAGCACCCTGAGCACTGAGCACCCAGCACCCTGAGTACTGAGCAGCCAGCACCCTGAGCACTGAGCACCCAGCACACTGAGTACTGAGCATCCAGCACGCCGAGCACTGAGCACCCAGCACCCCGAGCACTGAGCACTCAGCACCCTGTGTACTGAGCACTGAGCACCCAGCACCCCGAGCAATGAGCACCCAGCACCCTGAGCACTGAGCACCCTGAGCACTGAGCACCGAGCACCCTGAGTACTGAGCACTGAGCACCCTGAGCACTGAGCACCCAGCACCCTGAGTACTGAGCACCCAGCACCCTGAGCACTGAGGACCGAGCACCCTGAGTACTAAGCACCCAGCACCCAGAGTACTGAGCACCCAGCACCCTGAGCACTGAGCACACAGCACGCTGAGTACTGAGCACTGAGCACCCTGAGTACTGAGCCCCGAGCACCCTGAGCACTGAGCACCCAGCACGCTGAGTACTGAGCACTGAGCACTCTGAGTACTGAGCACCGAGCACCCTGAGTACTGAGCACCCAGCACCATGAGCACTGAGCACCCAGCACCCTGAGCACTGAGCACCCAGCACCCCGAGCACTGAGCACCCAGCACCCCGAGCACTGAGCACCTAGCACCCCGAGCACTGAGCACTGTGCTCCCTAAGTACTGAGCACTGAGCACCCTGAGTACTAAGCACCCAGCACCCTGAGTACTGAGCACCCAGCACCCTGAGTACTGAGCACCCAGCACCCTGAGTACTGAGCACCCAGCGTACTGAGCACCGAGCACCCCGAGCACTGAGAATCCAGCACCCTGAGTACTCAGGACCCAGCACCCCGAGCACTGAGCACCCAGCACCCTGAGTACTGAGCACCCAGCACCCTGAGCACTGAGCACCCAGCACCCTGAGTACTGTGCACTGAGCACCCTGAGTACTGAGCACCCAGCACACCGAGCACTGAGCACCCAGCACCCCGAGCACCGAGCACCCAGCACCGTGAACACTGAGCACCCAGCACCCTGAGCACTGAGCACCGAGCACCATGAGCACTGAGCACCCAGCACCCTGAGTACTGAGCACCCAACGTACTGAGCACCGAGCACCCTGAGCACTGAGCAACCAGCACCCTGAGTACTGAGCACCCAGCAACCTGAGTACTGAGCACCCAGCACCCTGAGCAATGAGCACCCTGAGTACTGAGCACCCAGCTCCTTGAGCACTGAGCACGGAGCACCCCGAGCACTGAGCACCCAGCACCCGGAGTACTGAGCACCCAGCACCGTGAGTACTAAGCACCCAGCACCCTGAGTACTGAGCACCCAGCACCCTGAGTACTGAGCACCCAGCACCCTGAGTACTGAGCACCCAGCGTACTGAGCATCGAGCACCCCGAGCACTGAGCACCCAGCACCCAGAGCACTGAGCACTCAGCACCCTGTGTACTGAGCACTGAGTACCCAGCACCCTGAGCACTGAGCACCCTGAGTACTGAGCACTGAGCACCCTGAGTACTGAGCAATGAGCACCCTGAGTACTGAGCACCCAGCACCCTGAGTACTGAGCACCCAGCAACCTGAGCACTGAGCACAGAGCACCCTGAGCACTGAGCACCCAGCACCCTGAGCACTGAGCACCCAGCACCCTGAGCACTGAGCACCCAGCAGCCTGAGTACTGAGCACCCTGAGTACTGAGCACCCAGCACCCCGAGCACTGAGCACCTAGTACCCTGAGCACTGAGCACCCTGAGTACTGAGCACTGAGCACCCTGAGCACTGAGCACCCTGAGTACTGAGCACCCAGCACCCTGAGTACTGAGCACCCAGCACCCTGAGCAATGAGCACCCTGAGTACTGAGCACGCAGCACCCTGAGCACTGAGCACCGAGCACCCCGAGCACTGAGCACCCAGCACCCGGAGTACTGAGCACCCAGCACCCTGAGTACTATGCACCGAGCAACCTGAGTACTGAGCACCCAGTACCCTGAGCACTGAACACACAGCACCCTGAGTACTGAGCACCCCGAGCACTGAGCACCCAGCACCCTGAGCACTGAGGACCCAGCACCCTGAGTACTGAGCACCCAGCACCCTGAGCACTGAGCACCCAGCACCCTGAGTACTGAGCACCCAGCACCCTGAGCACTGAGGACCGAGCACCCTGAGTACTAAGCTCCCAGCACCCAGAGTACTGAGCACCCAGCACCCTGAGCACTGAGCACACAGCACGCTGAGTACTGAGCACTGAGCACCCTGAGTACTGAGCACCGAGCACCCTGAGCACTGAGCACCCAGCACGCTGAGTACTGAGCACTGAGCACTCTGAGTACTGAGCACCGAGCACCCTGAGTACTGAGCACCCAGCACCATGAGCACTGAGCACCCAGCACCCTGAGCACTGAGCACCCAGCACCCCGAGCACTGAGCACCCAGCACCCCGAGCACTGAGCACCCAGCACCCCGAGCACTGAGCACTGTGCTCCCTAAGTAATGAGCACTGAGCACCCTGAGTACTAAGCACCCAGCACCCTGAGTACTGAGCACCCAGCACCCTGAGTACTGAGCACCCAGCACCCTGAGTACTGAGCACCCAGCGTACTGAGCACCGAGCACCCCGAGCACTGAGCACCCAGCACCCTGAGTACTGAGGACCCAGCACCCCGAGCACTGAGCACCCAGCACCCTGAGTACTGAGCACCCAGCACCCTGAGCACTGAGCACCCAGCACCCTGAGTACTGAGCACTGAGCACCCTGAGTACTGAGCACCCAGCACCCTGAGTACTCAGCACCCAGCACCCTGAGCAATGAGCACCCTGAGTACTGAGCACGCAGCACCCTGAGCACTGAGCACCGAGCACCCCGAGCACTGAGCACCCAGCACCCGGAGTACTGAGCACCCAGCACCCTGAGCAATGAGCACCCTGAGTACTGAGCACGCAGCACCCTGAGCACTGAGCACCGAGCACCCCGAGCACTGAGCACCCAGCACCCTGAGTACTGAGCACCCAGCACCCTGAGCATTGAGCACCCTGAGTACTGAGCACCCAGCTCCTTGAGCACTGAGCACCGAGCACCCCGAGCACTGAGCACCCAGCACCCGGAGTACTGAGCACCCAGCACCGTGAGTACTAAGCACCAAGCACCCTGAGTACTGAGGACCCAGCACCCTGAGTACTGAGCACCCAGCACCCTGAGTACTGAGCACCCAGCACCCTGAGTACTGAGCACCCAGCACCCTGAGCACTGAGCACCCAGCACCCTGAGTACTGAGCACTGAGCACCCTGAGTTCTGAGCACCGAGCAACCCGAGCACCGAGCACCCAGCACCCCGAGCACCGAGCACCCAGCACCCTGAGCACTGAGCACCCAGCACCCTGAGCAATGAGCACCCTGAGTACTGAGCACCCAGCACCCTGAGAACTGAGCACCGAGCACCCCGAGCACTGAGCACCCAGCACCCGGAGTACTGAGCACCCAGCACCCTGAGTACTATGCACCGAGCACCCTGAGTACTGAGCACCCCGAGCACTGAGCACCCAGCACCCTGAGCACTGAGCACCCAGCACCCTGAGTACTGAGCACCCAGCACCCTGAGCACTGAGCACCCAGCACCCTGAGCACTGAGCACCCAGCACCCCGAGCACTGAGCACTCAGCACCCTGTGTACTGAGCACTGAGTACCCAGAACCCCGAGCAATGAGCATCCAGTACCCTGAGCACTGAGCACCCTGAGCACTGAGCACCGAGCACCCTGAGTACTGAGCACTGAGCACCCTGAGCACTGAGCACCCAGCACCCTGAGTACTGAGCACCCAGCACCCTGAGCACTGAGGACCGAGCACCCTGAGTACTAAGCACCCAGCACCCAGAGTACTGAGCACCCAGCACCCTGAGCACTGAGCACATAGCACGCTGAGTACTGAGCACTGAGCACCCTGAGTACTGAGCCCCGAGCTCCCTGAGCACTGAGCACCCAGCACGCTGAGTACTGAGCACTGAGCACTCTGAGTACTGAGCACCGAGCACCCTGAGTACTGAGCACCCAGCACCATGAGCACTGAGCACCCAGCACCCTGAGCACTGAGCACCCAGCACCCCGAGCACTGAGCACCCAGCACCCCGAGCACTGAGCACCCAGCACCCCGAGCACTGAGCACTGTGCTCCCTAAGTACTGAGCACTGAGCACCCTGAGTACTAAGCACCCAGCACCCTGAGTACTGAGCACCCAGCACCCTGAGTACTGAGCACCCAGCACCCTGAGTACTGAGCACCCAGCGTACTGAGCACCGAGCACCCCGAGCACTGAGAAGCCAGCACCCTGAGTACTCAGGACCCAGCACCCCGAGCACTGAGCACCCAGCACCCTGAGTACTGAGCACCCAGCACCCTGAGCACTGAGCACCCAGCACCCCGAGCACTGAGCACCCAGCACCCCGAGCACCGAGCACCCAGCACCGTGAACACTGAGCACCCAGCACCCTGAGCACTGAGCACCGAGCACCATGAGCACTGAGCACCCAGCACCCTGAGTACTGAGCACCCAACGTACTGAGCACCGAGCACCCTGAGCACTGAGCAACCAGCACCCTGAGTACTGAGCACCCAGCACCCTGAGCAATGAGCACCCTGAGTACTGAGCACCCAGCTCCTTGAGCACTGAGCACCGAGCACCCCGAGCACTGAGCACCCAGCACCCGGAGTACTGAGCACCCAGCACCGTGAGTACTAAGCACCCAGCACCCTGAGTACTGAGCACCCAGCACCCTGAGTACTGAGCACCCAGCACCCTGAGTACTGAGCACCAAGCGTACTGAGCATCGAGCACCCCGAGCACTGAGCACCCAGCACCCAGAGCACTGAGCACTCAGCACCCTGTGTACTGAGCACTGAGTACCCAGCACCCTGAGCACTGAGCACCCTGAGTACTGAGCACTGAGCACCCTGAGTACTGAGCAATGAGCACCCTGAGTACTGAGCACCCAGCACCCTGAGTAATGAGCACCCAGCAACCTGAGCACTGAGCACAGAGCACCCTGAGCACTGAGCACCCAGCACCCTGAGCACTGAGCACCCAGCACCCTGAGCACTGAGCACCCAGCAGCCTGAGTACTGAGCACCCTGAGTACTGAGCACCCAGCACCCCGAGCACTGAGCACCCAGTACCCTGAGCACTGAGCACCCTGAGTACTGAGCACTGAGCACCCTGAGCACTGAGCACCCTGAGTACTGAGCACCCAGCACCCTGAGTACTGAGCACCCAGCACCCTGAGCAATGAGCACCCTGAGTACTGAGCACGCAGCACCCTGAGCACTGAGCACCGAGCACCCCGAGCACTGAGCACCCAGCACCCGGAGTACTGAGCACCCAGCACCCTGAGTACTATGCACCGAGCAACCTGAGTACTGAGCACCCAGTACCCTGAGCACTGAACACACAGCACCCTGAGTACTGAGCACCCCGAGCACTGAGCACCCAGCACCCTGAGCACTGAGGACCCAGCACCCTGAGTACTGAGCACCCAGCACCCTGAGCACTGAGCACCCAGCACCCTGAGTACTGAGCAGCCAGCACCCTGAGCACTGAGCACCCAGCACACTGAGTACTGAGCATCCAGCACGCCGAGCACTGAGCACCCAGCACCCCGAGCACTGAGCACTCAGCACCCTGTGTACTGAGCACTGAGCACCCAGCACCCCGAGCAATGAGCACCCAGCACCCTGAGCACTGAGCACCCTGAGGACTGAGCACCGAGCACCCTGAGTACTGAGCACTGAGCACCCTGAGCACTGAGCACCCAGCACCCTGAGTACTGAGCACCCAGCACCCTGAGCACTGAGGACCGAGCACCCTGAGTACTAAGCACCCAGCACCCAGAGTACTGAGCACCCAGCACCCTGAGCACTGAGCACACAGCACGCTGAGTACTGAGCACTGAGCACCCTGAGTACTGAGCCCCGAGCACCCTGAGCACTGAGCACCCAGCACGCTGAGTACTGAGCACTGAGCACTCTGAGTACTGAGCACCGAGCACCCTGAGTACTGAGCACCCAGCACCATGAGCACTGAGCACCCAGCACCCTGAGCACTGAGCACCCAGCACCCCGAGCACTGAGCACCCAGCACCCCGAGCACTGAGCACCTAGCACCCCGAGCACTGAGCACTGTGCTCCCTAAGTACTGAGCACTGAGCACCCTGAGTACTAAGCACCCAGCACCCTGAGTACTGAGCACCCAGCACCCTGAGTACTGAGCACCCAGCACCCTGAGTACTGAGCACCCAGCGTACTGAGCACCGAGCACCCCGAGCACTGAGAAGCCAGCACCCTGAGAACTCAGGACCCAGCACCCCGAGCACTGAGCACCCAGCACCCTGAGTACTGAGCACCCAGCACCCTGAGCACTGAGCACCCAGCACCCTGAGTACTGTGCACTGAGCACCCTGAGTACTGAGCACCCAGCACCCCGAGCACTGAGCACCCAGCACCCCGAGCACCGAGCACCCAGCACCGTGAACACTGAGCACCCAGCACCCTGAGCACTGAGCACCGAGCACCATGAGCACTGAGCACCCAGCACCCTGAGTACTGAGCACCCAACGTACTGAGCACCGAGCACCCTGAGCACTGAGCAACCAGCACCCTGAGTACTGAGCACCCAGCACCCTGAGTACTGAGCACCCAGCACCCTGAGCAATGAGCACCCTGAGTACTGAGCACCCAGCTCCTTGAGCACTGAGCACCGAGCACCCCGAGCACTGAGCACCCAGCACCCGGAGTACTGAGCACCCAGCACCGTGAGTACTAAGCACCCAGCACCCTGAGTACTGAGCACCCAGCACCCTGAGTACTGAGCACCCAGCACCCTGAGTACTGAGCACCCAGCGTACTGAGCATCGAGCACCCCGAGCACTGAGCACCCAGCACCCAGAGCACTGAGCACTCAGCACCCTGTGTACTGAGCACTGAGTACCCAGCACCCTGAGCACTGAGCACCCTGAGTACTGAGCACTGAGCACCCTGAGTACTGAGCAATGAGCACCCTGAGTACTGAGCACCCAGCACCCTGAGTACTGAGCACCCAGCAACCTGAGCACTGAGCACAGAGCACCCTGAGCACTGAGCACCCAGCACCCTGAGCACTGAGCACCCAGCACCCTGAGCACTGAGCACCCAGCAGCCTGAGTACTGAGCACCCTGAGTACTGAGCACCCAGCACCCCGAGCACTGAGCACCTAGTACCCTGAGCACTGAGCACCCTGAGTACTGAGCACTGAGCACCCTGAGCACTGAGCACCCTGAGTACTGAGCACCCAGCACCCTGAGTACTGAGCACCCAGCACCCTGAGCAATGAGCACCCTGAGTACTGAGCACGCAGCACCCTGAGCACTGAGCACCGAGCACCCCGAGCACTGAGCACCCAGCACCCGGAGTACTGAGCACCCAGCACCCTGAGTACTATGCACCGAGCAACCTGAGTACTGAGCACCCAGTACCCTGAGCACTGAACACACAGCACCCTGAGTACTGAGCACCCCGAGCACTGAGCACCCAGCACCCTGAGCACTGAGGACCCAGCACCCTGAGTACTGAGCACCCAGCACCCTGAGCACTGAGCACCCAGCACCCTGAGTACTGAGCACCCAGCACCCTGAGCACTGAGCACCCAGCACACTGAGTACTGAGCATCCAGCACGCCGAGCACTGAGCACCCAGCACCCCGAGCACTGAGCACTCAGCACCCTGTGTACTGAGCACTGAGCACCCAGCACCCCGAGCAATGAGCACCCAGCACCCTGAGCACTGAGCACCCTGAGCACTGAGCACCGAGCACCCTGAGTACTGAGCACTGAGCACCCTGAGCACTGAGCACCCAGCACCCTGAGTACTGAGCACCCAGCACCCTGAGCACTGAGGACCGAGCACCCTGAGTACTAAGCACCCAGCACCCAGAGTACTGAGCACCCAGCACCCTGAGCACTGAGCACACAGCACGCTGAGTACTGAGCACTGAGCACCCTGAGTACTGAGCCCCGAGCACCCTGAGCACTGAGCACCCAGCACGCTGAGTACTGAGCACTGAGCACTCTGAGTACTGAGCACCGAGCACCCTGAGTACTGAGCACCCAGCACCATGAGCACTGAGCACCCAGCACCCTGAGCACTGAGCACCCAGCACCCCGAGCACTGAGCACCCAGCACCCCGAGCACTGAGCACCCAGCACCCCGAGCACTGAGCACTGTGCTCCCTAAGTACTGAGCACTGAGCACCCTGAGTACTAAGCACCCAGCACCCTGAGTACTGAGCACCCAGCACCCTGAGTACTGAGCACCCAGCACCCTGAGTACTGAGCACCCAGCGTACTGAGCACCGAGCACCCCGAGCACTGAGAAGCCAGCACCCTGAGTACTCAGGACCCAGCACCCCGAGCACTGAGCACCCATCACCCTGAGTACTGAGCACCCAGCACCCTGAGCACTGAGCACCCAGCACCCTGAGTACTGTGCACTGAGCACCCTGAGTACTGAGCACCCAGCACCCCGAGCACTGAGCACCCAGCACCCCGAGCACCGAGCACCCAGCACCGTGAACACTGAGCACCCAGCACCCTGAGCACTGAGCACCGAGCACCATGAGCACTGAGCACCCAGCACCCTGAGTACTGAGCACCCAACGTACTGAGCACCGAGCACCCTGAGCACTGAGCAACCAGCACCCTGAGTACTGAGCACCCAGCACCCTGAGCAATGAGCACCCTGAGTACTGAGCACCCAGCTCCTTGAGCACTGAGCACCGAGCACCCCGAGCACTGAGCACCCAGCACCCGGAGTACTGAGCACCCAGCACCGTGAGTACTAAGCACCCAGCACCCTGAGTACTGAGCACCCAGCACCCTGAGTACTGAGCACCCAGCACCCTGAGTACTGAGCACCCAGCGTACTGAGCATCGAGCACCCCGAGCACTGAGCACCCAGCACCCAGAGCACTGAGCACTCAGCACCCTGTGTACTGAGCACTGAGTACCCAGCACCCTGAGCACTGAGCACCCTGAGTACTGAGCACTGAGCACCCTGAGTACTGAGCAATGAGCACCCTGAGTACTGAGCACCCAGCACCCTGAGTACTGAGCACCCAGCAACCTGAGCACTGAGCACAGAGCACCCTGAGCACTGAGCACCCAGCACCCTGAGCACTGAGCACCCAGCACCCTGAGCACTGAGCACCCAGCAGCCTGAGTACTGAGCACCCTGAGTACTGAGCACCCAGCACCCCGAGCACTGAGCACCCAGTACCCTGAGCACTGAGCACCCTGAGTACTGAGCACTGAGCACCCTGAGCACTGAGCACCCTGAGTACTGAGCACCCAGCACCCTGAGTACTGAGCACCCAGCACCCTGAGCAATGAGCACCCTGAGTACTGAGCACGCAGCACCCTGAGCACTGAGCACCGAGCACCCCGAGCACTGAGCACCCAGCACCCGGAGTACTGAGCACCCAGCACCCTGAGTACTATGCACCGAGCAACCTGAGTACTGAGCACCCAGTACCCTGAGCACTGAACACACAGCACCCTGAGTACTGAGCACCCCGAGCACTGAGCACCCAGCACCCTGAGCACTGAGGACCCAGCACCCTGAGTACTGAGCACCCAGCACCCTGAGCACTGAGCACCCAGCACCCTGAGTACTGAGCACCCAGCACCCTGAGCACTGAGCACCCAGCACACTGAGTACTGAGCATCCAGCACGCCGAGCACTGAGCACCCAGCACCCCGAGCACTGAGCACTCAGCACCCTGTGTACTGAGCACTGAGCACCCAGCACCCCGAGCAATGAGCACCCAGCACCCTGAGCACTGAGCACCCTGAGCACTGAGCACCGAGCACCCTGAGTACTGAGCACTGAGCACCCTGAGCACTGAGCACCCAGCACCCTGAGTACTGAGCACCCAGCACCCTGAGCACTGAGGACCGAGCACCCTGAGTACTAAGCACCCAGCACCCAGAGTACTGAGCACCCAGCACCCTGAGCACTGAGCACACAGCACGCTGAGTACTGAGCACTGAGCACCCTGAGTACTGAGCACCGAGCACCCTGAGCACTGAGCACCCAGCACGCTGAGTACTGAGCACTGAGCACTCTGAGTACTGAGCACCGAGCACCCTGAGTACTGAGCACCCAGCACCATGAGCACTGAGCACCCAGCACCCTGAGCACTGAGAACCCAGCACCCCGAGCACTGAGCACCCAGCAACCCGAGCACTGAGCACCCAGCACCCCGAGCACTGAGCACCCAGCACCCTGAGCACTGAGCACCCTGAGCACTGAGCACCGAGCACCCTGAGTACTGAGCACTGAGCACCCTGAGCACTGAGCACCCAGCACCCTGAGTACTGAGCACCCAGCACCCTGAGCACTGAGGACCGAGCACCCTGAGTACTAAGCACCCAGCACCCAGAGTACTGAGCACCCAGCACCCTGAGCACTGAGCACACAGCACGCTGAGTACTGAGCACTGAGCACCCTGAGTACTGAGCACCGAGCACCCTGAGCACTGAGCACCCAGCACGCTGAGTACTGAGCACTGAGCACTCTGAGTACTGAGCACCGAGCACCCTGAGTACTGAGCACCCAGCACCATGAGCACTGAGCACCCAGCACCCTGAGCACTGAGCACCCAGCACCCCGAGCACTGAGCACCCAGCACCCCGAGCACTGAGCACCCAGCACCCTGAGCACTGAGCACTGTGCTCCCTAAGTAATGAGCACTGAGCACCCTGAGTACTAAGCACCCAGCACCCTGAGTACTGAGCACCCAGCACCCTGAGTACTGAGCACCCAGCACCCTGAGTACTGAGCACCCAGCGTACTGAGCACCGAGCACCCCGAGCACTGAGCACCCAGCACCCTGAGTACTGAGGACCCAGCACCCCGAGCACTGAGCACCCAGCACCCTGAGTACTGAGCACCCAGCACCCTGAGCACTGAGCACCCAGCACCCTGAGCAGTGAGCACCCAGCACCCTGAGTACTGAGCACTGAGCACCTAGCACCCCGAGCACTGAGCACACAGCACCCCGAGCACTGAGCACCCAGCACCCTGAGTACTGAGCACCCAGCACCCTGAGTACTGAGCACCCAGCACCCTGAGCACTGAGCTCCCAGCACTCTGAGTACTGAGCACCCAGCACCCTGAATAATGAGCAACCAGCACCCTGAGCACTGAGCACTGAGCACCTAGCACCCTGAGCACTGAGCACTAAGCACGCAGCACCCGGAGCACTGAGCACCCAGCACCCCGAGCACTGAGCACCCAGCACCCTGAGCACTGAGCACCCAGCACCCCGAGTACTGAGCACCCAGCACCCTGAGTACTGAGCACCCAGCACCATGAGCACTGAGCACCCAGCACCCTGAGCACTGAGAACCCAGCACCCCGAGCACTGAGCACCCAGCAACCCGAGCACTGAGCACCAAGCACCCCGAGCACTGAGCACCCAGCACCCTGAGCACTGAGCACCCTGAGCACTGAGCACCGAGCACCCTGAGTACTGAGCACTGAGCACCCTGAGCACTGAGCACCCAGCACCCTGAGTACTGAGCACCCAGCACCCTGAGCACTGAGGACCGAGCACCCTGAGTACTAAGCACCCAGCACCCAGAGTACTGAGCACCCAGCACCCTGAGCACTGAGCACACAGCACGCTGAGTACTGAGCACTGAGCACACTGAGTACTGAGCACCGAGCACCCTTAGCACTGAGCACCCAGCACGCTGAGTACTGAGCACTGAGCACTCTGAGTACTGAGCACCGAGCACCCTGAGTACTGAGCACCCAGCACCATGAGCACTGAGCACCCAGCACCCTGAGCACTGAGAACCCAGCACCCCGAGCACTGAGCACCCAGCAACCCGAGCACTGAGCACCCAGCACCCCGAGCACTGAGCACCCAGCACCCTGAGCACTGAGCACCCTGAGCACTGAGCACCGAGCACCCTGAGTACTGAGCACTGAGCACACTGAGCACTGAGCACCCAGCACACTGAGTACTGAGCACCCAGCACCCTGAGCACTGAGGACCGAGCACCCTGAGTACTAAGCACCCAGCACCCAGAGTACTGAGCACCCAGCATCCTGAGCACTGAGCACACAGCACGCTGAGTACTGAGCACTGAGCACCCTGAGTACTGAGCACCGAGCACCCTGAGCACTGAGCACCCAGCACGCTGAGTACTGAGCACTGAGCACTCTGAGTACTGAGCACCGAGCACCCTGAGTACTGAGCACCCAGCACCATGAGCACTGAGCACCCAGCACCCTGAGCACTGAGCACCCAGCACCCCGAGCACTGAGCACCCAGCACCCTGAGCACTGAGCACCCAGCACCCCGAGCACTGAGCACTGTGCTCCCTAAGTAATGAGCACTGAGCACCCTGAGTACTAAGCACCCAGCACCCTGAGTACTGAGCACCCAGCACCCTGAGCACTGAGCACCCAGCACCCTGAGCACTGAGCACCCAGCACCCTGAGCACTGAGCACCCAGCACCCTGAGTACTGAGCACCCAACGTACTGAGCACCGAGCACCCTGAGCACTGAGCACCCAGCACCCTGAGTACTGAGCACCCAGCACCCTGAGCAATGAGCACCCTGAGTACTGAGCACCCAGCTCCTTGAGCACTGAGCACCGAGCACCCCGAGCACTGAGCACCCAGCACCCGGAGTACTGAGCACCCAGCACCGTGAGTACTAAGCACCAAGCACCCTGAGTACTGAGCACCCAGCACCCTGAGTACTGAGCACCCAGCACCCTGAGTACTGAGCACCCAGCACCCTGAGTACTGAGCACCCAGCGTACTGAGCATCGAGCACCCCGAGCACTGAGCACCCAGCACCCAGAGTACTGAGCACCCAGCACCCCGAGCACTGAGCACCCAGCACCCTGAGTACTGAGCACCGAGCACCCTGAGTACTGAGCACCCAGCAACCTGAGTACTGAGCACCCAACGTACTGAGCACCGAGCACCCTGAGCACTGAGCACCCAGCACCCTGAGTACTGAGCACCCAGCACCCTGAGCAATGAGCACCCTGAGTACTGAGCACCCAGCACCTTGAGCACTGAGCACCGAGCACCCCGAGCACTGAGCACCCAGCACCCGGAGTACTGAGCACCCAGCACCCTGAGCACTGAACACACAGCACCCTGAGTACTGCGAAGCGAGCACCCCGAGCACTGAGCACCTAGCACCCCGAGCACTGAGCACCCAGCACCCCGAGCACTGAGCACCCAGCACCCTGAGTACTGAGCACCCAGCACCCTGAGTACTGAGCACCCAGCACCCTGAGCACTGAGCTCCCAGCACCCTGAGTACTGAGCACCCAGCACCCTGAATAATGAGCACCGAGCACCACGAGCACTGAGCACCCAGCACTTTGAGCACTGAGCACCCTGAGGACTGAGCACCCAGCACCCTGAGCACTGAGCACGGATCACCCTGAGCACTGATCACCCAGCACCCCGAGCACTGAGCACCCAGCACCCTGAGTACTGAGCACCCAGCACCCTGAGTACTGAGCACCCAGCACCCCGAGCACTGAGTACCCAGCACCCTGAGCACTGAGCACCCAGCACCCTGAGCACTGAGCACCCAGCACCCTGAGCAGTGAGCACCCAGCACCCTGAGTACTGAGCACTGAGCACCCAGCAACCCGAGCACTGAGCACCCAGCACCCCGAGCACTGAGCACCCAGCACCCCGAGCACCGAGCACCCAGCACCGTGAACACTGAGCACCCAGCACCCTGAGCACTGAGCACCGAGCACCATGAGCACTGAGCACCCAGCACCCTGAGTACTGAGCACCCAACGTACTGAGCACCGAGCACCCTGAGCACTGAGCAACCAGCACCCTGAGTACTGAGCACCCAGCACCCTGAGCAATGAGCACCCTGAGTACTGAGCACCCAGCTCCTTGAGCACTGAGCACCGAGCACCCCGAGCACTGAGCACCCAGCACCCGGAGTACTGAGCACCCAGCACCGTGAGTACTAAGCACCCAGCACCCTGAGTACTGAGCACCCAGCACCCTGAGTACTGAGCAACCAGCACCCTGAGTACTGAGCACCCAGCGTACTGAGCATCGAGCACCCCGAGCACTGAGCACCCAGCACCCAGAGCACTGAGCACTCAGCACCCTGTGTACTGAGCACTGAGTACCCAGCAACCTGAGCACTGAGCACCCTGAGTACTGAGCACTGAGCACCCTGAGTACTGAGCAATGAGCACCCTGAGTACTGAGCACCCAGCACCCTGAGTACTGAGCACCCAGCAACCTGAGCACTGAGCACAGAGCACCCTGAGCACTGAGCACCCAGCACCCTGAGCACTGAGCACCCAGCACCCTGAGCACTGAGCACCCAGCAGCCTGAGTACTGAGCACCCTGAGTACTGAGCACCCAGCACCCCGAGCACTGAGCACCCAGTACCCTGAGCACTGAGCACCCTGAGTACTGAGCACTGAGCACCCTGAGCACTGAGCACCCTGAGTACTGAGCACCCAGCACCCTGAGTACTGAGCACCCAGCACCCTGAGCAATGAGCACCCTGAGTACTGAGCACGCAGCACCCTGAGCACTGAGCACCGAGCACCCCGAGCACTGAGCACCCAGCACCCGGAGTACTGAGCACCCAGCACCCTGAGTACTATGCACCGAGCAACCTGAGTACTGAGCACCCAGTACCCTGAGCACTGAACACACAGCACCCTGAGTACTGAGCACCCCGAGCACTGAGCACCCAGCACCCTGAGCACTGAGGACCCAGCACCCTGAGTACTGAGCACCCAGCACCCTGAGCACTGAGCACCCAGCACCCTGAGTACTGAGCACCCAGCACCCTGAGCACTGAGCACCCAGCACACTGAGTACTGAGCATCCAGCACGCCGAGCACTGAGCACCCAGCACCCCGAGCACTGAGCACTCAGCACCCTGTGTACTGAGCACTGAGCACCCAGCACCCCGAGCAATGAGCACCCAGCACCCTGAGCACTGAGCACCCTGAGCACTGAGCACCGAGCACCCTGAGTACTGAGCACTGAGCACCCTGAGCACTGAGCACCCAGCACCCTGAGTACTGAGCACCCAGCACCCTGAGCACTGAGGACCGAGCACCCTGAGTACTAAGCACCCAGCACCCAGAGTACTGAGCACCCAGCACCCTGAGCACTGAGCACACAGCACGCTGAGTACTGAGCACTGAGCACCCTGAGTACTGAGCACCGAGCACCCTGAGCACTGAGCACCCAGCACGCTGAGTACTGAGCACTGAGCACTCTGAGTACTGAGCACCGAGCACCCTGAGTACTGAGCACCCAGCACCATGAGCACTGAGCACCCAGCACCCTGAGCACTGAGAACCCAGCACCCCGAGCACTGAGCACCCAGCAACCCGAGCACTGAGCACCCAGCACCCCGAGCACTGAGCACCCAGCACCCTGAGCACTGAGCACCCTGAGCACTGAGCACCGAGCACTCTGAGTACTGAGCACTGAGCACCCTGAGCACTGAGCACCCAGCACCCTGAGTACTGAGCACCCAGCACCCTGAGCACTGAGGACCGAGCACCCTGAGTACTAAGCACCCAGCTCCCAGAGTACTGAGCACCCAGCACCCTGAGCACTGAGCACACAGCACGCTGAGTACTGAGCACTGAGCACCATGAGTACTGAGCACCGAGCACCCTTAGCACTGAGCACCCAGCACGCTGAGTACTGAGCACTGAGCACTCTGAGTACTGAGCACCGAGCACCCTGAGTACTGAGCACCCAGCACCATGAGCACTGAGCACCCAGCACCCTGAGCACTGAGAACCCAGCACCCCGAGCACTGAGCACCCAGCAACCCGAGCACTGAGCACCCAGCACCCCGAGCACTGAGCACCCAGCACCCTGAGCACTGAGCACCCTGAGCACTGAGCACCGAGCACCCTGAGTACTGAGCACTGAGCACCCTGAGCACTGAGCACCCAGCACCCTGAGTACTGAGCACCCAGCACCCTGAGCACTGAGGACCGAGCACCCTGAGTACTAAGCACCCAGCACCCAGAGTACTGAGCACCCAGCACCCTGAGCACTGAGCACACAGCACGCTGAGTACTGATCACTGAGCACCCTGAGTACTGAGCACCGAGCACCCTGAGCACTGAGCACCCAGCATGCTGAGTACTGAGCACTGAGCACTCTGAGTACTGAGCACCGAGCACCCTGAGTACTGAGCACCCAGCACCATGAGCACTGAGGACCCAGCACCCTGAGCACTGAGCACCCAGCACCCCGAGCACTGAGCACCCAGCACCCCGAGCACTGAGCACCCAGCACCCCGAGCACTGAGCACTGTGCTCCCTAAGTAATGAGCACTGAGCACCCTGAGTACTAAGCACCCAGCACCCTGCGTACTGAGCACCCAGCACCCTGAGTACTGAGCACCCAGCACCCTGAGTACTGAGCACCCAGCGTACTGAGCACCGAGCACCCCGAGCACTGAGCACCCAGCACCCTGAGTACTGAGGACCCAGCACCCCGAGCACTGAGCACCCAGCACCCTGAGTACTGAGCACCCAGCACCCTGAGCACTGAGCACCCAGCACCCTGAGTACTGAGCACTGAGCACCCTGAGTACTGAGCACCCAGCACCCCGAGCACTGAGCACCCAGCACCCCGAGCACCGAGCACCCAGCACCCTGAGCACTGAGCACCCAGCACCCTGAGCACTGAGCACCCAGCACCCTGAGCACTGAGCACCCAGCACCCTGAGTACTGAGCACCCAACGTACTGAGCACCGAGCACCCTGAGCACTGAGCACCCAGCACCCTGAGTACTGAGCACCCAGCACCCTGAGCAATGAGCACCCTGAGTACTGAGCACCCAGCTCCTTGAGCACTGAGCACCGAGCACCCCGAGCACTGAGCACCCAGCACCCGGAGTACTGAGCACCCAGCACCGTGAGTACTAAGCACCAAGAACCCTGAGTACTGAGCACCCAGCACCCTGAGTACTGAGCACCCAGCACCCTGAGTACTGAGCACCCAGCACCCTGAGTACTGAGCACCCAGCGTACTGAGCATCGAGCACCCCGAGCACTGAGCACCCAGCACCCAGAGTGCTGAGCACCCAGCACCCCGAGCACTGAGCACCCAGCACCCTGAGTACTGAGCACCGAGCACCCTGAGTACTGAGCACCCAGCAACCTGAGTACTGAGCACCCAACGTACTGAGCACCGAGCACCCTGAGCACTGAGCACCCAGCACCCTGAGTACTGAGCACCCAGCACCCTGAGCAATGAGCACCCTGAGTACTGAGCACCCAGCACCTTGAGCACTGAGAACCGAGCACCCCGAGCACTGAGCACCCAGCACCCGGAGTACTGAGCACCCAGCACCCTGAGTACTAAGCACCGAGCACCCTGAGTACTGAGCACCCAGCACCCTGAGCACTGAACACACAGCACCCTGAGTACTGCGAAGCGAGCACCCCGAGCACTGAGCACCTAGCACCCCGAGCACTGAGCACCCAGCACCCCGAGCACTGAGCACCCAGCACCCTGAGCACTGAGCTCCCAGCACCCTGAGTACTGAGCACCCAGCACCCTGAATATTGAGCAACCAGCACCCTGAGCACTGAGCACTGAGCACCTAGCACCCTGAGCACTGAGCACTGAGCACGCAGCACCCGGAGCACTGAGCACCCAGCACCCCGAGCACTGAGCACCCAGCACCCTGAGCACTGAGCACCCAGCACCCCGAGTACTGAGCACCCAGCACCCTGAGTACTGAGCACCCAGCACCATGAGCACTGAGCACCCAGCACCCTGAGCACTGAGAACCCAGCACCCCGAGCACTGAGCACCCAGCAACCCGAGCACTGAGCACCCAGCACCCCGAGCACTGAGCACCCAGCACCCTGAGCACTGAGCACCCTGAGCACTGAGCACCGAGCACCCTGAGTACTGAGCACTGAGCACCCTGAGCACTG
This sequence comes from Microtus oregoni, assembly GCF_018167655.1. NCBI lineage: Eukaryota > Metazoa > Chordata > Mammalia > Rodentia > Cricetidae > Microtus > Microtus oregoni. The sequence goes on from NW_024544557.1 coordinate 1,286,701, forward strand.
AGCACAGAGCACCCTGAGTACTGAGCACCCAGCACCCTGAGCACTGAGGACCGAGCACCCTGAGTACTAAGCACCCAGCACCCAGAGTACTGAGCACCCAGCACCCTGAGCACTGAGCACACAGCACGCTGAGTACTGAGCACTGAGCACCCTGAGTACTGAGCACCGAGCACCCTTAGCACTGAGCACCCAGCACGCTGAGTACTGAGCACTGAGCACTCTGAGTACTGAGCACCGAGCACCCTGAGTACTGAGCACCCAGCACCATGAGCACTGAGCACCCAGCACCCTGAGCACTGAGAACCCAGCACCCCGAGCACTGAGCACCCAGCAACCCGAGCACTGAGCACCCAGCACCCCGAGCACTGAGCACCCAGCACCCTGAGCACTGAGCACCGAGCACCATGAGCACTGAGCACCCAGCACCCTGAGTACTGAGCACCCAACGTACTGAGCACCGAGCACCCTGAGCACTGAGCAACCAGCACCCTGAGTACTGAGCACCCAGCACCCTGAGCAATGAGCACCCTGAGTACTGAGCACCCAGCTCCTTGAGCACTGAGCACCGAGCACCCCGAGCACTGAGCACCCAGCACCCGGAGTACTGAGCACCCAGCACCGTGAGTACTAAGCACCCAGCACCCTGAGTACTGAGCACCCAGCACCCTGAGTACTGAGCAACCAGCACCCTGAGTACTGAGCACCCAGCGTACTGAGCATCGAGCACCCCGAGCACTGAGCACCCAGCACCCAGAGCACTGAGCACTCAGCACCCTGTGTACTGAGCACTGAGTACCCAGCAACCTGAGCACTGAGCACCCTGAGTACTGAGCACTGAGCACCCTGAGTACTGAGCAATGAGCACCCTGAGTACTGAGCACCCAGCACCCTGAGTACTGAGCACCCAGCAACCTGAGCACTGAGCACAGAGCACCCTGAGCACTGAGCACCCAGCACCCTGAGCACTGAGCACCCAGCACCCTGAGCACTGAGCACCCAGCAGCCTGAGTACTGAGCACCCTGAGTACTGAGCACCCAGCACCCCGAGCACTGAGCACCCAGTACCCTGAGCACTGAGCACCCTGAGTACTGAGCACTGAGCACCCTGAGCACTGAGCACCCTGAGTACTGAGCACCCAGCACCCTGAGTACTGAGCACCCAGCACCCTGAGCAATGAGCACCCTGAGTACTGAGCACGCAGCACCCTGAGCACTGAGCACCGAGCACCCCGAGCACTGAGCACCCAGCACCCGGAGTACTGAGCACCCAGCACCCTGAGTACTATGCACCGAGCAACCTGAGTACTGAGCACCCAGTACCCTGAGCACTGAACACACAGCACCCTGAGTACTGAGCACCCCGAGCACTGAGCACCCAGCACCCTGAGCACTGAGGACCCAGCACCCTGAGTACTGAGCACCCAGCACCCTGAGCACTGAGCACCCAGCACCCTGAGTACTGAGCACCCAGCACCCTGAGCACTGAGCACCCAGCACACTGAGTACTGAGCATCCAGCACGCCGAGCACTGAGCACCCAGCACCCCGAGCACTGAGCACTCAGCACCCTGTGTACTGAGCACTGAGCACCCAGCACCCCGAGCAATGAGCACCCAGCACCCTGAGCACTGAGCACCCTGAGCACTGAGCACCGAGCACCCTGAGTACTGAGCACTGAGCACCCTGAGCACTGAGCACCCAGCACCCTGAGTACTGAGCACCCAGCACCCTGAGCACTGAGGACCGAGCACCCTGAGTACTAAGCACCCAGCACCCAGAGTACTGAGCACCCAGCACCCTGAGCACTGAGCACACAGCACGCTGAGTACTGAGCACTGAGCACCCTGAGTACTGAGCACCGAGCACCCTGAGCACTGAGCACCCAGCACGCTGAGTACTGAGCACTGAGCACTCTGAGTACTGAGCACCGAGCACCCTGAGTACTGAGCACCCAGCACCATGAGCACTGAGCACCCAGCACCCTGAGCACTGAGAACCCAGCACCCCGAGCACTGAGCACCCAGCAACCCGAGCACTGAGCACCCAGCACCCCGAGCACTGAGCACCCAGCACCCTGAGCACTGAGCACCCTGAGCACTGAGCACCGAGCACTCTGAGTACTGAGCACTGAGCACCCTGAGCACTGAGCACCCAGCACCCTGAGTACTGAGCACCCAGCACCCTGAGCACTGAGGACCGAGCACCCTGAGTACTAAGCACCCAGCTCCCAGAGTACTGAGCACCCAGCACCCTGAGCACTGAGCACACAGCACGCTGAGTACTGAGCACTGAGCACCATGAGTACTGAGCACCGAGCACCCTTAGCACTGAGCACCCAGCACGCTGAGTACTGAGCACTGAGCACTCTGAGTACTGAGCACCGAGCACCCTGAGTACTGAGCACCCAGCACCATGAGCACTGAGCACCCAGCACCCTGAGCACTGAGAACCCAGCACCCCGAGCACTGAGCACCCAGCAACCCGAGCACTGAGCACCCAGCACCCCGAGCACTGAGCACCCAGCACCCTGAGCACTGAGCACCCTGAGCACTGAGCACCGAGCACCCTGAGTACTGAGCACTGAGCACCCTGAGCACTGAGCACCCAGCACCCTGAGTACTGAGCACCCAGCACCCTGAGCACTGAGGACCGAGCACCCTGAGTACTAAGCACCCAGCACCCAGAGTACTGAGCACCCAGCACCCTGAGCACTGAGCACACAGCACGCTGAGTACTGATCACTGAGCACCCTGAGTACTGAGCACCGAGCACCCTGAGCACTGAGCACCCAGCATGCTGAGTACTGAGCACTGAGCACTCTGAGTACTGAGCACCGAGCACCCTGAGTACTGAGCACCCAGCACCATGAGCACTGAGGACCCAGCACCCTGAGCACTGAGCACCCAGCACCCCGAGCACTGAGCACCCAGCACCCCGAGCACTGAGCACCCAGCACCCCGAGCACTGAGCACTGTGCTCCCTAAGTAATGAGCACTGAGCACCCTGAGTACTAAGCACCCAGCACCCTGCGTACTGAGCACCCAGCACCCTGAGTACTGAGCACCCAGCACCCTGAGTACTGAGCACCCAGCGTACTGAGCACCGAGCACCCCGAGCACTGAGCACCCAGCACCCTGAGTACTGAGGACCCAGCACCCCGAGCACTGAGCACCCAGCACCCTGAGTACTGAGCACCCAGCACCCTGAGCACTGAGCACCCAGCACCCTGAGTACTGAGCACTGAGCACCCTGAGTACTGAGCACCCAGCACCCCGAGCACTGAGCACCCAGCACCCCGAGCACCGAGCACCCAGCACCCTGAGCACTGAGCACCCAGCACCCTGAGCACTGAGCACCCAGCACCCTGAGCACTGAGCACCCAGCACCCTGAGTACTGAGCACCCAACGTACTGAGCACCGAGCACCCTGAGCACTGAGCACCCAGCACCCTGAGTACTGAGCACCCAGCACCCTGAGCAATGAGCACCCTGAGTACTGAGCACCCAGCTCCTTGAGCACTGAGCACCGAGCACCCCGAGCACTGAGCACCCAGCACCCGGAGTACTGAGCACCCAGCACCGTGAGTACTAAGCACCAAGAACCCTGAGTACTGAGCACCCAGCACCCTGAGTACTGAGCACCCAGCACCCTGAGTACTGAGCACCCAGCACCCTGAGTACTGAGCACCCAGCGTACTGAGCATCGAGCACCCCGAGCACTGAGCACCCAGCACCCAGAGTGCTGAGCACCCAGCACCCCGAGCACTGAGCACCCAGCACCCTGAGTACTGAGCACCGAGCACCCTGAGTACTGAGCACCCAGCAACCTGAGTACTGAGCACCCAACGTACTGAGCACCGAGCACCCTGAGCACTGAGCACCCAGCACCCTGAGTACTGAGCACCCAGCACCCTGAGCAATGAGCACCCTGAGTACTGAGCACCCAGCACCTTGAGCACTGAGAACCGAGCACCCCGAGCACTGAGCACCCAGCACCCGGAGTACTGAGCACCCAGCACCCTGAGTACTAAGCACCGAGCACCCTGAGTACTGAGCACCCAGCACCCTGAGCACTGAACACACAGCACCCTGAGTACTGCGAAGCGAGCACCCCGAGCACTGAGCACCTAGCACCCCGAGCACTGAGCACCCAGCACCCCGAGCACTGAGCACCCAGCACCCTGAGCACTGAGCTCCCAGCACCCTGAGTACTGAGCACCCAGCACCCTGAATATTGAGCAACCAGCACCCTGAGCACTGAGCACTGAGCACCTAGCACCCTGAGCACTGAGCACTGAGCACGCAGCACCCGGAGCACTGAGCACCCAGCACCCCGAGCACTGAGCACCCAGCACCCTGAGCACTGAGCACCCAGCACCCCGAGTACTGAGCACCCAGCACCCTGAGTACTGAGCACCCAGCACCATGAGCACTGAGCACCCAGCACCCTGAGCACTGAGAACCCAGCACCCCGAGCACTGAGCACCCAGCAACCCGAGCACTGAGCACCCAGCACCCCGAGCACTGAGCACCCAGCACCCTGAGCACTGAGCACCCTGAGCACTGAGCACCGAGCACCCTGAGTACTGAGCACTGAGCACCCTGAGCACTGAGCACAGAGCACCCTGAGTACTGAGCACCCAGCACCCTGAGCACTGAGGACCGAGCACCCTGAGTACTAAGCACCCAGCACCCAGAGTACTGAGCACCCAGCACCCTGAGCACTGAGCACACAGCACGCTGAGTACTGAGCACTGAGCACCCTGAGTACTGAGCACCGAGCACCCTTAGCACTGAGCACCCAGCACGCTGAGTACTGAGCACTGAGCACTCTGAGTACTGAGCACCGAGCACCCTGAGTACTGAGCACCCAGCACCATGAGCACTGAGCACCCAGCACCCTGAGCACTGAGAACCCAGCACCCCGAGCACTGAGCACCCAGCAACCCGAGCACTGAGCACCCAGCACCCCGAGCACTGAGCACCCAGCACCCTGAGCACTGAGCACCCTGAGCACTGAGCACCGAGCACCCTGAGTACTGAGCACTGAGCACCCTGAGCACTGAGCACCCAGCACCCTGAGTACTGAGCACCCAGCAACCTGAGCACTGAGGACCGAGCACCCTGAGTACTAAGCACCCAGCACCCAGAGTACTGAGCACCCAGCACCCTGAGCACTGAGCACACAGCACGCTGAGTACTGAGCACTGAGCACCCTGAGTACTGAGCACCGAGCACCCTGAGCACTGAGCACCCAGCACGCTGAGTACTGAGCACTGAGCACTCTGAGTACTGAGCACCGAGCACCCTGAGTACTGAGCACCCAGCACCATGAGCACTGAGCACCCAGCACCCTGAGCACTGAGCACCCAGCACCCCGAGCACTGAGCACCCAGCACCCCGAGCACTGAGCACCCAGCACCCCGAGCACTGAGCACTGTGCTCCCTAAGTAATGAGCACTGAGCACCCTGAGTACTAAGCACCCAGCACCCTGAGTACTGAGCACCCAGCACCCTGAGTACTGAGCACCCAGCACCCTGAGTACTGAGCACCCAGCGTACTGAGCACCGAGCACCCCGAGCACTGAACACCCAGCACCCTGAGTACTGAGGACCCAGCACCCCGAGCACTGAGCACCCAGCACCCTGAGTACTGAGCACCCAGCACCCTGAGCACTGAGCACCCAGCACCCTGAGTACTGAGCACTGAGCACCCTGAGTACTGAGCACCCAGCACCCCGAGCACTGAGCACCCAGCACCCCGAGCACCGAGCACCCAGCACCCTGAGCACTGAGCACCCAGCACCCTGAGCACTGAGCACCCAGTACCCTGAGCACTGAGCACCCAGCACCCTGAGTACTGAGCACCCAACGTACTGAGCACCGAGCACCCTGAGCACTGAGCACCCAGCACCCTGAGTACTGAGCACCCAGCACCCTGAGCAATGAGCACCCTGAGTACTGAGCACCCAGCTCCTTGAGCAATGAGCACCGAGCACCCCGAGCACTGAGCACCCAGCACCCGGAGTACTGAGCACCCAGCACCGTGAGTACTAAGCACCAAGCACCCTGAGTACTGAGCACCCAGCACCCTGAGTACTGAGCACCCAGCACCCTGAGTACTGAGCACCCAGCACCCTGAGTACTGAGCACCCAGCGTACTGAGCATCGAGCACCCCGAGCACTGAGCACCCAGCACCCAGAGTACTGAGCACCCAGCACCCCGAGCACTGAGCACCCAGCACCCTGAGTACTGAGCACTGAGCACCCAGCACCCCGAGCACTGAGCACCCAGCACCCCGAGTACTGAGCACTGAGCACCCTGAGTTCTGAGCACCCAGCACCCTGAGTACTGAGCACCCAACGTACTGAGCATCCGAGCACCCTGAGCACTGAGCACCCAGCACCCTGAGTACTGAGCACCCAGCACCCTGAGCAATGAGCACCCTGAGTACTGAGCACCCAGCACCTTGAGCACTGAGCACCGAGCACCCCGAGCACTGAGCACCCAGCACCCGGAGTACTGAGCACCCAGCACCCTGAGTACTAAGCACCGAGCACCCTGAGTACTGAGCACCCAGCACCCTGAGCACTGAACACACAGCACCCTGAGTACTGCGAAGCGAGCACCCCGAGCACTGAGCACCTAGCACCCCGAGCACTGAGCACCCAGCACCCCGAGCACTGAGCACCCAGCACCCTGAGTACTGAGCACCCAGCACCCTGAGTACTGAGCACCCAGCACCCTGAGCACTGAGCTCCCAGCACCCTGAGTACTGAGCACCCAGCACCCTGAATAATGAGCAACCAGCACCCTGAGCACTGAGCACTGAGCACCTAGCACCCTGAGCACTGAGCACTGAGCACGCAGCACCCCGAGCACTGAGCACCCAGCACCCCGAGAACTGAGCACCCAGCACCCTGAGCACTGAGCACCCAGCACCCCGAGTACTGAGCACCCAGCACCCTGAGTACTGAGCACTCAGCACCCTGAGTACTGAGCACCGAGCACCACGAGCACTGAGCACCCAGCACTTTGAGCACTGAGCACCCTGAGGACTGAGCACCCAGCACCCTGAGCACTGAGCACGGATCACCCTGAGCACTGAGCACCCAGCACCCCGAGCACTGAGCACCCAGCACCCTGAGTACTGAGCACCCAGCACCCTGAGTACTGAGCACCCAGCACCCCGAGCACTGAGTACCCAGCACCCTGAGCACTGAGCACCCAGCACCCTGAGCACTGAGCACCCAGCACCCTGAGCAGTGAGCACCCAGCACCCTGTGTACTGAGCACTGAGCACCCAGCAACCCGAGCACTGAGCACCCAGAACCCTGAGTACTGAGCACTGAGCACACAGCACCCCGAGCACTGAGCACCCAGCACCCTGAGCACTGAGCACCCAGCACCCGAGTACTGATCACCCAGCACCCTGAGTACTGAGCACCCCGCACACTGAGTACTGAGCACCCAGCGCCCCGAGTACTGAGCACCCAGCACCCTGAGCACTGAGCAACCAGCACCCTGAGCACTGAGCACCCAGCACCCCGAGCACTGAACACACAGCACCCTGAGTACTGAGAAGCGAGCACCCCGAGCACTGAGCACCTAGCACCCCGAGCACTGAGCACCCAGCACCCCGAGCACTGAGCACCCAGCACCCTGAGTACTGAGCACCCAGCACCCTGAGTACTGAGCACCCAGCACCACGAGCACTGAGCACCCAGCACCCTGAGTACTGAGCACCCAGCACCCTGAGCACTGAGCACCGAGCATCCTGAGCACTGAGCACCCAGCACCCTGAGGACTGAACACCCAGCACCCCGAGCATTGAGCACCCAGCACCCTTAGCACTGAGCACCCTGAGTACTGAGCACTGAGCACACTGAGTACTGAGCAATGAGCACCCTGAATACTGAGCACCCAGCACCCTGAGTACTGAGCACCCCACAACCAGAGCACTGATCACCGAGCACCCTGAGCACTGAGCACACAGCACCCTGAGCACTGAGCACCCAGCACCCTGAGCACTGAGCACCCAGCAGCCTGAGTACTAAGCACCCTGAGTACTGAGCACCCAGCACCCTGAGTACTGAGCACCCAGCACCCTGAGTACTGAGCACCCAGCACCCTGAGCAATGAGCACCCTGAGTACTGAGCACCAAGCACCCCGAGCACTGAGCACCCAGCACCCGGAGTACTGAGCACCCAGCACCCTGAGTACTAAGCACCGAACACCCTGAGTACTGAGCACCCAGTACCCTGAACACTGAACACACAGCAACCTGAGTACTGAGCCCCCCGAGCACTGAGCACCCAGCACCCTGAGCACTGAGGACCCAGCACCCTGAGTACTGAGCACCCAGCACCCTGAGCACTGAGCACCCAGCACCCTGAGTACTGAGCACCCAGCACCCTGAGCACTGAGCACCCAGCACCCTGAGTACTGAGAATCCAGCACCCCAAGCACTGAGCACCCAGCACCCCAAGCACTGAGCACTCAGCACCCTGTGTACTGAGCACTGAGTACCCAGCACCTCGAGCACTGAGCACCCAGCACCCTGAGCACTGAGCACCCTGAGCACTGAGCACCCAGCACGCTGAGTACTGAGCACTGAGCACTCTGAGTACTGAGCACCGAGCACCCTGAGTACTGAGCACCCAGCACCATGAGCACTGAGCGCCCAGCACCCTGAGCACTGAGCACCCAGCACCCCGAGCACTGAGCACCCAGCACCCCGAGCACTGAGCACCCAGCACCCCGAGCACTGAGCACTGTGCTCCCTAAGTAATGAGCACTGAGCACCCTGAGTACTAAGCACCCAGCACCCTGAGTACTGAGCACCCAGCACCCTGAGTACTGAGCACCCAGCACCCTGAGTACTGAGCACCCAGCACCCTGAGTACTGAGCACCCAGCACCCAGAGTACTGAGCACCCAGCACCCTGAGCACTGAGCACACAGCACGCTGAGTACTGAGCACTGAGCACCCTGAGTACTGAGCACCGAGAACCCTGAGCACTGAGCACCCAGCACGCTGAGTACTGAGCACTGAGCACTCTGAGTACTGAGCACCGAGCACCCTGAGTACTGAGCACCCAGCACCATGAGCACTGAGCACCCAGCACCCTGAGCACTGAGCACCCAGCACCCCGAGCACTGAGCACCCAGCACCCCGAGCACTGAGCACCCAGCACCCCGAGCACTGAGCACTGTGCTCCCTAAGTAATGAGCACTGAGCACCCTGAGTACTAAGCACCCAGCACCCTGAGTACTGAGCACCCAGCACCCTGAGTACTGAGCACCCAGCACCCTGAGTACTGAGCACCCAGCGTACTGAGCACCGAGCACCCCGAGCACTGAGCACCCAGCACCCTGAGTACTGAGGACCCAGCACCCCGAGCACTGAGCACCCAGCACCCTGAGTACTGAGCACCCAGCACCCTGAGCACTGAGCACCCAGCACCCTGAGTACTGAGCACTGAGCACCCTGAGTACTGAGCACCGAGAACCCTGAGCACTGAGCACCCAGCACGCTGAGTACTGAGCACTGAGCACTCTGAGTACTGAGCACCGAGCACCCTGAGTACTGAGCACCCAGCACCATGAGCACTGAGCACCCAGCACCCTGAGCACTGAGCACCCAGCACCCCGAGCACTGAGCACCCAGCACCCCGAGCACTGAGCACCCAGCACCCCGAGCACTGAGCACTGTGCTCCCTAAGTAATGAGCACTGAGCACCCTGAGTACTAAGCACCCAGCACCCTGAGTACTGAGCACCCAGCACCCTGAGTACTGAGCACCCAGCACCCTGAGTACTGAGCACCCAGCGTACTGAGCACCGAGCACCCCGAGCACTGAGCACCCAGCACCCTGAGTACTGAGGACCCAGCACCCCGAGCACTGAGCACCCAGCACCCTGAGTACTGAGCACCCAGCACCCTGAGCACTGAGCACCCAGCACCCTGAGTACTGAGCACTGAGCACCCTGAGTACTGAGCACCCAGCACCCCGAGCACTGAGCACCCAGCACCCCGAGCACCGAGCACCCAGCACCCTGAGCACTGAGCACCCAGCACCCTGAGCACTGAGCACCCAGTACCCTGAGCACTGAGCACCCAGCACCCTCAGTACTGAGCACCCAACGTACTGAGCACCGAGCACCCTGAGCACTGAGCACCCAGCACCCTGAGTACTGAGCACCCAGCACCCTGAGCAATGAGCACCCTGAGTACTGAGCACCCAGCTCCTTGAGCAATGAGCACCGAGCACCCCGAGCACTGAGCAACCAGCACCCGGAGTACTGAGCACCCAGCACCGTGAGTACTAAGCACCAAGCACCCTGAGTACTGAGCACCCAGCACCCTGAGTACTGAGCACCCAGCACCCTGAGTACTGAGCACCCAGCACCCTGAGTACTGAGCACCCAGCGTACTGAGCATCGAGCACCCCGAGCACTGAGAACCCAGAACCCAGAGTACTGAGCACCCAGCACCCCGAGCACTGAGCACCCAGCACCCTGAGTACTGAGCACTGAGCACCCAGCACCCCGAGCACTGAGCACCCAGCACCCCGAGTACTGAGCACTGAGCACCCTGAGTTCTGAGCACCCAGCACCCTGAGTACTGAGCACCCAACGTACTGAGCACCGAGCACCCTGAGCACTGAGCACCCAGCACCCTGAGTACTGAGCACCCAGCACCCTGAGCAATGAGCACCCTGAGTACTGAGCACCCAGCACCTTGAGCACTGAGCACCGAGCACCCCGAGCACTGAGCACCCAGCACCCGGAGTACTGAGCACCCAGCACCCTGAGTACTAAGCACCGAGCACCCTGAGTACTGAGCACCCAGCACCCTGAGCACTGAACACACAGCACCCTGAGTACTGCGAAGCGAGCACCCCGAGCACTGAGCACCTAGCACCCCGAGCACTGAGCACCCAGCACCCCGAGCACTGAGCACCCAGCACCCTGAGTACTGAGCACCCAGCACCCTGAGTACTGAGCACCCAGCACCCTGAGCACTGAGCTCCCAGCACCCTGAGTACTGAGCACCCAGCACCCTGAATAATGAGCAACCAGCACCCTGAGCACTGAGCACTGAGCACCTAGCACCCTGAGCACTGAGCACTGAGCACGCAGCACCCCGAGCACTGAGCACCCAGCACCCCGAGAACTGAGCACCCAGCACCCTGAGCACTGAGCACCCAGCACCCCGAGTACTGAGCACCCAGCACCCTGAGTACTGAGCACTCAGCACCCTGAGTACTGAGCACCGAGCACCACGAGCACTGAGCACCCAGCACTTTGAGCACTGAGCACCCTGAGGACTGAGCACCCAGCACCCTGAGCACTGAGCACGGATCACCCTGAGCACTGAGCACCCAGCACCCCGAGCACTGAGCACCCAGCACCCTGAGTACTGAGCACCCAGCACCCTGAGTACTGAGCACCCAGCACCCCGAGCACTGAGTACCCAGCACCCTGAGCACTGAGCACCCAGCACCCTGAGCACTGAGCACCCAGCACCCTGAGCAGTGAGCACCCAGCACCCTGTGTACTGAGCACTGAGCACCCAGCAACCCGAGCACTGAGCACCCAGAACCCTGAGTACTGAGCACTGAGCACACAGCACCCCGAGCACTGAGCACCCAGCACCCTGAGCACTGAGCACCCAGCACCCGAGTACTGATCACCCAGCACCCTGAGTACTGAGCACCCCGCACACTGAGTACTGAGCACCCAGCGCCCCGAGTACTGAGCACCCAGCACCCTGAGCACTGAGCAACCAGCACCCTGAGCACTGAGCACCCAGCACCCCGAGCACTGAACACACAGCACCCTGAGTACTGAGAAGCGAGCACCCCGAGCACTGAGCACCTAGCACCCCGAGCACTGAGCACCCAGCACCCCGAGCACTGAGCACCCAGCACCCTGAGTACTGAGCACCCAGCACCCTGAGTACTGAGCACCCAGCACCACGAGCACTGAGCACCCAGCACCCTGAGTACTGAGCACCCAGCACCCTGAGCACTGAGCACCGAGCATCCTGAGCACTGAGCACCCAGCACCCTGAGGACTGAACACCCAGCACCCCGAGCATTGAGCACCCAGCACCCTTAGCACTGAGCACCCTGAGTACTGAGCACTGAGCACACTGAGTACTGAGCAATGAGCACCCTGAATACTGAGCACCCAACACCCTGAGTACTGAGCACCCCGCAACCAGAGCACTGATCACCGAGCACCCTGAGCACTGAGCACACAGCACCCTGAGCACTGAGCACCCAGCACCCTGAGCACTGAGCACCCAGCAGCCTGAGTACTAAGCACCCTGAGTACTGAGCACCCAGCACCCTGAGTACTGAGCACCCAGCACCCTGAGTACTGAGCACCCAGCACCCTGAGCAATGAGCACCCTGAGTACTGAGCACCAAGCACCCCGAGCACTGAGCACCCAGCACCCGGAGTACTGAGCACCCAGCACCCTGAGTACTAAGCACCGAACACCCTGAGTACTGAGCACCCAGTACCCTGAACACTGAACACACAGCAACCTGAGTACTGAGCCCCCCGAGCACTGAGCACCCAGCACCCTGAGCACTGAGGACCCAGCACCCTGAGTACTGAGCACCCAGCACCCTGAGCACTGAGCACCCAGCACCCTGAGTACTGAGCACCCAGCACCCTGAGCACTGAGCACCCAGCACCCTGAGTACTGAGAATCCAGCACCCCAAGCACTGAGCACCCAGCACCCCAAGCACTGAGCACTCAGCACCCTGTGTACTGAGCACTGAGTACCCAGCACCTCGAGCACTGAGCACCCAGCACCCTGAGCACTGAGCACCCTGAGCACTGAGCACCCAGCACGCTGAGTACTGAGCACTGAGCACTCTGAGTACTGAGCACCGAGCACCCTGAGTACTGAGCACCCAGCACCATGAGCACTGAGCGCCCAGCACCCTGAGCACTGAGCACCCAGCACCCCGAGCACTGAGCACCCAGCACCCCGAGCACTGAGCACCCAGCACCCCGAGCACTGAGCACTGTGCTCCCTAAGTAATGAGCACTGAGCACCCAGAGTACTAAGCACCCAGCACCCTGAGTACTGAGCACCCAGCACCCTGAGTACTGAGCACCCAGCACCCTGAGTACTGAGCACCCAGCGTACTGAGCACCGAGCACCCCGAGCACTGAGCACCCAGCACCCTGAGTACTGAGGACCCAGCACCCCGAGCACTGAGCACCCAGCACCCTGAGTACTGAGCACCCAGCACCCTGAGCACTGAGCACCCAGCACCCTGAGTACTGAGCACTGAGCACCCTGAGTACTGAGCACCCAGCACCCCGAGCACTGAGCACCCAGCACCCCGAGCACCGAGCACCCAGCACCCTGAGCACTGAGCACCCAGCACCCTGAGCACTGAGCACCCAGCACCCTGAGCACTGAGCACCCAGCACCCTGAGTACTGAGCACCCAACGTACTGAGCACCGAGCACCCTGAGCACTGAGCACCCAGCACCCTGAGTACTGAGCACCCAGCACCCTGAGCAATGAGCACCCTGAGTACTGAGCACCCAGCTCCTTGAGCACTGAGCACCGAGCACCCCGAGCACTGAGCACCCAGCACCCGGAGTACTGAGCACCCAGCACCGTGAGTACTAAGCACCAAGCACCCTGAGTACTGAGCACCCAGCACCCTGAGTACTGAGCACCCAGCACCCTGAGTACTGAGCACCCAGCACCCTGAGTACTGAGCACCCAGCGTACTGAGCATCGAGCACCCCGAGCACTGAGCACCCAGCACCCAGAGTACTGAGCACCCAGCACCCTGAGCACTGAGCACCCAGCACCCTGAGTACTGAGCACCGAGCACCCTGAGTACTGAGCACCCAGCAACCTGAGTACTGAGCACCCAACGTACTGAGCACCGAGCACCCTGAGCACTGAGCACCCAGCACCCTGAGTACTGAGCACCCAGCACCCTGAGCAATGAGCACCCTGAGTACTGAGCACCCAGCACCTTGAGCACTGAGCACCGAGCACCATGAGCACTGAGCACCCAGCACCCGGAGTACTGAGCACCCAGCACCCTGAGTACTAAGCACCGAGCACCCTGAGTACTGAGCACCCAGCACCCTGAGCACTGAACACACAGCACCCTGAGTACTGCGAAGCGAGCACCCCGAGCACTGAGCACCTAGCACCCCGAGCACTGAGCACCCAGCACCCCGAGCACTGAGCACCCAGCACCCTGAGTACTGAGCACCCAGCACCCTGAGTACTGAGCACCCAGCACCCTGAGCACTGAGCTCCCAGCACCCTGAGTACTGAGCACCCAGCACCCTGAATAATGAGCAACCAGCACCCTGAGCACTGAGCACTGAGCACCTAGCACCCTGAGCACTGAGCACTGAGCACGCAGCACCCGGAGCACTGAGCACCCAGCACCCCGAGCACTGAGCACCCAGCACCCTGAGCACTGAGCACCCAGCACCCCGAGTACTGAGCACCCAGCACCCTGAGTACTGAGCACCCAGCACCATGAGCACTGAGCACCCAGCACCCTGAGCACTGAGAACCCAGCACCCCGAGCACTGAGCACCCAGCAACCCGAGCACTGAGCACCCAGCACCCCGAGCACTGAGCACCCAGCACCCTGAGCACTGAGCACCCTGAGCACTGAGCACCGAGCACCCTGAGTACTGAGCACTGAGCACCCTGAGCACTGAGCACCCAGCACCCTGAGTACTGAGCACCCAGCACCCTGAGCACTGAGGACCGAGCACCCTGAGTACTAAGCACCCAGCACCCAGAGTACTGAGCACCCAGCACCCTGAGCACTGAGCACACAGCACGCTGAGTACTGAGCACTGAGCACCCTGAGTACTGAGCACCGAGCACCCTTAGCACTGAGCACCCAGCACGCTGAGTACTGAGCACTGAGCACTCTGAGTACTGAGCACCGAGCACCCTGAGTACTGAGCACCCAGCACCATGAGCACTGAGCACCCAGCACCCTGAGCACTGAGAACCCAGCACCCCGAGCACTGAGCACCCAGCAACCCGAGCACTGAGCACCCAGCACCCCGAGCACTGAGCACCCAGCACCCTGAGCACTGAGCACCCTGAGCACTGAGCACCGAGCACCCTGAGTACTGAGCACTGAGCACCCTGAGCACTGAGCACCCAGCACCCTGAGTACTGAGCACCTAGCACCCTGAGCACTGAGGACCGAGCACCCTGAGTACTAAGCACCCAGCACCCAGAGTACTGAGCACCCAGCACCCTGAGCACTGAGCACACAGCACGCTGAGTACTGAGCACTGAGCACCCTGAGTACTGAGCACCGAGCACCCTGAGCACTGAGCACCCAGCACGCTGAGTACTGAGCACTGAGCACTCTGAGTACTGAGCACCGAGCACCCTGAGTACTGAGCACCCAGCACCATGAGCACTGAGCACCCAGCACCCTGAGCACTGAGCACCCAGCACCCCGAGCACTGAGCACCCAGCACCCAGAGCACTGAGCACCCAGCACCCCGAGCACTGAGCACTGTGCTCCCTAAGTAATGAGCACTGAGCACCCTGAATACTAAGCACCCAGCACCCTGAGTACTGAGCACCCAGCACCCTGAGTACTGAGCACCCAGCACCCTGAGTACTGAGCACCCAGCGTACTGAGCACCGAGCACCCCGAGCACTGAGCACCCAGCACCCTGAGTACTGAGGACCCAGCACCCCGAGCACTGAGCACCCAGCACCCTGAGTACTGAGCACCCAGCACCCTGAGCACTGAGCACCCAGCACCCTGAGTACTGAGCACTGAGCACCCTGAGTACTGAGCACCCAGCACCCCGAGCACTGAGCACCCAGCACCCCGAGCACCGAGCACCCAGCACCCTGAGCACTGAGCACCCAGCACCCTGAGCACTGAGCACCCAGCACCCTGAGCACTGAGCACCCAGCACCCTGAGTACTGAGCACCCAACGTACTGAGCACCGAGCACCCTGAGCACTGAGCACCCAGCACCCTGAGTACTGAGCACCCAGCACCCTGAGCAATGAGCACCCTGAGTACTGAGCACCCAGCTCCTTGAGCACTGAGCACCGAGCACCCCGAGCACTGAGCACCCAGCACCCGGAGTACTGAGCACCCAGCACCGTGAGTACTAAGCACCAAGCACCCTGAGTACTGAGCACCCAGCACCCTGAGTACTGAGCACCCAGCACCCTGAGTACTGAGCACCCAGCACCCTGAGTACTGAGCACCCAGCGTACTGAGCATCGAGCACCCCGAGCACTGAGCACCCAGCACCCAGAGTACTGAGCACCCAGCACCCCGAGCACTGAGCACCCAGCACCCTGAGTACTGAGCACCCAGCAACCTGAGTACTGAGCACCCAACGTACTGAGCACCGAGCACCCTGAGCACTGAGCACCCAGCACCCTGAGTACTGAGCACCCAGCACCCTGAGCAATGAGCACCCTGAGTACTGAGCACCCAGCACCTTGAGCACTGAGCACCGAGCACCCCGAGCACTGAGCACCCAGCACTTTGAGCACTGAGCACCCTGAGGACTGAGCACCCAGCACCCTGAGCACTGAGCACGGATCA
This sequence comes from Microtus oregoni, assembly GCF_018167655.1. Classification (NCBI taxonomy): domain Eukaryota; kingdom Metazoa; phylum Chordata; class Mammalia; order Rodentia; family Cricetidae; genus Microtus; species Microtus oregoni. The sequence goes on from NW_024544557.1 coordinate 1,303,322, forward strand.
CCCTGAGCACTGAGCACCCAGCACCCCGAGCACTGAGCACCCAGCACCCTGAGTACTGAGCACCCAGCACCCTGAGTACTGAGCACCCAGCACCCCGAGCACTGAGTACCCAGCACCCTGAGCACTGAGCACCCAGCACCCTGAGCACTGAGCACCCAGCACCCTGAGCAGTGAGCACCCAGCACCCTGAGTACTGAGCACTGAGCACCCAGCAACCCGAGCACTGAGCACCCAGAACCCTGAGTACTGAGCACTGAGCACACAGCACCCCGAGCACTGAGCACCCAGCACCCTGAGCACTGAGCACCCAGCACCCGAGTACTGATCACCCAGCACCCTGAGTACTGAGCACCCCGCACACTGAGTACTGAGCACCCAGCGCCCCGAGTACTGAGCACCCAGCACCCTGAGCACTGAGCAACCAGCACCCTGAGCACTGAGCACCCAGCACCCCGAGCACTGAACACACAGCACCCTGAGTACTGAGAAGCGAGCACCCCGAGCACTGAGCACCTAGCACCCCGAGCACTGAGCACCCAGCACCCCGAGCACTGAGCACCCAGCACCCTGAGTACTGAGCACCCAGCACCCTGAGTACTGAGCAACCAGCACCACGAGCACTGAGCACCCAGCACCCTGAGTACTGAGCACCCAGCACCCTGAGCACTGAGCACCGAGCATCCTGAGCACTGAGCACCCAGCACCCTGAGGACTGAACACCCAGCACCCCGAGCATTGAGCACCCAGCACCCTTAGCACTGAGCACCCTGAGTACTGAGCACTGAGCACACTGAGTACTGAGCAATGAGCACCCTGAATACTGAGCACCCAGCACCCTGAGTACTGAGCACCCCGCAACCAGAGCACTGATCACCGAGCACCCTGAGCACTGAGCACACAGCACCCTGAGCACTGAGCACCCAGCACCCTGAGCACTGAGCACCCAGCAGCCTGAGTACTAAGCACCCTGAGTACTGAGCACCCAGCACCCCGAGCACTGAGTACCCAGCACCCTGAGCACTGAGCACCCAGCACCCTGAGCACTGAGCACCCAGCACCCCGAGCACTGAGCACCCAGCACGCTGAGCACTGAGCACCCTGAGTACTGAGCACTGAGCACCCTGAGTACTGAGCACTGAGCACCCTGAGTACTGAGCACCCAGCACCCTGAGTACTGAGCACCCAGCACCCTGAGTACTGAGCACCCAGCACCCTGAGTACTGAGCACCCAGCACCCTGAGTACTGAGCACCCAGCACCCTGAGCAATGAGCACCCTGAGTACTGAGCACCCAGCACCCCGAGCACTGAGCACCCAGCACCCGGAGTACTGAGCACCCAGCACCCTGAGTACTAAGCACCGAGCACCCTGAGTACTGAGCACCCAGTACCCTGAACACTGAACACACAGCAACCTGAGTACTGAGCCCCCCGAGCACTGAGCACCCAGCACCCTGAGCACTGAGGACCCAGCACCCTGAGTACTGAGCACCCAGCACCCTGAGCACTGAGCACCCAGCACCCTGAGTACTGAGCACCCAGCACCCTGAGCACTGAGCACCCAGCACCCTGAGTACTGAGAATCCAGCACCCCAAGCACTGAGCACCCAGCACCCCAAGCACTGAGCACTCAGCACCCTGTGTACTGAGCACTGAGTACCCAGCACCTCGAGCACTGAGCACCCAGCACCCTGAGCACTGAGCACCCTGAGTACTGAGCACCCAGCACCCTGAGCACTGAGCACCCAGCACCCAGAGCACTCAGCACCCAGCACCCAGAGCACTGAGCACTGAGCACCCTAAGTACTGAGCACTGAGCACGCTGAGCACTGAGCACCGAGCACCCTGAGTACTGAGCACTGAGCACCCTGAGCACTGAGCACCCAGCAACCTGAGTACTGAGCACCCAGCACCCTGAGCACTGAGGACCGAGCACCCTGAGTACTAAGCACCCAGCACCCTGAGCACTGAGCAGGGAGCAACCTGAGTACTGAGCACCCAGCACCCTGAGCACTGAGGACCGAGCACCCTGAGTACTGAGCACCCAGCACCCCGAGCACTGAGTACCCAGCACCCTGAGCACTGAGCACCCAGCACCCTGAGCACTGAGCACCCAGCACCCCGAGCACTGAGCACCCAGCACGCTGAGCACTGAGCACCCTGAGTACTGAGCACTGAGCACCCTGAGTACTGAGCACTGAGCACCCTGAGTACTGAGCACCCAGCACCCTGAGTACTGAGCACGGAGTACCCTGAGTACTGAGCACCCAGCACCCTGAGTACTGAGCACCCAGCACCCTGAGTACTGAGCACCCAGCAACCTGAGCAATGAGCACCCTGAGTACTGAGCACCCAGCACCCCGAGCACTGAGCACCCAGCACCCGGATTACTGAGCACCCAGCACCCTGAGTACTAAGCACCGAGCACCCTGAGTACTGAGCACCCAGTACCCTGAACACTGAACACACAGCAACCTGAGTACTGAGCCCCCCGAGCGCTGAGCACCCAGCACCCTGAGCACTGAGGACCCAGCACCCTGAGTACTGAGCACCCAGCACCCTGAGCACTGAGCACCCAGCACCCTGAGTACTGAGCACCCAGCACCCTGAGCACTGAGCACCCAGCACCCTGAGTACTGAGCATCCAGCACCCCAAGCACTGAGCACCCAGCACCCCAAGCACTGAGCACTCAGCACCCTGTGTACTGAGCACTGAGTACCCAGCACCTCGAGCACTGAGCACCCAGCACCCTGAGCACTGAGCACCCTGAGTACTGAGCACCCAGCACCCTGAGCACTGAGCACCCAGCACCCAGAGCACTCAGCACCCAGCACCCAGAGCACTGAGCACTGAGCACCCTGAGTACTGAGCACTGAGCACCCTGAGCACTGAGCACCGAGCACCCTGAGTACTGTGCACTGAGCACCCTGAGCACTGAGCACCCAGCAACCTGAGTACTGAGCACCCAGCACCCTGAGCACTGAGGACCGAGCTCCCTGAGTACTAAGCACCCAGCACCCTGAGCACTGAGCAGCCAGCAACCTGAGTACTGAGCACCCAGCACCCTGAGCACTGAGGACCGAGCACCCTGAGTACTAAGCACCCAGCACCCTGAGTACTGAGCACCCAGCACCCTGAGCACTGAGCACCCAGCACGCTGAGTACTGAGCACTGAGCACCCTGAGTACTGAGCACCGAGCACCCTGACCACTAAGCACCCAGCAGGCTGAGTAATGAGCACTGAGCACACTGAGTACTGAGCACCAAGCACCCTGAGTACTGACCACCCAGCACTCTGAGCACTGAGCACCCAGCACCCTGAGCACTGAGCACCCAGCACACCGAGCACTGAGCACCCAGCACCCCTAGCACTGAGCACCAAGCACCCCGAGCACTGAGCACTGAGCACCCTAAGTACTGAGCACTGAGGACCCTGAGTACTAAGCACCCAGCACCCTGAATACTGAGCACCCACAACCCTAAGTACTGAGCACCCAGCACCCTGAGTACTGAGCACCCTGCGTACTGAGCACCGAGCACCCCGAGCACTGAGCACCCAGCACCCTGAGTACTGAGCACCCAGCACCCTGAGCACTGAGCACCCAGCACCCTGAGTACTGAGCACAGAGCACCCTGAGTACTGAGCACCCAGCACCCTGAGTACTGAGCACCCAGCGTACTGAGCACCGAGCACCCAGCACCCTGAGTACTGAGCACAGAGCACCCTGAGTACTGAGCACCCAGCACCCTGAGTACTGAGCACCCAGCGTACTGAGCACCGAGCACCCAGCACCCTGAGTACTGAGCACCCAGCACCCTGAGCACTGAGCACCCCGCACCCAGAGTACTGAGCACTGAGCACCCTGAGTACTGAGCACCCAGCACCCTGAGCACTGAGCACCCAGCACCCTGAGTACTGAGCACAGAGCACCCTGAGTACTGAGCACCCAGCACCCTGAGTACTGAGCACCCAGCGTACTGAGCACCGAGCACCCAGCACCCTGAGCACTGAGCACCCAGCACCCTGAGCACTGAGCACCCAGCACCCTGAGCACTGAGCACCCAGCACCCTGAGTACTGAGCACCAAACGTACTGAGCACCGAGCACCCTGAGCACTGAGCACCCAGCACCCTGAGTACTGAGCACCCAGCTCCCTGAGCAATGAGCACCCTGAGTACTGAGCACCCAGCACCTTGAGCACTGAGCACCGAGCACCCTGAGCACTGAGCACCCAGCCCCCGGAGTACTGAGAACCCAGCACCATGAGCACTGAGCACCCAGCACCCTGAGCACTGAGCACCCAGCACCCCGAGCACTGAGCACCCAGCACCCCGAGCACTGAGCACCCAGCACCATGAGCACTGAGCACCCAGCACCCTGAGCACTGAGCACCCAGCACCCCGAGCACTGAGCACCCAGCACCCCGAGCACTGAGCACCCAGCACCCCGAGCACTGAGCACTGTGCTCCCTAAGTAATGAGCACTGAGCACCCTGAGTACTAAGCACCCAGCACCCTGAGTACTGAGCACCCAGCACCCTGAGTACTGAGCACCCAGCACCCTGAGTACTGAGCACCAAACGTACTGAGCACCGAGCACCCTGAGCACTGAGCACCCAGCACCCTGAGTACTGAGCACCCAGCTCCCTGAGCAATGAGCACCCTGAGTACTGAGCACCCAGCACCTTGAGCACTGAGCACCGAGCACCCTGTGCACTGAGCACCCAGCCCCCGGAGTACTGAGCACCCAGCACCATGAGCACTGAGCACCCAGCACCCTGAGCACTGAGCACCCAGCACCCCGAGCACTGAGCACCCAGCACCCCGAGCACTGAGCACCCAGCACCATGAGCACTGAGCACCCAGCACCCTGAGCACTGAGCACCCAGCACCCTGAGTACTGAGGACCCAGCACCCCGAGCACTGAGCACCCAGCACCCTGAGTACTGAGCACCCAGCACCCTGAGCACTGAGCACCCAGCACCCTGAGTACTGAGCACTGAGGACCCTGAGTACTGAGCACCCAGCACCCCGAGCACTGAGCACCCAGCACCCCGAGCACCGAGCACCCAGCACCCTGAGCACTGAGCACCCAGCACCCTGAGCACTGAGCACCCAGCACCCTGAGCACTGAGCACCCAGCACCCTGAGTACTGAGCACCCAACGTACTGAGCACCGAGCACCCTGAGCACTGAGCACCCAGCACCCTGAGTACTGAGCACCCAGCACCCTGAGCAATGAGCACCCTGAGTACTGAGCACCCAGCTCCTTGAGCACTGAGCACCGAGCACCCCGAGCACTGAGCACCCAGCACCCGGAGTACTGAGCACCCAGCACCGTGAGTACTAAGCACCAAGCACCCTGAGTACTGAGCACCCAGCACCCTGAGTACTGAGCACCCAGCACCCTGAGTACTGAGCACCCAGCACCCTGAGTACTGAGCACCCAGCGTACTGAGCACCGAGCACCCCGAGCACTGAGCACCCAGCACCCAGAGTACTGAGCACCCAGCACCCCGAGCACTGAGCACCCAGCACCCTGAGTACTGAGCACCGAGCACCCTGAGTACTGAGCACCCAGCAACCTGAGTACTGAGCACCCAACGTACTGAGCACCGAGCACCCTGAGCACTGAGCACCCAGCACCCTGAGTACTGAGCACCCAGCACCCTGAGCAATGAGCACCCTGAGTACTGAGCACCCAGCACCTTGAGCACTGAGCACCGAGCACCCCGAGCACTGAGCACCCAGCACCCGGAGTACTGAGCACCCAGCACCCTGAGTACTAAGCACCGAGCACCCTGAGTACTGAGCACCCAGCACCCTGAGCACTGAACACACAGCACCCTGAGTACTGCGAAGCGAGCACCCCGAGCACTGAGCGCCTAGCACCCCGAGCACTGAGCACCCAGCACCCCGAGCACTGAGCACCCAGCACCCTGAGTACTGAGCACCCAGCACCCTGAGTACTGAGCACCCAGCACCCTGAGCACTGAGCTCCCAGCACCCTGAGTACTGAGCACCCAGCACCCTGAATAATGAGCAACCAGCACCCTGAGCACTGAGCACTGAGCACCCAGCACCCTGAGCACTGAGCACTGAGCACGCAGCACCCCGAGCACTGAGCACCCAGCACCCCGAGCACTGTGCACCCAGCACCCTGAGCACTGAGCACCCAGCACCCCAAGTACTGAGCACCCAGCACCCTGAGTACTGAGCACTCAGCACCCTGAGTACTGAGCACCGAGCACCACGAGCACTGAGCACCCAGCACTTTGAGCACTGAGCAACCTGAGGACTGAGCACCCAGCACCCTGAGCACTGAGCACGGATCACCCTGAGCACTGAGCACCCAGCACCCCGAGCACTGAGCACCCAGCACCCTGAGTACTGAGCACCCAGCACCCTGAGTACTGAGCACCCAGCACCCCGAGCACTGAGTACCCAGCACCCTGAGCACTGAGCACCCAGCACCCTGAGCACTGAGCACCCAGCACCCTGAGCAGTGAGCACCCAGCACCCTGAGTACTGAGCACTGAGCACCCAGCAACCCGAGCACTGAGCACCCAGAACCCTGAGTACTGAGCACTGAGCACACAGCACCCCGAGCACTGAGCACCCAGCACCCTGAGCACTGAGCACCCAGCACCCGAGTACTGATCACCCAGCACCCTGAGTACTGAGCACCCCGCACACTGAGTACTGAGCACCCAGCGCCCCGAGTACTGAGCACCCAGCACCCTGAGCACTGAGCAACCAGACCCTGAGCACTGAACACACAGCACCCTGAGTACTGAGAAGCGAGCACCCCGAGCACTGAGCACCTAGCACCCCGAGCACTGAGCACCCAGCACCCCGAGCACTGAGCACCCAGCACCCTGAGTACTGAGCACCCAGCACCCTGAGTACTGAGCACCCAGCACCCGAGTACTGATCACCCAGCACCCTGAGTACTGAGCACCCAGCACCCTGAGTACTGAGCACCCAGCACCACGAGCACTGAGCACCCAGCACCCTGAGTACTGAGCACCCAGCACCCTGAGCACTGAGCACCGAGCATCCTGAGCACTGAGCACCCAGCACCCTGAGGACTGAACACCCAGCACCCCGAGCATTGAGCACCCAGCACCCTTAGCACTGAGCACCCTGAGTACTGAGCACTGAGCACACTGAGTACTGAGCAATGAGCACCCTGAATACTGAGCACCCAGCACCCTGAGTACTGAGCACCCCGCAACCAGAGCACTGATCACCGAGCACCCTGAGCACTGAGCACACAGCACCCTGAGCACTGAGCACCCAGCACCCTGAGCACTGAGCACCCAGCAGCCTGAGTACTAAGCACCCTGAGTACTGAGCACCCAGCACACCGAGCACTGAGTACCCAGCACCCTGAGCACTGAGCACCCAGCACCCTGAGCACTGAGCACCGAGCACCCCGAGCACTGAGCACCCAGCACGCTGAGCACTGAGCACCCTGAGTACTGAGCACTGAGCACCCTGAGTACTGAGCACTGAGCACCCTGAGTACTGAGCACCCAGCACCCTGAGTACTGAGCACCCAGCACCCTGAGTACTGAGCACCCAGCACCCTGAGTACTGAGCACCCAGCACCCTGAGTACTGAGCACCCAGCACCCTGAGCAATGAGCACCCTGAGTACTGAGCACCCAGCACCCCGAGCACTGAGCACCCAGCACCCGGAGTACTGAGCACCCAGCACCCTGAGTACTAAGCACCGAGCACCCTGAGTACTGAGCACCCAGTACCCTGAACACTGAACACACAGCAACCTGAGTACTGAGCCCCCCGAGCACTGAGCACCCAGCACCCTGAGCACTGAGGACCCAGCACCCTGAGTACTGAGCACCCAGCACCCTGAGCACTGAGCACCCAGCACCCTGAGTACTGAGCACCCAGCACCCTGAGCACTGAGCACCCAGCAACCTGAGTACTGAGAATCCAGCACCCCAAGCACTGAGCACCCAGCACCCCAAGCACTGAGCACTCAGCACCCTGTGTACTGAGCACTGAGTACCCAGCACCTCGAGCACTGAGCACCCAGCACCCTGAGCACTGAGCACCCTGAGTACTGAGCACCCAGCACCCTGAGCACTGAGCACCCAGCACCCAGAGCACTCAGCACCCAGCACCCAGAGCACTGAGCACTGAGCACCCTGAGTACTGAGCACTGAGCACGCTGAGCACTGAGCACCGAGCACCCTGAGTACTGAGCACTGAGCACCCTGAGCACTGAGCACCCAGCAACCTGAGTACTGAGCACCCAGCACCCTGAGCACTGAGGACCGAGCACCCTGAGTACTAAGCACCCAGCACCCTGAGCACTGAGCAGCCAGCAACCTGAGTACTGAGCACCCAGCACCCTGAGCACTGAGGACCGAGCACCCTGAGTACTGAGCACCCAGCACCCCGAGCACTGAGTACCCAGCACCCTGAGCACTGAGCACCCAGCACCCTGAGCACTGAGCACCCAGCACCCCGAGCACTGAGCACCCAGCACGCTGAGCACTGAGCACCCTGAGTATTGAGCACTGAGCACCCTGAGTACTGAGCACTGAGCACCCTGAGTACTGAGCACCCAGCACCCTGAGTACTGAGCACCCAGTACCCTGAGTACTGAGCACCCAGCACCCTGAGTACTGAGCACCCAGCACCCTGAGTACTGAGCACCCAGCAACCTGAGCAATGAGCACCCTGAGTACTGAGCACCCAGCACCCCGAGCACTGAGCACCCAGCACCCGGAGTACTGAGCACCCAGCACCCTGAGTACTAAGCACCGAGCACCCTGAGTACTGAGCACCCAGTACCCTGAACACTGAACACACAGCAACCTGAGTGCTGAGCCCCCCGAGCGCTGAGCACCCAGCACCCTGAGCACTGAGGACCCAGCACCCTGAGTACTGAGCACCCAGCACCCTGAGCACTGAGCAACCAGCACCCTGAGTACTGAGCACCCAGCACCCTGAGCACTGAGCACCCAGCACCCTGAGTACTGAGCATCCAGCACCCCAAGCACTGAGCACCCAGCACCCCAAGCACTGAGCACTCAGCACCCTGTGTACTGAGCACTGAGTACCCAGCACCTCGAGCACTGAGCACCCAGCACCCTGAGCACTGAGCACCCTGAGTACTGAGCACCCAGCACCCTGAGCACTGAGCACCCAGCACCCAGAGCACTCAGCACCCAGCACCCAGAGCACTGAGCACTGAGCACCCTGAGTACTGAGCACTGAGCACCCTGAGCACTGAGCACCGAGCACCCTGAGTACTGAGCACTGAGCACCCTGAGCACTGAGCACCCAGCAACCTGAGTACTGAGCACCCAGCACCCTGAGCACTGAGGACCGAGCACCCTGAGTACTAAGCACCCAGCACCCTGAGCACTGAGCAGCCAGCAACCTGAGTACTGAGCACCCAGCACCCTGAGCACTGAGGACCGAGCACCCTGAGTACTAAGCACCCAGCACACTGAGTACTGAGCACACAGCACCCTGAGCACTGAGCACCGAGCACCCTGAGCACTGAGCACCCAGCAGGCTGAGTAATGAGCACTGAGCACACTGAGTACTGAGCACCGAGCACCCTGAGCACTGAGCACCCAGCAGGCTGAGTAATGAGCACTGAGCACACTGAGTACTGAGCCCCCTGCACCCTGAGTACTGACCACCCAGCACTCTGAGCACTGAGCACCCAGCACCCTGAGCACTGAGCACCCAGCACACCGAGCACTGAGCACCCAGCACCCCTAGCACTGAGCACCAAGCACCCCGAGCACTGAGCACTGAGCACCCTAAGTACTGAGCACTGAGGACCCTGAGTACTAAGCACCCAGCACCCTGAGTACTGAGCACCCACCACCCTAAGTACTGAGCACCCAGCACCCTGAGTACTGAGCACCCTGCGTACTGAGCACCGAGCACCCCGAGCACTGAGCACCCAGCACCCTGAGTACTGAGCACCCAGCACCCTGAGCACTGAGCACCCAGCACCCTGAGTACTGAGCACAGAGCACCCTGAGTACTGAGCACCCAGCACCCTGAGTACTGAGCACCCAGCGTACTGAGCACCGAGCACCCAGCACCCTGAGTACTGAGCACCCAGCACCCTGAGCACTGAGCACCCCGCACCCTGAGTACTGAGCACTGAGCACCCTGAGTACTGAGTACCGAGCAACCCGAGCACTGAGCACCCAGCACCCCGAGCACCGAGCACCCAGCACCCTGAGCACTGAGCTCCCAGCGCCCCGAGCACTGAGCACCCAGCGCCCCGAGCACTGAGCACCCAGAACCCCGAGCACTGAGCACCCAGCAACCCGAGCACTGAGCACACAGCACCCAGAGCAATGAGCACCCAGCACCCTGAGTACTGAGCACCCAGCACCCCGAGTACTGAGCACCCAGCAACCTGAGCACCGAGCAGCCACCACCCCGAGCACTGAGCACCCAGCACCCTGAGCACTGAGCACCCAGCACCCTGAGTACTGAGCACTGAGCAACCCGAGAACTGAGCAACCAGCACCCCGAGCACTGAGCACCGAGCACCCCGAGGACTGAGCACCCAGCACCCCGAGCACTGAGCACCCAGCACCCCGAGCACTGAGCACCCAGCACCCTGAGCACTGAGCACCCAGCACCCTGAGTACTGAGCACCCAGCACCCCGAGCACTGAGCACGCAGCACACCGAGCACTGAGCACCCATCACCCCGAGCACTGAGCACCCAGCACCCTGAGTACTGAGCACCCAGCACCCTGAGTACTGAGCACCCAGCACCCTGAGCACTGAGCACACAGCACCCTGAGTACTGAGCACCCAACACCCCAAGCACTGAGCACCCTGAGTACTGAGCACCCAGCACCCCAAGCACTGAGCACCCTGAGTACTGAGCACCCAGCACCCTGAGTAATGAGCACCCAGCACCCCGAGCACTGAGCACCCAGCACCCTGAGTACTGAGCACAGAGCACCCTGAGTACTGAGCAGCCAGCACCCTGAGTACTGAGCACCCAGCGTACTGAGCACCGAGCACCCAGCACCCTGGGTACTGAGCACCCAGCACCCTGAGCACTGAGCACCCAGCACCCTGAGTACTGAGCAGCCGAGCAACCCGAGTACTGAGCACCCATCACCCCGAGCACTGAGCACCCAGCACCCCGAGCACTGAGCACCCAGCACCCCGAGCACCGAGCACCCTTAGTACTAAGCACCGAGCACCCTGAGCACTGAACACCCAGCACCCTGAGCACTGAGCACCCAGCACCCTGAATACTGAGCACCCATCACCCCGAGCACTGAGCACCCAGCACCCTGAGTACTGAGAACCCAGCACCCTGAGCACTGAGCACCGAGCACCCTGAGCACTGAGCACCCAGCACCCTGAGGACTGAGCACCCAGCACCCCGAGCACTGAGCACCCTGAGTACTGAGCACTGAGCACCCTGAGTACTGAACACCCAGCACCCCGAGCACTGAGCACCCAGCACCCTGAGTACTGAGCATCCAGCACCCTGAGCACTGAGCACCCAGCACCCCGAGCACTGAGCACCCAGCACCCTGAGCACTGAGCACCCTGATTACTGAGCACTGAGCACCCTGAGTACTTAGCACTGAGCACCCTGAGTACTGAGCACCCAGCACCCTGAGCACTGAGCACCCAGCACCCTGAGTACTGAGTACTGAGCACCCAGCACCCTGAGCACTGAGCACCCAGCACCCCGAGTACTGAGCACTGTGCACCCAGCACCCCGAGCACTGAGCACCCAGCACCCTGAGCACTGAGCACCAAGCACCCGAGTACTTATCACCCAGCACCCTGAGTACTGAGCACCCAGCACCCTGAGCACTGAGCACCCAGCACCCTGAGCACTGAGCACCCAGCACCCCGAGCACTGAGCACCCAGCACCCTGAGTACTGAGCATCCAGCACCCTGAGCACTGAGCACCCAGCACCCCGTGCACTGAGCACTCAGCACCCTGTGTACTGAGCACTGAGTACCCAGCAGCCCGAGCACTGAGCACCCAGCACCCTCAGCACTGAGCACCCTGAGTACTGAGCACCCAGCACCCTGAGCACTGAGTACCCACACCCCGAGCACTGAGCACCCAGCACCCAGAGCACTGAGCACTGAGCACACTGAGTACTGAGCACTGAGCACCCTGAGCACTGAGCAGCGAGCACCCTGAGAACTGAGCACTGAGCACCCTGAGCACTGAGCACCCAGCACCCTGAGTACTGAGCACCCAGCACCCTGAGCACTGAGGACCGAGCACCCTGAGTACTAAGCACCCAGCACCCTGAGCACTGAGCAGCCAGCACCCTGAATACTGAGCACCCAGCACCCTGAGCACTGAGGACCGAGCACCCTGAGTACTAAGCACCCAGCACCCTGAGTACTGAGCACCCAGCACCCTGAGCACTGAGCACCCAGCACGCTGAGTACTGAGCACTGAGCACACTGAGTACTGAGGACCGAGCACCCTGAGCACTGAGCACCCAGCACGCTGAGTAATGAGCACTGAGCACACTGAGTACTGAGCACCGAGCACCCTGAGTACTGAGCACCCAGCACTCTGAGCACTGAGCACCCAGCACCCTGAGCACTGAGCACCCAGCACACCGAGCCCTGAGCACCCAGCATCCCGAGCACTGAGCACCCAGCACCCCGAGCACTGAGCACTGAGCACCCTAAGTACTGAGCACTGAGCACCCTGAGTACTAAGCACACAGCACCCTGAGTACTGAGCACCCAGCACCCTGAGTACTGAGCACCCAGCACCCTGAGTACTGAGCACCCATCTTACTGAGCACCGAGTACCCCGAGCACTGAGCACCCAGCACCCTGAGTACTGAGCACCAAGCACCCCGAGCACTGAGCACCCAGCACCCTGAGTACTGAGCACCGAGCACCCTGAGTACTGAGCACCCAGCACCCTGAGTACTGAGCACCCAGCGTACTGAGCACCGAGCACCCAGCACCCTGAGTACTGAGCACCCAGCACCCTGAGCACTGAGCACCCAGCACCCTGAGAACTGAGCACTGAGCACCCTGAGTACTGAGCACCGAGCAACCCGAGCTCTGAACACCCCGCACCCCGAGCACCGAGCACCCAGCACCCTGAGCACTGAGCACCCAGCACCCTGAGCACTGAGCACCCAGCACCCTGAGCACTGAGCACCCAGCACCCTGAATACTGAGCACCCAACGTACTGAGCAAAGAGCACCCTGAGCACTGAGCACCCAGCACCCTGAGTACTGAGCACCCAGCACCCTGAGCAATGAGCACCCTGAGTACTGAGCACCCAGCACCCCGAGCACTGAGTAACCAGCACCCTGAGCACTGAGCAGCCAGCACCCTGAGCACTGAGCACCCAGCACCCTGAGCACTGAGCACCCAGCACCCCGAGTACTGAACACTGAGCACCCAGCACCCCGAGCACTGAGCACATAGCACCCTGAGTACTGAGCACTGAGCACCCAGCAACCCGAGCACTGAGCACCCAGCACCCTGAGCACTGAGAACCCAGCACCCGAGTACTGATCACCCAACACCCTGAGTACTGAGCACCCCGCACCCTGAGTACTGAGCACCCAGCACCCCGAGTACTGAGCACCCAGCACCCTGAGCACTGAGCACCCAGCACCCTGAGCACTGAGCACCCAGCACCCCGAGCACTGCGCACCCAGCACCCTGAGTACTGAGCACCCAGCCCCCTGAGCACTGAGCACCCAGAACCCTGAGCACTGAGCACCCAGCACCCTGAGCACTGAGCACCCAGCACCCTGAGTAGTGAGCACCCAACGTACTGAGCACCGAGCACCCCGAGCACTGAGCACCCAGCATCCTGAGTACTGAGCACCGAGCACCCCGAGCACTGAGCACCCAGCACCCTCAGTACTGAGCTCCAAGTACCCCGAGCACTGAGCACCCAGCGCCATGAGCACTGAGCGCCCAGCGCCCCGAGCACTGAGCACCCAGAACCCCGAGCACTGAGCACCCAGCACCCAGAGCACTGAGCACACAGCAGCCCGAGCAATGAGCACCAAGCACCCTGAGTACTGAGCACCCAGCACCCCGAGTACTGAGCACCCAGCAACCTGAGCACCGAGCAGCCAGCACCACGAGCACTGAGCACCGAGCACCCTGAGCACTGAGCACCCAGCACCCTGAGTACTGAGCACTGAGCACCCCCAGTACTGAGCACCCAGCACCCCGAGCACTGAGCACCGAGTACCCCGAGCACTGAGCACCCACCACCCCGAGAACTGAGCACCCAGCACCCCGAGCACTGAGCACCCAGCACCCTGAGCACTGAGCACCCAGCACCCTGAGCACTGAGCACCCAGCACCCCGAGCACTGAGCACCCAGTACCCCGAGCACTGAGCACCCAGCACCCCGTGCACTGAGCACCCAGCACGCTGAGTACTGAGCACCCAGCACCCTGAGTACTGAGCACCCAGCACCCTGAGCACTGAACACACAGCACCCAGAGTACTGAGCACCCAACACCCCAAGCACTGAGCACCCTGAGTACTGAGCACCCAGCACCCCAAGCACTGAGCACCCTGAGTACTGAGCACCCAGCACCCTGAGTAATGAGCACCCAGCACCCCGAGCACTGAGCACCCAGCACCCTGAGTACTGAGCACCGAGCAACCTGAATACTGAGCAGCCAGCACCCTGAGTACTGAGCACCCAGCGTACTGAGCACTGAGCACCCAGCACCCTGAGTACTGAGCACCCAGCACCCTGAGCACTGAGCACCCAGCACCCTGAGTACTGAGAACCCAGCACCCCGAGCACTGAGCACCCTGCACCCCGAGCACTGAGCACATAGCACCCCGAGCACTGAGCACCCAGCACCCTGAGCACCGAGCACCCTGAGTACTAAGCACTGAGCACCCTGAGCACTGAACACCCAGCACCCTGAGCACTGAGCACCCAGCACCCTGAGTACTGAGCACCCAGCACCCTGAGCACTGAGCACCGAGCAACTTGAGCACTGAGCACCCAGCACCCTGAGGACTGAGCACCCTGCACCCCGAGCACTGAGTACCCAGCACCCTGAGGACTGAGCACCCAGCACCCCGAGCACTGAGTACCCAGCACCCTGAGCACTGGGTACCCAGCACCCTGAGCACTGAGCACCCAGCACCCTGAGCACTGAGAACCCAGCACCCCGAGCACTGAGCACCCAGCACCCTGAGCACTGAGCACCCTGAGTACTGAGCACTGAGCACCCTGAGTACTGAGCACTGAGCATCCTGAGTACTGAGCACCCAGCACCCTGAGCACTGAGCACCCTGCACCCTGAGTACTGAGCAATGAGCACCCAGCACCCCGAGCACTGAGCACCCAACACCCTGAGTACTGAGCACTCTGCACCCAGCACCCCGAGCACTGAGCACCCAGCACCCTGAGCACTGAGCACCCAGCACCCGAGTACTGATCACCCAGCACCCTGAGTACTGAGCTCCGAGCACCCTGAGTACTGAGCACCCAGCACCCCGAGCACTGAGCACCCAGCACCCTGAGTACTGAGCACTGTGCACCCAGCACCCCGAGCACTGAGCACCCAGCACCCTGAGTACTGAGCTCCGAGCACCCTGAGTACTGAGCAGCCAGCACCCTGAGTACTGAGCACCCAGCGTACTGAGCACCGAGCACCCAGGACCCTGAGTACTGAGCACCCAGCACCCCGAGCACTGAGCACCCAGCACCCTGAGTACTGAGCACCGAGCACTCCGAGTACTGAGCACCCAGCACCCTGAGCACTGAGCACCCAGCACCCCGAGCACTGAGCACCCAGCACCCTGAGCACTGAGGACCCAGCACCCTGAGCACTGAGGACCCAGCACCCTGAGCACCGAGCACCCAGCACCCTGAGCACTGAGTACCCAGCACCCTGAGCACTGAGCACCCAGCACCCTGAGCACTGAGCACCCAGCACACCGAGCACTGAGCACCCAGCACCCTGAGCACTGAGCACCCTGAGTACTGAGCACTGAGCACCCTGAGTACTGAGCACTGAGCATCCTGAGTACTGAGCACCCAGCACCCTGAGCACTGAGCACCCTGCACCCTGAGTACTGAGCAATGAGCACCCAGCACCCCGAGCACTGAGCACCCAACACCCTGAGTACTGAGCACTCTGCACCCAGCACCCCGAGCACTGAGCACCCAGCACCCTGAGCACTGAGCACCCAGCACCCGAGTACTGATCACCCAGCACCCTGAGTACTGAGCTCCGAGCACCCTGAGTACTGATCACCCAGCACCCCGAGCACTGAGCACCCAGCACCCTGAGTACTGAGCACTGTGCACCCAGCACCCCGAGCACTGAGCACCCAGCACCCTGAGTACTGAGCTCCGAGCACCCTGAGTACTGAGCAGCCAGCACCCTGAGTACTGAGCACCCAGCGTACTGAGCACCGAGCACCCAGGACCCTGAGTACTGAGCACCCAGCACCCCGAGCACTGAGCACCCAGCACCCTGAGTACTGAGCACCGAGCACTCCGAGTACTGAGCACCCAGCACCCCGAGCACTGAGCACCCAGCACCCCGAGCACTGAGCACCCAGCACCCTGAGCACTGAGGACCCAGCAACCTGAGCACTGAGGACCCAGCACCCTGAGCACCGAGCACCCAGCACCCTGAGTACTGAGCACCCAGCACCCCGAGTACTGAGCCCCCAGCACCCCGAGCACTGAGCACACAGCACCCTGATCACTGAGCACCCAGCACCCTGAGCACTGAACACACAGCACCCTGAGTACTGAGCACCCCGAGCACTGAGCACCCAGCACACTGAGTACTGAGCACCGAGCACCCCGAGCACTGAGCACCAAGCACCCCGAGTACTGAGCACCCAGCACCCCGAGTACTGAGCACCCAGCAACCTGAGCACCGAGCAGCCAGCACACCGAGCACTGAGCACCCAGCACCCTGAGCACTGAGCACCCAGCACCCTGAGTACTGAGCACTGAGCACCCCGCGTACTGAGCACCCCGCACCCCGAGCACTGAGCACCGAGCACCCCGAGCACTGAGCACCCAGCACCCCGAGCACTGAGCACCCAGCACCAAGAGCACTGAGCACCCAGCACCCTGAGCACTGAGCACCCAGCACCCTGAGCACTGAGCACCCAGCACCCCGAGCACTGAGCACCCAGCACCCCGAGCACTGAGCACCCAGCACCCCGAGCACTGAGCACCCAGCATGCTGAGTACTGAGCACCCAGCACCCTGAGTACTGAGCACCCAGCACCCTGAGCACTGAGCACACAGCACCCTGAGTACTGAGCACCCAACACCCCAAGCACTGAGCACCCTGAGTACTGAGCACCCAGCACCCCAAGCAATGAGCACCCTGAGTACTGAGCACCCAGCACCCTGAGTAATGACTACCCAGCACCCCGAGCACTGAGCACACAGCACTCTGAGTACTGAGCACCGAGCACCCTGAGTACTGAGCAGCCAGCACCCTGAGTACTGAGCACCCAGCGTACTGAGCACCGAGGACCCAGCACCCTGAGTACTGAGCACCCAGCACCCTGAGTACTGAGCACCCAGCACCCTGAGTACTGAGCACCGAGCAACCCGAGTACTGAGCACCCAGCACCCCGAGCACTGAGCACCCAGCACCCCGAGCACTGAGCACCCAGCACCCCGAGCACTGAGCACCAAGCACCCCGAGCACTGAGCACCCAGCACCCCGAGCACTGAGCACTCAGCACCCTGTGTACTGAGCACCGAGCAACCCGAGTACTGAGCACCCAGCACCCCGAGCACTGAGCACCCAGCACAACGAGCACTGAGCACCCTGCACCCCGAGCACTGAGCACATAGCACCCCGAGCACTGAGCACCCAGCACCCTGAGCACCGAGCACCCTGAGTACTAAGCACTGAGCACCCTGAGCACTGAACACCCAGCACCCTGAGCACTGAGCACCCAGCACCCTGAGTACTGAGCACCCAGCACCCTGAGCACTGAGCACCGAGCACCCTGAGCACTGAGCACCCAGCACCCTGAGGACTGAGCACCCAGCACCCGGAGCACTGAGTACCCAGCACCCTGAGGACTGAGCACGTAGCACCCCGAGCACTGAGTACCCAGCACCCTGAGCACTGAGCACCCTGCACCCTGAGTACTGAGCAATGAGCACCCAGCACCCCGAGCACTGAGCACCCAGCACCCTGAGTACTGAGCACTGTGCACCCAGCACCCCGAGCACTGAGCACCCAGCACCCTGAGCACTGTGCACCCAGCACCCGAGTACTGATCACCCAGCACCCTGAGTACTGAGCTCCGAGCACCCTGAGTACTGAGCACCCAGCACCCCGAGCACTGAGCACCCAGCACCCTGAGTACTGAGCACTGTGCACCCAGCACCCCGAGCACTGAGCACCCAGCACCCTGAGTACTGAGCTCCGAGCACCCTGAGTACTGAGCACCCAGCACCCTGAGTACTGAGCACCCAGCACCCCGAGCACTGAGCACCCAGCACCCTGAGTACTGAGCACCGAGCACTCCGAGTACTGAGCACCCAGCACCCCGAGCACTGAGCACCCAGCACCCCGAGCACTGAGCACCCAGCACCCTGAGCACTGAGGACCCAGCACCCTGAGCACTGAGGACCCAGCACCCTGAGCACCGAGCACCCAGCACCCTGAGTACTGAGCACCCAGCACCCCGAGTACTGAGCACCCAGCACCCCGAGCACTGAGCACACAGCACCCCGATCACTGAGCACCCAGCACCCTGAGCACTGAACACACAGCACCCTGAGTACTGAGCACCGAGCACCCCGAGCACTGAGCACCCAGCACCCCGAGTACTGAGCACCCAGCACCCCGAGTACTGAGCACCCAGCAACCTGAGCACCGAGCAGCCAGCACACCGAGCACTGAGCACCCAGCACCCTGAGCACGGAGCACCCAGCACCCTGAGTACTGAGCACTGAGCACCCCGCGTACTGAGCACCCCGCACCCCGAGCACTGAGCACCGAGCACCCCGAGCACTGAGCACCCAGCACCCCGAGCACTGAGCACCCAGCACCAAGAGCACTGAGCACCCAGCACCCTGAGCACTGAGCACCCAGCACCCTGAGCACTGAGCACCCAGCACCCCGAGCACTGAGCACCCAGCACCCCGAGCACTGAGCACCCAGCACCCCTAGCACTGAGCACCCAGCACCCTGAGTACTGAGCACCCAGCACCCTGAGTACTGAGCACCCAGCACCCTGAGCACTGAGCACACAGCACCCTGAGTACTGAGCACCCAACACCCCAAGCACTGAGCACCCTGAGTACTGAGCACCCAGCACCCCAAGCAATGAGCACCCTGAGTACTGAGCACCCAGCACCCTGAGTAATGACTACCCAGCACCCCGAGCACTGAGCACACAGCACCCTGAGTACTGAGCCCCGAGCACCCTGAGTACTGAGCAGCCAGCACCCTGAGTACTGAGCACCCAGCGTACTGAGCACCGAGCAACCAGCACCCTGAGTACTGAGCACCCAGCACCCTGAGCACTGAGCACCCAGCACCCCGAGTACTGAGCACCGAGCAACCCGAGTACTGAGCACCCAGCACCCCGAGCACTGAGCACCCAGCACCCCGAGCACTGAGCACCCAGCACCCCGAGCACTGAGCACCAAGCACCCCGAGCACTGAGCACCCAGCACCCCGAGCACTGAGCACTCAGCACCCTGTGTACTGAGCACCGAGCACCCAGCACCCTGAGTACTGAGCACCCAGCACCCTGAGCACTGAGCACCCAGCACCCTGAGTACTGAGCACCGAGCAACCCGAGTACTGAGCACCCAGCACCCCAAGCACTGAGCACCCAGCACCCCGAGCACTGAGCACCCAGCACCCCGAGCACCGAGCACCCTGAGTACTAAGCACCGAGCACCCTGAGAACTAAACACCCAGCACCCTGAGCACTGAGCACCCAGCACCCTGAGTACTGAGCACCCAGCACCCCGCGCACTGAGCACCCAGCACCCTGAGTACTGAGCACCCAGCACCCTGAGCACTGAGCACCGAGCAACCCGAGTACTGAGCACCCAGCACCCCGAGCACTGAGCACCCAGCACCCCGAGCACTGAGCACCCAGCACCCCGAGCACCGAGCACCCTGAGTACTAAGCACCGAGCACCCTGCGCACTGAACACCCAGCACCCTGAGCACTGAGCACAAAGCACATTGAGTACTGAGCACCCAGCACCCCGAGCACTGAGCACCCAGCACCCTGAGTACTGAGCACCCAGCACCCTGAGCACTGAGCACCGAGCACCCTGAGCACTGAGCACCCGGCACCCTGAGGACTGAGCACCCAGCACCCCGAGCACTGAGCACCCTGAGGACTGAGCACTGAGCACCCTGAGTACTGAGCACTGAGCACCCTGAGCACTGAGCACCCAGCACCCTGAGTACTGAGCACTGAGCACCCAGCACCCCGAGCACTGAGCACCCAGCACCCTGAGGACTGAGCACCCAGCACCCTGAGCACTGAGCACCAAGCACCCTGAGTACTGAGTACCGAGCACCCCGAGTACTGAGCACCCAGCACCCCGAGCACTGAGCACCCAGCACCCCGAGTACTGAGCACCCAGCACCCCAAGGACTGAGCACCCAGCAACCTGAGCACCGAGCAGCCAGCACCCCGAGCACTGAGCACCCAGCACCCTGAGCACTGAGCACCCAGCACCCGGAGTACTGAGCACCGAGCACCCCGAGTACTGAGCACCCAGCACCCCGAGCACTGAGCACCGAGCACCCCGAGCACTGAGCACCCAGCACCCCGAGCACTGAGCACCCAGCACCCCGAGCACTGAGCACCCAGCACCCCGTGCACTGAGCACCCAGCACCCCGAGCACTGAGCACTCAGCACCCCGAGCACTGAGCACCCAGCACCCCGAGCACTGATCACCCAGCACCCTGAGTAATGAGCACCCAGCACCCCAAGCACTGAGCACCCTGAGTACTGAGCACCCAGCACCCCAAGCACTGAGCACCCTGAGTACTGAGCACCCAGCACCCTGAGTAATGAGCACCCAGCACCCCGAGCACTGAGCACCCAGCACCCTGAGTACTGAGCACCCAGCACCCTGAGTAATGAGCACCCAGCACCCCGAGCACTGAGCACACAACACCCCGAGCACTGAGCACCCAGCACCCCGAGCACTGAGCACCCAGCACCCCGAGCACTGAGCACCCAGCACCCCGAGCACTGGGCACCCAGCACCCCGAGCACTGAGCACCCAGCACCCTGAGTACTGAGCACCCAGCACCCTGAGCACTGAGCACCGAGCACCCTGAGCACTGAGCACACAGCACCCTGAGGACTGAGCACCCAGCACCCCGAGCACTGAGCACCCAGCATCCTGAGCACTGAGTACCCTGCACCCTGAGCACTGAGCACCCAGCACCCTGAGCACTGTGCACCCAGCAACCCGAGCACTGAGCACCCAGCACCCTGAGCACTGAGCACCCTGACTACTGAGCACTGAGCACCCTGAGTACCGAGCACTGAGCACCCTGAGTACTGAGCACCCAGCACCCTGAGCACTGAGCATCCAGCACCCTGAGTACTGAGCACTGAGCACCCAGCACCCCGAGCACTGAGCACCCAGCACCCTGAGTACTGAGCACTGTGCACCCAGCACCCCGAGCACTGAGCACCCAGTACCCTGAGCACTGAGCACCCAGCACCCGAGTACTGATCACCCAGCACCCTGAGTACTGAGCACCCAGCACCCTGAGTACTGAGCACCCAGCACCCCGAGTACTGAGCACCCAGCACCCTGAGCACTGAGCACCCAGCACCCTGAGTACTGAGCACCCAGCACCCTGAGCACTGAGCACGCAGCACCCTGAGCACTGAGCACCCAGCACCCCGAGCACTGAGCACCCAGCACCCCGAGCACTGAGCACCCAGCACCCTGAGTATTGAGCACCCAGCACCCTGAGCACTGAGCACCGAGCACCCTGAGCACTGAGCACCCAGCACCCTGAGGACTGAGCACCCAGCACCCCGAGCAGTGAGTACCCAGCACCCTGAGCACTGAGTACCCAGCACCCTGAGCACTGAGCACCCAGCACCCTGAGCACTGAGCACCCAGTACCCCGAGCAGTGAGCACCCAGCACCCTGAGCACTGAGCACCCTGAGTACTGAGCACTGAGCACCCTGAGTACTGAGCACTGAGCACCCTGAGTACTGAGCACACAGCACCCTGAGCACTGAGCATCCAGCACCCTGAGTACTGAGCACTGAGCACCCAGCACCCCGAGCACTGAGCACCCAGCACCCTGAGTACTGAGCACTGTGCACCCAGCACCCCGAGCACTGAGCACCCAGCACCCTGAGCACTGAGCACCCAGCACCCGAGTACTGATCACCCAGCACCCTGAGTACTGAGCACCCAGCACCCTGAGTACTGAGCACCCAGCACCCCGAGTACTGAGCACCCAGCACCCTGAGCACTGAGCACCCAGCACCCTGAGTACTGAGCACGCAGCACCCTGAGCACTGAGCACCCAGCACCCTGAGTACTGAGCACCGAGCACCCTGAGTACTGAGCAGCCAGCACCCTGAGTACTGAGCACCCAGCAACCCAAGCACTGAGCACCCTGAGTACTGAGCACCCAGCACCCTGAGTAATGAGTACCCAGCACCCCGAGCACTGAGCACCCAGCACCCTGAGTACTGAGCACCGAGCACCCTGAGTACTGAGCAGCTAGCACCCTGAGTACTGAGCACCCAGCGTACTGAGCACCGAGCACCCAGCACCCTGAGTACTGAGCACCCAGCACCCTGAGCACTGAGCACCCAGGACCCTGAGTACTGAGCACCGAGCATCCCGAGTACTGAGCACCCAGCACCCCGAGCCCTGAGCACCCAGCACCCCGAGCCCTGAGCACCCAGCACCCCGAGCACTGAGCACCCAGCACCCCGAGCACTGAGCACCCAGCACCCCGAGCACTGAGCACCCAGCAGCCCGAGCACTGAGCACTCAGCACCCTGTGTACTGAGCACCGAGCACCCAGCACCCTGTGTACTGAGCACCCAGCACCCTGAGCACTGAGCACACAGCACCCTGAGTACTGAGCACCGAGCAACCCGAGTTCTGAGCACCTAGCACCCCGAGCACTGAGCACCCAGCACCCCGAGCACCGAGCACCCTGAGTACTAAGCACCGAGCACCCTGAGCACTGAACACCCAGCACCCTGAGCACTGAGCACCCAGCACATTGAGTACTGAGCACCCAGAACCCCGAGCACTGAGCACCTAGCACCCTGAGTACTGAGCACCCAGCACCCTGAGCACAGAGCACCGAGCACCCTGAGCACTGAGCACCCAGCACCCTGAGGACTGAGCACCCGGCAGAGCGAGCACTGCGCACCCTGAGGACTGAGCACTGAGCACCCTGAGTACTGAGCACTGAGCACCCTGAGCACTGAGCACCCAGCACCCTGAGTACTGAGCACTGAGCACCCAGCACCCCGAGCACTGAGCACAAAGCACCCTGAGGACTGAGCACCCAGCACCCCGAGCACTGAGCACCCTGAATACTGAGCACCCAGTACCCTGAGCACTGAGCACCAAGTACCCTGAGTACTGAGTACCGAGAACCCCGAGTACTGAGCACCCAGCACACCGAGCACTGAGCACCCAGCACCCCGAGCACTGAGCACCCATCACCCTGAGCACTGAACACACAGCACCCTGAGTACTGAGCACCCCGAGCACTGAGCACCCAGCACCCTGAGTACAGAGCATCGAGCACCATGAGCACTGAGCACCCAGCACCCCGAGCACTGAGCACCCAGCACCCTGAGCACTGAGCACCCAGCACCCTGAGTACTGAGCACCCAGCACCCTGAGTACAGAGCACCGAGCACCATGAGCACTGAGCACCCAGCACCCTGAGCACTGAGTACCCAGCACCCTGAGCACTGAGCACCCAGCACCCTGAGCACTGAGCACCCAGCACCCCGAGCAGTGAGCACCCAGCACCCTGAGCACTGAGCACCCTGAGTACTGAGCACTGAGCTCCCTGAGTACTGAGCACTGAGCACCCTGAGTACTGAGCACCCAGCACCCTGAGCACTGAGCATCCAGCACCCTGAGTACTGAGCACTGAGCACCTAGCACCCCGAGCACTGAGCACCCAGCACCCTGAGTACTGAGCACTGTGCACCCAGCACCCCGAGCACTGAGCACCCAGCACCCTGAGCACTGAGCACCCAGCACCCGAGTACTGATCACCCAGCACCCTGAGTACTGAGCACCCAGCACCCTGAGTACTGAGCACCCAGCACCCCGAGTACTGAGCACCCAGCACCCTGAGCACTGAGCACCCAGCACCCCGAGAACTGAGCACCCAGCACCCCAAGTACTGAGCACCCAGCACCCCGAGCACTGAGCACCCAGCACCCCGAGCACTGAGCACCCAGCACCCCGAGCACCGAGCACCCTGAGTACTAAGCACCGAGCACCCTGAGCACTGAACACCCAGCACCCTGAGCACTGAGCACCCAGCACATTGAGTACTGAGCACCCAGCACCCCGAGCACTGAGCACCCAGCACCCTGAGTACTGAGCACTGTGCACCCAGCACCCCGAGCACTGAGCACCCAGCACCCTGAGCACTGAGCACCCAGCACCCGAGTACTGATCACCCAGCACCCTGAGTACTGAGCACCCAGCACCCTGAGTACTGAGCACCCAGCACCCCGAGTACTGAGCACCCAGCACCCTGAGCACTGAGCACCCAGCACCCTGAGCACTGAGCACCCAGCACTCCGAGCACTGAGCACCCAGCACCCTGAGTACTGAGCACCCAGCACCCTGAGCACTGAGCACCCAGCACCCTGAGCACTGAGCACCCAGCACCCTGAGTACTGAGCACCGAGCACCCCGAGCACAGAGCACCCAGCACCCTGAGTACTGAGCTCCGAGCACCCCGAGCACTGAGCACCCAGTGCCCCGAGCACCGAGCACCCTGAGCACTGAGCACCCAGCACCCTGATCAATGAGCACCCTGAGTACTGAGCACCCAGCACCCGGAGTACTGAGCAGCCAGCACCCTGAGTACTAAGCACCGAGCACCCTGAGTACTGAGCACCCAGTACCCTGAGCACTGAACACACAGCACCCTGAGTCCTGAGCACCCCGAGCACTGAGCACCCAGCACCCTGAGCACTGAGCACCCAGCACCCTGAGTACTGAGCACCCAGCACCCTGAGTACTGAACACCCAGCACCCTGAGCACTGAGCACTGAGCACCCTGAGCACTGAGTACTGAGCACTGAGCACCCTGAGCACTGAGCACCCAGCACCCCGAGTACTGAGCACCCAGCACCCCGAGCACTGAGCACCCTGAGCACTGAGCACCCAGCACACCAAGCACTGAGCACTGAGCTCCCTGAGCACTGAGCACACAGCACCCCGAGTACTGAGCACTGAGCACCCTGAGCACTGAGCACCCAGCACACCGAGTACTGAGCACTAAACACCCTGAGTACTGAGCACCCAGCACCCTGAGCACTGAGCACCCAGCACCCTGAGCACTGAGCACCCAGCACCCTGAGTACTGAGCACTGAGCAGCCAGCACCCCGAGCACTGAGCACCCAGCACCCTGAGCACTGAGCACCCAGCACCCTGAGCACTGAGCACCCAGCACCCTGAGTACTGAGCACTGAGCACCCAGCACCCCGAGCACTGAGCACCCAGCACCCTGAGCACTGAGCACCCAGCACCCTGAGCACTGAGCACCCAGCACCCTGAGCACTGAGCACCCAGCACCCTGAGTACTGAGCCCTGAGCACCCAGCACCCCGAGCACTGAGCACCCAGCACCCTGAGCACTGAGCACCCAGCACCATGAGTACTGAGCACCCAGCACGCTGAGCACTGAGCACCCAGCACCCAGAGCACCGAGCACCCTGAGTACTAAGCACCGAGCACCCTGAGTACTGAGCACCCAGCACCCTGAGCACCGAGCACCAGGAACCCCGAACACTGAGCACCCAGCACCATGAGTACCGAGCACGCAGCACCCTGAGCACTGAGCACCCAGCACCCTGAGCACTGAGCACCCAGCACCCTGAGCACTGAGCACCCAGCACCCTGAGTAGTGAGCACCCAACGTACTGAGCACTGAGCACCCCGAGCACTGACCACTCAGCACCCTGAGTACTGAGCACCGAGCACCCCGAGCACTGAGCACCCAGCGCCCCGAGCACCGAGAACCCTGAGCACTGAGCACCCAGCACCCTGAGCAATGAGCACCCTGAGTACTGAGCACCCAGCACCTTGAGCACTGAGCACCGAGCACCCTGAGCACTGTGCACCCAGCACCCGGAGTACTGAGCACCCAGCACCCTGAGTACTAAGCACCGAGCACTCTGAGTACTGAGCACCCAGCACCCTGAGCACTGAGCACCCAGCACCCTGAGCACTGAGCACCCAGCACCCTGAGTAGTGAGCACCCAACGTACTGAGCACCGAGCACCCCGAGCACTGAGCACCCAGCACCCTGAGCACTGAGCACCCAGCACCCTGAGCACTGAGAACCCAGCACCCTGAGCACTGAGCACCCAGCACCCTGAGCACTGAGCACCCAGCACCCTGAGCACTGAGCACCCAGCACCCTGAGCACTGAGAACCCAGCACCCTGAGCACTGAGCACCCAGCACCCTGAGCACTGAGCACCCAGCACCCCGAGCACTGAGCACCCAGCACCCTGAGCACTGAGAACCCAGCACCCTGAGCACTGAGCACCCAGCACCCTGAGCACTGAGCACCCAGCACCCTGAGCACTGAGCACCCAGCACCCTGAGTAGTGAGCACCCAACGTACTGAGCACCGAGCACCCCGAGCACTGAGCACCCAGCACCCTGAGTACTGAGCACCGAGCACCCCGAGCACTGAGCACCCAGCAGCCTGAGTACTGAGCTCCGAGCACCCCGAGCACTGAGCACGCAGCGCCCCGAGCACCGAGCACCCTGAGCACTGAGCACCCAGCACCCTGAGTACTGAGCACCCAGCACCCTGTGCAATGAGCACCCTGAGTACTGAGCACCCAGCACCTTGAGCACTGAGCACCGAGCACCCAGAGTACTGAGCACCCAGCACCCAGAGTACTGAGCACCCAGCACCCTGAGTACTAAGCACCGAGCACCCTGAGTACTGAGCACCCAGCTCCCTGAGCACTGAAGACACAGCACCCTGAGTACTGAGCACCTCGAGCACTGAGCACCCAGCACCCTGAGTACTGAGCACCGAGCACCCTGAGCACTGAGCACCCAGCACCGCGAGCACTGAGCACCCAGCACCCCGAGCACTGAGCACCCAGCACCCTGAGCACTGAGCACCCAGCACCCTGAGCACTGAGCACCCAGCACCCTGAGCACTGAGCACCCAGCACCCTGAGTACTGAGCACTGAGCACCCAGCACCCCGAGCACTGAGCACCCAGCACCCTGAGTACTGAGCACTGAGCACCCAGCACCCCGAGCACTGAGCACCCAGCACCCTGAGCACTGAGCACCCAGCACCCGAGTACTGAGCACCCAGCACCCTGAGTACTGAGCACCCAGCACCCTGAGTACTGAGCACCCAGCACCCTGAGCACTGAGCACCCAGCACCCCGAGCACTGAGCACCCAGCACCCTGAGTACTGAGCACCCAGCACCCTGAGCACTGAGCACCCAGCACCCTGAGCACTGAGCACCCAGCACACTGAGCACTGAGCAACCAGCACCCTGAGTAGTGAGCACCCAAAGTACTGAGCACCGAGCACCCCGAGCACTGAGCACCCAGCACCCTGAGTACTCAGCACCGATCACCCCGAGCACTGAGCACTGAGCACCCTGAGCACTGAGCACACAGCACCCCGAGTACTGAGCACTGAGCACCCTGAGCACTGAGCACCCAGCACCCCGAGTACTGAGCACTGAGCACCCTGAGTACTGAGAACCCAGCACCCTGAGCACTGAGTACCCAGCAAACTGAGCACTGAGCACCCAGCTCCCTGAGCACTGAGCACCCAGCACCCTGAGTACTGAGCACCCAGCACCCTGAGTAATGAGCACTGAGCACCCAGCACCACGAGCACTGAGCACCCAGCACCCTGAGCTCTGAGCACCCAGCACCCGAGTACTGAGCACCCAGCACCTTGAGTACTGAGCACCCAGCACCCCGAGTACTGAGCACCCAGCACCCCGAGTACTGAGCACCCAGCCCCCTGAGTACTGAGCACCCAGCACCCTGAGCACTGAGCACCCAGCACCCTGAGCACTGAGCACCCAGCACCCCGAGCACTGAGCACCCAGCACCCTGAGTACTGAGCACCCAGCACCCTGAGCACTGAGCGCCCAGCACCCTGAGCACTGAGCACCCAGCACCGCGAGCACTGAGCACATAGCACCCCGAGCACTGAGCACCCAGCACCCCGAGCACTGAGCACCCAGCACCGCGAGCACTGAGCACATAGCACCACGAGCACTGAGCACCCAGCATCCTGAGTACTGAGTACCCAGCACCCTGAGCACTGAGCACCCAGCACCCTGAGCACTGAGCACACAGCACCCTGAGCACTGAGCACCCAGCACCCTGAGTACTGAGCACTTAGCACCCAGCACCCCGAGCACTGAGCACCCAGCACCCTGAGTACTGAGCACCGAGCACCCCGAGCACTGAGCACACAGCACCCTGAGTACTGAGCTCCGAGCACCCCGAGCACAGAGCACCCAGCGCCCCGAGCACCGAGCACCCTGAGCACTGAGCACTCAGCACCCTGAGTACTGAGCACCCAGCACCCTGAGCAATGAGCACCCTGAATACTGAGCACCCAGCACCTTGAGCACTGAGCACCGAGCACCCCTAGCACTGAGCACCCAGCACCCCGAGCACTGAGCACCCAGCACCCTGAGCACTGAGCACCCAGCACCCGAGTACTGAGCACCCAGCACCCAGCACCCTGAGTACTGAGCACCCAGCACCCTGAGTACTGAGCACCCAGCACCCCGAGTACTGAGCACCCAGCACCTTGAGCACTGAACCCCGAGCACCCCGAGCACTGAGCACCCAGCAACCCGAGCACTGAGCACCCAGCGCCCCGAGCACCGAGCACCCTGAGCACTGAGCACCCAGCACCCTGAGTACTGAGCACCCAGCACCCTGTGAAATGAGCACCCTGAGTACTGAGCACCCAGCACCTTGTGCACTGAGCACCGAGCACCCCGAGCACTGAGCACCCAGCACCCTGAGTACTGAACACCCAGCACCCTGAGCACTGAACACACAGCACCCTGTGAAATGAGCACCCTGAGTACTGAGCACCCAGCACACTGAGTACTAAGCACCAAGCACCCTGAGTACTGAGCACCCAGCACCCTGAGCACTGAACACACAGCACCCTGAGTACTGAGCGCCTCGAGCACTGAGCACAAAGCACCCTGAGTACTGGGCACCGAGCACCCCGAGCACTGAGCACCCAGCACCGCGAGCACTGAGCACCCAGCTCCCCGAGCACTGAGCACCCAGCACCCTGAGTACTGAGCACCCAGCACCCTGAGTACTGAGCTCCGAGCACCCCGAGCACTGAGCACCCAGCACCCGGATTACTGAGCACCCAGCACCCTGAGTACTAAGGACCGAGCACCCTGAGTACTGAGCACCCAGTACCCTGAGCACTGAACACACAGCACCCTGAGAACTGAGCACCCCGAGCACTGAGCACCCAGCACCCTGAGTAATGAGCACCCAGCACCCTGAGTACTAAGCACCGAGCACCCTGAGTACTGAGCACCCAGCACCCTGAGCACTGAACACACAGCACCCTGAGTACTGAGCACCCCGAGCACTGAGCACCCAGCACCGCGAGCACTGAGCACCCAGCACCCCGAGCACTGAGCACCCAGCACCCTGAGCACTGAGCACACAGCACCCTGAGCACTGAGCACCCAGCACCCTGAGTACTGAGCACTGAGCACCCAGCACCACGAGCACTGAGCACCCAGCACCCTGAGTACTGAGCACTGAGCACCCAGCACCCCGAGCACTGAGCACCCAGCACCCTGAGCACTGAGCACCCAGCACCCGAGTACTGAGCACCCAGCACCCTGAGTACTGAGCACCCAGCACCCTGAGTACTGAGCGCCCAGCACCCCGAGTACTGAGCACCCAGCACCCTGAGTACTGAGCACCCAGCACCCTGAGCACTGAGCACCCACCACCCCGAGCACTGAGCACCCAGCACCCTGAGTACTGAGCACCCAGCACCCTGAGCACTGAGCACCCAGCACCCTGAGCACTGAGCACCCAGAACACTGAGCACTGAGCAACCAGCACCCTGAGTAGTGAGCACCCAAAGTACTGAGCACCGAGCACACCGAGCACTGAGCACCCAGCACCCTGAGTACTCAGCACCGATCACCCCGAGCACTGAGCACCCAGCACCCTAAGTACTGAGCTCCGAGCACCCCGAGCACTGAGCACCCAGCACCCCGAGTACTGAGCACCCAGCACCCCGAGTACTGAGCACCCAGCACCCCGAGTACTGAGCACCCAGCACCCCGAGTACTGAGCTCCGAGCACCCCGAGCACTGAGCACCCAGCACCCGGAGTACTGAGCACCCAGCACCCTGAGTACTAAGCACCGAGCACCCTGAGTACTGAGCACACAGTACCCTGAGCACTGAACACACAGCACCCTGAGTACTGAGCACCCCGAGCACTGAGCACCCAGAACCCTGAGCACTGAGCACCCAGCACCCTGTGTACTGAGCACCCAGCACCCTGAGTACTGAACACCCAGCACCCTGAGCACTGAGCACTGAGCACCCAGCACCCCGAGCACTGAGCACTGAGCACCCTGAGCACTGAGCACACAGCACCCCGAGTACTGAGCACTGAGCACCCTGAGCACTGAGCACCCAGCACCCCGAGTACTGAGCACTGAGCAACCTGAGTACTGAGAACCCAGCACCCTGAGCACTGAGTACCCAGCAAACTGAGCACTGAGCACCCAGCTGCCTGAGCACTGAGCACCCAGCACCCTGAGTACTGAGCACCCAGCACCCTGAGTACTGAGCACTGAGCACCCAGCACCACGAGCACTGAGCACCCAGCACCCTGAGTACTGAGCACTGAGCACCCAGCACCCCGAGCACTGAGCACCCAGCACCCTGAGCTCTGAGCACCCAGCACCCGAGTACTGAGCACCCAGCACCCCGAGTACTGAGCACCCAGCACCCCGAGTACTGAGCACCCAGCACCCCGAGTACTGAGCACCCAGCACCCTG
This sequence comes from Microtus oregoni, assembly GCF_018167655.1. Classification (NCBI taxonomy): domain Eukaryota; kingdom Metazoa; phylum Chordata; class Mammalia; order Rodentia; family Cricetidae; genus Microtus; species Microtus oregoni. The sequence continues at coordinate 1,334,663 of NW_024544557.1, forward strand.
AGTACTGAGCACCCAGCACCCTGAGCACTGAGCACCCAGCACTCCGAGCACTGTGCACCCAGCACCCTGAGTACTGAGCACCCAGGACCCTGAGCACTGAGCACCCAGCACCCTGAGCACTGAGCACCCAGCACCCTGAGTACTGAGCACCGAGCACCCCGAGCACAGAGCACCCAGCACCCTGAGTACTGAGCTCCGAGCACCCCGAGCACTGAGCACCCAGTGCCCCGAGCACCGAGCACCCTGAGCACTGAGCACCCAGCACCCTGATCAATGAGCACCCTGAGTACTGAGCACCCAGCACCCGGAGTACTGAGCAGCCAGCACCCTGAGTACTAAGCACCGAGCACCCTGAGTACTGAGCACCCAGTACCCTGAGCACTGAACACACAGCACCCTGAGTACTGAGCACCCCGAGCACTGAGCACCCAGCACCCTGAGCACTGAGCACCCAGCACCCTGAGTACTGAGCACCCAGCACCCTGAGTACTGAACACCCAGCACCCTGAGCACTGAGCACTGAGCACCCTGAGCACTGAGTACTGAGCACTGAGCACCCTGAGCACTGAGCACCCAGCACCCCGAGTACTGAGCACCCAGCACCCCGAGCACTGAGCACCCTGAGCACTGAGCACCCAGCACCCCAAGCACTGAGCACTGAGCTCCCTGAGCACTGAGCACACAGCACCCCGAGTACTGAACACTGAGCACCCTGAGCACTGAGCACCCAGCACCCCGAGTACTGAGCACTAAGCACCCTGAGTACTGAGCACCCAGCACCCTGAGCACTGAACACACAGCACCCTGAGTACTGAGCACCTCGAGCACTGAGCACCCAGCACCCTGAGTAATGAGCACCCAGCACCCTGAGTACTAAGCACCGAGCACCCTGAGTACTGAGCACCCAGCACCCTGAGCACTGAACACACAGCACCCTGAGTACTGAGCACCCCGAGCACTGAGCACCCAGCACCGCGAGCACTGAGCACCCAGCACCCCGAGCACTGAGCACCCAGCACCCTGAGTACTGAGCACCCAGCACCCTGAGCACTGAGCACCCAATACCCTGAGCACTCAGCACACAGCACCCTGAGCACTGAGCACCCAGCACCCTGAGTACTGAGCACTGAGCACCCAGCACCACGAGCACTGAGCACCCAGCACCCTGAGTACTGAGCACTGAGCACCCAGCACCCCGAGCACTGAGCACCCAGCACCCTGAGCACTGAGCACCCAGCACCCGAGTACTGAGCACCCAGCACCCTGAGTACTGAGCACCCAGCACCCTGAGTACTGAGCGCCCAGCACCCCGAGTACTGAGCACCCAGCACCCTGAGTACTGAGCACCCAGCACCCTGAGCACTGAGCACCCACCACCCCGAGCACTGAGCACCCAGCACCCTGAGGACTGAGCACCCAGCACCCTGAGCACTGAGCACCCAGCACCCTGAGCACTGAGCACCCAGCACACTGAGCACTGAGCAACCAGCACCCTGAGTAGTGAGCACCCAAAGTACTGAGCACCGAGCACCCCGAGCACTGAGCACCCAGCACCCTGAGTACTCAGCACCGATCACCCCGAGCACTGAGCACCCAGCACCCTAAGTACTGAGCTCCGAGCACCCCGAGCACTGAGCACCCAGCACCCCGAGTACTGAGCACCCAGCACCCCGAGTACTGAGCACCCAGCACCCCGAGTACTGAGCACCCAGCACCCCGAGTACTGAGCTCCGAGCACCCCGAGCACTGAGCACCCAGTACCCGGAGTACTGAGCACCCAGCACCCTGAGTACTAAGCACCGAGCACCCTGAGTACTGAGCACACAGTACCCTGAGCACTGAACACACAGCACCCTGAGTACTGAGCACCCCGAGCACTGAGCACCCAGAACCCTGAGCACTGAGCACCCAGCACCCTGTGTACTGAGCACCCAGCACCCTGAGTACTGAACACCCAGCACCCTGAGCACTGAGCACTGAGCACCCAGCACCCCGAGCACTGAGCACCCAGCACCCTGAGCACTGAGCACACAGCACCCCGAGTACTGAGCACTGAGCACCCTGAGCACTGAGCACCCAGCACCCCGAGTACTGAGCACTGAGCAACCTGAGTACTGAGAACCCAGCACCCTGAGCACTGAGTACCCAGCAAACTGAGCACTGAGCACCCAGCTCCCTGAGCACTGAGCACCCAGCACCCTGAGTACTGAGCACCCAGCACCCTGAGTACTGAGCACTGAGCACCCAGCACCACGAGCACTGAGCACCCAGCACCCTGAGTACTGAGCACTGAGCACCCAGCACCCCGAGCACTGAGCACCCAGCACCCTGAGCTCTGAGCACCCAGCACCCGAGTACTGAGCACCCAGCACCCCGAGTACTGAGCACCCAGCACCCCGAGTACTGAGCACCCAGCACCCCGAGTACTGAGCACCCAGCACCCTGAGTACTGAGCACCCAGCACCCTGAGCACTGAGCACCCAGCACTCCGAGCACTGAGCACCCAGCACCCTGAGTACTGAGCACCCAGCACCCTGAGCACTGAGCACCCAGCACCCTGAGCACTGAGCACCCAGCACCCTGAGTACTGAGCACCGAGCACCCCGAGCACAGAGCACCCAGCACCCTGAGTACTGAGCTCCGAGCAACCCGAGCACTGAGCACCCAGTGCCCCGAGCACCGAGCACCCTGAGCACTGAGCACCCAGCACCCTGATCAATGAGCACCCTGAGTACTGAGCACCCAGCACCCGGAGTACTGAGCAGCCAGCACCCTGAGTACTAAGCACCGAGCACCCTGAGTACTGAGCACCCAGTACCCTGAGCACTGAACACACAGCACCCTGAGTACTGAGCACCCCGAGCACTGAGCACCCAGCACCCTGAGCACTGAGCACCCAGCACCCTGAGTACTGAGCACCCAGCACCCTGAGTACTGAACACCCAGCACCCTGAGCACTGAGCACTGAGCACCCTGAGCACTGAGTACTGAGCACTGAGCACCCTGAGCACTGAGCACCCAGCACCCCGAGTACTGAGCACCCAGCACCCCGAGCACTGAGCACCCTGAGCACTGAGCACCCAGCACCCCAAGCACTGTGCACTGAGCTCCCTGAGCACTGAGCACACAGCACCCCGAGTACTGAGCACTGAGCACCCTGAGCACTGAGCACCCAGCACCCCGAGTACTGAGCACTAAGCACCCTGAGTACTGAGCACTAAGCACCCTGAGTACTGAGCACCCAGCACCCTGAGCACTGAGCACCCAGCACCCTGAGTACTGAGCACTGAGCACCCAGCACCCCGAGCACTGAGCCCCCAGCACCCTGAGCACTGAGCACCCAGCACCCTGAGCACTGAGCACCCAGCACCCTGAGTACTGAGCACTGAGCACCCAGCACCCCGAGCACTGAGCACCCAGCACCCTGAGCACTGAGCACCCAGCACCCTGAGCACTGAGCACCCAGCACCCTGAGCACTGAGCACCCAGCACCCTGAGTACTGAGCACTGAGCACCCAGCACCCCGAGCACTGAGCACCCAGCACCCTGAGCACTGAGCACCCAGCACCATGAGTACTGAGCACCCAGCACGCTGAGCACTGAGCACCCAGCAACCAGAGCACCGAGCACCCTGAGTACTAATCACCGAGCACCCTGAGTACTGAGCACCCAGCACCCTGAGCACCGAGCACCCGGCACCCCGAACACTGAGCACCCAGCACCATGAGTACCGAGCACGCAGCACCCTGAGCACTGAGCACCCAGCACCCTGAGCACTGAGCACCCAGCACCCTGAGCACTGAGCACCCAGCACCCTGAGTAGTGAGCACCCAACGTACTGAGCACTGAGCACCCCGAGCACTGACCACTCAGCACCCTGAGTACTGAGCACCGAGCACCCCGAGCACTGAGCACCCAGCGCCCCGAGCACCGAGAACCCTGAGCACTGAGCACCCAGCACCCTGAGCAATGAGCACCCTGAGTACTGAGCACCCAGCACCTTGAGCACTGAGCACCGAGCACCCCGAGCACTGTGCACCCAGCACCCGGAGTACTGAGCACCCAGCACCCTGAGTACAAAGCACCGAGCACTCTGAGTACTGAGCACCCAGCACCCTGAGCACTGAGCACCCAGCACCCTGAGCACTGAGCACCCAGCACCCTGAGTAGTGAGCACCCAACGTACTGAGCACCGAGCACCCCGAGCACTGAGCACCCAGCACCCTGAGCACTGAGCACCCAGCACCCTGAGCACTGAGAACCCAGCACCCTGAGCACTGAGCACCCAGCACCCTGAGCACTGAGCACCCAGCACCCTGAGCACTGAGCACCCAGCACCCTGAGCACTGAGAACCCAGCACCCTGAGCACTGAGCACCCAGCACCCTGAGCACTGAGCACCCAGCACCCCGAGCACTGAGCACCCAGCACCCTGAGCACTGAGAACCCAGCACCCTGAGCACTGAGCACCCAGCACCCTGAGCACTGAGCACCCAGCACCCTGAGCACTGAGCACCCAGCACCCTGAGTAGTGAGCACCCAACGTACTGAGCACCGATCACCCCGAGCACTGAGCACCCAGCACCCTGAGTACTGAGCACCGAGCACCCCGAGCACTGAGCACCCAGCAGCCTGAGTACTGAGCTCCGAGCACCCCGAGCACTGAGCACGCAGCGCCCCGAGCACCGAGCACCCTGATCACTGAGCACCCAGCACCCTGAGTACTGAGCACCCAGCACCCTGAGCAATGAGCACCCTGAGTACTGAGCACCCAGCACCTTGAGCACTGAGCACCGAGCACCCCGAGCACTGAGCACCCAGCACCCAGAGTACTGAGCACCCAGCACCCTGAGTACTAAGCACCGAGCACCCTGAGTACTGAGCACCCAGCACCCTGAGCACTGAACACACAGCACCCTGAGTACTGAGCACCTCGAGCACTGAGCTCCCAGCAATCTGAGTACTGAGCACCGAGCACCCCGAACACTGAGCACCCAGCACCGCGAGCACTGAGCAACCAGCACCCCGAGCACTGAGCACCCAGCACCCTGAGCACTGAGCACCCAGCACCCTGAGCACTGAGCACACAGCACCCTGAGCACTGAGCACCCAGCACCCTGAGTACTGAGCACTGAGCACCCAGCACCCCGAGCACTGAGCACCCAGCACCCTGAGTACTGAGCACTGAGCACCCAGCACCCGAGTACTGAGCACCCAGCACCCTGAGTACTGAGCACCCAGCACCCTGAGTACTGAGCACCCAGCACCCTGAGCACTGAGCACCCAGCACCCCGAGCACTGAGCACCCAGCACCCTGAGTACTGAGCACCCAGCACCCTGAGCACTGAGCACCCAGCACCCTGAGCACTGAGCACCCAGCACACTGAGCACTGAGCAACCAGCACCCTGAGTAGTGAGCACCCAAAGTACTGAGCACCGAGCACCCCGAGCACTGAGCACCCAGCACCCTGAGTACTCAGCACCGATCACCCCGAGCACTGAGCACCCAGCACCCTAAGTACTGAGCTCCGAGCACCCCGAGCACTGAGCACCCAGCACCCGGAGTACTGAGCACCCAGCACCCTGAGTACTAAGCACCGAGCACCCTGAGTACTGAGCACCCAGTACCCTGAGCACTGAACACAAAGCACCCTGAGTACTGAGCACCCCGAGCACTGAGCACCCAGAACCCTGAGCACTGGGCACCCAGCACCCTGTGTACTGAGCACCCAGCACCCTGAGTACTGAACACCCAGCACCCTGAGCACTGAGCACTGAGCACCCAGCACCCCGAGCACTGAGCACTGAGCACCCTGAGCACTGAGCACACAGCACCCCTAGTACTGAGCACTGAGCACCCTGAGCACTGAGCACCCAGCACCCCGAGTACTGAGCACTGAGCACCCTGAGTACTGAGAACACAGCACCCTGAGCACTGAGTACCCAGCAAACTGAGCACTGAGCAACCAGCTCCCTGAGCACTGAGCACCCAGCACCCTGAGTACTGAGCACCCAGCACCCTGAGTACTGAGCACTGAGCACCCAGCACCACGAGCACTGAGCACCCAGCACCCTGAGCTCTGAGCACCCAGCACCCGAGTACTGAGCACCCAGCACCTTGAGTACTGAGCACCCAGCACCCCGAGTACTGAGCACCCAGCACCCCGAGTACTGAGCACCCAGCCCCCTGAGTACTGAGCACCCAGCACCCTGAGCACTGAGCAGCCAGCACCCCGAGCACTGAGCACCCAGCACCCCGAGCACTGAGCACCCAGCACCCTGAGTACTGAGCACCCAGCACCCTGAGCACTGAGCACCCAGCACCCTGAGCACTGAGCACCCAGCACCGCGAGCACTGAGCACATAGCACCCCGAGCACTGAGCACCCAGCACCCCGAGCACTGAGCACCCAGGACCGCGAGCACTGAGCACATAGCACCACGAGCACTGAGCACCCAGCACACTGAGTACTGAGTACCCAGCACCCTGAGCACTGAGCACCCAGCACCCTGAGCACTGAGCACACAGCACCCTGAGCACTGAGCACCCAGCACCCTGAGTACTGAGCACTTAGCACCCAGCACCCCGTGCACTGAGCACCCAGCACCCTGAGTACTGAGCACCGAGCACCCCGAGCACTGAGCACACAGCACCCTGAGTACTGAGCTCCGAGCACCCCGAGCACAGAGCACCCAGCGCCCCGAGCACCGAGCACCCTGAGCACTGAGCACCCAGCACCCTGAGTACTGAGCACCCAGCACCCTGAGCAATGAGCACCCTGAATACTGAGCACCCAGCACCTTGAGCACTGAGCACCGAGCACCCCGAGCACTGAGCACCCAGCACTGGGAGCACTGAGCACCCAGCACCCTGAGCACTGAGCACCCAGCACCCGAGTACTGAGCACCCAGCACCCAGCACCCTGAGTACTGAGCACCCAGCACCCTGAGTACTGAGCACCCAGCACCCCGAGTACTGAGCACCCAGCACCTTGAGCACTGAGCCCCGAGCACCCCGAGCACTGAGCACCCAGCAACCCGAGCACTGAGCACCCAGCGCCCCGAGCACCGAGCACCCTGAGCACTGAGCACCCAGCACCCTGAGTACTGAGCACCCAGCACCCTGTGAAATGAGCACCCTGAGTACTGAGCACCCAGCACCTTGTGCACTGAGCACCGAGCACCCCGAGCACTGAGCACCCAGCACCCTGAGTACTGAACACCCAGCACCCTGAGCACTGAACACACAGCACCCTGTGAAATGAGCACCCTGAGTACTGAGCACCCAGCACACTGAGTACTAAGCACCAAGCACCCTGAGTACTGAGCACCCAGCACCCTGAGCACTGAACACACAGCACCCTGAGTACTGAGCGCCTCGAGCACTGAGCACCCAGCACCCTGAGTACTGGGCACCGAGCACCCCGAGCACTGAGCACCCAGCACCGCGAGCACTGAGCACCCAGCTCCCCGAGCACTGAGCACCCAGCACCCTGAGTACTGAGCACCCAGCACCCTGAGTACTGAGCTCAGAGCACCCCGAGCACTGAGCACCCAGCACCCGGATTACTGAGCACCCAGCACCCTGACTACTAAGGACCGAGCACCCTGAGTACTGAGCACCCAGTACCCTGAGCACTGAACACACAGCACCCTGAGTACTGAGCACCCCGAGCACTGAGCACCCAGCACCCTGAGCACTGAGCACCCAGCACCCTGAGTACTGAGCACCCAGCACCCTGAGTACTGAACACCCAGCACCCTGAGCACTGAGCACTGAGCACCCTGAGCACTGAGTACTGAGCACTGAGCACCCTGAGCACTGAGCACCCAGCACCCCGAGTACTGAGCACCCAGCACCCCGAGCACTGAGCACCCAGCGCCCCGAGCACTGAGCACCCAGCACCCCAAGCACTGAGCACTGAGCACCCTGAGCACTGAGCACACAGCACACCGAGTACTGAGCACTGAGCACCCTGAGCACTGAGCACCCAGCACCCCGAGTACTGAGCACTAAGCACCCTGAGTACTGAGCACCCAGCACCCTGAGCACTGAGTACCCAGCACCCTGAGCACTGAGCACCCAGCACCCTGAGTACTGAGCACTGAGCACCCAGCACCCCGAGCACTGAGCACCCAGCACCCTGAGCACTGAGCACCCAGCACCATGAGTACTGAGCACACAGCACCCTGAGCACTGAGCACCCAGCACCCAGAGCACCGAGCACCCTGAGTACTAAGCACCGAGCACCCTGAGTACTGAGCACCCAGTACCCTGAGCACTGAACACACAGCACCCTGAGTACTGAGCACCCCGAGCACTGAGCACCCAGGACCCTGAGCACTGAGCACCCAGCACCCTGTGTACTGAGCACCCAGCACCCTGAGTACTGAACACCCAGCACCCTGAGCACTGAGCACTGAGCACCCAGCACCCCGAGCACTGAGCACTGAGCACCCTGAGCACTGAGCACACAGCACCCCGAGTACTGAGCACTGAGCACGCTGAGCACTGAGCACCCAGCACCCCGAGTACTGAGCACTGAGCACCCTGAGTACTGAGAACCCAGCACCCTGAGCACTGAGTACCCAGCAAACTGAGCACTGAGCACCCAGCTCCCTGAGCACTGAGCACCCAGCACCCTGAGTACTGAGCACCCAGCACCCTGAGTACTGAGCACTGAGCACCCAGCACCACGAGCACTGAGGACCCATCACCCTGAGTACTGAGCACTGATCACCCAGCACCCCGAGCACTGAGCACCCAGCACCCTGAGCCCTGAGCACCCAGCACCCGAGTACTGAGCACCCAGCACCCTGAGTACTGAGCACCCAGCACCCCGAGTAATGAGCACCCAGCACCCCGAGTACTGAGCAGCCAGCACCCTGAGTACTGAGCACCCAGCACCCTGAGCACTGAGCACCCAGCACCACGAGCACTGAGCACCCAGCACCCTGAGTACTGAGCACCCAGCACCCTGAGCACTGAGCGCCCAGCACACTGAGCACTGAGCACCCAGCACCCTGAGTACTGAGCACCGAGCACCCCGAGCACAGAGCACCCAGCACCCTGAGTACTGAGCTCCGAGCACCCCGAGCACTGAGCACCCAGTGCCCCGAGCACCGAGCACCCTGAGCACTGAGCACTGAGCACCCAGCACCCTGAGCAATGAGCACCCTGAGTACTGAGCACCCAGCACCTTGAGCACTGAGCAGCCAGCACCCTGAGTACTCAGCTCCGAGCACCCCGAGCACTGAGCACCCAGTGCCCCGAGCACCGAGCACCCCGAGCACTGAGCACCCAGCACCCGGAGTACTGAGCAGCCAGCACCCTGAGTACTAAGCACCGAGCACCCTGAGTACTAAGCACCCAGCACCCTGAGCACTGAACACACAGCACCCTGAGTACTGAGCACCTCGAGCACTGAGCACCCAGCACCCTGAGTACTGAGCACCGAGCACCCCGAGCACTGAGCACCCAGCACCGCGAGCACTGAGCACATAGCACCCTGAGCACTGAGCACCCAGCACACCGAGCACTGAGCACCCAGCACCGCGAGCACTGAGCACATAGCACCAGGAGCACTGAGCACCCAGCACCCTGAGTTCTGAGTACCCAGCACCCTGAGCACTGAGCACCCAGCACCCTGAGCACTGAGCACACAGCACCCTGAGCACTGAGCACCCAGCACCCTGAGTACTGAGCACTTAGCACCCAGCACCCCGAGCACTGAGCACCCAGCACCCTGAGTACTGAGCACAGAGCACCCCGAGCACTGAGCACCCAGCACCCTGAGTACTGAGCTCCGAGCACCCCGAGCACTGAGCACCCAGCGCCCCGAGCACCGAGCACCCTGAGCACTGAGCACCCAGCACCCTGAGTACTGAGCACCCAGCACCCTGAGCAATGAGCACCCTGAGTACTGAGCACCCAGCACCTTGAGCACTGAGCACCCAGCACCCTGAGTACTGAGCACCCAGCACCCTGAGTACTGAGCACCCAGCACCCTGAGCAATGAGCACCCTGAGTACTGAGCACCCAGCACCTTGAGCACTGAGCACATAGCACCCTGAGCACTGAGCACTGAGCACCCCGAGCACTGAGCACCCAGCACCCCGAGCACTGAGCACCCAGCATCCTGAGCACTGAGCACCCAGCACCCGAGTACTGAGCACCCAGCACCCAGCACCCTGAGTACTGAGCACCCAGCACCGTGAGTACTGAGCACCCAGCACCCCGAGTACTGAGCACCCAGCACCTTGAGCACTGAGCCCCGAGCACCCCGAGCACTGAGCACCCAGCACTCCGAGCACTGAGCACCCAGCGCCCCGAGCACCGAGCACCCTGAGCACTGAGCACCCAGCACCCTGAGTACTGAGCACCCAGCACCCTGTGAAATGAGCACCCTGAGTACTGAGCACCCAGCACCCTGAGCACTGAGCACCCAGCACCCTGAGTACTGAGCACCCAGCACCCTGTGAAATGAGCACCCTGAGTACTGAGCACCCAGTACCCTGAGCACTGAACACAAAGCACCCTGAGTACTGAGCACCCCGAGCACTGAGCACCCAGAACCCTGAGCACTGGGCACCCAGCACCCTGTGTACTGAGCACCCAGCACCCTGAGTACTGAACACCCAGCACCCTGAGCACTGAGCACTGAGCACCCAGCACCCCGAGCACTGAGCACTGAGCACCCTGAGCACTGAGCACACAGCACCCCTAGTACTGAGCACTGAGCACCCTGAGCACTGAGCACCCAGCACCCCGAGTACTGAGCACTGAGCACCCTGAGTACTGAGAACACAGCACCCTGAGCACTGAGTACCCAGCAAACTGAGCACTGAGCACCCAGCTCCCTGAGCACTGAGCACCCAGCACCCTGAGTACTGAGCACCCAGCACCCTGAGTACTGAGCACTGAGCACCCAGCACCACGAGCACTGAGCACCCAGCACCCTGAGCTCTGAGCACCCAGCACCCGAGTACTGAGCACCCAGCACCTTGAGTACTGAGCACCCAGCACCCCGAGTACTGAGCACCCAGCACCCCGAGTACTGAGCACCCAGCCCCCTGAGTACTGAGCACCCAGCACCCTGAGCACTGAGCAGCCAGCACCCCGAGCACTGAGCACCCAGCACCCCGAGCACTGAGCACCCAGCACCCTGAGTACTGAGCACCCAGCACCCTGAGCACTGAGCACCCAGCACCCTGAGCACTGAGCACCCAGCACCGCGAGCACTGAGCACATAGCACCCCGAGCACTGAGCACCCAGCACCCCGAGCACTGAGCACCCAGGACCGCGAGCACTGAGCACATAGCACCACGAGCACTGAGCACCCAGCACACTGAGTACTGAGTACCCAGCACCCTGAGCACTGAGCACCCAGCACCCTGAGCACTGAGCACACAGCACCCTGAGCACTGAGCACCCAGCACCCTGAGTACTGAGCACTTAGCACCCAGCACCCCGTGCACTGAGCACCCAGCACCCTGAGTACTGAGCACCGAGCACCCCGAGCACTGAGCACACAGCACCCTGAGTACTGAGCTCCGAGCACCCCGAGCACAGAGCACCCAGCGCCCCGAGCACCGAGCACCCTGAGCACTGAGCACCCAGCACCCTGAGTACTGAGCACCCAGCACCCTGAGCAATGAGCACCCTGAATACTGAGCACCCAGCACCTTGAGCACTGAGCACCGAGCACCCCGAGCACTGAGCACCCAGCACTGGGAGCACTGAGCACCCAGCACCCTGAGCACTGAGCACCCAGCACCCGAGTACTGAGCACCCAGCACCCAGCACCCTGAGTACTGAGCACCCAGCACCCTGAGTACTGAGCACCCAGCACCCCGAGTACTGAGCACCCAGCACCTTGAGCACTGAGCCCCGAGCACCCCGAGCACTGAGCACCCAGCAACCCGAGCACTGAGCACCCAGCGCCCCGAGCACCGAGCACCCTGAGCACTGAGCACCCAGCACCCTGAGTACTGAGCACCCAGCACCCTGTGAAATGAGCACCCTGAGTACTGAGCACCCAGCACCTTGTGCACTGAGCACCGAGCACCCCGAGCACTGAGCACCCAGCACCCTGAGTACTGAACACCCAGCACCCTGAGCACTGAACACACAGCACCCTGTGAAATGAGCACCCTGAGTACTGAGCACCCAGCACACTGAGTACTAAGCACCAAGCACCCTGAGTACTGAGCACCCAGCACCCTGAGCACTGAACACACAGCACCCTGAGTACTGAGCGCCTCGAGCACTGAGCACCCAGCACCCTGAGTACTGGGCACCGAGCACCCCGAGCACTGAGCACCCAGCACCGCGAGCACTGAGCACCCAGCTCCCCGAGCACTGAGCACCCAGCACCCTGAGTACTGAGCACCCAGCACCCTGAGTACTGAGCTCAGAGCACCCCGAGCACTGAGCACCCAGCACCCGGATTACTGAGCACCCAGCACCCTGACTACTAAGGACCGAGCACCCTGAGTACTGAGCACCCAGTACCCTGAGCACTGAACACACAGCACCCTGAGTACTGAGCACCCCGAGCACTGAGCACCCAGCACCCTGAGCACTGAGCACCCAGCACCCTGAGTACTGAGCACCCAGCACCCTGAGTACTGAACACCCAGCACCCTGAGCACTGAGCACTGAGCACCCTGAGCACTGAGTACTGAGCACTGAGCACCCTGAGCACTGAGCACCCAGCACCCCGAGTACTGAGCACCCAGCACCCCGAGCACTGAGCACCCAGCGCCCCGAGCACTGAGCACCCAGCACCCCAAGCACTGAGCACTGAGCACCCTGAGCACTGAGCACACAGCACACCGAGTACTGAGCACTGAGCACCCTGAGCACTGAGCACCCAGCACCCCGAGTACTGAGCACTAAGCACCCTGAGTACTGAGCACCCAGCACCCTGAGCACTGAGTACCCAGCACCCTGAGCACTGAGCACCCAGCACCCTGAGTACTGAGCACTGAGCACCCAGCACCCCGAGCACTGAGCACCCAGCACCCTGAGCACTGAGCACCCAGCACCATGAGTACTGAGCACACAGCACCCTGAGCACTGAGCACCCAGCACCCAGAGCACCGAGCACCCTGAGTACTAAGCACCGAGCACCCTGAGTACTGAGCACCCAGTACCCTGAGCACTGAACACACAGCACCCTGAGTACTGAGCACCCCGAGCACTGAGCACCCAGGACCCTGAGCACTGAGCACCCAGCACCCTGTGTACTGAGCACCCAGCACCCTGAGTACTGAACACCCAGCACCCTGAGCACTGAGCACTGAGCACCCAGCACCCCGAGCACTGAGAACTGAGCACCCTGAGCACTGAGCACACAGCACCCCGAGTACTGAGCACTGAGCACGCTGAGCACTGAGCACCCAGCACCCCGAGTACTGAGCACTGAGCACCCTGAGTACTGAGAACCCAGCACCCTGAGCACTGAGTACCCAGCAAATTGAGCACTGAGCACCCAGCTCCCTGAGCACTGAGCACCCAGCACCCTGAGTACTGAGCACCCAGCACCCTGAGTACTGAGCACTGAGCACCCAGCACCACGAGCACTGAGGACCCATCACCCTGAGTACTGAGCACTGATCACCCAGCACCCCGAGCACTGAGCACCCAGCACCCTGAGCCCTGAGCACCCAGCACCCGAGTACTGAGCACCCAGCACCCTGAGTACTGAGCACCCAGCACCCCGAGTAATGAGCACCCAGCACCCCGAGTACTGAGCAGCCAGCACCCTGAGTACTGAGCACCCAGCACCCTGAGCACTGAGCACCCAGCACCACGAGCACTGAGCACCCAGCACCCTGAGTACTGAGCACCCAGCACCCTGAGCACTGAGCGCCCAGCACACTGAGCACTGAGCACCCAGCACCCTGAGTACTGAGCACCGAGCACCCCGAGCACAGAGCACCCAGCACCCTGAGTACTGAGCTCCGAGCACCCCGAGCACTGAGCACCCAGTGCCCCGAGCACCGAGCACCCTGAGCACTGAGCACTGAGCACCCAGCACCCTGAGCAATGAGCACCCTGAGTACTGAGCACCCAGCACCTTGAGCACTGAGCAGCCAGCACCCTGAGTACTCAGCTCCGAGCACCCCGAGCACTGAGCACCCAGTGCCCCGAGCACCGAGCACCCCGAGCACTGAGCACCCAGCACCCGGAGTACTGAGCAGCCAGCACCCTGAGTACTAAGCACCGAGCACCCTGAGTACTAAGCACCCAGCACCCTGAGCACTGAACACACAGCACCCTGAGTACTGAGCACCTCGAGCACTGAGCACCCAGCACCCTGAGTACTGAGCACCGAGCACCCCGAGCACTGAGCACCCAGCACCGCGAGCACTGAGCACATAGCACCCTGAGCACTGAGCACCCAGCACACCGAGCACTGAGCACCCAGCACCGCGAGCACTGAGCACATAGCACCAGGAGCACTGAGCACCCAGCACCCTGAGTTCTGAGTACCCAGCACCCTGAGCACTGAGCACCCAGCACCCTGAGCACTGAGCACACAGCACCCTGAGCACTGAGCACCCAGCACCCTGAGTACTGAGCACTTAGCACCCAGCACCCCGAGCACTGAGCACCCAGCACCCTGAGTACTGAGCACAGAGCACCCCGAGCACTGAGCACCCAGCACCCTGAGTACTGAGCTCCGAGCACCCCGAGCACTGAGCACCCAGCGCCCCGAGCACCGAGCACCCTGAGCACTGAGCACCCAGCACCCTGAGTACTGAGCACCCAGCACCCTGAGCAATGAGCACCCTGAGTACTGAGCACCCAGCACCTTGAGCACTGAGCACCCAGCACCCTGAGTACTGAGCACCCAGCACCCTGAGTACTGAGCACCCAGCACCCTGAGCAATGAGCACCCTGAGTACTGAGCACCCAGCACCTTGAGCACTGAGCACATAGCACCCTGAGCACTGAGCACTGAGCACCCCGAGCACTGAGCACCCAGCACCCCGAGCACTGAGCACCCAGCATCCTGAGCACTGAGCACCCAGCACCCGAGTACTGAGGACCCAGCACCCAGCACCCTGAGTACTGAGCACCCAGCACCGTGAGTACTGAGCACCCAGCACCCCGAGTACTGAGCACCCAGCACCTTGAGCACTGAGCCCCGAGCACCCCGAGCACTGAGCACCCAGCACTCCGAGCACTGAGCACCCAGCGCCCCGAGCACCGAGCACCCTGAGCACTGAGCACCCAGCACCCTGAGTACTGAGCACCCAGCACCCTGTGAAATGAGCACCCTGAGTACTGAGCACCCAGCACCTTGTGCACTGAGCACCGAGCACCCCGAGCACTGAGCACCCAGCACCCGGAGTACTGAGCACCCAGCACACTGAGTACTAAGCACCAAGCACCCTGAGTACTGAGCACCCAGCACCCTGAGCACTGAACACACAGCACCCTGAGTACTGAGCGCCTCGAGCACTGAGCACCCAGCACCCTGAGTACTGGGCAACGAGCTCCCCGAGCACTGAGCACCCAGCACCGCGAGCACTGAGCACCCAGCTCCCCGAGCACTGAGCACCCAGCACCCTGAGTACTGAGTACCCAGCACCCTGAGCACTGAGCACCCAGCACCCTGAGCACTGAGCACACAACACCCTGAGCACTGAGCACCCAGCACCCTGAGTACTGAGCACTGAGCACCCAGCACCCCGAGCACTGAGCACCCAGCACCCGGAGTACTGAGCACGCAGCACCCCGAGTACTGAGCACCCAGCACCCTGAGTACTGAGCACCCAGCACCCTGAGCACTGAGCACCCAGCAACCCGAGCACTGAGCACCCAGCACCCTGAGTACTGAGCACCCAGAACCCTGAGCACTGAGCACCCAGCACCCTGAGCACTGAGCACCCAGCACACTGAGCACTGAGCACCCAGCACCCTGAGTAGTGAGCACCCAACGTACTGAGCACCGAGCACCCTGAGCACTGAGCACCCAGCACCCTGAGTACTGAGCACCGATCACCCTGAGTACTGAGCACCCAGTACCCTGAGCACTGAACACACAGCACCCTGAGTACTGAGCACCCCGAGCACTGATCACCCAGCACCCTGAGCACTGAGCACCCAGCACCCTGAGTACTGAGCACCCAGCACCCTGAGTACTGAACACCCAGCACCCTGAGCACTGAGCACTGAGCACCCTGAGCACTGAGTACTGAGCACTGAGCACCCTGTGCACTGAGCACCCAGCACCCCGAGTACTGAGCACCCAGCACCCCGAGCACTGAGCACCCAGCGCCCCTAGCACTGAGCACCCAGCACCCCAAGCACTGAGCACTGAGCACCCTGAGCACTGAGCACACAGCACCCCGAGTACTGAGCACTGAGCACCCTGAGCACTGAGCACCCAGCACCCCGAGTACTGAGCACTAAGCACCCTGAGTACTGAGCACCCAGCACCCTGAGCACTGAGTACCCAGCACCCTGAGCACTGAGCACCCAGCACCCTGAGCACTGAGCACCCAGCACCCTGAGCACTGAGCACCCAGCACCCTGAGTACTGAGCACTGAGCACCCAGCACCCCGAGCACTGAGCACCCAGCACCCTGAGCACTGAGCACCCAGCACCCGAGTACTGAGCACCCAGCACCCTGAATACTGAGCACCCAGCACCCTGAGTACTGAGCACCCAGCACCCCGAGCACTGAGCACCCAGCACCCAGAGCACCGAGCACCCTGAGTACTAAGCACCGAGCACCCTGAGTACTGAGCACCCAGCACCCTGAGCACTGAGCACCCAGCAACCGGAACACTGAGCACCCAGCACCATGAGTACTGAGCACCCAGCACCCTGAGCACTGAGCACCCAGCACCCTGAGCACTGAGCACCCAGCACCCTGAGCACTGAGCTCCCAGCACCCTGAGTAGTGAACACCCAACGTACTGAGCAATGAGCACCCCGAGCACTGAGCACACAGCACCCTGAGTACTGAGCACCGAGCACCCCGAGCACTGAGCACCCAGCGCCCCGAGCACCGAGAACCCTGAGCACTGAGCACCCAGCACCCTGAGCAATGAGCACCCTGAGTACTGAGCACCCAGCACCTTGAGCACTGAGCACCGAGCACCCCGAGCACTGAGCACCCAGCACCCGGAGTACTGAACACACAGCACCCTGAGGACTGAGATCCTCGAGCACTGAGCACCCAGCACCCTGAGCACTGGGCACCGAGCACCCCGAGCACTGAGCACCCAGCACCCTGAGCACTGAGCACCCAGCACCCTGAGCACTGAGCACCCAACACCCTGAGCACTGAGCACCCAGCACCCTGAGCACTGAGCACCCAGCACCCTGAGCACTGAGCACCCAGCACCCCGAGCACTGAGCACCCAGCACCCTGAGCACTGAGCACCCAGCACCCTGAGCACTGAGCACCCAGCACCCTGAGCACTGAGCACACAGCACCCAGAGCACTGAGCACCCAGCACCCTGAGTAGTGAGCACCCAACGTACTGAGCACCGAGCACCCCGAGCACTGAGCACCCAGCACCCTGAGTACTGAGCACCGAGCACCCCGAGCACTGAGCACCCAGCACCCTGAGTACTGAGCTCCGAGCACCTCGAGCACTGAGCACCCAGCGCCCCGAGCACCGAGCACCCTGAGCACTGAGCACCCAGCACCCTGAGTACTGAGCACCCAGCAACCTGAGCAATGAGCACCCTGAGTACTGAGCACCCAGCACCTTGAGCACTGAGCTCCGAGCACCCCGAGCACTGAGCACCCAGCACCCGGAGTACTGAGCACCCAGCACCCTGAGAACTAAGCACCGAGCACCCTGAGTACTGAGCACCCAGCACCCTGAGCACTGAACACACAGCACCCTGAGTACTGAGCACCTCGAGCACTGAGCACCCAGCACCCTGAGTACTGAGCACCGAGCACCCCGAGCACTGAGCACCCAGCACCGCAAGCACTGAGCACCCAGCACCCCGAGCACTGAGCACCCAGCACCCTGAGTACTGAGCACCCAGCACCCTGAGCACTGAGCACCCAGCACCCTGAGCACTGAGTACCCAGCACCCTGAGCACTGAGCACACAGCACCCTGAGCACTGTGCACACAGCACCCTGAGCACTGAGCACCCAGCACCCTGAGTACTGAGCACTGAGCACCCAGCACCCCGAGCACTGAGCACCCAGCACCCTGAGTACTGAGCACTGAGCACGCAGCACACCGAGCACTGAGCACCCAGCACCCTGAGCACTGAGCACCCAGCACCCGAATACTGAGCACCCAGCACCCTGAGTACTGAGCACCCAGCACCCTGAGTACTGAGCGCCCAGCACCCCGAGTACTGAGCACCCAGCACCCTGAGTACTGAGCACCCAGCACCCTGAGCACTGAGCACCCAGCACCCCGAGCACTAAGCACCCAGCACCCTGAGTACTGAGCACCCAGCACCCTGAGCACTGAGCACCCAGCACTCTGAGCACTGAGCACCCAGCACACTGAGCACTGAGCAACCAGAACCCTGAGTAGTGAGCACCCAAAGTACTGAGCACCGAGCACCCCGAGCACTGAGCACCCAGCACCCTGAGTACTCAGCACCGATCACCCCGAGCACTGAGCACACAGCACCCTAAGTACTGAGCTCCGAGCACCCCGAGCACTGAGAACCCAGCACCCGGAGTACTGAGCACCCAGCACCCTGAGTACTAAGCACCGAGCACCCTGATTACTGAGCACCCAGTACCATGAGCACTGAACACACAGCACCCTGAGTACTGAGCACCCCGAGCACTGAGCACCCAGGACCCTGAGCACTGAGCACCCAGCACCCTGTGTACTGAGCACCCAGCACCCTGAGTACTGAACACACAGCATCCTGAGCACTGACCACTGAGCACCCAGCACCCCGAGCACTGAGCACTGAGCACCCTGAGCACTGAGCACACAGCACCCCGAGTACTGAGCACTGAGCACCCTGAGCACTGAGCACCCAGCAAACTGAGCACTGAGCACCCAGCTCCCTGAGCACTGAGCACCCAGCACCCTGAGTACTGAGCACCCAGCACCCTGAGTACTGAGCACTGAGCACCCAGCACCACGAGCACTGAGCACCCAGCACCCTGAGTACTGAGCACTGAGCACCCAGCACCCCGAGCACTGAGCACCAAGCACCCTGAGCACTGAGCACCCAGCACCCTGAGTACTGAGCACCGAGAACCCCGAGCACTGAGCACCCAGCACCCTGAGTACTGAGCACCGGGCACCCCGAGCACAGAGCACCCAGCACCCTGAGTACTGAGCTCTGAGCACCCCGTGCACTGAGCACCCAGTGCCCCGAGCACAGAGCACCCTGAGCCCTGAGCACCCAGCACCCTGAGCAATGAGCACCCTGAGTACTGAGCACCCAGCACCTTGAGCACTGAGCACCGAGAACCCCGAGCACTGAGCACCCAGCTCCCGGAGTACTGAGCAGCCAGCACCCTGAGTACCAAGCACCGAGCACCCTGAGTACTGAGCACCCAGCACCCTGAGCACTGAACACACAGCACCCTGAGTACTGAGCACCTCGAGCACTGAGCACCCAGCACCCTGAGTACTGAGCACCGAGCACCCCGAGCACTGAGCACCCAGCACCGCAAGAACTGAGCACATAGCACCCCGAGCACTGAGCACCCAGCACACCGAGCACTGAGCACCCAGCACCACGAGCACTGAGCACATTGCACCACGAGCACTGAGCACCCAGCACCCTGAGTACTGAGTACCCAGCACCCTGAGCACTGAGCACCCAGCACCCTGAGCACTGAGCACACAGCACCCTGAGCACTGAGCACCCAGCACCCTGAGTACTGAGCACTGAGCACCCAGCACGGCGAGCACTGAGCACCCAGCACCCTGAGTACTGAGC
This sequence comes from Microtus oregoni, assembly GCF_018167655.1. Lineage (NCBI taxonomy): Eukaryota > Metazoa > Chordata > Mammalia > Rodentia > Cricetidae > Microtus > Microtus oregoni. The sequence goes on from NW_024544557.1 coordinate 1,354,577, forward strand.
ACCGAGCACCCCGAGCACTGAGCACCCAGCTCCCCAAGCACCGAGCACCCTGAGCACTGAGCACCCAGCACCCTGAGTACTGAGCACCCAGCACCCTGAGCAATGAGCACCCTGAGGACTGAGCACCCAGCACCTTGAGCACTGAGCACCGAGCACCCCGAGCACTGAGCACCCAGCAACCCGAGCACTGAGCACCCAGCACCCTGAGCACTGCGCACCCAGCACCCGAGTACTGAGCCCCCAGCACCCTGAGTACTGAGCACCCAGCACCCTGAGTACTGAGCACCCATCACCCCGAGTACTGAGCACCCAGCACCCTGAGCAATGAGCACCCTGAGTACTGAGCACACAGCACCTTGAGCACTGAGCCCCGAGCACGGAGAGCACTGAGCACCCAGCACCCCGAGCACTGAGCACCCAGCACCCTGAGCACTGAGCACCCAGCACCCGAGTACTGAGCACCCAGCACCCTGAGTACTGAGCACCCAGCACCCTGAGGACTGAGCACCGAGCTCCCCGAGCACTGGGCACCCAACGTACTGAGCACCGAGCACCCCGAGCACTGAGCATCCAGCACCCTGAGTACTGAGCACCGATCACCCCGAGCACTGAGCACCCAGCACCCTGAGTACTGAGCTCAGAGCACTCCGAGCACTGAGCACCCAGCACCCGGAGTAGTGAGCACCCAACGTACTGAGCACCGAGCACCCCGAGCACTGAGCACCCAGCACACTGAGTACTGAGCACCGAGCACCCCGAGCACTGAGGACCCAGCTCCCTGAGTACTGAGCACACAACACCCCGAGTACTGAGCACCCAGAACCCTGAGTACTGAGCACCCAGCACCCTGAGCACTGAGCACCCAGCACCCCGAGCACTGAGCACCCAGCACCCTGAGTACTGAGCACCCAGCACCCTGAGCACTGAGCACCCAGCACCCTGAGCCCTGAGCACCCAGCACCCTGAGCAATGAGCACCCTGAGTACTGAGCACCCAGCACCTTGTGCACTGAGCACCGAGAACCCCGAGCACTGAGCACCCAGCACCCGGAGTACTGAGCACCCAGCACCCTGAGTACTAAGCACCGAGCACCCTGAATACTGAGCACCCAGCACCCTGAGCACTGAACACACAGCACCCTGAGTACTGAGCACCTCGAGCACCGAGCACCCAGCACCGCGAGCACTGAGCACATAGCACCCCGAGCACTGAGCAGCCAGCACCCCGAGCACTGAGCACCCAGCACCGCGAGCACTGAGCACATAGCACCCCGAGCACTGAGCACCCAGCACCCTGAGTACTGAGTACCCAGCACCCTGAGCACTGAACACCCAGCACCCTGAGCACTGAGCACACAGCACCCTGAGCACTGAGCACCCAGCACAATGAGTACTGAGCACTGAGCACCCAGCACCCCGAGCACTGAGCACCCAGCACCCTGAGTACTGAGCACCGAGCACCCCGAGCACTGAGCACCCAGCACCCTGAGTACTGAGCTCCGAGCACCCCGAGCACTGAGCACCGAGCGCCAAGAGCACCGAGCACCCTGAGCACTGAGCACCCAGCACCCTGAGCAATGAGCACCCTGAGTACTGAGCACCCAGCACCTTGAGCACTGAGCACCGAGCACCCCGAGCACTGAGCACACAGCACCCCGAGCACTGAGCACCCAGCACCCTGAGCATTGAGCACCCAGCACCCGAGTACTGAGCACCCAGCACCCTGAATACTGAGCACCCAGCACCCTGAGTACTGAGCACCGAGCACCCCGAGCACTGAGCACCCAGCGCCCCGAGCACCGAGAACCCTGAGCACTGAGCACCCAGCACCCTGAGCAATGAGCACCCTGAGTACTGAGCACCCAGCACCCTGAGTACTGAGCACCCAGCACCCTGAGCACTGAACACACAGCACCCTGAGGACTGAGAACCTCGAGCACTGAGCACCCAGCACCCTGAGTACTGGGCACCGAGCACCCCGAGCACTGAGCACCCAGCACCCTGAGCACTGAGCACCCAACACCCCGAGCACTGAGCACCCAGCACCCTGAGCACTGAGCACCCAGCACCCTGAGCACTGAGCACCCAGCACCCCGAGCACTGAGCACCCAGCACCCTGAGCACTGAGCACCCAGCACCCTGAGCACTGAGCACCCAGCACCCTGAGCACTGAGCACCCAGCACCCTGAGCACTGAGCACCCAGCACCCTGAGTAGTGAGCACCCAACGTACTGAGCACCGAGCACCCCGAGCACTGAGCACCCAGCACCCTGAGTACTGAGCACCGAGCACCCCGAGCACTGAGCACCCAGCACCCTGAGTACTGAGCTCCGAGCACCCCGAGCACTGAGCACCCTGCGCCCCGAGCACCGAGCACCCTGAGCACTGAGCACCCAGCACCCTGAGTACTGAGCACCCAGCAACCTGAGCAATGAGCACCCTGAGTACTGAGCACCCAGCACCTTGAGCACTGAGCACCGAGCACCCCGAGCACTGAGCACCCAGCACCCGGAGTACTGAGCACCCAGCACCCTGAGAACTAAGCACCGAGCACCCTGAGTACTGAGCACCCAGCACCCTGAGCACTGAACACACAGCACCCTGAGTACTGAGCACCTCGAGCACTGAGCACCCAGCACGCTGAGTACTGAGCACCGAGCACCCCGAGCACTGAGCACCCAGCACCGCGAGCACTGAGCACCCAGCACCCCGAGCACTGAGCACCCAGCACCCTGAGTACTGAGCACCCAGCACCCTGAGCACTGAGCACCTAGCACCCTGAGCACTGAGTACCCAGCACCCTGAGCACTGAGCACCCAGCACCCTGAGCACTGTGCACACAGCACCCTGAGCACTGAGCACCCAGCACCCTGAGTACTGAGCACTGAGCACCCAGCACCCCGAGCACTGAGCACCCAGCACCCTGAGTACTGAGCACTGAGCACGCAGCACACCGAGCACTGAGCACCCAGCACCCTGAGCACTGAGCACCCAGCACCCGAATACTGAGCACCCAGCACCCTGAGTACTGAGCACCCAGCACCCTGAGTACTGAGCGCCCAGCACCCCGAGTACTGAGCACCCAGCACCCTGAGTACTGAGCACCCAGCACCCTGAGCACTGAGCACCCAGCACCCCGAGCACTAAGCACCCAGCACCCTGAGTACTGAGCACCCAGCACCCTGAGCACTGAGCACCCAGGACTCTGAGCACTGAGCACCCAGCACACTGAGCACTGAGCAACCAGCACCCTGAGTAGTGAGCACACAAAGTACTGAGCACCGAGCACCCCGAGCACTGAGCACCCAGCACCCTGAGTACTCAGCACCGATCACCCCGAGCCCTGAGCACCCAGCACCCTAAGTACTGAGCTCCGAGCAGGCCGAGCACTGAGCACCCAGCACCCGGAGTACTGAGCACCCAGCACCCTGAGTACTAAGCACCGAGCACCCTGATTACTGAGCACCCAGTACCCTGAGCACTGAACACACAGCACCCTGAGTACTGAGCACCCCGAGCACTGAGCACCCAGGACCCTGAGCACTGAGCACCCAGCACCCTGTGTACGGAGCACCCAGCACCCTGAGTACTGAACACACAGCACCCTGAGCACTGAGCACTGAGCACCCAGCACCCCGAGCACTGAGCACTGAGCACCCTGAGCACTGAGCACACAGCACCCCGAGTACTGAGCACTGAGCACCCTGAGCACTGAGCACCCAGCACCCCGAGTACTGAGCACTGAGCACCCTGAGTACTGAGAACCCAGCACCCTGAGCACTGAGTACCCAGCAAACTGAGCACTGAGCACCCAGCTCCCTGAGCACTGAGCACCCAGCACCCTGAGTACTGAGGACCCAGCACCCTGAGTACTGAGCACTGAGCACCCCGCACCACGAGCACTGAGCACCCAGCACCCTGAGTACTGAGCACTGAGCACCCAGCACCCCGAGCACTGAGCACCAAGCACCCTGAGCACTGAGCACCCAGCACCCGAGTACTGAGCACCCAGCACCCCGAGTACTGAGCACCCAGCACCCCGAGTACTGAGCACCCAGCACCCTGAGTACTGAGCACCCAGCACCCTGAGCACTGAGCACCCAGCACCCCGAGCACTGAGCACCCAGCACCCTGAGTACTGAGCACCCAGCACACTGAGCACTGAGCACCCAGCACCCTGAGCACTGAGCACCCAGCACCCTGAGTACTGAGCACCGAGCACCCCGAGCACTGAGCACCCAGCACCCTGAGTACTGAGCACCGGGCACCCCGAGCACAGAGCACCCAGCACCCTGAGTACTGAGCTCCGAGCACCCCGAGCACTGAGCACCCAGTGCCCCGAGCACAGAGCACCCTGAGCACTGAGCACCCAGCACCCTGAGCAATGAGCACCCTGAGTACTGAGCACCCAGCACCTTGAGCACTGAGCACCGAGAACCCCGAGCACTGAGCACCCAGCACCCGGAGTACTGAGCAGCCAGCACCCTGAGTACCAAGCACCGAGCACCCTGAGTACTGAGCACCCAGCAGCCTGAGCACTGAACACACAGCACCCTGAGTACTGAGCACCTCGAGCACTGAGCACCCAGCACCCTGAGTACTGAGCACCGAGCACCCCGAGCACTGAGCACCCAGCACCCCGAGCACTGAGCACCCAGCATCCCGAGCACTGAGCACCCAGCACCACGAGCACTGAGCACATTGCACCACGAGCACTGAGCACCCAGCACCCTGAGTACTGAGTACCCAGCACCCTGAGCACTGAGCACCCAGCACCCTGAGCACTGAGCACACAGCACCCTGAGCACTGAGCACCCAGCACCCTGAGTACTGAGCACTGAGCACCCAGCACCCCGAGCACTGAGCACCCAGCACCCTGAGTACTGAGCACCGAGCACCCCGAGCACTGAGCACCCAGCACCCTGAGTACTGAGCTCTGAGCACCCCGAGCACTGAGCACCCAGCGCCCCAAGCACCGAGCACCCTGAGCACTGAGCACCCAGCACCCTGAGTACTGAGCACAAAGCACCCTGAGCAATGAGCACCCTGAGTACTGAGCACCCAGCACCTTGAGCACTGAGCACCGAGCACCCCGAGCACTGAGCACCCAGCAACCCGAGCACTGAGCACCCAGCACCCTGAGCACTGAGCACCCAGCACCCGAGTACTGAGCACCCATCACCCTGAGTACTGAGCACCCAGCACCCCGAGTACTGAGCACCCAGCACCCTGAGCAATGAGCACCCTGAGTACTGAGCAACCAGCACCTTGAGCACTGAGCCCCGCGCACCCCGAGCACTGAGCACCCAGCACCCCGAGCACTGAGCACCCAGCACCCTGAGCACTGAGCACCCAGCACCCGAGTACTGAGCACCCAGCACCCTGAATACTGAGCACCCAGCACCCTGAGTACTGAGCACCCAGCACCCCGAGCACTGAGCACCCAGCACCCAGAGCACCGAGCACCCTGAGTACTAAGCACCGAGCACCCTGAATACTGAGCACCCAGCACCCTGAGCACTGAGCACCCAGCAACCCGAACACTGAGCACCCAGCACCATGAGTACTGAGCACCCAGCACCCTTAGCACTGAGCACCCAGCACCCTGAGCACTGAGCACCCAGCACCCTGAGCACTGAGCACCTAGCACCCTGAGTAGTGAACACCCAATGTACTGAGCAATGAGCACCCCGAGCACTGAGCACACAGCACCCAGAGTACTGAGCACCGAGCACCCCGAGCACTGAGCACCCAGCGCCCCGAGCACCGAGAACCCTGAGCACTGAGCACCCAGCACCCTGAGCAATGAGCACCCTGAGTACTGAGCACCCAGCACCTTGAGCACTGAGCACCGAGCACCCCGAGCACTGAGCACCCAGCACCCGGAGTACTGAGCACCCAGCACCCTGAGTACTAAGCACCGAGCACCCTGAGTACTGAGCACCCAGCACCCTGAGCACTGAACACACAGCACCCTGAGGACTGAGAACCTCGAGCACTGAGCACCCAGCACCCTGAGTACTGGGCACCGAGCACCCCGAGCACTGAGCACCCAGCACCCTGAGCACTGAGCACCCAGCACCCTGAGCACTGAGCACCCAACACCCTGAGCACTGAGCACCCAGCACCCTGAGCACTGAGCACCCAGCACCCTGAGCACTGAGCACCCAGCACCCCGAGCACTGAGCACCCAGCACCCTGAGCACTGAGCACCCAGCACCCTGAGCACTGAGCACCCAGCACCCTGAGCACTGAGCACCCAGCACCCTGAGCACTGAGCACCCAGCACCCTGAGTAGTGAGCACCCAACGTACTGAGCACCGAGCACCCCGAGCACTGAGCACCCAGCACCCTCAGTACTGAGCACCGAGCACCCCGAGCACTGAGCACCCAGCACCCTGAGTACTGAGCTCCGAGCACCCCGAGCACTGAGCACCCAGCGCCCCGAGCACCGAGCACCCTGAGCACTGAGCACCCAGCACCCTGAGTACTGAGCACCCAGCAACCTGAGCAATGAGCACCCTGAGTACTGAGCACCCAGCACCTTGAGCACTGAGCACCGAGCACCCCGAGCACTGAGCACCCAGCACCCGGAGTACTGAGCACCCAGCACCCTGAGAACTAAGCACCGAGCACCCTGAGTACTGAGCACCCAGCACCCTGAGCACTGAACACACAGCACCCTGAGTACTGAGCACCTCGAGCACTGAGCACCCAGCACGCTGAGTACTGAGCACCGAGCACCCCGAGCACTGAGCACCCAGGACCGCGAGCACTGAGCACCCAGCACCCCGCGCACTGAGCACCCAGCACCCTGAGTACTGAGCACCCAGCACCCTGAGCACTGAGCACCTAGCACCCTGAGCACTGAGTACCCAGCACCCTGAGCACTGAGCACCCAGCACCCTGAGCACTGTGCACACAGCACCCTGAGCACTGAGCACCCAGCACCCTGAGTACTGAGCACTGAGCACCCAGCACCCCGAGCACTGAGCACCCAGCACCCTGAGTACTGAGCACTGAGCACGCAGCACACCGAGCACTGAGCACCCAGCGCCCTGAGCACTGAGCACCCAGCACCCGAATACTGAGCACCCAGCACCCTGAGTACTGAGCACCCAGCACCCTGAGTACTGAGCGCCCAGCACCCCGAGTACTGAGCACCCAGCACCCTGAGTACTGAGCACCCAGCACCCTGAGCACTGAGCACCCAGCACCCCGAGCACTAAGCACCCAGCACCCTGAGTACTGAGCACCCAGCACCCTGAGCACTGAGCACCCAGCACTCTGAGCACTGAGCACCCAGCACACTGAGCACTGAGCAACCAGCACCCTGAGTAGTGAGCACACAAAGTACTGAGCACCGAGCACCCCGAGCACTGAGCACCCAGCACCCTGAGTACTCAGCACCGATCACCCCGAGCCCTGAGCACCCAGCACCCTAAGTACTGAGCTCCGAGCACCCCGAGCACTGAGCACCCAGCACCCGGAGTACTGAGGACCCAGCACCCTGAGTACTAAGCACCGAGCACCCTGATTACTGAGCACCCAGTACCCTGAGCACTGAACACACAGCACCCTGAGTACTGAGCACCCCGAGCACTGAGCACCCAGCACCCTGAGCACTGAGCACCCAGCACCCTGAGTAGTGAGCACCCAACGTACTGAGCACCGAGCACCCCGAGCACTGAGCACCCAGCACCCTGAGTACTGAGCACCGAGCACCCCGAGCACTGAGCACCCAGCACCCTGAGTACTGAGCTCCGAGCACCCCGAGCACTGAGCACCCAGCGCCCCGAGCACCGAGCACCCTGAGCACTGAGCACCCAGCACCCTGAGTACTGAGCACCCAGCAACCTGAGCAATGAGCACCCTGAGTACTGAGCACCCAGCACCTTGAGCACTGAGCACCGAGCACCCCGAGCACTGAGCACCCAGCACCCGGAGTACTGAGCACCCAGCACCCTGAGAACTAAGCACCGAGCACCCTGAGTACTGAGCACCCAGCACCCTGAGCACTGAACACACAGCACCCTGAGTACTGAGCACCTCGAGCACTGAGCACCCAGCACGCTGAGTACTGAGCACCGAGCACCCCGAGCACTGAGCACCCAGCACCGCGAGCACTGAGCACCCAGCACCCCGAGCACTGAGCACCCAGCACCCTGAGTACTGAGCACCCAGCACCCTGAGCACTGAGCACCTAGCACCCTGAGCACTGAGTACCCAGCACCCTGAGCACTGAGCACCCAGCACCCTGAGCACTGTGCACACAGCACCCTGAGCACTGAGCACCCAGCACCCTGAGTACTGAGCACTGAGCACCCAGCACCCCGAGCACTGAGCACCCAGCACCCTGAGTACTGAGCACTGAGCACGCAGCACACCGAGCACTGAGCACCCAGCACCCTGAGCACTGAGCACCCAGCACCCGAATACTGAGCACCCAGCACCCTGAGTACTGAGCACCCAGCACCCTGAGTACTGAGCGCCCAGCACCCCGAGTACTGAGCACCCAGCACCCTGAGTACTGAGCACCCAGCACCCTGAGCACTGAGCACCCAGCACCCCGAGCACTAAGCACCCAGCACCCTGAGTACTGAGCACCCAGCACCCTGAGCACTGAGCACCCAGCACTCTGAGCACTGAGCACCCAGCACACTGAGCACTGAGCAACCAGCACCCTGAGTAGTGAGCACACAAAGTACTGAGCACCGAGCACCCCGAGCACTGAGCACCCAGCACCCTGAGTACTCAGCACCGATCACCCCGAGCCCTGAGCACCCAGCACCCTAAGTACTGAGCTCCGAGCACCCCGAGCACTGAGCACCCAGCACCCGGAGTACTGAGGACCCAGCACCCTGAGTACTAAGCACCGAGCACCCTGATTACTGAGCACCCAGTACCCTGAGCACTGAACACACAGCACCCTGAGTACTGAGCACCCCGAGCACTGAGCACCCAGGACCCTGAGCACTGAGCACCCAGCACCCTGTGTACGGAGCACCCAGCACCCTGAGTACTGAACACACAGCACCCTGAGCACTGAGCACTGAGCACCCAGCACCCCGAGCACTGAGCACTGAGCACCCTGAGCACTGAGCACACAGCACCCCGAGTACTGAGCACTGAGCACCCTGAGCACTGAGCACCCAGCACCCCGAGTACTGAGCACTGAGCACCCTGAGTACTGAGAACCCAGCACCCTGAGCACTGAGTACCCAGCAAACTGAGCACTGAGCACCCAGCTCCCTGAGCACTGAGCACCCAGCACCCTGAGTACTGAGCACCCAGCACCCTGAGTACTGAGCACTGAGCACCCAGCACCACGAGCACTGAGCACCCAGCACCCTGAGTACTGAGAACTGAGCACCCAGCACCCCGAGCACTGAGCACCAAGCACCCTGAGCACTGAGCACCCAGCACCCGAGTACTGAGCACCCAGCACCCTGAGTACTGAGCACCCAGCACCCCGAGTACTGAGCACCCAGCACCCCGAGTACTGAGCACCCAGCACCCTGAGTACTGAGCACCCAGCACCCTGAGCACTGAGCACCCAGCACCCCGAGCACTGAGCACCCAGCACCCTGAGTACTGAGCACCCAGCACCCTGAGCACTGAGCACCCAGCACCCTGAGCACTGAGCACCCAGCACCCTGAGTACTGAGCACCGAGCACCCCGAGCACTGAGCACCCAGCACCCTGAGTACTGAGCACCGGGCACCCCAAGCACAGAGCACCCAGCACCCTGAGTACTGAGCTCCGAGCACCCCGAGCACTGAGCACCCAGTGCCCCGAGCACAGAGCACCCTGAGCACTGAGCACCCAGCACCCTGAGCAATGAGCACCCTGAGTACTGAGCACCCAGCACCTTGAGCACTGAGCACCGAGAACCCCGAGCACTGAGCACCCAGCACCCGGAGTACTGAGCAGCCAGCACCCTGAGTACCAAGCACCGAGCACCCTGAGTACTGAGCACCCAGAACCCTGAGCACTGAACACACAGCACCCTGAGTACTGAGCACCTCGAGCACTGAGCACCCAGCACCCCGAGCACTGAGCACCCAGCACCACGAGCACTGAGCACATTGCACCCTGAGCACTGAGCACCCAGCACCCTGAGTACTGAGCACCCAGCACCCTGAGCACTGAGCACACAGCACCCTGAGCACTGAGCACCCAGCACCCTGAGTACTGAGCACTGAGCACCCAGCACCCCGAGCACTGAGCACCCAGCACCCCGAGTACTGAGCACCGAACACCCCGAGCACTGAGCACCCAGCACCCTGAGTACTGAGCTCCGAGCACCCCGAGCACTGAGCACCCAGCGCCCCAAGCACCGAGCACCCTGAGCACTGAGCACCCAGCACCCTGAGTACTGAGCACCCAGCACCCTGAGCAATGAGCACCCTGAGTACTGAGCACCCAGCACCTTGAGCACTGAGCACCGAGCACCCCGAGCACTGAGCACCTAGCAACCCGAGCACTGAGCACCCAGCACCCTGAGCACTGAGCACCCAGCACCCGAGTACTGAGCACCCAGCACCCTGAGTACTGAGCACCCAGCACCCCGAGTACTGAGCACCCAGCACCCTGAGCAATGAGCACCCTGAGTACTGAGCACCCAGCACTTTGAGCACTGAGCCCCGAGCACCCCGAGCACTGAGCACCCAGCACCCCGAGCACTGAGCACCCAGCACCCTGAGCACTGAGCACCCAGCACCCGAGTACTGAGCACCCAGCACCCTGAGTACTGAGCACCCAGCACCCTGAGTACTGAGCACCGAGCTCCCCGAGCACTGAGCACCCAACGTACTGAGCACTGAGCACCCCGAGCACTGAGCACACAGCACCCTGAGTACTGAGCACTGATCACCCCGAGCAGTGAGCACCCAGCACCCTGAGTACTGAGCTCAGAGCACTCCGAGCACTGAGCACCCAGCACCCGGAGTAGTGAGCACCCAACGTACTGAGCACCGAGCACCGCGAGCACTGAGGACCCAGCACCCTGAGTACTGAGCACACAGCACCCCGAGTACTGAGCACCCAGAACCCTGAGTACTGAGCACCCAGCACCCTGAGCACTGAGCACCCAGCACCCCGAGCACTGAGCACCCAGCACACTGAGTACTAAGCACCCAGCACCCTGAGCACTGAGCACCCAGCACCCTGAGCCCTGAGCACCCAGCACCCTGAGCAATGAGCACCCTGAGTACTGAGCACCCAGCACCTTGAGCACTGAGCACCGAGAACCCCGAGCACTGAGCACCCAGCACCCTGAGTACTGAGCACCCAGCACCCTGAGCACTAAGCACCGAGCACCCTGAATACTGAGCACCCAGCACCCTGAGCACTGAACACACAGCACCCTGAGTACTTAGCACCTCGAGCACTGAGCACCCAGCACCGTGAGTACTGAGCACTGAGCACCCAGCACCGCGAGCACTGAGCACATAGCACCCCGAGCACTGAGCACCCAGCACCCCGAGCACTGAGCACCCAGCACCGCGAGCACTGAGCACACAGCACCCTGAGCACTGAGCACCCAGCACAATGAGTACTGAGCACTGAGCACCCAGCACCCCGAGCACTGAGCACCCAGCACCCTGAGTACTGAGCACCGAGCACCCCGAGCACTGAGCACCCAGCACCCTGAGTACTGAGCTCCGAGCACCCCGAGCACTGAGCACCGAGCGCCAAGAGCACCGAGCACCCTGAGCACTGAGCACCCAGCACCCTGAGCAATGAGCACCCTGAGTACTGAGCACCCAGCACCTTGAGCACTGAGCACCGAGCACCCCGAGCACTGAGCACACAGCACCCCGAGCACTGAGCACCCAGCACCCTGAGCACTGAGCACCCAGCACCCGAGTACTGAGCACCCAGCACCCCGAATACTGAGCACCCAGCACCCTGAGTACTGAGCACCCAGCACCCCGAGCACTGAGCACCCAGCACCCAGAGCACCGAGCACACTGAGTACTAAGCACCGAGCACCCTGAGTACTGAACACCCAGCACCCTGAGCACTGAGCACCCAGCAACCCGAACACTGAGCACCCAGCACCATGAGTACTGAGCACCCAGCACCCTGAGCACTGAGCACCCAGCACCCTGAGCACTGAGCACCCAGCACCCTGAGCACTGAGCACCCAGCACCCTGAGTAGTGAACACCCAACGTACTGAGCAATGAGCACCCCGAGCACTGAGCACACAGCATCCTCAGTACTGAGCACCGAGCACCCCGAGCACTGAGCACCCAGCGCCCCGAGCACCGAGAACCCTGAGCACTGAGCACCCAGCACCCTGAGCAATGAGCACCCTGAGTACTGAGCACCCAGCACCTTGAGCACTGAGCACCGAGCACCCCGAGCACTGAGCACCCAGCACCCGGAGTACTGAGCACCCAGCACCCTGAGTACTAAGCACCGAGCACCCTGAGTACTGAGCACCCAGCACCCTGAGCACTGAACACACAGCACCCTGAGGACTGAGAACCTCGAGCACTGAGCACCCAGCACCCTGAGTACTGGGCACCGAGCACCCCGAGCACTGAGCACCCAGCACCCTGAGCACTGAGCACCCAGCACCCTGAGCACTGAGCACCCAACACCCTGAGCACTGAGCACCCAGCACCCTGAGCACTGAGCACCCAGCATCCTGAGCACTGAGCACCCAGCACCCCGAGCACTGAGCACCCAGCACCCTGAGCACTGAGCACCCAGCACCCTGAGCACTGAGCACCCAGCACCCTGAGCACTGAGCACCCAGCACCCTGAGCACCGAGCACCCAGCACCCTGAGTAGTGAGCACCCAACGTACTGAGCACCGAGCACCCCGAGCACTGAGCACCCAGCACCCTGAGTACTGAGCACCGAGCACCCCGAGCACTGAGCACCCAGCACCCTGAGTACTGAGCTCCGAGCACCCCGAGCACTGAGCACCCAGCGCCCCGAGCACCGAGCACCCTGAGAACTGAGCACCCAGCACCCTGAGTACTGAGCACCCAGCAACCTGAGCAATGAGCACCCTGAGTACTGAGCACCCAGCACCTTGAGCACTGAGCACCGAGCACCCCGAGCACTGAGCACCCAGCACCCGGAGTACTGAGCACCCAGCACCCTGAGAACTAAGCACCGAGCACCCTGAGTACTGAGCACCCAGCACCCTGAGCACTGAACACACAGCACCCTGAGTACTGAGCACCTCGAGCACTGAGCACCCAGCACCCTGAGTACTGAGCACCGAGCACCCCGAGCACTGAGCACCCAGCACCGCGAGCACTGAGCACCCAGCACCCCGAGCACTGAGCACCCAGCACCCTGAGTACTGAGCACCAAGCACCCTGAGCACTGAGCACCCAGCACCCTGAGCACTGAGTACCCAGCACCCTGAGCACTGAGCACCCAGCACCCTGAGCACTGTGCACACAGCACCCTGAGCACTGAGCACCCAGCACCCTGAGTACTGAGCACTGAGCACCCAGCACCCCGAGCACTGAGCACCCAGCACCCTGAGTACTGAGCACTGAGCACGCAGCACACCGAGCACTGAGCACCCAGCACCCTGAGCACTGAGCACCCAGCACCCGAATACTGAGCACCCAGCACCCTGAGTACTGAGCACCCAGCACATTGAGTACTGAGCGCCCAGCACCCCGAGTACTGAGCACCCAGCACCCTGAGTACTGAGCACCCAGCACCCTGAGCACTGAGCACCCAGCACCCCGAGCACTAAGCACCCAGCACCCTGAGCACTGAGCACCCAGCACCCTGAGCACTGAGCACCCAGCACTCTGAGCACTGAGCACCCAGCACCCTGAGCACTGAGCACCCAGCACCCTGAGCACTGAGCACACATCACCCTGAGCACTGAGCACCCAGCACCCTGAGTACTGAGCACTGAGCACCCAGCACCCCGAGCACTGAGCACCCAGCGCCCTGAGTACTGAGCACTGAGCACCCCGAGCACTGAGCACCCAGCACCCTGAGTACTGAGCTCCGAGCACCCCGAGCACTGAGCACCCAGCGCCCCAAGCACCGAGCACCCTGAGCACTGAGCACCCAGCACCCTGAGTACTGAGCACCCAGCACCCTGAGCAATGAGCACCCTGAGTACTGAGCACCCAGCACCTTGAGCACTGAGCACCGAGCACCCCGAGCACTGAGCACCCAGCACCCGAGTACTGAGCACCCAGCACCCTGAGTACTGAGCACCCAGCACACCGAGCACTGAGCACCCAGCACCCCGAGCACTGAGCACCCAGCACCCTGAGCACTGAGCACCCAGCACCCGAGTACTGAGCACCCAGCACCCTGAGTACTGAGCACCCAGCACCCTGAGTACTGAGCACCGAGCTCCCCGAGCACTGAGCACACAACGTACTGAGCACCGAGGACCCCGAGCACTGAGCACCCAGCACCCTGAGTACTGAGCACCGATCACACCGAGCACTGAGCACCCAGCACCCTGAGCAATGAGCACCCTGAGTACTGAGCACCCAGCACCTTGAGCACTGAGCACCGAGAACCCCGAGCACTGAGCACCCAGCACCCGGAGTACTGAGCACCCAGCACCCTGAGTACTAAGCACCCAGCACCCTGAATACTGAGCACCCAGCACCCTGAGCACTGAACACACAGCACCCTGAGTACTGAGCACCTCGAGCACTGAGCACCTAGCACCGTGAGTACTGAGCACCGAGCACCCAGCACCGCGAGCACTGAGCACATAGCACCCCGAGCACTGAGCACCCAGCACCCCGAGCACTGAGCACCCAGCACCGCGAGCACTGAGCACATAGCACCCCGAGCACTGAGCACCCAGCACCCTGAGTACTGAGTACCCAGCACCCTGAGCACTGAACACCCAGCACCCTGAGCACTGAGCACACAGCACCCTGAGCACTGAGCACCCAGCACAATGAGTACTGAGCACTGAGCACCCAGCACCCCGAGCACTGAGCACCCAGCACCCTGAGTACTGAGCACCGAGCACCCCGAGCACTGAGCACCCAGCACCCTGAGTACTGAGCTCCGAGCACCCCGAGCACAGAGCACCCAGTGCCCCGAGCACAGAGCACCCTGAGCACTGAGCACCCAGCACCCTGAGCAATGAGCACCCTGAGTACTGAGCACCCAGCACCTTGAGCACTGAGCACCGAGAACCCCGAGCACTGAGCACCCAGCACCCGGAGTACTGAGCAGCCAGCACCCTGAGTACCAAGCACCGAGCACCCTGAGTACTGAGCACCCAGCACCCTGAGCACTGAACACACAGCACCCTGAGTACTGAGCACCTCGAGCACTGAGCACCCAGCACCCCGAGCACTGAGCACCCAGCACCACGAGCACTGAGCACATTGCACCCTGAGCACTGAGCACCCAGCACCCTGAGTACTGAGCACCGAGCACCCCGAGCACTGAGCACCCAGCACCGCGAGAACTGAGCACATAGCACCCCGAGCACTGAGCACCCAGCACCCCGAGCACTGAGCACCCAGCACCACGAGCACTGAGCACATTGCACCACGAGCACTGAGCACCCAGCACCCTGAGTACTGAGTACCCAGCACCCTGAGCACTGAGCACCCAGCACCCTGAGCACTGAGCACACAGCACCCTGAGCACTGAGCACCCAGCACCCTGAGTACTGAGCACTGAGCACCCAGCACCCCGAGCACTGAGCACCCAGCACCCTGAGTACTGAGCACCGAACACCCCGAGCACTGAGCACCCAGCACCCTGAGTACTGAGCTCCGAGCACCCCGAGCACTGAGCACCCAGCACCCCAAGCACCGAGCACCCTGAGCACTGAGCACCCAGCACCCTGAGTACTGAGCACCCAGCACCCTGAGCAATGAGCACCCTGAGTACTGAGCACCCAGCACCTTGAGCACTGAGCACCGAGCACCCCGAGCACTGAGCACCCAGCAACCCGAGCACTGAGCACCCAGCACCCTGAGCACTGAGCACCCAGCACCCGAGTACTGAGCACCCAGCACCCTGAGTACTGAGCACCCAGCACCCCGAGTACTGAGCACCCAGCACCCTGAGCAATGAGCACCCTGAGTACTGAGCACCCAGCACCTTGAGCACTGAGCCCCGAGCACCCCGAGCACTGAGCACCCAGCACCCCGAGCACTGAGCACCCAGCACCCTGAGCACTGAGCACCCAGCACCCGAGTACTGAGCACCCAGCACCCTGAGTACTGAGCACCCAGCACCCTGAGTACTGAGCACCGAGCTCCCCGAGCACTGAGCACCCAACGTACTGAGCACCGAGCACCCCGAGCACTGAGCACACAGCACCCTGAGTACTGAGCACTGATCACCCCGAGCAGTGAGCACCCAGCACCCTGAGTACTGAGCTCAGAGCACTCCGAGCACTGAGCACCCAGCACCCGGAGTAGTGAGCACCCAACGTACTGAGCACCGAGCACCGCGAGCACTGAGGACCCAGCACCCTGAGTACTGAGCACACAGCACCCCGAGTACTGAGCACCCAGAACCCTGAGTACTGAGCACCCAGCACCCTGAGCACTGAGCACCCAGCACCCCGAGCACTGAGCACCCAGCACCCTGAGTACTGAGCACCCAGCACCCTGAGCACTGAGCACCCAGCACCCTGAGCCCTGAGCACCCAGCACCCTGAGCAATGAGCACCCTGAGTACTGAGCACCCAGCACCTTGAGCACTGAGCACCGAGAACCCCGAGCACTGAGCACCCAGCACCCTGAGTACTGAGCACCCAGCACCCTGAGCACTAAGCACCGAGCACCCTGAATACTGAGCACCCAGCACCCTGAGCACTGAACACACAGCACCCTGAGTACTTAGCACCTCGAGCACTGAGCACCCAGCACCGTGAGTACTGAGCACTGAGCACCCAGCACCGCGAGCACTGAGCACATAGCACCCCGAGCACTGAGCACCCAGCACCCCGAGCACTGAGCACCCAGCACCGCGAGCACTGAGCACACAGCACCCTGAGCACTGAGCACCCAGCACAATGAGTACTGAGCACTGAGCACCCAGCACCCCGAGCACTGAGCACCCAGCACCCTGAGTACTGAGCACCGAGCACCCCGAGCACTGAGCACCCAGCACCCTGAGTACTGAGCTCCGAGCACCCCGAGCACTGAGCACCGAGCGCCAAGAGCACCGAGCACCCTGAGCACTGAGCACCCAGCACCCTGAGCAATGAGCACCCTGAGTACTGAGCACCCAGCACCTTGAGCACTGAGCACCGAGCACCCCGAGCACTGAGCACACAGCACCCCGAGCACTGAGCACCCAGCACCCTGAGCACTGAGCACCCAGCACCCGAGTACTGAGCACCCAGCACCCTGAATACTGAGCACCCAGCACCCTGAGTACTGAGCACCCAGCACCCCGAGCACTGAGCACCCAGCACCCAGAGCACCGAGCACCCTGAGTACTAAGCACCGAGCACCCTGAGTACTGAACACCCAGCACCCTGAGCACTGAGCACCCAGCAACCCGAACACTGAGCACCCAGCACCATGAGTACTGAGCACCCAGCACCCTGAGCACTGAGCACCCAGCACCCTGAGCACTGAGCACCCAGCACCCTGAGCACTGAGCACCCAGCACCCTGAGTAGTGAACACCCAACGTACTGAGCAATGAGCACCCCGAGCACTGAGCACACAGCATCCTCAGTACTGAGCACCGAGCACCCCGAGCACTGAGCACCCAGCGCCCCGAGCACCGAGAACCCTGAGCACTGAGCACCCAGCACCCTGAGCAATGAGCACCCTGAGTACTGAGCACCCAGCACCTTGAGCACTGAGCACCGAGCACCCCGAGCACTGAGCACCCAGCACCCGGAGTACTGAGCACCCAGCACCCTGAGTACTAAGCACCGAGCACCCTGAGTACTGAGCACCCAGCACCCTGAGCACTGAACACACAGCACCCTGAGGACTGAGAACCTCGAGCACTGAGCACCCAGCACCCTGAGTACTGGGCACTGAGCACCCCGAGCACTGAGCACCCAGCACCCTGAGCACTGAGCACCCAGCACCCTGAGCACTGAGCACCCAACACCCTGAGCACTGAGCACCCAGCACCCTGAGCACTGAGCACCCAGCATCCTGAGCACTGAGCACCCAGCACCCCGAGCACTGAGCACCCAGCACCCTGAGCACTGAGCACCCAGCACTCCGAGCACTGAGCACCCAGCACCCTGAGCACTGAGCACCCAGCACCCTGAGCACCGAGCACAGAGCACCCTGAGTAGTGAGCACCCAACGTACTGAGCACCGAGCACCCCGAGCACTGAGCACCCAGCACCCTGAGTACTGAGCACCGAGCACCCCGAGCACTGAGCACCCAGCACCCTGAGTACTGAGCTCCGAGCACCCCGAGCACTGAGCACGCAGCACACCGAGCACTGAGCACCCAGCACCCTGAGCACTGAGCACCCAGCACCCGAATACTGAGCACCCAGCACCCTGAGTACCGATCACCCAGCACCCTGAGTACTGAGCGCCCAGCACCCCGAGTACTGAGCACCCAGCACCCTGAGTACTGAGCACCCAGCACCCTGAGCACTGAGCACCCAGCACCCCGAGCACTAAGCACCCAGCACCCTGAGCACTGAGCACCCAGCACCCTGAGCACTGAGCACCCAGCACTCTGAGCACTGAGCACCCAGCACCCTGAGCACTGAGCACCCAGCACCCTGAGCACTGAGCACACATCACCCTGAGCACTGAGCACCCAGCACCCTGAGTACTGAGCACTGAGCACCCAGCACCCCGAGCACTGAGCACCCAGCGCCCTGAGTACTGAGCACCGAGCACCCCGAGCACTGAGCACCCAGCACCCTGAGTACTGAGCTCCGAGCACCCCGAGCACTGAGCACCCAGCGCCCCAAGCACCGAGCACCCTGAGCACTGAGCACCCAGCACCCTGAGTACTGAGCACCCAGCACCCTGAGCAATGAGCACCCTGAGTACTGAGCACCCAGCACCTTGAGCACTGAGCACCGAGCACCCCGAGCACTGAGCACCCAGGACCCGAGTACTGAGCACCCAGCACCCTGAGTACTGAGCACCCAGCACCCCGAGCACTGAGCACCCAGCACCCCGAGCACTGAGCACCCAGCACCCTGAGCACTGAGCACCCAGCACCCGAGTACTGAGCACCCAGCACCCTGAGTACTGAGCACCCAGCACCCTGAGTACTGAGCACCGAGCTCCCCGAGCACTGAGCACACAACGTACTGAGCACCGAGGACCCCGAGCACTGAGCACCCAGCACCCTGAGCACTGAGCACCCAGCACCCTGAGCACTGAGCACCCAGCACCCTGAGCCCTGAGCACCCAGCACCCTGAGCAATGAGCACCCTGAGTACTGAGCACCCAGCACCTTGAGCACTGAGCACCGAGAACCCCGAGCACTGAGCACCCAGCACCCGGAGTACTGAGCACCCAGCACCCTGAGTACTAAGCACCGAGCACCCTGAATACTGAGCACCCAGCACCCTGAGCACTGAACACACAGCACCCTGAGTACTGAGCACCTCGAGCACTGAGCACCCAGCACCGTGAGTACTGAGCACCGAGCACCCAGCACCGCGAGCACTGAGCACATAGCACCCCGAGCACTGAGCACCCAGCACCCCGAGCACTGAGCACCCAGCACCGCGAGCACTGAGCACATAGCACCCCGAGCACTGAGCACCCAGCACCCTGAGTACTGAGTACCCAGCACCCTGAGCACTGAACACCCAGCACCCTGAGCACTGAGCACACAGCACCCTGAGCACTGAGCACCCAGCACAATGAGTACTGAGCACTGAGCACCCAGCACCCCGAGCACTGAGCACCCAGCACCCTGAGTACTGAGCACCGAGCACCCCGAGCACTGAGCACCCAGCACCCTGAGTACTGAGCTCCGAGCACCCCGAGCACTGAGCACCGAGCGCCAAGAGCACCGAGCACCCTGAGCACTGAGCACCCAGCACCCTGAGCAATGAGCACCCTGAGTACTGAGCACCCAGCACCTTGAGCACTGAGCACCGAGCACCCCGAGCACTGAGCACACAGCACCCCGAGCACTGAGCACCCAGCACCCTGAGCACTGAGCACCCAGCACCCGAGTACTGAGCACCCAGCACCCTGAATACTGAGCACCCAGCACCCTGAGTACTGAGCACCCAGCACCCGAGTACTGAGCACCCAGCACCCTGAGTACTGAGCACCCAGCACCCCGAGTACTGAGCACCCAGCACCCCGAGTACTGAGCACCCAGCACCCTGAGTACTGAGCACCCAGCACACTGAGCACTGAGCACCCAGCACCCCGAGCACTGAGCACCCAGCACCCTGAGTACTGAGCACCCAGCACCCTGAGCACTGAGCACTCAGCACCCTGAGCACTGAGCACCCAGCACCCTGAGTACTGAGCACCGAGCACCCCGAGCACTGAGCACCCAGCACCCTGAGTACTGAGCACCGGGCACCCCGAGCACAGAGCACCCAGCACCCTGAGTACTGAGCTCTGAGCACCCCGAGCACTGAGCACCCAGTGCCCCGAGCACAGAGCACCCTGAGCACTGAGCACCCAGCACCCTGAGCAATGAGCACCCTGAGTACTGAGCACCCAGCACCTTGAGCACTGAGCACCGAGAACCCCGAGCACTGAGCACCCAGCACCCGGAGTACTGAGCAGCCAGCACCCTGAGTACCAAGCACCGAGCACCCTGAGTACTGAGCACCCAGCACCCTGAGCACTGAACACACAGCACCCTGAGTACTGAGCACCTCGAGCACTGAGCACCCAGCACCCTGAGTACTGAGCACCGAGCACACCGAGCACTGAGCAACCAGCACCGCGAGAACTGAGCACATAGCACCCCGAGCACTGAGCACCCAGCACCCCGAGCACTGAGCACCCAGCACCACGAGCACTGAGCACATTGCACCACGAGCACTGAGCACCCAGCACCCTGAGTACTGAGTACCCAGCACCCTGAGCACTGAGCACCCAGCACCCTGAGCACTGAGCACACAGCACCCTGAGCACTGAGCACCCAGCACCCTGAGTACTGAGCACTGAGCACCCAGCACCCCGAGCACTGAGCACCCAGCACCCTGAGTACTAAGCAGCGAGCACCCCGAGCACTGAGCACCCAGCACCCTGAGTACTGAGCTCCGAGCACCCCGAGCACTGAGCACCCAGCGCCCCAAGCACCGAGCACCCTGAGCACTGAGCACCCAGCACCCTGAGTACTGAGCACCCAGCACCCTGAGCAATGAGCACCCTGAGTACTGAGCACCCAGCACCTTGAGCACTGAGCACCGAGCACCCCGAGCACTGAGCACCCAGCACCCGAGTACTGAGCACCCAGCACCCTGAGTACTGAGCACCCAGCACCCCGAGTACTGAGCACCCAGCACCCTGAGCAACGAGCACCCTGAGTACTGAGCACCCAGCACCTTGAGCACTGAGCCCCGAGCACCCCGAGCACTGAGCACCCAGCACCCAGAGCACTGAGCACCCAGCACCCTGAGCACTGAGCACCCAGCACCCGAGTACTGAGCACCCAGCACCCTGAGTACTGAGCACCCAGCACCCTGAGTACTGAGCACCGAGCTCCCCGAGCACTGAGCACCCAGCACCCTGAGTACTGAGCACCGATCACCCCGAGCACTGAGCACCCAGCACCCTGAGTACTGAGCTCAGAGCACTCCGAGCACTGAGCACCCAGCACCCGGAGTAGTGAGCACCCAACGTACTGAGCACCGAGCACCCAGAACACTGAGGACCCAGCACCCTGAGTACTGAGCACACAGCACCCCGAGTACTGAGCACCCAGAACCCTGAGTACTGAGCACCCAGCACCCTGAGCACTGAGCACCCAGCACCCCGAGCACTGAGCACCCAGCACCCTGAGTACTGAGCACCCAGCACCCTGAGCACTGAGCACCCAGCACCCTGAGCCCTGAGCACCCAGCACCCTGAGCAATGAGCACCCTGAGTACTGAGCACCCAGCACCTTGAGCACTGAGCACCGAGAACCCCGAGCACTGAGCACCCAGCACCCGGAGTACTGAGCACCCAGCACCCTGAGTACTAAGCACCGAGCACCCTGAATACTGAGCACCCAGCACCCTGAGCACTGAACACACAGCACCCTGAGTACTGAGCACCTCGAGCACTGAGCACCCAGCACCGTGAGTACTGAGCACCGAGCACCCAGCACCGCGAGCACTGAGCACATAGCACCCCGAGCACTGAGCACCCAGCACCCCGAGCACTGAGCACCCAGCACCGCGAGCACTGAGCACATAGCACCCCGAGCACTGAGCACCCAGCACCCTGAGTACTGAGTACCCAGCACCCTGAGCACTGAACACCCAGCACCCTGAGCACTGAGCACACAGCACCCTGAGCACTGAGCACCCAGCACAATGAGTACTGAGCACTGAGCACCCAGCACCTTGAGCACTGAGCACCGAGCACCCCGAGCACTGAGCACACAGCACCCCGAGCACTGAGCACCCAGCACCCTGAGCACTAAGCACCCAGCACCCGAGTACTGAGCACCCAGCACCCTGAATACTGAGCACCCAGCACCCTGAGTACTGAGCACCCAGCATCCCGAGCACTGAGCACCCAGCACCCAGAGCACCGAGCACCCTGAGTACTAAGCACCGAGCACCCTGAGTACTGAGCACCCAGCACCCTGAGCACTGAGCACCCAGCACCCTGAGCACTGAGCACCCAGCACCCTGAGCACTGAGCACACAGCACCCTGAGTAGTGAACACCCAACGTACTGAGCAATGAGCACCCCGAGCACTGAGCACACAGCACCCTGAGTACTGAGCACCGAGCACCCCGAGCACTGAGCACCCAGCGCCCCGAGCACCGAGAACCCTGAGCACTGAGCACCCAGCACCCTGAGCAATGAGCACCCTGAGTACTGAGCACCCAGCACCTTGAGCACTGAGCACCGAGCACCCCGAGCACTGAGCACCCAGCACCCGGAGTACTGAGCACCCAGCACCCTGAGTACTAAGCACCGAGCACCCTGAGTACTGAGCACCCAGCACCCTGAGCACTGAACACACAGCACCCTGAGGACTGAGAACCTCGAGCACTGAGCACCCAGCACCCTGAGTACTGGGCACCGAGCACCACGAGCACTGAGCACCCAGCACCCTGAGCACTGAGCACCCAGCACCCTGAGCACTGAGCACCCAACACCCTGAGCACTGAGCACCCAGCACCCTGAGCACTGAGCACCCAGCACCCTGAGCACTGAGCACCCAGCACCCCGAGCACTGAGCACCCAGCACCCTGAGCACTGAGCACCCAGCACCCTGAGCACTGAGCACCCAGCACCCTGAGCACTGAGCACACAGCACCCTGAGCACTGAGCACCCAGCACCCTGAGTAGTGAGCACCCAACGTACTGAGCACCGAGCACCCCGAGCACTGAGCACCCAGCACCCTGAGTATTGAGCTCCGAGCACCCCGAGCACTGAGCACCCAGCGCCCCGAGCACCGAGCACCCTGAGCACTGAGCACCCAGCACCCTGAGTACTGAGCACCCAGCAACCTGAGCAATGAGCACCCTGAGTACTGAGCACCCAGCACCTTGAGCACTGAGCACTGAGCACCCCGAGCACTGAGCACCCCGCACCCGGAGTACTGAGCACCCAGCACCCTGAGAACTAAGCACCGAGCACCCTGAGTACTGAGCACCCAGCACCCTGAGCACTGATCACACAGCACCCTGAGTACTGAGCACCTCGAGCACTGAGCACCCAGCACCCTGAGTACTGAGCACCGAGCACCCCGAGCACTGAGCACCCAGCACCGCGAGCACTGAGCACCCAGCACCCCGAGCACTGAGCACCCAGCACCCTGAGTACTGAGCACCCAGCACCCTGAGCACTGAGCACCCAGCACCCTGAGCACTGAGTACCCAGCACCCTGAGCACTGAGCACCCAGCACCCTGAGCACTGTGCACACAGCACCCTGAGCACTGAGCACCCAGCACCCTGAGTACTGAGCACTGAGCACCCAGCACCCCGAGCACTCAGCACCCAGCACCCTGAGTACTGAGCACTGAGCACGCAGCACACCGAGCACTGAGCACCCAGCACCCTGAGCACTGAGCACCCAGCACCCGAATACTGAGCACCCAGCACCCTGAGTACTGAGCACCCAGCACCCTGAGTACTGAGCGCCCAGCACCCCGAGTACTGAGCACCCAGCACCCTGAGCACTGAGCACCCAGCACCCCGAGCACTAAGCACCCAGCACCCTGAGTACTGAGCACCCAGCACCCTGAGCACTGAGCACCCAGCACTCTGAGCACTGAGCACCCAGCACACTGAGCACTGAGCAACCAGCACCCTGAGTAGTGAGCACCCAAAGTACTGAGCACCGAGCACCCCGAGCACTGAGCACCCAGCACCCTGAGTACTCAGCACCGATCACCCCGAGCACTGAGCACCCAGCACCCTAAGTACTGAGCTCCGAGCACCCCGAGCACTGAGCACCCAGCACCCGGAGTACTGAGCACCCAGCACCCTGAGTACTAAGCACCGAGCACCCTGATTACTGAGCAGCCAGTACCCTGAGCACTGAACACACAGCACCCTGAGTACTGAGCACCCAGCACCCTGAGTACTGAACACACAGCACCCTGAGCACTGAGCACCGAGCACCCTGATTACTGAGCACCCAGGACCCTGAGCAGTGAGCACCCAGCACCCTGTTTACTGAGCACCCAGCACCCTGAGTACTGAACACACAGCACCCTGAGCACTGAGCACTGAGCACCCAGCACCCCGAGCACTGAGCACTGAGCACCCTGAGCACTGAGCACACAGCACCCCGAGTACTGAGCACTGAGCACCCTGAGCACTGAGCACCCAGCACCCCGAGTACTGAGCACTGAGCACCCTGAGTACTGAGAACCCAGCACCCTGAGCACTGAGTACACAGCAAACTGAGCACTGAGCACCCAGCTCCCTGAGCACTGAGCACCCAGCACCCTGAGTACTGAGCACCCAGCACCCTGAGTACTGAGCACCCAGCACCCTGAGTACTGAGCACCTCGAGCACTGAGCACCCAGCACCCTGAGTACTGAGCACCGAGCACCCCGCGCACTGAGCACCCAGCACCGCGAGCACTGAGCACCCAGCACCCCGAGCACTGAGCACCCAGCACCCTGAGTACTGAGCACCCAGCACCCTGAGCACTGAGCACCCAGCACCCTGAGCACTGAGTACCCAGCACCCTGAGCACTGAGCACCCAGCACCCTGAGCACTGTGCACACAGCACCCTGAGCACTGAGCACCCAGCACCCTGAGTACTGAGCACTGAGCACCCAGCACCCTGAGCACTCAGCACCCAGCACCCTGAGTACTGAGCACTGAGCACGCAGCACACCGAGCACTGAGCACCCAGCACCCCGAGTACTGAGCACCCAGCACCCCGAGCACTGAGCACCCAGCACCCTGAGTACTAAGCACCGAGCACCCCGAGCACTGAGCACCCAGCACCCTGAGTACTGAGCTCCGAGCACCCCGAGCACTGAGCACCCAGCGCCCCAAGCACCGAGCACCCTGAGCACTGAGCACCCAGCACCCTGAGTACTGAGCACCCAGCACCCTGAGCAATGAGCACCCTGAGTACTGAGCACCCAGCACCTTGAGCACTGAGCACCGAGCACCCCGAGCACTGAGCACCCAGCACCCGAGTACTGAGCACCCAGCACCCTGAGTACTGAGCACCCAGCACCCCGAGTACTGAGCACCCAGCACCCTGAGCAACGAGCACCCTGAGTACTGAGCACCCAGCACCTTGAGCACTGAGCCCCGAGCACCCCGAGCACTGAGCACCCAGCACCCAGAGCACTGAGCACCCAGCACCCTGAGCACTGAGCACCCAGCACCCGAGT
Source organism: Microtus oregoni (assembly GCF_018167655.1). Lineage (NCBI taxonomy): Eukaryota > Metazoa > Chordata > Mammalia > Rodentia > Cricetidae > Microtus > Microtus oregoni. The sequence continues at coordinate 1,380,529 of NW_024544557.1, forward strand.
ACTGAGCACCCAGCACCCTGAGTACTGAGCACCCAGCACCCTGAGTACTGAGCACCGAGCTCCCCGAGCACTGAGCACCCAGCACCCTGAGTACTGAGCACCGATCACCCCGAGCACTGAGCACCCAGCACCCTGAGTACTGAGCTCAGAGCACTCCGAGCACTGAGCACCCAGCACCCGGAGTAGTGAGCACCCAACGTACTGAGCACCGAGCACCCCGAGCACTGAGGACCCAGCACCCTGAGTACTGAGCACACAGCACCCCGAGTACTGAGCACCCAGAACCCTGAGTACTGAGCACCCAGCACCCTGAGCACTGAGCACCCAGCACCCCGAGCACTGAGCACCCAGCACCCTGAGTACTGAGCACCCAGCACCCTGAGCACTGAGCACCCAGCACCCTGAGCCCTGAGCACCCAGCACCCTGAGCAATGAGCACCCTGAGTACTGAGCACCCAGCACCTTGAGCACTGAGCACCGAGAACCCCGAGCACTGAGCACCCAGCACCCGGAGTACTGAGCACCCAGCACCCTGAGTACTAAGCACCGAGCACCCTGAATACTGAGCACCCAGCACCCTGAGCACTGAACACACAGCACCCTGAGTACTGAGCACCTCGAGCACTGAGCACCCAGCACCGTGAGTACTGAGCACCGAGCACCCAGCACCGCGAGCACTGAGCACATAGCACCCCAAGCACTGAGCACCCAGCACCCCGAGCACTGAGCACCCAGCACCGCGAGCACTGAGCACATAGCACCCCGAGCACTGAGCACCCAGCACCCTGAGTACTGAGTACCCAGCACCCTGAGCACTGAACACCCAGCACCCTGAGCACTGAGCACACAGCACCCTGAGCACTGAGCACCCAGCACAATGAGTACTGAGCACTGAGCACCCAGCACCTTGAGCACTGAGCACCGAGCACCCCGAGCACTGAGCACACAGCACCCCGAGCACTGAGCACCCAGCACCCTGAGCACTAAGCACCCAGCACCCGAGTACTGAGCACCCAGCACCCTGAATACTGAGCACCCAGCACCCTGAGTACTGAGCACCCAGCATCCCGAGCACTGAGCACCCAGCACCCAGAGCACCGAGCACCCTGAGTACTAAGCACCGAGCACCCTGAGTACTGAGCACCCAGCACCCTGAGCACTGAGCACCCAGCACCCTGAGCACTGAGCACCCAGCACCCTGAGCACTGAGCACCCAGCACCCTGAGTAGTGAACACCCAACGTACTGAGCAATGAGCACCCCGAGCACTGAGCACACAGCACCCTGAGTACTGAGCACCGAGCACCCCGAGCACTGAGCACCCAGCGCCCCGAGCACCGAGAACCCTGAGCACTGAGCACCCAGCACCCTGAGCAATGAGCACCCTGAGTACTGAGCACCCAGCACCTTGAGCACTGAGCACCGAGCACCCCGAGCACTGAGCACCCAGCACACGGAGTACTGAGCACCCAGCACCCTGAGTACTAAGCACCGAGCACCCTGAGTACTGAGCACCCAGCACCCTGAGCACTGAACACACAGCACCCTGAGGACTGAGAACCTCGAGCACTGAGCACCCAGCACCCTGAGTACTGGGCACCGAGCACCCCGAGCACTGAGCACCCAGCACCCTGAGCACTGAGCACCCAGCACCCTGAGCACTGAGCACCCAACACCCTGAGCACTGAGCACCCAGCACCCTGAGCACTGAGCACCCAGCACCCTGAGCACTGAGCACCCAGCACCCCGAGCACTGAGCACCCAACACCCTGAGCACTGAGCACCCAGCACCCTGAGCACTGAGCACCCAGCACCCTGAGCACTGAGCACCCAGCACCCCGAGCACTGAGCACCCAACACCCTGAGCACTGAGCACCCAGCACCCTGAGCACTGAGCACCCAGCACCCAGCGCCCCGAGCACCGAGCACCCTGAGCACTGAGCACCCAGCACCCTGAGTACTGAGCACCCAGCAACCTGAGCAATGAGCACCCTGAGTACTGAGCACCCAGCACCTTGAGCACTGAGCACTGAGCACCCCGAGCACTGAGCACCCCGCACCCGGAGTACTGAGCACCCAGCACCCTGAGAACTAAGCACCGAGCACCCTGAGTACTGAGCACCCAGCACCCTGAGCACTGAACACACAGCACCCTGAGTACTGAGCACCTCGAGCACTGAGCACCCAGCACCCTGAGTACTGAGCACCGAGCACCCCGAGCACTGAGCACCCAGCACCGCGAGCACTGAGCACCCAGCACCCCGAGCACTGAGCACCCAGCACCCTGAGTACTGAGCACCCAGCACCCTGAGCACTGAGCACCCAGCACCCTGAGCACTGAGTACCCAGCACCCTGAGCACTGAGCACCCAGCACCCTGAGCACTGTGCACACAGCACCCTGAGCACTGAGCACCCAGCACCCTGAGTACTGAGCACTGAGCACCCAGCACCCCGAGCACTCAGCACCCAGCACCCTGAGTACTGAGCACTGAGCACGCAGCACACCGAGCACTGAGCACCCAGCACCCTGAGCACTGAGCACCCAGCACCCGAATACTGAGCACCCAGCACCCTGAGTACTGAGCACCCAGCACCCTGAGTACTGAGCGCCCAGCACCCCGAGTACTGAGCACCCAGCACCCTGAGCACTGAGCACCCACCACCCCGAGCACTAAGCACCCAGCACCCTGAGTACTGAGCACCCAGCACCCTGAGCACTGAGCACCCAGCACTCTGAGCACTGAGCACCCAGCACACTGAGCACTGAGCAACCAGCACCCTGAGTAGTGAGCACCCAAAGTACTGAGCACCGAGCACCCCGAGCACTGAGCACCCAGCACCCTGAGTACTCAGCACCGATCACCCCGAGCACTGAGCACCCAGCACCCTAAGTACTGAGCTCCGAGCACCCCGAGCACTGAGCACCCAGCACCCGGAGTACTGAGCACCCAGCACCCTGAGTACTAAGTACCGAGCACCCTGATTACTGAGCAGCCAGTACCCTGAGCACTGAACACACAGCACCCTGAGTACTGAGCACCCCGAGCACTGAGCACCCAGGACCCTGAGCAGTGAGCACCCAGCACCCTGTGTACTGAGCACCCAGCACCCTGAGTACTGAACACACAGCACCCTGAGCACTGAGCACTGAGCACCCAGCACCCCGAGCACTGAGCACTGAGCACCCTGAGCACTGAGCACACAGCACCCCGAGTACTGAGCACTGAGCACCCTGAGCACTGAGCACCCAGCACCCCGAGTACTGAGCACTGAGCACCCTGAGTACTGAGAACCCAGCACCCTGAGCACTGAGTACACAGCAAACTGAGCACTGAGCACCCAGCTCCCTGAGCACTGAGCAGCCAGCACCCTGAGTACTGAGCACCCAGCACCCTGAGTACTGAGCACCCAGCACCCTGAGTACTGAGCACCTCGAGCACTGAGCACCCAGCACCCTGAGTACTGAGCACCGAGCACCCCGCGCACTGAGCACCCAGCACCGCGAGCACTGAGCACCCAGCACCCCGAGCACTGAGCACCCAGCACCCTGAGTACTGAGCACCCAGCACCCTGAGCACTGAGCACCCAGCACCCTGAGCACTGAGTACCCAGCACCCTGAGCACTGAGCACCCAGCACCCTGAGCACTGTGCACACAGCACCCTGAGCACTGAGCACCCAGCACCCTGAGTACTGAGCACTGAGCACCCAGCACCCCGAGCACTCAGCACCCAGCACCCTGAGTACTGAGCACTGAGCACGCAGCACACCGAGCACTGAGCACCCAGCACCCTGAGCACTGAGCACCCAGCACCCGAATACTGAGCACCCAGCACCCTGAGTACTGAGCACCCAGCACCCTGAGTACTGAGCGCCCAGCACCCCGAGTACTGAGCACCCAGCACCCTGAGCACTGAGCACCCAGCACCCCGAGCACTAAGCACCCAGCACCCTGAGTACTGAGCACCCAGCACCCTGAGCACTGAGCACCCAGCACTCTGAGCACTGAGCACCCAGCACACTGAGCACTGAGCAACCAGCACCCTGAGTAGTGAGCACCCAAAGTACTGAGCACCGAGCACCCCGAGCACTGAGCACCCAGCACCCTGAGTACTCAGCACCGATCACCCCGAGCACTGAGCACCCAGCACCCTAAGTACTGAGCTCTGAGCACCCCGAGCACTGAGCACCCAACACCCGGAGTACTGAGCACCCAGCACCCTGAGTACTAAGCACCGAGCACCCTGATTACTGAGCACCCAGTACCCTGAGCACTGAACACACAGCACCCTGAGTACTGAGCACCCCGAGCACTGAGCACCCAGGACCCTGAGCAGTGAGCACCCAGCACCCTGTGTACTGAGCACCCAGCACCCTGAGTACTGAACACACAGCACCCTGAGCACTGAGCACTGAGCACCCAGCACCCCGAGCACTGAGCACTGAGCACCCTGAGCACTGAGCACACAGCACCCCGAGTACTGAGCACTGAGCACCCTGAGCACTGAGCACCCAGCACGACGAGTACTGAGCACTGAGCACCCTGAGTACTGAGAACCCAGCACCCTGAGCACTGAGTACACAGCAAACTGAGCACTGAGCACCCAGCTCCCTGAGCACTGAGCACCCAGCACCCTGAGTACTGAGCACCCAGCACCCTGAGTACTGAGCACTGAGCACCCAGCACCACGAGCACTGAGCACCCAGCACCCTGAGTACTGAGCACTGAGCACCCAGCACCCCGAGCACTGAGCACCATGCACCCTGAGCACTGAGCACCCAGCACCCGAGTACTGAGCACCCAGCACCCCGAGTACTGAGCACCCAGCACCCCGAGTACTGAGCACCCAGCACCCCGAGTACTGAGCACCCAGCACCCTGAGTACTGAGCACCCAGCACCCCGAGCACTGAGCACCCAGCACCCCGAGCACTGAGCACCCAGCACCCTGAGTACTGAGCACCCAGCACCCTGAGCACTGAGCACCCAGCACCCTGAGCACTGAGCACCCAGCACCCTGAGTACTGAGCACCGAGCACCCCGAGCACTGAGCACCCAGCACCCTGAGTACTGAGCACCGGGCACCCCGAGCACAGAGCACCCAGCACCCTGAGTACTGAGCTCCGAGCACCCCGAGCACTGAGCACCCAGTGCCCCGAGCACCGAGCACCCTGAGCACTGAGCACCCAGCACCCTGAGCAATGAGCACCCTGAGTACTGAGCACCCAGCAACCTGAGCAATGAGCACCGAGAACCCCGAGCACTGAGCACCCAGCACCCGGAGTACTGAGCAGCCAGCACCCTGAGTACCAAGCACCGATCACCCTGAGTACTGAGCACCCAGCACCCTGAGCACTGAACACACAGCACCCTGAGTACTGAGAACCTCGAGCACTGAGCACCCAGCACCCTGAGTACTGAGCACCGAGCACCCCGAGCACTGAGCACCCAGCACCGCGAGAACTGAGCACATAGCACCCCGAGCACTGAGCACCCAGCACCCCGAGCACTGAGCACCCAGCACCACGAGCACTGAGCACATTGCACCACGAGCACTGAGCACCCAGCACCCTGAGTACTGAGTACCCAGCACCCTGAGCACTGAGCACCCAGCACCCTGAGCACTGAGCACACAGCACCCTGAGCACTGAGCACCCAGCACCCTGAGTACTGAGCACTGAGCACCCAGCACCCCGAGCACTGAGCACCCAGCACCCTGAGTACTGAGCACCGAGCACCCCGAGCACTGAGCACCCAGCACCCTGAGTACTGAGCTCCGAGCACCCCGAGCACTGAGCACCCAGCGCCCCAAGCACCGAGCACCCTGAGCACTGAGCACCCAGCACCCTGAGTACTGAGCACCCAGCACCCTGAGCAATGAGCACCCTGAGTACTGAGCACCCAGCACCTTGAGCACTGAGCACCGAGCACCCCGAGCACTGAGCACCCAGCAACCCGAGAACTGAGCACCCAGCACCCTGAGCACTGAGCACGGAGCACCCGAGTACTGAGCACCCAGCACCCTGAGTACTGAGCACCCAGCACCCCGAATACTGAGCACCCAGCACCCTGAGCAATCAGCACCCTGAGTACTGAGCACCCAGCACCTTGAGCACTGAGCCCCGAGCACCCCGAGCACTGAGCACCCAGCACCCCGAGCACTGAGCACCCAGCACCCTGAGCACTGAGCACCCAGCACCCGAGTACTGAGCACACAGCACCCTGAGTACTGAGCACCCAGCACCCTGAGTACTGAGCACCGAGCTCCCCGAGCACTGAGCACCCAACGTACTGAGCACCGAGCACCCAGCACCCTGAGTACTGAGCACCGATCACCCCGAGCACTGAGCACCCAGCACCCTGAGTACTGAGCTCAGAGCACTCTGAGCACTGAGCACCCAGCACCCGGAGTAGTGAGCACCCAACGTACTGAGCACCGAGCACCCCGAGCACTGAGCACCCAGCACACTGAGTACTGAGCACCGAGCACCCCGAGCACTGAGGACCCAGCACCCTGAGTACTGAGCACACAGCACCCCGAGTACTGAGCACCCAGAACCCTGAGTACTGAGCACCCAGCACCCTGAGCACTGAGCACCCAGCACCCCGAGCACTGAGCACCCAGCACCCTGAGTACTGAGCACCCAGCACCCTGAGCACTGAGCACCCAGCACCCTGAGCCCTGAGCACCCAGCACCCTGAGCAATGAGCACCCTGAGTACTGAGCACCCAGCACCTTGAGCACTGAGCACCGAGAACCCCGAGCACTGAGCACCCAGCACCCTGGGTACTAAGCACCGAGCACCCTGAATACTGAGCACCCAGCACCCTGAGCACTGAACACACAGCACCCTGAGTACTGAGCACCTCGAGCACTGAGCACCCAGCACCGTGAGTACTGAGCACCGAGCACCCAGCACCGCGAGCACTGAGCACATAGCACCCCGAGCACTGAGCACCCAGCACCCCGAGCACTGAGCACCCAGCACCGCGAGCACTGAGCACATAGCACCCCGAGCACTGAGCACCCAGCACCCTGAGTACTGAGTACCCAGCACCCTGAGCACTGAACACCCAGCACCCTGAGCACTGAGCACACAGCACCCTGAGCACTGAGCACCCAGCACAATGAGTACTGAGCACTGAGCACCCAGCACCCCGAGCACTGAGCACCCAGCACCCTGAGTACTGAACACCAAGCACCCCGAGCACTGAGCACCCAGCACCCTGAGTACTGAGCTCCGAGCACCCCGAGCACTGAGCACCGAGCGCCAAGAGCAGCGAGCACCCTGAGCACTGAGCACCCTGCACCATGAGCAATGAGCACCCTGAGTACTGAGCACCCAGCACCTTGAGCACTGAGCACCGAGCACCCCGAGCACTGAGCACACAGCACCCCGAGCACTGAGCACCCAGCACCCTGAGCACTGAGCACCCAGCACCCGAGTTCTGAGCACCCAGCACCCTGAGTACTGAGCACCCAGCACCCTGAGTACTGAGCACCGAGCACCCCGAGTACTGAGCACCCAGCACCCTGAGAACTCAGCACCCAGCACCCCGAGCACTGAGCACCCAGCACCCTGAGTACTGAGCTCCCAGTACCCCGAGCACTGAGCACCCAGCACCCTGAGAACTGAGCACCCTGAGTACTGAGCACCGATCACCCTGAGCACTGAGCACCCAGCACCCTGAGTATTGAGCACCCAGCACCCTGAGCACTGAGCACCCAGCACCCTGAGCACTGAGCACGCAGCACCCCGAGCACTGAGCACCCAGCACCCTGAGTACTGAGCACCCAGCACCCTGATTACTGTGCACCCAGCACCCTGAGTACTGAGCACCCAGCACCCTGAGCACTGAGCACCCAGCACCCTGAGTACTGAGCACCCAGCACCCTGAGTACTGAGCAACCAGCACCCTGAGCACTGAGCACACAGCACCCTGAGCACTGAGCACTGAGCACCCAGCACCCCGAGCACTGAGCACCCAGCACCCCGAGCACTGAGCACCAAGCACCCTGAGCACTGAGCACCCAGCACCCTGAGCACTGAGCACCCAGCACCCTGAGTACTGAGCACCCAGCACCCTGAGTACTGAGCACCGAGCACCCCGAGCACTGAGCACCCAGCACCCTGAGCACTGAGCACCGATCACCCTGAGCACTGAGCACCCAGCACCCCGAGCACTGAGCCCCCAGCACCCTGAGTACTGAGCACCCAGCACCCCGAGCACTGAGCACCCGGCACCCTGAGTACTGAGCACCCTGAGTACTGAGCACTGAGCACCCAGCACCCTGAGGACTGAGTACCCAGCACCCTGAGCACTGAGCACCCAGCACCCTGAGTACTGAGCACTGATCACCCTGAGCACTGAGCACCCAGCACCCCGAGCACTGAGCACCCAGTACCCTGAGTACTGAGCAGCCAGCACCCTGAGCACTGAGCACCCAGCACCCTGAGTACTGAGCACCCAGCACCCTGAGTACTGAGCACCCAGCACCCTGGGCACTGAGCACCCAGCACCCTGAGTACTGAGCACCGAGCACCCTGAGTACTGAGCACCCAGCACCCTGAGTACTGAGCACCCAGCACCCTGAGTACTGAGCACCCAGCACCCTGGGCACTGAGCACCCAGCACCCTGAGTACTGAGCACCCAGCAACCTGAGTACTGAACACCCAGCACCCTGAGCACTGAGCACTGAGCACCCAGCACCCTGAGCACTGAGCACCCAGCACCCTGAGCACGGAGCACCCCGAGGACTGAGCACCCAGCACCCTGAGCACTGAGCACCCAGCACCTTGAGTAAGGAGCACCGAGCACCTCGAGCACTGAGCACCCTGAGTACTGAGCACCCACCACCCCTATCACTGAGCACCCTGCACCCTGAGCAATGAGCACCCAGCACCCTGAGCACTGAGCACCCAGCACCCTGAGCACGGAGCACCCCGAGGACTGAGCACCCAGCACCCCGAGCACTGAGCACCATGCACCCTGAGCACTGAGCACCCAGCACCCGAGTACTGAGCACCCAGCACCCCGAGTACTGAGCACCCAGCACCCCGAGTACTGAGCACCCAGCACCCCGAGTACTGAGCACCCAGCACCCTGAGCAATGAGCACCCTGAGTACTGAGCACCCAGCACCTTGAGCACTGAGCACCGAGCACCCCGAGCACTGAGCACCCAGCAACCCGAGAACTGAGCACCCAGCACCCTGAGCACTGAGCACCCAGCACCCGAGTACTGAGCACCCAGCACCCTGAGTACTGAGCACCCAGCACCCTGAGTACTGAGCACCCAGCACCCCGAATACTGAGCACCCAGCACCCTGAGCAATCAGCACCCTGAGTACTGAGCACCCAGCACCTTGAGCACTGAGCCCCGAGCACCCCGAGCACTGAGCACCCAGCACCCCGAGCACTGAGCACCCAGCACCCTGAGCACTGAGCACCCAGCACCCGAGTACTGAGCACACAGCACCCTGAGTACTGAGCACCCAGCACCCTGAGTACTGAGCACCGAGCTCCCCGAGCACTGAGCACCCAACGTACTGAGCACCGAGCACCCAGCACCCTGAGTACTGAGCACCGATCACCCCGAGCACTGAGCACCCAGCACCCTGAGTACTGAGCTCAGAGCACTCTGAGCACTGAGCACCCAGCACCCGGAGTAGTGAGCACCCAACGTACTGAGCACCGAGCACCCCGAGCACTGAGCACCCAGCACACTGAGTACTGAGCACCGAGCACCCCGAGCACTGAGGACCCAGCACCCTGAGTACTGAGCACACAGCACCCCGAGTACTGAGCACCCAGAACCCTGAGTACTGAGCACCCAGCACCCTGAGCACTGAGCACCCAGCACCCCGAGCACTGAGCACCCAGCACCCTGAGTACTGAGCACCCAGCACCCTGAGCACTGAGCACCCAGCACCCTGAGCCCTGAGCACCCAGCACCCTGAGCAATGAGCACCCTGAGTACTGAGCACCCAGCACCTTGAGCACTGAGCACCGAGAACCCCGAGCACTGAGCACCCAGCACCCGGAGTACTGAGCACCCAGCACCCTGGGTACTAAGCACCGAGCACCCTGAATACTGAGCACCCAGCACCCTGAGCACTGAACACACAGCACCCTGAGTACTGAGCACCTCGAGCACTGAGCACCCAGCACCGTGAGTACTGAGCACCGAGCACCCAGCACCGCGAGCACTGAGCACATAGCACCCCGAGCACTGAGCACCCAGCACCCCGAGCACTGAGCACCCAGCACCGCGAGCACTGAGCACATAGCACCCCGAGCACTGAGCACCCAGCACCCTGAGTACTGAGTACCCAGCACCCTGAGCACTGAACACCCAGCACCCTGAGCACTGAGCACACAGCACCCTGAGCACTGAGCACCCAGCACAATGAGTACTGAGCACTGAGCACCCAGCACCCCGAGCACTGAGCACCCAGCACCCTGAGTACTGAACACCGAGCACCCCGAGCACTGAGCACCCAGCACCCTGAGTACTGAGCACCCAGCACCCTGAGTACTGAGCACCCAGCACCCTGAGTACTGAGCACCGAGCTAACCGAGCACTGAGCACACTGAGTACTGAGCACCCAGCACCCCGATCACTGACTACCCAGCACCCTGAGCACTGAGCACCCAGCACCCTGAGCACTGAGCACCCAGCACCCTGAGTACTGAGCACCCAGCACGCTGAGTACTGAGCACCCAGCACCCTGAGCACTGAGCACCCAGCACCCTGAGTACTGAGCACTGAGCACCCAGCACCCCGAGCACTGAGCACCCAGCACCCTGTGTACTGAGCACTGAGCACCCTGAGTACTAAGCACCCAGCACCCTGAGTACTGAGCACAAAGCACCCTGAGCACTGAGCACCCTGCACCATGAGCAATGAGCACCCTGAGTACTGAGCACCCAGCACCTTGAGCTCTGAGCACCGAGCACCCCGAGCACTGAGCACACAGCACCCCGAGCACTGAGCACCCAGCACCCTGAGCACTGAGCACCCAGCACCCGAGTACTGAGCACCCAGCACCCTGAGTACTGAGCACCCAGCACCCTGAGTACTGAGCACCGAGCACCCCGAGTACTGAGCACCCAGCACCCTGAGAACTCAGAACCCAGCACCCCGAGCACTGAGCACCCAGCACCCTGAGTACTGAGCTCCCAGTACCCCGAGCACTGAGCACCCAGCACCCTGAGAACTGAGCACCCTGAGTACTGAGCACCGATCACCCTGAGCACTGAGCACCCAGCACCCTGAGTATTGAGCACCCAGCACCCTGAGCACTGAGCACCCAGCACCCTGAGCACTGAGCACGCAGCACCCCGAGCACTGAGCACCCAGCACCCTGAGTACTGAGCACCCAGCACCCTGATTACTGTGCACCCAGCACCCTGAGTACTGAGCACCCAGCACCCTGAGCACTGAGCACCCAGCACCCTGAGTACTGAGCACCCAGCACCCTGAGTACTGAGCAACCAGCACCCTGAGCACTGAGCACACAGCACCCTGAGCACTGAGCACTGAGCACCCAGCACCCCGAGCACTGAGCACCCAGCACCCCGAGCACTGAGCACCAAGCACCCTGAGCACTGAGCACCCAGCACCCTGAGCACTGAGCACCCAGCACCCTGAGTACTGAGCACCCAGCACCCTGAGTACTGAGCACCGAGCACCCCGAGCACTGAGCACCCAGCACCCTGAGCACTGAGCACCGATCACCCTGAGCACTGAGCACCCAGCACCCCGAGCACTGAGCCCCCAGCACCCTGAGTACTGAGCACCCAGCACCCCGAGCACTGAGCACCCGGCACCCTGAGTACTGAGCACCCTGAGTACTGAGCACTGAGCACCCAGCACCCTGAGGACTGAGTACCCAGCACCCTGAGCACTGAGCACCCAGCACCCTGAGTACTGAGCACTGATCACCCTGAGCACTGAGCACCCAGCACCCCGAGCACTGAGCACCCAGTACCCTGAGTACTGAGCAGCCAGCACCCTGAGCACTGAGCACCCAGCACCCTGAGTACTGAGCACCCAGCACCCTGAGTACTGAGCACCCAGCACCCTGGGCACTGAGCACCCAGCACCCTGAGTACTGAGCACCGAGCACCCTGAGTACTGAGCACCCAGCACCCTGAGTACTGAGCACCCAGCACCCTGAGTACTGAGCACCCAGCACCCTGGGCACTGAGCACCCAGCACCCTGAGTACTGAGCACCCAGCAACCTGAGTACTGAACACCCAGCACCCTGAGCACTGAGCACTGAGCACCCAGCACCCTGAGCACTGAGCACCCAGCACCCTGAGCACGGAGCACCCCGAGGACTGAGCACCCAGCACCCTGAGCACTGAGCACCCAGCACCTTGAGTAAGGAGCACCGAGCACCTCGAGCACTGAGCACCCTGAGTACTGAGCACCCACCACCCCTATCACTGAGCACCCTGCACCCTGAGCAATGAGCACCCAGCACCCTGAGCACTGAGCACCCAGCACCCTGAGCACGGAGCACCCCGAGGACTGAGCACCCAGCACCCCGAGCACTGAGCACCATGCACCCTGAGCACTGAGCACCCAGCACCCGAGTACTGAGCACCCAGCACCCCGAGTACTGAGCACCCAGCACCCCGAGTACTGAGCACCCAGCAACCCGAGTACTGAGCACCCAGCACCCGAGTACTGAGCACACAGCACCCTGAGTACTGAGCACCCAGCACCCTGAGTACTTAGCACCGAGCTCCCCGAGCACTGAGCACCCAACGTACTGAGCACCGAGCACCCAGCACCCTGAGTACTGAGCACCGATCACCCCGAGCACTGAGCACCCAGCACCCTGAGTACTGAGCTCAGAGCACTCTGAGCACTGAGCACCCAGCACCCGGAGTAGTGAGCACCCAACGTACTGAGCACCGAGCACCCCGAGCACTGAGCACCCAGCACACTGAGTACTGAGCACCGAGCACCCCGAGCACTGAGGACCCAGCACCCTGAGTACTGAGCACACAGCACCCCGAGTACTGAGCACCCAGAACCCTGAGTACTGAGCACCCAGCACCCTGAGCACTGAGCACCCAGCACCCCGAGCACTGAGCACCCAGCACCCTGAGTACTGAGCACCCAGCACCCTGAGCACTGAGCACCCAGCACCCTGAGCCCTGAGCACCCAGCACCCTGAGCAATGAGCACCCTGAGTACTGAGCACCCAGCACCTTGAGCACTGAGCACCGAGAACCCCGAGCACTGAGCACCCAGCACCCGGAGTACTGAGCACCCAGCACCCTGGGTACTAAGCACCGAGCACCCTGAATACTGAGCACCCAGCACCCTGAGCACTGAACACACAGCACCCTGAGTACTGAGCACCTCGAGCACTGAGCACCCAGCACCGTGAGTACTGAGCACCGAGCACCCAGCACCGCGAGCACTGAGCACATAGCACCCCGAGCACTGAGCACCCAGCACCCCGAGCACTGAGCACCCAGCACCGCGAGCACTGAGCACATAGCACCCCGAGCACTGAGCACCCAGCACCCTGAGTACTGAGTACCCAGCACCCTGAGCACTGAACACCCAGCACCCTGAGCACTGAGCACACAGCACCCTGAGCACTGAGCACCCAGCACAATGAGTACTGAGCACTGAGCACCCAGCACCCCGAGCACTGAGCACCCAGCACCCTGAGTACTGAACACCGAGCACCCCGAGCACTGAGCACCCAGCACCCTGAGTACTGAGCACCCAGCACCCTGAGTACTGAGCACCCAGCACCCTGAGTACTGAGCACCGAGCTAACCGAGCACTGAGCACACTGAGTACTGAGCACCCAGCACCCCGATCACTGACTACCCAGCACCCTGAGCACTGAGCACCCAGCACCCTGAGCACTGAGCACCCAGCACCCTGAGTACTGAGCACCCAGCACGCTGAGTACTGAGCACCCAGCACCCTGAGCACTGAGCACCCAGCACCCTGAGTACTGAGCACTGAGCACCCAGCACCCCGAGCACTGAGCACCCAGCACCCTGTGTACTGAGCACTGAGCACCCTGAGTACTAAGCACCCAGCACCCTGAGTACTGAGCACAAAGCACCCTGAGCACTGAGCACCCTGCACCATGAGCAATGAGCACCCTGAGTACTGAGCACCCAGCACCTTGAGCTCTGAGCACCGAGCACCCCGAGCACTGAGCACACAGCACCCCGAGCACTGAGCACCCAGCACCCTGAGCACTGAGCACCCAGCACCCGAGTACTGAGCACCCAGCACCCTGAGTACTGAGCACCCAGCACCCTGAGTACTGAGCACCGAGCACCCCGAGTACTGAGCACCCAGCACCCTGAGAACTCAGCACCCAGCACCCCGAGCACTGAGCACCCAGCACCCTGAGTACTGAGCTCCCAGTACCCCGAGCACTGAGCACCCAGCACCCTGAGAACTGAGCACCCTGAGTACTGAGCACCGATCACCCTGAGCACTGAGCACCCAGCACCCTGAGTATTGAGCACCCAGCACCCTGAGCACTGAGCACCCAGCACCCTGAGCACTGAGCACGCAGCACCCCGAGCACTGAGCACCCAGCACCCTGAGTACTGAGCACCCAGCACCCTGATTACTGTGCACCCAGCACCCTGAGTACTGAGCACCCAGCACCCTGAGCACTGAGCACCCAGCACCCTGAGTACTGAGCACCCAGCACCCTGAGTACTGAGCAACCAGCACCCTGAGCACTGAGCACACAGCACCCTGAGCACTGAGCACTGAGCACCCAGCACCCCGAGCACTGAGCACCCAGCACCCCGAGCACTGAGCACCAAGCACCCTGAGCACTGAGCACCCAGCACCCTGAGCACTGAGCACCCAGCACCCTGAGTACTGAGCACCCAGCACCCTGAGTACTGAGCACCGAGCACCCCGAGCACTGTGCACCCAGCACCCTGAGCACTGAGCACCGATCACCCTGAGCACTGAGCACCCAGCACCCCGAGCACTGAGCCCCCAGCACCCTGAGTACTGAGCACCCAGCACCCCGAGCACTGAGCACCCGGCACCCTGAGTACTGAGCACCCTGAGTACTGAGCACTGAGCACCCAGCACCCTGAGGACTGAGTACCCAGCACCCTGAGCACTGAGCACCCAGCACCCTGAGTACTGAGCACTGATCACCCTGAGCACTGAGCACCCAGCACCCCGAGCACTGAGCACCCAGTACCCTGAGTACTGAGCAGCCAGCACCCTGAGCACTGAGCACCCAGCACCCTGAGTACTGAGCACCCAGCACCCTGAGTACTGAGCACCCAGCACCCTGGGCACTGAGCACCCAGCACCCTGAGTACTGAGCACCGAGCACCCTGAGTACTGAGCACCCAGCACCCTGAGTACTGAGCACCCAGCACCCTGAGTACTGAGCACCCAGCACCCTGGGCACTGAGCACCCAGCACCCTGAGTACTGAGCACCCAGCAACCTGAGTACTGAACACCCAGCACCCTGAGCACTGAGCACTGAGCACCCAGCACCCTGAGCACTGAGCACCCAGCACCCTGAGCACGGAGCACCCCGAGGACTGAGCACCCAGCACCCTGAGCACTGAGCACCCAGCACCTTGAGTAAGGAGCACCGAGCACCTCGAGCACTGAGCACCCTGAGTACTGAGCACCCACCACCCCTATCACTGAGCACCCTGCACCCTGAGCAATGAGCACCCAGCACCCTGAGCACTGAGCACCCAGCACCCTGAGCACGGAGCACCCCGAGGACTGAGCACCCAGCACCCCGAGCACTGAGCACCATGCACCCTGAGCACTGAGCACCCAGCACCCGAGTACTGAGCACCCAGCACCCCGAGTACTGAGCACCCAGCACCCCGAGTACTGAGCACCCAGCAACCCGAGTACTGAGCACCCAGCACCCCGAGTACTGAGCACCCAGCACCCCGAGCACTGAGCACCCAGCACCCCGAGCACTGAGCACCCAGCACCCTGAGTACTGAGCACCCAGCACCCTGAGCACTGAGCACCCAGCACCCTGAGCACTGAGCACCCAGCACCCTGAGTACTGAGCACCGAGCACCCCGAGCACTGAGCACCCAGCACCCTGAGTACTGAGCACCGGGCACCCCGAGCACAGAGCACCCAGCACCCTGAGTACTGAGCTCCGAGCACCCCGAGCACTGAGCACCCAGTGCCCCGAGCACCGAGCACCCTGAGCACTGAGCACCCAGCAACCTGAGCAATGAGCACCCTGAGTACTGAGCACCCAGCAACCTGAGCAATGAGCACCGAGAACACCGAGCACTGAGCACCCAGCACCCGGAGTACTGAGCAGCCAGCACCCTGAGTACCAAGCACCGAGCACCCTGAGTACTGAGCACCCAGCACCCTGAGCACTGAACACACAGCACCCTGAGTACTGAGCACCTCGAGCACTGAGCACCCAGCACCCTGAGTACTGAGCACCGAGCACACCGAGCACTGAGGACCCAGCACCGCGAGAACTGAGCACATAGCACCCCGAGCACTGAGCACCCAGCACCCCGAGCACTGAGCACCCAGCACCACGAGCACTGAGCACATTGCACCACGAGCACTGAGCACCCAGCACCCTGAGTACTGAGTACCCAGCACCCTGAGCACTGAGCACCCAGCACCCTGAGCACTGAGCACACAGCACCCTGAGCACTGAGCACCCAGCACCCTGAGTACTGAGCACTGAGCACCCAGCACCCCGAGCACTGAGCACCCAGCACCCTGAGTACTGAGCACCGAGCACCCCGAGCACTGAGCACCCAGCACCCTGAGTACTGAGCTCCGAGCACCCCGAGCACTGAGCACCCAGCGCCCCACGCACCGAGCACCCTGAGCACTGAGCACCCAGCACCCTGAGTACTGAGCACCCAGCACCCTGAGCAATGAGCACCCTGAGTACTGAGCACCCAGCACCTTGAGCACTGAGCACCGAGCACCCCGAGCACTGAGCACCCAGCAACCCGAGAACTGAGCACCCAGCACCCTGAGCACTGAGCACCCAGCACCCGAGTACTGAGCACCCAGCACCCTGAGTACTGAGCACCCAGCACCCTGAGTACTGAGCACCCAGCACCCCGAATACTGAGCACCCAGCACCCTGAGCAATGAGCACCCTGAGTACTGAGCACCCAGCACCTTGAGCACTGAGCCCCGAGCACCCCGAGCACTGAGAACCCAGCACCCCGAGCACTGAGCACCCAGCACCCTGAGCACTGAGCACCCAGCACCCGAGTACTGAGCACACAGCACCCTGAGTACTGAGCACCCAGCACCCTGAGTACTGAGCACCGATCTCCCCGAGCACTGAGCACCCAACGTACTGAGCACCGAGCACCCAGCACCCTGAGTACTGAGCACCGATCACCCCGAGCACTGAGCACCCAGCACCCTGAGTACTGAGCTCAGAGCACTCTGAGCACTGAGCACCCAGCACCCTGAGCAATGAGCACCCTGAGTACTGAGCACCCAGCACCTTGAGCACTGAGCACCGAGAACCCCGAGCACTGAGCACCCAGCACCCGGAGTACTGAGCACCCAGCACCCTGAGTACTAAGCACCGAGCACCCTGAATACTGAGCACCCAGCACCCTGAGCACTGAACACACAGCACCCTGAGTACTGAGCACCTCGAGCACTGAGCACCCAGCACCGTGAGTACTGAGCACCGAGCACCCAGCACCGCGAGCACTGAGCACATAGCACCCCGAGCACTGAGCACCCAGCACCCCGAGCACTGAGCACCCAGCACCGCGAGCACTGAGCACATAGCACCCCGAGCACTGAGCACCCAGCACCCTGAGTACTGAGTACCCAGCACCCTGAGCACTGAACACCCAGCACCCTGAGCACTGAGCACACAGCACCCTGAGCACTGAGCACCCAGCACAATGAGTACTGAGCACTGAGCACCCAGCACCCCGAGCACTGAGCACCCAGCACCCTGAGTACTGAACACCGAGCACCCCGAGCACTGAGCACCCAGCACCCTGAGTACTGAGCTCCGAGCACCCCGAGCACTGAGCAACGAGCGCCAAGAGCAGCGAGCACCCTGAGCACTGAGCACCCTGCACAATGAGCAATGAGCACCCTGAGTACTGAGCACCCAGCACCTTGAGCACTGAGCACCGAGCACCCCGAGCACTGAGCACACAGCACCCCGAGCACTGAGCACCCAGCACCCTGAGCACTGAGCACCCAGCACCCGAGTACTGAGCACCCAGCACCCTGAGTACTGAGCACCCAGCACCCTGAGTACTGAGCACCGAGTACCCCGAGTACTGAGCACCCAGCACCCTGAGAACTCAGCACCCAGCACCCCGAGCACTGAGCACCCAGCACCCTGAGTACTGAGCTCCCAGTATCCCGAGCACTGAGCACCCAGCACCCTGAGAACTGAGCACCCTGAGTACTGAGCACCGATCACCCTGAGCACTGAGCACCCAGCACCCTGAGTATTGAGCACCCAGCACCCTGAGCACTGAGCACCCAGCACCCTGAGCACTGAGCACGCAGAACCCCGAGCACTGAGCACCCAGCACCCTGAGTACTGAGCACCCAGCACCCTGATTACTGTGCACCCAGCACCCTGAGTACTGAGCACCCAGCACCCTGAGCACTGAGCACCCAGCACCCTGAGTACTGAGCACCCAGCACCCTGAGTACTGAGCAACCAGCACCCTGAGCACTGAGCACCCAGCACCCTGAGCACTGAGCACTGAGCACCCAGCACCCCGAGCACTGAGCACCCAGCACCCCGAGCACTGAGCACCAAGCACCCTGAGCACTGAGCACCCAGCACCCTGAGCACTGAGCACCCTGAGGACTGAGCACCCAGCACACTGAGCACTGAGCACCGATCACCCTGAGCACTGAGCACCCAGCACCCGAGCACTGAGCACCCAGCACCCTGAGTACTGAGCACCCAGCACCCCGAGCACTGAGCACCCGGCACCCTGAGTACTGAGCACCCTGAGTACTGAGCACTGAGCACCCAGCACCCTGAGGACTGAGTACCCAGCACCCTGAGCACTGAGCACCCAGCACCCTGAGTACTGAGCACTGATCACCCTGAGCACTGAGCACCCAGCACCCCGAGCACTGAGCACCCAGTACCCTGAGTACTGAGCAGCCAGCACCCTGAGCACTGAGCACCCAGCACCCTGAGTACTGAGCACCCAGCACCCTGAGTACTGAGCACCCAGCACCCTGGGCACTGAGCACCCAGCACCCTGAGTACTGAGCACCGAGCACCCTGAGTACTGAGCACCCAGCACCCTGAGTACTGAGCACCCAGCACCCTGAGCACTGAGCACCCAGCACCCTGAGCACTTAGCACCCAGCACCCTGAGTACTGAGCACCCAGCAACCTGAGTACTGAACACCCAGCACCCTGAGCACTGAGCACTGAGCACCCAGCACCCTGAGCACTGAGCACCCAGCACCCTGAGCACGGAGCACCCCGAGGACTGAGCACCCAGCACCCTGAGCACTGAGCACCCAGCACCTTGAGTAAGGAGCACCGAGCACCTCGAGCACTGAGCACCCTGAGTACTGAGCACCCAGCACCCCTATCACTGAGCACCCTGCACCCTGAGCAATGAGCACCCAGCACCCTGAGCACTGAGCACCCAGCACCCTGAGCACGGAGCACCCCGAGGACTGAGCACCCAGCACCCCGAGCACTGAGCACCATGCACCCTGAGCACTGAGCACCCAGCACCCGAGTACTGAGCACCCAGCACCCCGAGTACTGAGCACCCAGCACCCCGAGTACTGAGCACCCAGCACCCCGAGTACTGAGCACCCAGCACCCTGAGTACTGAGCACCCAGCACCCCGAGCACTGAGCACCCAGCACCCCGAGCACTGAGCACCCAGCACCCTGAGTACTGAGCACCCAGCACCCTGAGCACTGAGCACCCAGCACCCTGAGCACTGAGCACCCAGCACCCTGAGTACTGAGCACCGAGCACCCCGAGCACTGAGCACCCAGCACCCTGAGTACTGAGCACCGGGCACCCCGAGCACAGAGCACCCAGCACCCTGAGTACTGAGCTCCGAGCACCCCGAGCACTGAGCACCCAGTGCCCCGAGCACCGAGCACCCTGAGCACTGAGCACCCAGCACCCTGAGCAATGAGCACCCTGAGTACTGAGCACCCAGCAACCTGAGCAATGAGCACCGAGAACCCCGAGCACTGAGCACCCAGCACCCGGAGTACTGAGCAGCCAGCACCCTGAGTACCAAGCACCGAGCACCCTGAGTACTGAGCACCCAGCACCCTGAGCACTGAACACACAGCACCCTGAGTACTGAGCACCTCGAGCACTGAGCACCCAGCACCCTGAGTACTGAGCACCGAGCACCCCGAGCACTGAGCACCCAGCACCGCGAGAACTGAGCACATAGCACCCCGAGCACTGAGCACCCAGCACCCCGAGCACTGAGCACCCAGCACCACGAGCACTAAGCACATTGCACCACGAGCACTGAGCACCCAGCACCCTGAGTACTGAGTACCCAGCACCCTGAGCACTGAGCACCCAGCACCCTGAGCACTGAGCACACAGCACCCTGAGCACTGAGCACCCAGCACCCTGAGTACTGAGCACTGAGCACCCAGCACCCCGAGCACTGAGCACCCAGCACCCTGAGTACTGAGCACCGAGCACCCCGAGCCCTGAGCACCCAGCACCCTGAGTACTGAGCTCCGAGCACCCCGAGCACTGAGCACCCAGCGCCCCAAGCACCGAGCACCCTGAGCACTGAGCACCCAGCACCCTGAGTACTGAGCACCCAGCACCCTGAGCAATGAGCACCCTGAGTACTGAGCACCCAGCACCTTGAGCACTGAGCACCGAGCACCCCGAGCACTGAGCACCCAGCAACCCGAGAACTGAGCACCCAGCACCCTGAGCACTGAGCACCCAGCACCCGAGTACTGAGCACCCAGCACCCTGAGTACTGAGCACCCAGCACCCTGAGTACTGAGCACCCAGCACCCCGAATACTGAGCACCCAGCACCCTGAGCAATGAGCACCCTGAGTACTGAGCACCCAGCACCTTGAGCACTGAGCCCCGAGCACCCCGAGCACTGAGCACCCAGCACCCCGAGCACTGAGCACCCAGCACCCTGAGCACTGAGCACCCAGCACCCGAGTACTGAGAACACAGCACCCTGAGTACTGAGCACCCAGCACCCTGAGTACTGAGCACCGAGCTCCCCGAGCACTGAGCACCCAGCACCCTGAGTACTGAGCTCAGAGCACTCTGAGCACTGAGCACCCAGCACCCGGAGTAGTGAGCACCCAACGTACTGAGCACCGAGCACCCCGAGCACTGAGCACCCAGCACACTGAGTACTGAGCACCGAGCACCCCGAGCACTGAGGACCCAGCACCCTGAGTACTGAGCACACAGCACCCCGAGTACTGAGCACCCAGAACCCTGAGTACTGAGCACCCAGCACCCTGAGCACTGAGCACCCAGCACCCCGAGCACTGAGCACCCAGCACCCTGAGTACTGAGCACCCAGCACCCTGAGCACTGAGCACCCAGCACCCTGAGCCCTGAGCACCCAGCACCCTGAGCAATGAGCACCCTGAGTACTGAGCACCCAGCACCTTGAGCACTGAGCACCGAGAACCCCGAGCACTGAGCACCCAGCACCCGGAGTACTGAGCACCCAGCACCCTGAGTACTAAGCACCGAGCACCCTGAATACTGAGCACCCAGCACCCTGAGCACTGAACACACAGCACCCTGAGTACTGAGCACCTCGAGCACTGAGCACCCAGCACCGTGAGTACTGAGCACCGAGCACCCAGCACCGCGAGCACTGAGCACATAGCACCCCGAGCACTGAGCACCCAGCACCCCGAGCACTGAGCACCCAGCACCGCGAGCACTGAGCACATAGCACCCCGAGCACTGAGCACCCAGCACCCTGAGTACTGAGTACCCAGCACCCTGAGCACTGAACACCCAGCACCCTGAGCACTGAGCACACAGCACCCTGAGCACTGAGCACCCAGCACAATGAGTACTGAGCACTGAGCACGCAGCACCCCGAGCACTGAGCACCCAGCACCCTGAGTACTGAGCACCCAGCACCCTGATTACTGTGCACCCAGCACCCTGAGTACTGAGCACCCAGCACCCTGAGCACTGAGCACCCAGCACCCTGAGTACTGAGCACCCAGCACCCTGAGTACTGAGCAACCAGCACCCTGAGCACTGAGCACCCAGCACCCTGAGCACTGAGCACTGAGCACCCAGCACCCCGAGCACTGAGCACCCAGCACCCCGAGCACTGAGCACCAAGCACCCTGAGCACTGAGCACCCAGCACCCTGAGCACTGAGCACCCAGCACCCTGAGTACTGAGCACCCAGCACACTGAGTACTGAGCACCCAGCACCGTGAGAACTGAGCACTCAGCACCCTGAGTACTGAGCACCGAGCACCCCGAGCACTGAGCACCCAGCACCCTGAGCACTGAGCACCCTGAGGACTGAGCACCCAGCACACTGAGCACTGAGCACCGATCACCCTCAGCACTGAGCACCCAGCACCCCGAGCACTGAGCACCCAGCACCCTGAGTACTGAGCACCCAGCACCCCGAGCACTGAGCACCCGGCACCCTGAGTACTGAGCACCCTGAGTACTGAGCACTGAGCACCCAGCACCCTGAGGACTGAGTACCCAGCACCCTGAGCACTGAGCACCCAGCACCCTGAGTACTGAGCACTGATCACCCTGAGCACTGAGCACCCAGCACCCCGAGCACTGAGCACCCAGTACCCTGAGTACTGAGCAGCCAGCACCCTGAGCACTGAGCACCCAGCACCCTGAGTACTGAGCACCCAGCACCCTGAGTACTGAGCACCCAGCACCCTGGGCACTGAGCACCCAGCACCCTGAGTACTGAGCACCGAGCACCCTGAGTACTGAGCACCCAGCACCCTGAGTACTGAGCACCCAGCACCCTGAGCACTGAGCACCCAGCACCCTGAGCACTTAGCACCCAGCACCCTGAGTACTGAGCACCCAGCAACCTGAGTACTGAACACCCAGCACCCTGAGCACTGAGCACTGAGCACCCAGCACCCTGAGCACTGAGCACCCAGCACCCTGAGCACGGAGCACCCCGAGGACTGAGCACCCAGCACCCTGAGCACTGAGCACCCAGCACCTTGAGTAAGGAGCACCGAGCACCTCGAGCACCCAGCACGCTGAGTACTGAGCACCCAGCACCTCGAGCACTGAGCAACCAGCACCCTGAGCACGGAGCACCCCGAGGACTGAGCACCCAGCACCTTGAGTACTGAGCTCCGAGCACCTCGAGCACTAAGCACCCAGCACCCTGAATACTGAGCACCCAGCACCCTGAGCACTGAGCACCCAGCACCCTGAGCACTGAGCACCCAGCACCCCGAGCACTGAGCACCCAGCACCCTGAGTACTGAGCACCCAACACCCAGAGTACTGAGCACCCAGCACCCTGAGCACTGAGCACCCAGCAACCTGAGTACTGATCACCCAGCACCCTGAGTACTGAACACCCAGCACCCTGAGCACTGAGCACTGAGCACCCTGAGCACTGAGTACTGAGCACTGAGCACCCTGAGCACTGAGCACCCAGCACCCCGAGTACTGAGCACCCAGCACCCCGAGCACTGAGCACCCAGCGCCCCGAGCACTGAGCACCCAGCACCCCGAGCACTGAGCACTGAGCACCCTGAGCACTGAGCACCCAGCACCCCGAGTACTGAGCACTGAGCACCCTGAGCACTGAGCACCAAGCACCCCGAGTATTGAGCACTGAGCACCCTGAATACTGAGCACCCAGCATCCTGAGCACTGAGCACCCAGCACCCTGAGTACTGAGCACTGAGAACCCAGCACCCCGAGCACTGAGCACCCATCACCCTGAGTACTGAGCACCGAGCACCCTGAGTACTGAGCACCAAGCACCCTGATCACTGAGCACGGAGCACCCCGTGGACTGAGCACCCAGCACCCTGAGCACTGAGCACCCAGCACCTTGAGTACTGAGCACCGAGCACCCCGAGCACTGAACACCCAGCACCCTGAGTATTGAGCACCCAGCACCCTGAGCACTGAGCACCCAGCACCCTGAGCACTGAGCACGCAGCACCCCGAGCACTGAGCACCCAGCACCCTGAGTACTGAGCACCCAGCACCCTGAGTACTGAGCACCCAGCCCCCTGAGTACTGAGCACCCAGCACGCTGAGCACGGAGCACCCAGCACCCTGAGTACTGAGCACCCAGCACCCTGAGTACTGAGCAACCAGCACCCTGAGCACTGAGAACCCAGCACCCTGAGCACTGAGCACTGAGCAACCAGCACCCCGAGCACTGAGCACCCAGCACCCCGAGCACTGAGCACCCAGCACCCTGAGCACTGAGCACCCAGCACCCTGAGCACTGAGCACCCAGCACCCTGAGTACTGAGCACCCAGCACCCTGAGTACTGAGCACACAGCACCGTGAGAACTGAGCACTCAGCACCCTGAGTACTGAGCACCGAGCACCCCGAGCACTGAGCACCCAGCACCCTGAGCACTGAGCACCCTGAGGACTGAGCACCCAGCACCCTGAGCACTGAGCACCGATCACCCTGAGCACTGAGCACCCAGCACCCCGAGCACTGAGCACCCATCAACCTGAGCACTGAGCACCCAGCACCCTGAGCACGGAGCACGCCGACCACTGAGCACCCAGCACCCTGAGTACTGAGCCCCCTGCACCCTGAGTACTGAGCACCCAGCACCCCGAGCACTGAGCACCCAGTACCCCGAGAATGAGCACCCAGCACCCTGAGTACTGAGAACCGAGCACCCTGAGTACTGAGCACCCAGCCCCCTGAGTACTGAGCCCCCAGCTCCCTGAGTACTGAGCACCCAGCACCCCGATCACTGAGCACCCAGCGCCCCGAGAATGAGCACACAGCACCCTGAGTACTGAGCACCCAGCACCCTGAGTACTGAGCACTAAGCACCCAGAGCACTGAGCAACCAGCACCCCGAGCACGGAGCACCCAGGACCCCGAGCACTGAGTACTGAGCACCCAGCACCCTGAGTACTGAGCACCGAGCTCCCCGAGCACTGAGCACCCACCACCCTGAGTACTGAGCACCCAGCAACCTGAGCACTGAGCACAAAGCACGCTGAGTACTGAGCACCCTGAGTACTGAGCACTGAGGACCCTGAGCACTGAGCACCCAGCACCCCGAGCACTGAGCACCCAGCACCCCGAGAATGGGCACCCAGCACCCTGAGTACTGAGAACCGAGCACCCTGTGTACTGAGCACCCAGCACCCTGAGTACTGAGCACCCAGCACCAAGAGTACTGAGCAGCAAGCACCCCGAGCACTGAGCAAAAAGCACCCTGAGCACTGAGCACCCAGCACCCTGAGCACTGAGCACCCAGCACCCAGAGCACTGAGCACCCAGCACCCTGCGCACTGAGCACCCAGCACCCTGAGTACTGAGCAGCGAGCACCCTGAGTACTGAGCACCCAGCACCCTGAGTATTGAGCACCCAGCACCCTGAGTACTGAGCACCGAGCACCCCGAGTACTGAGCACCCAGCACCCTGAGAACTCAGCACTCAGCACCCCGAGCACTGAGCACCCAGCACCCTGAGTACTGAGCTCCCAGTACCCCGAGCACTGAGCACCCAGCACCCTGAGTACTGAGCACCCTGAGTACTGAGCACCGATCACCCTGAGCACTGAGCACCCAGCACCCTGAGTATTGAGCACCCAGCACCCTGAGCACTGTGCACCCAGCACCCTGAGCACTGAGCACGCAGCACCTCGAGCACTGAGCACCCAGCACCCTGAGTACTGAGCACCCAGCACCCTGAGTACTGTGCACCCAGCACCCTGAGTACTGAGCACCCAGCACCCTGAGCACTGAGCACCCAGCACACTGAGTACTGAGCACCGAACACCCTTAGTTCTGAGCAACCAGCACCCTTAGCACTGAGCACCCAGCACCCTGAGCACTGAGCACCCAGCACCCCGAGCACTGAGCACCCAGCACCCCGAGCACTGAGCACCCAGCACCCTGAGCACTGAGCACCCAGCACCCTGAGCACTGAGCACCCAGCACCCTGAGTACTGAGCACCCAGCACCCTGAGTACTGAGCACCCAGCACCGTGAGAACTGAGCACTCAGCACCCTGAGTACTGAGCACCGAGCACCCTGAGCACTGAGCACCCAGCACCCTGAGCACTGAGCACCCTGAGGACTGAGCACCCAGCACCCTGAGCACTGAGCACCGATCAACCTGAGCACTGAGCACCCAGCACCCCGAGCACTGAGCACCCAGCACCCTGAGTACTGAGCACCCAGCAGCCCGAGCACTGAGCACCCGGCACCCTGAGTACTGAGCACCCTGAGTACTGAGCACTGAGCACCCAGCACCCTGAGGACTGAGTACCCAGCACCCTGAGCACTGAGCACCCAGCACCCTGAGTACTGAGCACTGATCACCCTGAGCACTGAGCACCCAGCACCCCTAGCACTGAGCACCCAGCACCCTGAGTACTGAGCAGCCAGCAGCCTGAGCACTGAGCACACAGCACCCTGAGTACTGAGCACCCAGCACCCTGAGTACTGAGCACCCAGCACCCTGGGCACTGAGCACCCAGCACCCTGAGTACTGAGCACCGAGCACCCTGAGTACTGAGCACCCAGCACCCTGAGTACTGAGCACCCAGCACCCTGAGCACTGAGCACCCAGCACCCTGAGCACTGAGCACCCAGCACCCTGAGTACTGAGCACCCAGCACGCTGAGTACTGAACACCTAGCACCCTGAACACTGAGCACTGAGAACCCAGCACCCTGAGCACTGAGCACCCAGCACCCTGAGCATGGAGCACCCCGAGGACTGAGCACCCAGCACCATGAGCACTGAGCACCCAGCACCTTGAGTACTGAGCACCGAGCGCCTCGAGCACTGAGCACCCTGAGTACTGAGCACCCATCACCCCTATCACTGAGCACCCTGCACCCTGAGCACTGAGCACCCAGCACCCTGAGCACTGAGCACCCAGCACCCTGAGTACTGAGCACCCAGCACGCTGAGTACTGAGCACCCAGCACCTCGAGCACTGAGCAACCAGCACCCTGAGCACAGTGCACCCCGAGGACTGAGCACCCAGCACCTTGAGTACTGAGCACCGAGCACCTCGAGCACTAAGCACCCAGCACCCTGAGTACTGAGCACCCAGCACACTGAGCACTGAGCACCCAGCACCCTGAGTACTGAGCACCCAGTACCTCGAGCACTGAGCACCCAGCACCCTGAGTACTGAGCACCCAACACCCAGAGTACTGAGCACCCAGCACCCTGAGCACTGAGCACCCAGCAACCTGTGTACTGAGCACCCAGCACCCTGAGTACTGAACACCCAGCACCCTGAGCACTGAGCACTGAGCACCCTGAGCACTGAGTACTGAGCACTGAGCACCCTGAGCACTGAGCACCCAGCACACCGAGTACTGAGCACCCAGCACACCGAGCACTGAGCACCCAGCGCCCCGAGCACTGAGCACCCAGCACCCCGAGCACTGAGCACTGAGCACCCTGAGCACTGAGCACCCAGCACCCCGAGTACTGAGCACTGAGCACCCTGAGTACTGAGCAACAAGCACCCCGAGTACTGAGCACTGAGCACCCTGAATACTGAGCACCCAGCACCCTGAGCACTGAGCACCCAGCACCCTGAGTACTGAGCACTGAGATCCCAGCACCCGGAGCACTGAGCACCCAGAACCCTGAGTACTGAGCACCAAGCACCCTGATCACTGAGCACGGAGCACCCCGCGGACTGAGCACCCAGCACCCTGAGCACTGAGCACCCAGCACCTTGAGTACTGAGCACCGAGCACCCCGAGCACTGAACACCCAGCACCCTGAGTATTGAGCACCCAGCACCCTGAGCACTGAGCACAAAGCACCCTGAGCACTGAGCACGCAGCACCCCGAGCACTGAGCACACAGCACCCTGAGTAATGAGCACCCAGCACACTGAGTACTGAGCACCCAGCACCCTGAGTACTGAGCACCCAGCAACCTGAGCACTGAGCACCCAGCACCCTGAGTACTGAGCACCCAGCACCCTGAGTACTGAGCGACCAGCACCCTGAGCACTGAGCACCCAGCACCCTGAGCACTGAGCACTGAGCACCCAGCTCCCCGAGCACTGAGCACACAGCACCCCGAGCACTGAGCACCCAGCACCCTGAGCACTGAGCACCCAGCACCCTGAGCACTGAGCACCCAGCACCCTGAGTACTGA
This sequence comes from Microtus oregoni, assembly GCF_018167655.1. Classification (NCBI taxonomy): domain Eukaryota; kingdom Metazoa; phylum Chordata; class Mammalia; order Rodentia; family Cricetidae; genus Microtus; species Microtus oregoni. The sequence continues at coordinate 1,408,912 of NW_024544557.1, forward strand.
GCACCCAGCACCCTGAGTACTGAGCACCCAGCACCCTGAGTACTGAGCACTAAGCACCCAGAGCACTGAGCAACCAGCACCCCGAGCACGGAGCACCCAGGACCCCGAGCACTGAGTACTGAGCACCCAGCACCCTGAGTACTGAGCACCGAGCTCCCCGAGCACTGAGCACCCACCACCCTGAGTACTGAGCACCCAGCAACCTGAGCACTGAGCACAAAGCACGCTGAGTACTGAGCACCCTGAGTACTGAGCACCGAGGACCCTGAGCACTGAGCACCCAGCACCCCGGCACTGAGCACCCAGCACCCCGAGAATGGGCACCCAGCACCCTGAGTACTGAGAACCGAGCACCCTGTGTACTGAGCACCCAGCACCCTGAGTACTGAGCACCCAGCACCAAGAGTACTGAGCAGCAAGCACCCCGAGCACTGAGCACCCAGCACCCTGAGCACTGAGCACCCAGCACCCTGAGCACTGAGCACCCAGCACCCAGAGCACTGAGCACCCAGCACCCTGCGCACTGAGCACCCAGCACCCTGAGTACTGAGCAGCGAGCACCCTGAGTACTGAGCACCCAGCACCCTGAGTATTGAGCACCCAGCACCCTGAGTACTGAGCACCGAGCACCCCGAGTACTGAGCACCCAGCACCCTGAGAACTCAGCACTCAGCACCCCGAGCACTGAGCACCCAGCACCCTGAGTACTGAGCTCCCAGTACCCCGAGCACTGAGCACCCAGCACCCTGAGTACTGAGCACCCTGAGTACTGAGCACCGATCACCCTGAGCACTGAGCACCCAGCACCCTGAGTATTGAGCACCCAGCACCCTGAGCACTGAGCACCCAGCACCCTGAGCACTGAGCACGCAGCACCTCGAGCACTGAGCACCCAGCACCCTGAGTACTGAGCACCCAGCACCGAGTACTGTGCACCCAGCACCCTGAGTACTGAGCACCCAGCACCCTGAGCACTGAGCACCCAGCACACTGAGTACTGAGCACCGAACACCCTTAGTATTGAGCAACCAGCACCCTTAGCACTGAGCACCCAGCACCCTGAGCACTGAGCACTGAGCACCCAGCACCCCGAGCACTGAGCACCCAGCACCCCGAGCACTGAGCACCCAGCACCCTGAGCACTGAGCACCCAGCACCCTGAGCACTGAGCACCCAGCACCCTGAGTACTGAGCACCCAGCACCCTGAGTACTGAGCACCCAGCACCCCGAGCATTGAGCACCCAGCACCCTGAGCACTGAGCACCGATCACCCTGAGCACTGAGCACCCAGCACCCCGAGCACTGAGCACCCAGCACCCTGAGTACTGAGCACCCAGCAGCCCGAGCACTGAGCACCCGGCACCCTGAGTACTGAGCACCCTGAGTACTGAGCACTGAGCACCCAGCACCCTGAGGACTGAGTACCCAGCACCCTGAGCACTGAGCACCCAGCACCCTGAGTACTGAGCACTGATCACCCTGAGCACTGAGCACCCAGCACCCCTAGCACTGAGCACCCAGCACCCTGAGCACTGAGCACTGAGCACCCAGCACCCTGAGCACTGAGCACCCAGCACCCTGAGTACTGAGCACCCAGCACCCTGAGTACTGAGCACCCTGAGTACTGAGCACTGTGCACCCAGCACCCTGAGTACTGAGCACCCAGCACCCTGAGCACTGAGCACCCAGCAGCCCGAGCACTGAGCACCCGGCACCATGAGTACTGAGCACCCTGAGTACTGAGCACTGTGCACCCAGCACCCTGAGTACTGAGCACCCAGCACCCTGAGCACTGAGCACCCAGCACACTGAGTACTGAGCACCGAACACCCTTAGTATTGAGCAACCAGCACCCTTAGCACTGAGCACCCAGCACCCTGAGCACTGAGCACTGAGCACCCAGCACCCTGAGCACTGAGCACCCAGCACCCTGAGTACTGAGCACCCAGCACCCTGAGCACTGAGCACCCAGCACCCTGAGTACTGAGCACCCAGCACCCTGAGAACTGAGCACCCAGCACCCTGAGCACTGAGCACCCAGCACCCTGAGCACTGAGCACCCAGCACCCTGAGTACTGAGCACCCAGCACGCTGAGTACTGAACACCCAGCACCCTGAGCACTGAGCACTGAGCACCCAGCACCCTGAGCACTGAGCACCCAGCACCCTGAGCATGGAGCACCCCGAGGACTGAGCACCCAGCACCATGAGCACTGAGCACCCAGCACCTTGATTACTGAGCACCGAGCACCTCGAGCACTGAGCACCCTGAGTACTGAGCACCCAGCACCCCTATCACTGAGCACCCTGCACCCTGAGCACTGAGCACCCAGCACCCTGAGCACTGAGCACCCAGCACCCTGAGTACTGAGCACCCAGCACGCTGAGTACTGAGCACCCAGCACCTCGAGCACTGAGCAACCAGCACCCTGAGCACGGTGCACCCCGAGGACTGAGCACCCAGCACCTTGAGTACTGAGCACCGAGCACCTCGAGCACTAAGCACCCAGCACCCTGAGTACTGAGCACCCAGCACACTGAGCACTGAGCACCCAGCACCCTGAGCACTGAGCACCCAGCACCCCGAGCACTGAGCACCCAGCACCCTGAGTACTGAGCACCCAACACCCAGAGTACTGAGCACCCAGCACCCTGAGCACTGAGCACCCAGCAACCTGTGTACTGAGCACCCAGCACCCTGAGTACTGAACACCCAGCACCCTGAGCACTGAGCACTGAGCACCCTGAGCACTGAGTACTGAGCACTGAGCACCCTGAGCACTGAGCACCCAGCACCCCGAGTACTGAGCACCCAGCACCCCGAGCACTGAGCACCCAGCGCCCTGAGCACTGAGCACCCAGCACCCCGAGCACTGAGCACTGAGCACCCTGAGCACTGAGCACCCAGCACCCCGAGTACTGAGCACTGAGCACCCTGAGTACTGAGCACCAAGCACCCCGAGTACTGAGCACTGAGCACCCTGAATACTGAGCACCCAGCACCCTGAGCACTGAGCACCCAGCACCCTGAGTACTGAGCACTGAGAACCCAGCACCCCGAGCACTGAGCACCCAGCACCCTGAGTACTGAGCACCAAGCACCCTGATCACTGAGCACGGAGCACCCCGCGGACTGAGCACCCAGCACCCTGAGCACTGAGCACCCAGCACCTTGAGTACTGAGCACCGAGCACCCCGAGCACTGAACACCCAGCACCCTGAGTATTGAGCACCCAGCACCCTGAGCACTGAGCACAAAGCACCCTGAGCACTGAGCACACAGCACCCCGAGCACTGAGCACCCAGCACCCTGAGTAATGAGCACCCTGCACCCTGAGTACTGAGCACCCAGCACCCTGAGTACTGAGCACCCAGCACCCTGAGCACTGAGCACCCAGCACCCTGAGTACTGAGCACCCAGCACCCTGAGTACTGAGCAACCAGCACCCTGAGCACTGAGCACCCAGCACCCTGAGCACTGAGCACTGAGCACCCAGCTCCCCGAGCACTGAGCACACAGCACCCCGAGCACTGAGCACCCAGCACCCTGAGCACTGAGCACCCAGCACCCTGAGCACTGAGCACCCAGCACCCTGAGTACTGAGCACCCAGCACCCTGAGTACTGAGCACCCAGCACCGTGAGAACTGAGCACTCAGCACCCTGAGTACTGAGCACCGAGCACCCCGAGCACTGAGCACCCAGCACCCTGAGCACTGAGCACCCTGAGAACTGAGCACCCAGCACCCTGAGCACTGAGCACCGATCACCCTGAGCACTGAGCACCCAACACCCCGAGCACTGAGCACCCAGCACCCTGAGCACTGAGCACCCAGCACCCTGAGCACGGAGCACCCCGACCACTGAGCACCCAGCACCCTGAGTACTGAGCCCCCAGCACCCTGAATACTGAGCACCCAGCACCCCGATCACTGAGCACCCAGCACCCCGAGAATGAGCACACAGCACCCTGAGTACTGAGCACCCAGCACCCTGAGTACTGAGCACTAAGCACCCAGAGCACTGAGCAACCAGCACCCCGAGCACGGAGCACCCAGGACCCCGAGCACTGAGTACTGAGCACCCAGCACCCTGAGTACTGAGCACCGAGCTCCCCGAGCACTGAGCACCCACCACCCTGAGTACTGAGTACCCAGCAACCTGAGCACTGAGCACAAAGCACGCTGAGTACTGAGCACCATGAGTACTGAGCACCGAGGACCCTGAGCACTGAGCACCCAGCACCCCGAGCACTGAGCACCCAGCACCCCGAGAATGGGCACCCAGCACCCTGAGTACTGAGAACCGAGCACCCTGAGTACTGAGCACCCAGCACCCTGAGTACTGAGCACCCAGCAACAAGAGTACTGAGCAGCAAGCACCCCGAGCACTGAGCACCCAGCACACTGAGTAATGAGCACCCAGCACGCTGAGCACTGAGCACCCAGCACCCCGAGCACTGAGCACCCTGAATACTGAGCACCCAGCACCCTGAGTACTGTGCACTAAGCACCCAGAGCGCTGAGCACCCAGGACACCGAGCACTGAGTACTGAGCACCCAGCACCCTGATTACTGAGCACCGAGCTCCCCTAGCACTGAGCACCCTGAGTACAGAGCACACATCACCCTGAGTACTGAGCACCCAGCATCCTGTGCACTGAGCACCCAGCACCCTGAGTACTGAGCACCCAGCACCCCGAGCACTGAGCACCCAGCACCCTGAGTACTGAGCACCCAGCACCATGAGTACTGAGCAACCCGAGCACTGAGCACCCAGCACGCTGAGTACTTAGCACCCAGCACCAAAAGTACTGAGCACCGAACATCCTGAGCACAGAGCACCGAGCACCCCGAGCACTGAGCACCCAGCACACTGAGTACTGAGCCCCCAGCACCCTGAGTACAGAGCACCCAGCACCCCGAGAATGAGCACCCAGCTCCCTGAGTACTGAGAACCGAGCACCCTGAGTACTGAGCACAAAGTACCCTGAGTACTGAGCCCCCAGCACCCTGAGTACTGAGCACCCAGCACCCCGAGCACTGAGCACCCAGCACCCCGAGAATGAGCACCCAGCACCCTGAGTACTGAGCACCCAGCACCCTGAGTACTGAGCACTAAGCACCCAGAGCACTGAGCAACCAGCACCCCGAGCACGGAGCACCCAGGACCCCAAGCACTGAGTACTGAGCACCCAGCACCCTGAGTACTGAGCACCGAGCTCCCCGAGCACTGAGCACCCAGCACACTGAGCACTGAGCACCCAGCACCCTGAGGACTGAGCACCCAGCACCCTGAGTACTGAGCACCCAGCACGCTGAGTACTGAGCACCCAGCACCCCGAGCACTGAGCACCCAGCACCCTGAGTACTGAGCACTGAGCACCCAGCAACCCGAGCACTGAGCACCCAGCACCCTGTGTACTGAGCACTGAGCACCCTGAGTACTAAGCACCCAGCACCCTGAGTACTGAGCACCCTGGACCCTGAGCACTGAGCACCCATCACCCCGATCACTGAGCACCCAGCACCCTGAGCACTGAGCACCCAGCACCCTGAGCACTGAGCACCAAGCACCCAGAGCACTGAGCACCCAGCACCCCGAGCACTGAGCACCCAGCACCCTGAGTACTGAGCACCCAGCACCCTGAGCACTGAGCACCCAGCACCCTGAGTACTGAGCACCCAGCACCCTGAGCACTGAGCACCCAGCACCCTGAGCACTGAGCACCCAGCAACCTGAGTACTGAGCACCGAGCACCCCGAGCACTGAGCACCCAGCACCCTGAGTACTGAGCTCTGAGCACCCCGAGCACTGAGCACCCAGTGCCCCGAGCACAGAGCACCCTGAGCACTGAGCACCCAGCACCCTGAGCAATGAGCACCCTGAGTACTGAGCACCCAGCACCTTGAGCACTGAGCACCGAGAACCCCGAGCACTGAGCACCCAGCACCCGGAGTACTGAGCAGCCAGCCCCCTGAGTACCAAGCACCGAGCACCCTGAGTACTGAGCACCCAGCACCCTGAGCACTGAACACACAGCACCCTGAGTACTGAGCACCTCGAGCACTGAGCACCCAGCACCCTGAGTACTGAGCACCGAGCACACCGAGCACTGAGCACCCAGCACCGCGAGAACTGAGCACATAGCACCCCGAGCACTGAGCACCCAGCACCCCGAGCACTGAGCACCCAGCACCACGAGCACTGAGCACATTGCACCACGAGCACTGAGCACCAAGCACCCTGAGTACTGAGTACCCAGCACCCTGAGCACTGAGCACCCAGCACCCTGAGCACTGAGCACACAGCACCCTGAACACTGAGCACCCAGCACCCTGAGTACTGAGCACTGAGCACCCAGCACCCCGAGCACTGAGCACCCAGCACCCTGAGTACTGAGCACCGAGCACCCCGAGCACTGAGCACCCAGCACCCTGAGTACTGAGCTCCGAGCACCCCGAGCACTGAGCACCCAGGGCCCCAAGCACCGAGCACCCTGAGCACTGAGCACCCAGCACCCTGAGTACTGAGCACCCAGCACCCTGAGCAATGAGCACCCTGAGTACTGAGCACCCAGCACCTTGAGCACTGAGCACCGAGCACCCCGAGCACTGAGCACCCAGCACCCGAGTACTGAGCACCCAGCACCCTGAGTACTGAGCACCCAGCACCCCGAGTACTGAGCACCCAGCACCCTGAGCAACGAGCACCCTGAGTACTGAGCACCCAGCACCTTGAGCACTGAGCCCCGAGCACCCCGAGCACTGAGCACCCAGCACCCCGAGCACTGAGCACCCAGCACCCTGAGCACTGAGCACCCAGCACCCGAGTACTGAGCACCCAGCACCCTGAGTACTTAGCACCCAGCACCCTGAGTACTGAGCACCGAGCTCCCCGAGCACTGAGCACTCAACGTACTGAGCACCGAGCACCCCGAGCACTGAGCACCCAGCACCCTGAGTACTGAGCACCGATCACCCCGAGCACTGAGCACCCAGCACCCTGAGTACTGAGCTCAGAGCACTCCGAGCACTGAGCACCCAGCACCCGGAGTAGTGAGCACCCAACGTACTGAGCACCGAGCACCCCGAGCACTGAGGACCCAGCACCCTGAGTACTGAGCACACAGCACCCCGAGTACTGAGCACCCAGAACCCTGAGTACTGAGCACCCAGCACCCTGAGCACTGAGCACCCAGCACCCCGAGCACTGAGCACCCAGCACCCTGAGTAATGAGCACCCAGCACCCTGAGCACTGAGCACCCAGCACCCTGAGCCCTGAGCACCCAGCACCCTGAGCAATGAGCACCCTGAGTACTGAGCACCCAGCACCTTGAGCACTGAGCACCGAGAACCCCGAGCACTGAGCACCCAGCACCCGGAGTACTGAGCACCCAGCACCCTGAGTACTAAGCACCGAGCACCCTGAATACTGAGCACCCAGCACCCTGAGCACTGAACACACAGCACCCTGAGTACTGAGCACCTCGAGCACTGAGCACCCAGCACCGTGAGTACTGAGCACCGAGCACCCAGCACCGCGAGCACTGAGCACATAGCACCCCGAGCACTGAGCACCCAGCACCCCGAGCACTGAGCACCCAGCACCGTGAGCACTGAGCACATAGCACCCCGAGCACTGAGCACCCAGCACCCTGAGTACTGAGTACCCAGCACCCTGAGCACTGAACACCCAGCACCCTGAGCACTGAGCACACAGCACCCTGAGCACTGAGCACCCAGCACAATGAGTACTGAGCACTGAGCACCCAGCACCCCGAGCACTGAGCACCCAGCACCCTGAGTACTGAGCACCGAGCACCCCGAGCACTGAGCACCCAGCACCCTGAGTACTGAGCTCCGAGCACCCCGAGCACTGAGCACCGAGCGCCAAGAGCACCGAGCACCCTGAGCACTGAGCACCCAGCACCCTGAGCAATGAGCACCCTGAGTTCTGAGCACCCAGCACCTTGAGCACTGAGCACCGAGCACCCCGAGCACTGAGCACACAGCACCCCGAGCACTGAGCACCCAGCACCCTGAGCACTAAGCACCCAGCACCCGAGTACTGAGCACCCAGCACCCTGAATACTGAGCACCCAGCACCCTGAGTACTGAGCACCCAGCATCCCGAGCACTGAGCACCCAGGACCCAGAGCACCGAGCACCCTGAGTACTAAGCACCGAGCACCCTGAGTACTGAGCACCCAGCACCCTGAGCACTGAGCACCCAGCAACCCGAACACTGAGCACCCAGCACCATGAGTACTGAGCACCCAGCACCCTGAGCACTGAGCACCCAGCACCCTGAGCACTGAGCACCCAGCACCCTGAGCACTGAGCACCCAGCACCCTGAGTAGTGAACACCCAACGTACTGAGCAATGAGCACCCCGAGCACTGAGCACACAGCACCCTGAGTACTGAGCACCGAGCACCCCGAGCACTGAGCACCCAGCGCCCCGAGCACCGAGAACCCTGAGCACTGAGCACCCAGCACCCTGAGCAATGAGCACCCTGAGTACTGAGCACCCAGCACCTTGAGCACTGAGCACCGAGCACCCCGATCACTGAGCACCCAGCACCCGGAGTACTGAGCACCCAGCACCCTGAGCACTGAACACACAGCACCCTGAGGACTGAGAACCTCGAGCACTGAGCACCCAGCACCCTGAGTACTGGGCACCGAGCACCCCGAGCACTGAGCACCCAGCACCCTGAGCACTGAGCACCCAGCACCCTGAGCACTGAGCACCCAACACCCTGAGCACTGAGCACCCAGCACCCTGAGCACTGAGCACCCAGCACCCTGAGCACTGAGCACCCAGCACCCTGAGCACTGAGGACCCAGCACCCTGAGTACTGAGCACCCAGCACCCTGAGTACTGAGCAACCAGCACCCTGAGCACTGAGCACTGAGCACCCAGCTCCCCGAGCACTGAGCACACAGCACCCCGAGCACTGAGCACCCAGCACCCTGAGCACTGAGCACCCAGCACCCTGAGCACTGAGCACCCAGCACCCTGAGTACTGAGCACCCAGCACCCTGAGTACTGAGCACCCAGCACCGTGAGAACTGAGCACTCAGCACCCTGAGTACTGAGCACCGAGCACCCCGAGCACTGAGCACCCAGCACCCTGAGCACTGAGCACCCTGAGGAGTGAGCACCCAGCACCCTGAGCACTGAGCACCGATCACCCTGAGCACTGAGCACCCAACACCCCGAGCACTGAGCACCCAGCACCCTGAGCACTGAGCACCCAGCACCCTGAGCACGGAGCACCCCGACCACTGAGCACCCAGCACCCTGAGTACTGAGCCCCCAGCACCCTGAATACTGAGCACCCAGCACCCCGATCACTGAGCACCCAGCACCCCGAGAATGAGCACACAGCACCCTGAGTACTGAGCACCCAGCACCCTGAGTACTGAGCACTAAGCACCCAGAGCACTGAGCAACCAGCACCCCGAGCACGGAGCACCCAGGACCCCGAGCACTGAGTACTGAGCACCCAGCACCCTGAGTACTGAGCACCGAGCTCCCCGAGCACTGAGCACCCACCACCCTGAGTACTGGGTACCCAGCAACCTGAGCACTGAGCACAAAGCACGCTGAGTACTGAGCACCCTGAGTACTGAGCACCGAGGACCCTGAGCACTGAGCACCCAGCACCCCGAGCACTGAGCACCCAGCACCCCGAGAATGGGCACCCAGCACCCTGAGTACTGAGAACCGAGCACCCTGAGTACTGAGCACCCAGCACCCTGAGTACTGAGCACCCAGCAACAAGAGTACTGAGCAGCAAGCACCCCGAGCACTGAGCACCCAGCACACTGAGTAATGAGCACCCAGCACGCTGAGCACTGAGCACCCAGCACCCCGAGCACTGAGCACCCTGAATACTGAGCACCCAGCACCCTGAGTACTGTGCACTAAGCACCCAGAGCGCTGAGCACCCAGGACACCGAGCACTGAGTACTGAGCACCCAGCACCCTGAGTACTGAGCACCGAGCTCCCCTAGCACTGAGCACCCTGAGTACAGAGCACACATCACCCTGAGTACTGAGCACCCAGCATCCTGTGCACTGAGCACCCAGCACCCTGAGTACTGAGCACCCAGCACCCCGAGCACTGAGCACCCAGCACCCTGAGTACTGAGCACCCAGCACCATGAGTACTGAGCAACCCGAGCACTGAGCACCCAGCACGCTGAGTACTTAGCACCCAGCACCAAAAGTACTGAGCACCGAACATCCTGAGCACAGAGCACCGAGCACCCCGAGCACTGAGCACCCAGCACACTGAGTACTGAGCCCCCAGCACCCTGAGTACAGAGCACCCAGCACCCCGAGAATGAGCACCCAGCTCCCTGAGTACTGAGAACCGAGCACCCTGAGTACTGAGCACAAAGCACCCTGAGTACTGAGCCCCCAGCACCCTGAGTACTGAGCACCCAGCACCCCGAGCACTGAGCACCCAGCACCCCGAGAATGAGCACCCAGCACCCTGAGTACTGAGCACCCAGCACCCTGAGTACTGAGCACTAAGCACCCAGAGCACTGAGCAACCAGCACCCCGAGCACGGAGCACCCAGGACCCCAAGCACTGAGTACTGAGCACCCAGCACCCTGAGTACTGAGCACCGAGCTCCCCGAGCACTGAGCACCCAGCACACTGAGCACTGAGCACCCAGCACCCTGAGGACTGAGCACCCAGCACCCTGAGTACTGAGCACCCAGCACGCTGAGTACTGAGCACCCAGCACCCCGAGCACTGAGCACCCAGCACCCTGAGTACTGAGCACTGAGCACCCAGCAACCCGAGCACTGAGCACCCAGCACCCTGTGTACTGAGCACTGAGCACCCTGAGTACTAAGCACCCAGCACCCTGAGTACTGAGCACCCTGGACCCTGAGCACTGAGCACCCATCACCCCGATCACTGAGCACCCAGCACACTGAGCACTGAGCACCCAGCACCCTGAGCACTGAGCACCAAGCACCCAGAGCACTGAGCACCCAGCACCCCGAGCACTGAGCACCCAGCACCCTGAGTACTGAGCACCCAGCACCCTGAGCACTGAGCACCCAGCACCCTGAGTACTGAGCACCCAGCACCCTGAGCACTGAGCACCCAGCACCCTGAGCACTGAGCACCCAGCAACCTGAGTACTGAGCACCGAGCACCCCGAGCACTGAGCACCCAGCACCCTGAGTACTGAGCACCGGGCACCCCGAGCACAGAGCACCCAGCACCCTGAGTACTGAGCTCTGAGCACCCCGAGCACTGAGCACCCAGTGCCCCGAGCACAGAGCACCCTGAGCACTGAGCACCCAGCACCCTGAGCAATGAGCACCCTGAGTACTGAGCACCCAGCACCTTGAGCACTGAGCACCGAGAACCCCGAGAATGAGCACCCAGCACCCGGAGTACTGAGCAGCCAGCCCCCTGAGTACCAAGCACCGAGCACCCTGAGTACTGAGCACCCAGCACCCTGAGCACTGAACACACAGCACCCTGAGTACTGAGCACCTCGAGCACTGAGCACCCAGCACCCTGAGTACTGAGCACCGAGCACACCGAGCACTGAGCACCCAGCACCCCGAGCACTGAGCACCCAGCACCACGAGCACTGAGCACATTGCACCACGAGCACTGAGCACCAAGCACCCTGAGTACTGAGTACCCAGCACCCTGAGCACTGAGCACCCAGCACCCTGAGCACTGAGCACACAGCACCCTGAACACTGAGCACCCAGCACCCTGAGTACTGAGCACTGAGCACCCAGCACCCCGAGCACTGAGCACCCAGCACCCTGAGTACTGAGCACCGAGCACCCCGAGCACTGAGCACCCAGCACCCTGAGTACTGAGCTCCGAGCACCCCGAGCACTGAGCACCCAGCGCCCCAAGCACCGAGCACCCTGAGCACTGAGCACCCAGCACCCTGAGTACTGAGCACCCAGCACCCTGAGCAATGAGCACCCTGAGTACTGAGCACCCAGCACCTTGAGCACTGAGCACCGAGCACCCCGAGCACTGAGCACCCAGCACCCGAGTACTGAGCACCCAGCACCCTGAGTACTGAGCACCCAGCACCCCGAGTACTGAGCACCCAGCACCCTGAGCAACGAGCACCCTGAGTACTGAGCACCCAGCACCTTGAGCACTGAGCCCCGAGCACCCCGAGCACTGAGCACCCAGCACCCCGAGCACTGAGCACCCAGCACCCTGAGCACTGAGCACCCAGCACCCGAGTACTGAGCACCCAGCACCCTGAGTACTGAGCACCCAGCACCCTGAGTACTGAGCACCGAGCTCCCCGAGCACTGAGCACTCAACGTACTGAGCACCGAGCACCCCGAGCACTGAGCACCCAGCACCCTGAGTACTGAGCACCGATCACCCCGAGCACTGAGCACCCAGCACCCTGAGTACTGAGCTCAGAGCACTCCGAGCACTGAGCACCCAGCACCCGGAGTAGTGAGCACCCAACGTACTGAGCACCGAGCACCCCGAGCACTGAGGACCCAGCACCCTGAGTACTGAGCACACAGCACCCCGAGTACTGAGCACCCAGAACCCTGAGTACTGAGCACACAGCACCCTGAGCACTGAGCACCCAGCACCCCGAGCACTGAGCACCCAGCACCCTGAGTAATGAGCACCCAGCACCGTGAGCACTGAGCACCCAGCACCCTGAGCCCTGAGCACCCAGCACCCTGAGCAATGAGCACCCTGAGTACTGAGCACCCAGCACCTTGAGCACTGAGCACCGAGAACCCCGAGCACTGAGCACCCAGCACCCGGAGTACTGAGCACCCAGCACCCTGAGTACTAAGCACCGAGCACCCTGAATACTGAGCACCCAGCACCCTGAGCACTGAACACACAGCACCCTGAGTACTGAGCACCTCGAGCACTGAGCACCCAGCACCGTGAGTACTGAGCACCGAGCACCCAGCACCGCGAGCACTGAGCACATAGCACCCCGAGCACTGAGCACCCAGCACCCCGAGCACTGAGCACCCAGCACCGCGAGCACTGAGCACATAGCACCCCGAGCACTGAGCACCCAGCACCCTGAGTACTGAGTACCCAGCACCCTGAGCACTGAACACCCAGCACCCTGAGCACTGAGCACACAGCACCCTGAGCACTGAGCACCCAGCACAATGAGTACTGAGCACTGAGCACCCAGCACCCCGAGCACTGAGCACCCAGCACCCTGAGTACTGAGCACCGAGCACCCCGAGCACTGAGCACCCAGCACCCTGAGTACTGAGCTCCGAGCACCCCGAGCACTGAGCACCGAGCGCCAAGAGCACCGAGCACCCTGAGCACTGAGGACCCAGCACCCTGAGCAATGAGCACCCTGAGTACTGAGCACCCAGCACCTTGAGCACTGAGCACCGAGCACCCCGAGCACTGAGCACACAGCACCCCGAGCACTGAGCACCCAGCACCCTGAGCACTAAGCACACAGCACCCGAGTACTGAGCACCCAGCACCCTGAATACTGAGCACCCAGCACCCTGAGTACTGAGCACCCAGCATCCCGAGCACTGAGCACCCAGGACCCAGAGCACCGAGCTCCCTGAGTACTAAGCACCGAGCACCCTGAGTACTGAGCACCCAGCACCCTGAGCACTGAGCACCCAGCAACCCGAACACTGAGCACCCAGCACCATGAGTACTGAGCACCCAGCACCCTGAGCACTGAGCACCCAGCACCCTGAGCACTGAGCACCCAGCACCCTGAGCACTGAGCACCCAGCACCCTGAGTAGTGAACACCCAACGTACTGAGCAATGAGCACCCCGAGCACTGAGCACACAGCACCCTGAGTACTGAGCACCGAGCACCCCGAGCACTGAGCACCCAGCGCCCCGAGCACCGAGAACCCTGAGCACTGAGCACCCAGCACCCTGAGCAATGAGCACCCTGAGTACTGAGCACCCAGCACCTTGAGCACTGAGCACCCAGCACCCTGAGTACTAAGCACCGAGCACCCTGAGTACTGAGCACCCAGCACCCTGAGCACTGAACACACAGCACCCTGAGGACTGAGAAACTCGAGCACTGAGCACCCAGCACCCTGAGTACTGGGCACCGAGCACCCCGAGCACAGAGCACCCAGCACCCTGAGCACTGAGCACCCAGCACCCTGAGCACTGAGCACCCAACACCCTGAGCACTGAGCACCCAGCACCCTGAGCACTGAGCACCCAGCACCCTGAGCACTGAGCACCCAGCACCCCGTGCACTGAGCACCCAGCACCCTGAGCACTGAGCACCCAGCACCCTGAGCACTGAGCACCCAGCACCCTGAGCACTGAGCACACAGCACCCTGAGCACTGAGCACCCAGCACCCTGAGTAGTGAGCACCCAACGTACTGAGCACCGAGCACCCCGAGCACTGAGCACCCAGCACCCTGAGTACTGAGCACCGAGCACCCCGAGCACTGAGCACCCAGCACCCTGAGTACTGAGCTCCGAGCACCCCGAGCACTGAGCACCCAGCGCCCCGAGCACCGAGCACCCTGAGCACTGAGCACCCAGCACCCTGAGTACTGAGCACCCTGCAAACTGAGCAATGAGCACCCTGAGTACTGAGCACCCAGCACCTTGAGCACTGAGCACTGAGCACCCCGAGCACTGAGCACCCAGCACCCGGAGTACTGAGCACCCAGCACCCTGAGAACTAAGCACCGAGCACCCTGAGTACTGAGCACCCAGCACCCTGAGCACTGAACACACAGCACCCTGAGTACTGAGCACCTCGAGCACTGAGCACCCAGCACCCTGAGTACTGAGCACCGAGCACCCCGAGCACTGAGCACCCAGCACCGCGAGCACTGAGCACCCAGCACCCCGAGCACTGAGCACCCAGCACCCTGAGTACTGAGCACCCAGCACCCTGAGCACTGAGCACCCAGCACCCTGAGCACTGGGTACCCAGCACCCTGAGCACTGAGCACCCAGCACCCTGAGCACTGTGCACACAGCACCCTGAGCACTGAGCACCCAGCACCCTGAGTACTGAGCACTGAGCACCCAGCACCCCGAGCACTCAGCACCCAGCACCCTGAGTACTGAGCACTGAGCACGCAGCACACCGAGCACTGAGCACCCAGCACCCTGAGCACTGAGCACCCAGCACCCGAATACTGAGCACCCAGCACCCTGAGTACTGAGCACCCAGCACCCTGAGTACTGAGCGCCCAGCACCCCGAGTACTGAGCACCCAGCACCCTGAGCACTGAGCACCCAGCACCCCGAGCACTAAGCACCCAGCACCCTGAGTACTGAGCACCCAGCACCCTGAGCACTGAGCACCCAGCACTCTGAGCACTGAGCACCCAGCACACTGAGCACTGAGCAACCAGCACCCTGAGTAGTGAGCACCCAAAGTACTGAGCACCGAGCACCCCGAGCACTGAGCACCCAGCACCCTGAGTACTCAGCACCGATCACCCCGAGCACTGAGCACCCAGCACCCTAAGTACTGAGCTCCGAGCACCCCGAGCACTGAGCACCCAGCACCCCGAGCACTGAGCACCCAGCACCCTGAGTAATGAGCACCCAGCACCCTGAGCACTGAGCACCCAGCACCCTGAGCCCTGAGCACCCAGCACCCTGAGCAATGAGCACCCTGAGTACTGAGCACCCAGCACCTTGAGCACTGAGCACCGAGAACCCCGATCACTGAGCACCCAGCACCCAGAGTACTGAGCACCCAGCACCCTGAGTACTAAGCACCGAGCACCCTGAATACTGAGCACCCAGCACCCTGAGCACTGAACACACAGCACCCTGAGTACTGAGCACCTCGAGCACTGAGCACCCAGCACCGTGAGTACTGAGCACCGGGCACCCAGCATCGCGAGCACTGAGCACATAGCACCCCGAGCACTGAGCACCCAGCACCCCGAGCACTGAGCACCCAGCACCGCGAGCACTGAGCACATAGCACCCCGAGCACTGAGCACCCAGCACCCTGAGTACTGAGTACCCAGCACCCTGAGCACTGAACACCCAGCACCCTGAGCACTGAGCACACAGCACCCTGAGCACTGAGCACCCAGCACAATGAGTACTGAGCACTGAGCACCCAGCACCCCGAGCACTGAGCACCCAGCACCCTGAGTACTGAGCACCGAGCACCCCGAGCACTGAACACCCAGCACCCTGAGTACTGAGCTCCGAGCACCCCGAGCACTGAGCACCGAGCGCCAAGAGCACCGAGCACCCTGAGCACTGAGCACCCAGCACCCTGAGCAATGAGCACCCTGAGTACTGAGCACCCAGCACCTTGAGCACTGAGCACCGAGCACCCCGAGCACTGAGCACACAGCACCCCGAGCACTGAGCACCCAGCACCCTGAGCACTAAGCACCCAGCACCCGAGTACTGAGCACCCAGCACCCTGAACACTGAGCACCCAGCACCCTGAGTACTGAGCACCCAGCATCCCGAGCACTGAGCACCCACGACCCAGAGCACCGAGCACCCTGAGTACTAAGCACCGAGCACCCTGAGTACTGAGCACCCAGCACCCTGAGCACTGAGCACCCAGCAACCCGAACACTGAGCACCCAGCACCATGAGTACTGAGCACCCAGCACCCTGAGCACTGAGCACCCAGCACCCTGAGCACTGAGCACCCAGCACCCTGAGCACTGAGCACCCAGCACCCTGAGTAGTGAACACCCAACGTACTGAGCAATGAGCACCCCGAGCACTGAGCACACAGCACCCTGAGTACTGAGCACCGAGCACCCCGAGCACTGAGCACCCAGCGCCCCGTGCACCGAGAACCCTGAGCACTAAGCACCCACCACCCTGAGCAATGAGCACCCTGAGTACTGAGCACCCAGCACCTTGAGCACTGAGCACCGAGCACCCCGATCACTGAGCACCCAGCACCCGGAGTACTGAGCACCCAGCACCCTGAGTACTAAGCACCGAGCACCCTGAGTACTGAGCACCCAGCACCCTGAGCACTGAACACACAGAACCCTGAGGACTGAGAACCTCGAGCACTGAGCACCCAGCACCCTGAGTACTTGGCACCGAGCACCCCGAGCACTGAGCACCCAGCACCCTGAGCACTGAGCACCCAGCACCCTGAGCACTGAGCACCCAACACCCTGAGCACTGAGCACCCAGCACCCTGAGCACTGAGCACCCAGCACCCTGAGCACTGAGCACCCAGCACCCCGTGCACTGAGCACCCAGCACCCTGAGCACTGAGCACCCAGCACCCTGAGCACTGAGCACCCAGCACCCTGAGCACTGAGCACACAGCACCCTGAGCACTGAGCACACAGCACCCTGAGTAGTGAGCACCCAACGTACTGAGCACCGAGCACCCCGAGCACTGAGCACCCAGCACCCTGAGTACTGAGCACCGAGCACCCCGAGCACTGAGCACCCAGCACCCTGAGTACTGAGCTCCGAGCACCCCGAGCACTGAGCACCCAGCGCCCCGAGCACCGAGCACCCTGAGCACTGAGCACCCAGCACCCTGAGTACTGAGCACCCTGCAAACTGAGCAATGAGCACCCTGAGTACTGAGCACCCAGCACCTTGAGCACTGAGCACTGAGCACCCCGAGCACTGAGCACCCAGCACCCGGAGTACTGAGCACCCAGCACCCTGAGAACTAAGCACCGAGCACCCTGAGTACTGAGCACCCAGCACCCTGAGCACTGAACACACAGCACCCTGAGTACTGAGCACCTCGAGCACTGAGCACCCAGCACCCTGAGTACTGAGCACCGAGCACCCCGAGCACTGAGCACCCAGCACCGCGAGCACTGAGCACCCAGCACCCCGAGCACTGAGCACCCAGCACCCTGAGTACTGAGCACCCAGCACCCTGAGCACTGAGCACCCAGCACCCTGAGCACTGAGTACCCAGCACCCTGAGCACTGAGCACCCAGCACCCTGAGCACTGTGCACACAGCACCCTGAGCACTGAGCACCCAGCACCCTGAGTACTGAGCACTGAGCACCCAGCACCCCGAGCACTCAGCACCCAGCACCCTGAGTACTGAGCACTGAGCACGCAGCACACCGAGCACTGAGCACCCAGCACCCTGAGCACTGAGAACCCAGCACCCGAATACTGAGCACCCAGCACCCTGAGTACTGAGCACCCAGCACCCTGAGTACTGAGCGCCCAGCACCCCGAGTACTGAGCACCCAGCACCCTGAGCACTGAGCACCCAGCACCCCGAGCACTAAGCACCCAGCACCCTGAGTACTGAGCACCCAGCACCCTGAGCACTGAGCACCCAGCACTCTGAGCACTGAGCACCCAGCACACTGAGCACTGAGCAACCAGCACCCTGAGTAGTGAGCACCCAAAGTACTGAGCACCGAGCACCCCGAGCACTGAGCACCCAGCACCCTGAGTACTCAGCACCGATCACCCCGAGCACTGAGCACCCAGCACCCTAAGTACTGAGCTCCGAGCACCCCGAGCACTGAGCACCCAGCACCCCGAGCACTGAGCACCCAGCACCCTGAGTAATGAGCACCCAGCACCCTGAGCACTGAGCACCCAGCACCCTGAGCCCTGAGCACCCAGCACCCTGAGCAATGAGCACCCTGAGTACTGAGCACCCAGCACCTTGAGCACTGAGCACCGAGAACCCCGAGCACTGAGCACCCAGCACCCGGAGTACTGAGCACCCAGCACCCTGAGTACTAAGCACCGAGCACCCTGAATACTGAGCACCCAGCACCCTGAGCACTGAACACACAGCACCCTGAGTACTGAGCACCTCGAGCACTGAGCACCCAGCACCGTGAGTACTGAGCACCGAGCACCCAGCACCGCGAGCACTGAGCACATAGCACCCCGAGCACTGAGCACCCAGCACCCCGAGCACTGAGCACCCAGCACCGCGAGCACTGAGCACATAGCACCCCGAGCACTGAGCACCCAGCACCCTGAGTACTGAGTACCCAGCACCCTGAGCACTGAACACCCAGCACCCTGAGCACTGAGCACACAGCACCCTGAGCACTGAGCACCCAGCACAATGAGTACTGAGCACTGAGCACCCAGCACCCCGAGCACTGAGCACCCAGCACCCTGAGTACTGAGCACCGAGCACCCCGAGCACTGAACACCCAGCACCCTGAGTACTGAGCTCCGAGCACCCCGAGCACTGAGCACCGAGCGCCAAGAGCACCGAGCACCCTGAGCACTGAGCACCCAGCACCCTGAGCAATGAGCACCCTGAGTACTGAGCACCCAGCACCTTGAGCACTGAGCACCGAGCACCCCGAGCACTGAGCACCCAGCACCCTGAGCACTAAGCACCCAGCACCCGAGTACTGAGCACCCAGCACCCTGAATACTGAGCACCCAGCACCCTGAGTACTGAGCACCCAGCATCCCGAGCACTGAGCACCCAGGACCCAGAGCACCGAGCACCCTGAGTACTAAGCACCGAGCACCCTGAGTACTGAGCACCCAGCACCCTGAGCACTGAGCACCCAGCAACCCGAACACTGAGCACCCAGCACCATGAGTACTGAGCACCCAGCACCCTGAGCACTGAGCACCCAGCACCCTGAGCACTGAGCACCCAGCACCCTGAGCACTGAGCACCCAGCACCCTGAGTAGTGAACACCCAACGTACTGAGCAATGAGCACCCCGAGCACTGAGCACACAGCACCCTGAGTACTGAGCACCGAGCACCCCGAGCACTGAGCACCCAGCGCCCCGAGCACCGAGAACCCTGAGCACTGAGCACCCAGCACCCTGAGCAATGAGCACCCTGAGTACTGAGCACCCAGCACCTTGAGCACTGAGCACCGAGCACCCCGATCACTGAGCACCCAGCACCCGGAGTACTGAGCACCCAGCACCCTGAGTACTAAGCACCGAGCACCCTGAGTACTGAGCACCCAGCACCCTGAGCACTGAACACACAGCACCCTGAGGACTGAGAACCTCGAGCACTGAGCACCCAGCACCCTGAGTACTGGGCACCGAGCACCCCGAGCACTGAGCACCCAGCACCCTGAGCACTGAGCACCCAGCACCCTGAGCACTGAGCACCCAACACCCTGAGCACTGAGCACCCAGCACCCTGAGCACTGAGCACCCAGCACCCTGAGCACTGAGCACCCAGCACCCCGTGCACTGAGCACCCAGCACCCTGAGCACTGAGCACCCAGCACCCTGAGCACTGAGCACCCAGCACCCTGAGCACTGAGCACACAGCACCCTGAGCACTGAGCACCCAGCACCCTGAGTAGTGAGCACCCAACGTACTGAGCACCGAGCACCCCGAGCACTGAGCACCCAGCACCCTGAGTACTGAGCACCGAGCACCCCGAGCACTGAGCACCCAGCACCCTGAGTACTGAGCTCCGAGCACCCCGAGCACTGAGCACACAGCGCCCCGAGCACCGAGCACCCTGAGCACTGAGCACCCAGCACCCTGAGTACTGAGCACCCTGCAAACTGAGCAATGAGCACCCTGAGTACTGAGCACCCAGCACCTTGAGCACTGAGCACTGAGCACCCCGAGCACTGAGCACCCAGCACCCGGAGTACTGAGCACCCAGCACCCTGAGAACTAAGCACCGAGCACCCTGAGTACTGAGCACCCAGCACCCTGAGCACTGAACACACAGCACCCTGAGTACTGAGCACCTCGAGCACTGAGCACCCAGCACCCTGAGTACAGAGCACCGAGCACCCCGAGCACTGAGCACCCAGCACCGCGAGCACTGAGCACCCAGCACCCCGAGCACTGAGCACCCAGCACCCTGAGTACTGAGCACCCAGCACCCTGAGCACTGAGCACCCAGCACCCTGAGCACTGAGTACCCAGCACCCTGAGCACTGAGCACCCAGCACCCTGAGCACTGTGCACACAGCACCCTGAGCACTGAGCACCCAGCACCCTGAGTACTGAGCACTGAGCACCCAGCACCCCGAGCACTCAGCACCCAGCACCCTGAGTACTGAGCACTGAGCACGCAGCACACCGAGCACTGAGCACCCAGCACCCGAATACTGAGCACCCAGCACCCTGAGTACTGAGCACCCAGCACCCTGAGTACTGAGCGCCCAGCACCCCGAGTACTGAGCACCCAGCACCCTGAGCACTGAGCACCCAGCACCCCGAGCACTAAGCACCCAGCACCCTGAGTACTGAGCACCCAGCACCCTGAGCACTGAGCACCCAGCACTCTGAGCACTGAGCACCCAGCACACTGAGCACTGAGCAACCAGCACCCTGAGTAGTGAGCACCCAAAGTACTGAGCACCGAGCACCCCGAGCACTGAGCACCCAGCACCCTGAGTACTCAGCACCGATCACCCCGAGCACTGAGCACCCAGCACCCTAAGTACTGAGCTCCGAGCACCCCGAGCACTGAGCACCCAGCACCCCGAGCACTGAGCACCCAGCACCCTGAGTAATGAGCACCCAGCACCCTGAGCACTGAGCACCCAGCACCCTGAGCCCTGAGCACCCAGCACCCTGAGCA
Source organism: Microtus oregoni (assembly GCF_018167655.1). Taxonomy (NCBI): domain Eukaryota; kingdom Metazoa; phylum Chordata; class Mammalia; order Rodentia; family Cricetidae; genus Microtus; species Microtus oregoni. The sequence continues at coordinate 1,430,446 of NW_024544557.1, forward strand.
ATGAGCACCCTGAGTACTGAGCACCCAGCACCTTGAGCACTGAGCACCGAGAACCCCGAGCACTGAGCACCCAGCACCCGGAGTACTGAGCACCCAGCACCCTGAGTACTAAGCACCGAGCACCCTGAATACTGAGCACCCAGCACCCTGAGCACTGAACACACAGCACCATGAGTACTGAGCACCTCGAGCACTGAGCACCCAGCACCGTGAGTACTGAGCACCGAGCACCCAGCACCGCGAGCACTGAGCACATAGCACCCCGAGCACTGAGCACCCAGCACCCCGAGCACTGAGCACCCAGCACCGCGAGCACTGAGCACATAGCAGCCCGAGCACTGAGCACCCAGCACCCTGAGTACTGAGTACCCAGCACCCTGAGCACTGAACACCCAGCACCCTGAGCACTGAGCACACAGCACCCTGAGCACTGAGCACCCAGCACAATGAGTACTGAGCACTGAGCACCCAGCACCCCGAGCACTGAGCACCCAGCACCCTGAGTACTGAGCACCGAGCACCCCGAGCACTGAGCACCCAGCACCCTGAGTACTGAGCTCCGAGCACCCCGAGCACTGAGCACCGAGCGCCAAGAGCACCGAGCACCCTGAGCACTGAGCACCCAGCACCCTGAGCAATGAGCACCCTGAGTACTGAGCACCCAGCACCTTGAGCACTGAGCACCGAGCACCCCGAGCACTGAGCACACAGCACCCCGAGCACTGAGCACCCAGCACCCTGAGCACTAAGCACCCAGCACCCGAGTACTGAGCACCCAGCACCCTGAATACTGAGCACCCAGCACCCTGAGTACTGAGCACCCAGCATCCCGAGCACTGAGCACCCAGGACCCAGAGCACCGAGCACCCTGAGTACTAAGCACCGAGCACCCTGAGTACTGAGCACCCAGCACCCTGAGCACTGAGCACCCAGCAACCCGAACACTGAGCACCCAGCACCATGAGTACTGAGCACCCAGCACCCTGAGCACTGAGCACCCAGCACCCTGAGCACTGAGCACCCAGCACCCTGAGCACCCAGCACCCTGAGTAGTGAACACCCAACGTACTGAGCAATGAGCACCCCGAGCACTGAGCACACAGCACCCTGAGTACTGAGCACCGAGCACCCCGAGCACTGAGCACCCAGCGCCCCGAGCACCGAGAACCCTGAGCACTGAGCACCCAGCACCCTGAGCAATGAGCACCCTGAGTACTGAGCACCCAGCACCTTGAGCACTGAGCACCGAGCACCCCGATCACTGAGCACCCAGCACCCGGAGTACTGAGCACCCAGCACCCTGAGTACTAAGCACCGAGCACCCTGAGTACTGAGCACCCAGCACCCTGAGCACTGAACACACAGCACCCTGAGGACTGAGAACCTCGAGCACTGAGCACCCAGCACCCTGAGTACTGGGCACCGAGCACCCCGAGCACTGAGCACCCAGCACCCTGAGCACTGAGCACCCAGCACCCTGAGCACTGAGCACCCAACACCCTGAGCACTGAGCACCCAGCACCCTGAGCACTGAGCACCCAGCACCCTGAGCACTGAGCACCCAGCACCCCGAGCACTGAGCACCCAGCACCCTGAGCACTGAGCACCCAGCACCCTGAGCACTGAGCACCCAGCACCCTGAGCACTGAGCACACAGCACCCTGAGCACTGAGCACCCAGCACCCTGAGTAGTGAGCACCCAACGTACTGAGCACCGAGCACCCCGAGCACTGAGCACCCAGCACCCTGAGTACTGAGCACCGAGCACCCCGAGCACTGAGCACCCAGCACCCTGAGTACTGAGCTCCGAGCACCCCGAGCACTGAGCACCCAGCGCCCCGAGCACCGAGCACCCTGAGCACTGAGCACCCAGCACCCTGAGTACTGAGCACCCTGCAAACTGAGCAATGAGCACCCTGAGTACTGAGCACCCAGCACCTTGAGCACTGAGCACTGAGCACCCCGAGCACTGAGCACCCAGCACCCGGAGTACTGAGCACCCAGCACCCTGAGAACTAAGCACCGAGCACCCTGAGTACTGAGCACCCAGCACCCTGAGCACTGAACACACAGCACCCTGAGTACTGAGCACCTCGAGCACTGAGCACCCAGCACCCTGAGTACTGAGCACCGAGCACCCCGAGCACTGAGCACCCAGCACCGCGAGCACTGAGCACCCAGCACCCCGAGCACTGAGCACCCAGCACCCTGAGTACTGAGCACCCAGCACCCTGAGCACTGAGCACCCAGCACCCTGAGCACTGAGTACCCAGCACCCTGAGCACTGAGCACCCAGCACCCTGAGCACTGTGCACACAGCACCCTGAGCACTGAGCACCCAGCACCCTGAGTACTGAGCACTGAGCACCCAGCACCCCGAGCACTCAGCACCCAGCACCCTGAGTACTGAGCACTGAGCACGCAGCACACCGAGCACTGAGCACCCAGCACCCTGAGCACTGAGCACCCAGCACCCGAATACTGAGCACCCAGCACCCTGAGTACTGAGCACCCAGCACCCTGAGTACTGAGCGCCCAGCACCCCGAGTACTGAGCACCCAGCACCCTGAGCACTGAGCACCCAGCACCCCGAGCACTAAGCACCCAGCACCCTGAGTACTGAGCACCCAGCACCCTGAGCACTGAGCACCCAGCACTCTGAGCACTGAGCACCCAGCACACTGAGCACTGAGCAACCAGCACCCTGAGTAGTGAGCACCCAAAGTACTGAGCACCGAGCACCCCGAGCACTGAGCACCCAGCACCCTGAGTACTCAGCACCGATCACCCCGAGCACTGAGCACCCAGCACCCTAAGTACTGAGCTCCGAGCACCACGAGCACTGAGCACCCAGCACCCGGAGTACTGAGCACCCAGCACCCTGAGTACTAAGCACCGAGCACCCTGATTACTGAGCAGCCAGTACCCTGAGCACTGAACACACAGCACCCTGAGTACTGAGCACCCCGAGCACTGAGCACCCAGGACCCTGAGCAGTGAGCACCCAGCACCCTGTGTACTGAGCACCCAGCACCCTGAGTACTGAACACACAGCACCCTGAGCACTGAGCACTGAGCATCCAGCACCCCGAGCACTGAGCACTGAGCACCCTGAGCACTGAGCACACAGCACCCCGAGTACTGAGCACTGAGCACCCTGAGCACTGAGCACCCAGCACCCCGAGTACTGAGCACTGAGCACCCTGAGTACTGAGAACCCAGCACCCTGAGCACTGAGTACACAGCAAACTGAGCACTGAGCACCCAGCTACCTGAGCACTGAGCACCCAGCACCCTGAGTACTGAGCACTCAACACCCTGAGTACTGAGCACCCAGCACCCTGAGTACTGAGCACCTCGAGCACTGAGCACCCAGCACCCTGAGTACTGAGCACCGAGCACCCCGAGCACTGAGCACCCAGCACCGCGAGCACTGAGCACCCAGCACGCCGAGCACTGAGCACCCAGCACCCTGAGTACTGAGCACCCAGCACCCTGAGCACTGAGCACCCAGCACCCTGAGCACTGAGTACCCAGCACCCTGAGCACTGAGCACCCAGCACCCTGAGCACTGTGCACACAGCACCCTGAGCACTGAGCACCCAGCACCCTGAGTACTGAGCACTGAGCACCCAGCACCCCGAGCACTCAGCACCCAGCACCCTGAGTACTGAGCACTGAGCACGCAGCACACCGAGCACTGAGCACCCAGCACCCTGAGCACTGAGCACCCAGCACCCGAATACTGAGCACCCAGCACCCTGAGTACTGAGCGCCCAGCACCCCGAGTACTGAGCACCCAGCACCCTGAGCACTGAGCACCCAGCACCCCATGCACTAAGCACCCAGCACCCTGAGTACTGAGCACCCAGCACCCTGAGCACTGAGCACCCAGCACTCTGAGCACTGAGCACCCAGCACACTGAGCACTGAGCAACCAGCACCCTGAGTAGTGAGCACCCAAAGTACTGAGCACCGAGCACCCCGAGCACTGAGCACCCAGCACCCTGAGTACTCAGCACCGATCACCCCGAGCAGTGAGCACCCAGCACCCTAAGTACTGAGCTCCGAGCACCCCGAGCACTGAGCACCCAACACCCGGAGTACTGAGCACCCAGCACCCTGAGTACTAAGCACCGAGCACCCTGATTACTGAGCACACAGTACCCTGAGCACTGAACACACAGCACCCTGAGTACTGAGCACCCCGAGCACTGAGCACCCAGGACCCTGAGCAGTGAGCACCCAGCACCCTGTGTACTGAGCACCCAGCACCCTGAGTACTGAACACACAGCACCCTGAGCACTGAGCACTGAGCACCCAGCACCCCGAGCACTGAGCACTGAGCACCCTGAGCACTGAGCACACAGCACCCCGAGTACTGAGCACTGAGCACCCTGAGCACTGAGCACCCAGCACCCCGAGTACTGAGCACTGAGCACCCTGAGTACTGAGAACCCAGCACCCTGAGCACTGAGTACACAGCAAACTGAGCACTGAGCACCCAGCTCCCTGAGCACTGAGCACCCAGCACCCTGAGTACTGAGCACCCAGCACCCTGAGTACTGAGCACTGAGCACCCAGCACCCCGAGCACTGAGCACCATGCACCCTGAGCACTGAGCACCCAGCACCCTGAGCACTGAGCACCCAGCACCCTGAGTACTGAGCACCGAGCACCCCGAGCACTGAGCACCCAGCACCCTGAGTACTGAGCACCGGGCACCCCGAGCACAGAGCACCCAGCACCCTGAGTACTGAGCACCGGGCACCCCGAGCACAGAGCACCCAGCACCCTGAGTACTGAGCTCCGAGCACCCCGAGCACTGAGCACCCAGTGCCCCGAGCACCGAGCACCCTGAGCACTGAGCACCCAGCACCCTGAGCAATGAGCACCCTGAGTACTGAGCACCCAGCAACCTGAGCAATGAGCACCGAGAACCCCGAGCACTGAGCACCCAGCACCCGGAGTACTGAGCAGCCATCACCCTGAGTACCAAGCACCGAGCACCCTGAGTACTGAGCACCCAGCACCCTGAGCACTGAACACACAGCACCCTGAGTACTGAGCACCTCGAGCACTGAGCCCCCAGCACCCTGAGTACTGAGCACCGAGCACCCCGAGCACTGAGCACCCAGCACCGCGAGAACTGAGCACATAGCACCCCGAGCACTGAGCACCCAGCACCCCGAGCACTGAGCACCCAGCACCACGAGCACTGAGCACATTGCACCACGAGCACTGAGCACCCAGCACCCTGAGTACTGAGCACTGAGCACCCAGCACCCCGAGCACTGAGCACCCAGCACCCTGAGTACTGAGCACCGAGCACCCCGAGCACTGAGCACCCAGCACCCTGAGTACTGAGCTCCGAGCACCCCGAGCACTGAGCACCCAGCGCCCCAAGCACCGAGCACCCTGAGCACTGAGCACCCAGCACCCTGAGTACTGAGCACCCAGCACCCTGAGCAATGAGCACCCTGAGTACTGAGAACCCAGCACCTTGAGCACTGAGCACCGAGCACCCCGAGCACTGAGCACCCAGCAACCCGAGAACTGAGCACCCAGCACCCTGAGCACTGAGCACCCAGCACCCGAGTACTGAGAACCCAGCACCCTGAGTACTGAGCACCCAGCACCCTGAGTACTGAGCACCCAGCACCCCGAATACTGAGCACCCAGCACCCTGAGTAATGAGCACCCTGAGTACTGAGCACCCAGCACCCTGAGTACTGAGCACTGAGCACCCAGCACCCCGAGCACTCAGCACCCAGCACCCTGAGTACTGAGCACTGAGCACGCAGCACACCGAGCACTGAGCACCATGCACCCTGAGCACTGAGCACCCAGCACCCTGAGCACTGAGCACCCAGCACCCTGAGCACTGAGCACCCAGCACCCTGAGTAGTGAGCACCCAACGTACTGAGCACCGAGCACCCCGAGCACTGAGCACCCAGCACCCTGAGTACTGAGCACCCAACACCCTGAGTACTGAGCACCGAGCTCCCCGAGCACTGAGCACCCAACGTACTGAGCACCGAGCACCCCGAGCACTGAGCACCCAGCACCCTGAGTACTGAGCACCGATCACCCCGAGCACTGAGCACCCAGCACCCTGAGTACTGAGCTCAGAGCACTCTGAGCACTGAGCACCCAGCACCCGGAGTAGTGAGCACCCAACGTACTGAGCACCGAGCACCCCGAGCACTGAGCACCCAGCACACTGAGTACTGAGCACCGAGCACCCCGAGCACTGAGCACCCAGCACCCTGAGTACTGAGCTCCGAGCACCCCGAGCACTGAGCACACAGCGCCCCGAGCACCGAGCACCCTGAGCACTGAGCACCCAGCACCCTGAGTACTGAGCACCCTGCAAACTGAGCAATGAGCACCCTGAGTACTGAGCACCCAGCACCTTGAGCACTGAGCACTGAGCACCCCGAGCACTGAGCACCCAGCACCCGGAGTACTGAGCACCCAGCACCCTGAGAACTAAGCACCGAGCACCCTGAGTACTGAGCACCCAGCACCCTGAGCACTGAACACACAGCACCCTGAGTACTGAGCACCTCGAGCACTGAGCACCCAGCACCCTGAGTACTGAGCACCGAGCACCCCGAGCACTGAGCACCCAGCACCGCGAGCACTGAGCACCCAGCACCCCGAGCACTGAGCACCCAGCACCCTGAGTACTGAGCACCCAGCACCCTGAGCACTGAGCACCCAGCACCCTGAGCACTGAGTACCCAGCACCCTGAGCACTGAGCACCCAGCACCCTGAGCACTGTGCACACAGCACCCTGAGCACTGAGCACCCAGCACCCTGAGTACTGAGCACTGAGCACCCAGCACCCCGAGCACTCAGCACCCAGCACCCTGAGTACTGAGCACTGAGCACGCAGCACACCGAGCACTGAGCACCCAGCACCCTGAGCACTGAGCACCCAGCACCCGAATACTGAGCACCCAGCACCCTGAGTACTGAGCACCCAGCACCCTGAGTACTGAGCGCCCAGCACCCCGAGTACTGAGCACCCAGCACCCTGAGCACTGAGCACCCAGCACCCCGAGCACTAAGCACCCAGCACCCTGAGTACTGAGCACCCAGCACCCTGAGCACTGAGCACCCAGCACTCTGAGCACTGAGCACCCAGCACACTGAGCACTGAGCAACCAGCACCCTGAGTAGTGAGCACCCAAAGTACTGAGCACCGAGCACCCCGAGCACTGAGCACCCAGCACCCTGAGTACTCAGCACCGATCACCCCGAGCACTGAGCACCCAGCACCCTAAGTACTGAGCTCCGAGCACCCCGAGCACTGAGCACCCAGCACCCCGAGCACTGAGCACCCAGCACCCTGAGTAATGAGCACCCAGCACCCTGAGCACTGAGCACCCAGCACCCTGAGCCCTGAGCACCCAGCACCCTGAGCAATGAGCACCCTGAGTACTGAGCACCCAGCACCTTGAGCACTGAGCACCGAGAACCCCGAGCACTGAGCACCCAGCACCCGGAGTACTGAGCACCCAGCACCCTGAGTACTAAGCACCGAGCACCCTGAATACTGAGCACCCAGCACCCTGAGCACTGAACACACAGCACCATGAGTACTGAGCACCTCGAGCACTGAGCACCCAGCACCGTGAGTACTGAGCACCGAGCACCCAGCACCGCGAGCACTGAGCACATAGCACCCCGAGCACTGAGCACCCAGCACCCCGAGCACTGAGCACCCAGCACCGCGAGCACTGAGCACATAGCAGCCCGAGCACTGAGCACCCAGCACCCTGAGTACTGAGTACCCAGCACCCTGAGCACTGAACACCCAGCACCCTGAGCACTGAGCACACAGCACCCTGAGCACTGAGCACCCAGCACAATGAGTACTGAGCACTGAGCACCCAGCACCCCGAGCACTGAGCACCCAGCACCCTGAGTACTGAGCACCGAGCACCCCGAGCACTGAGCACCCAGCACCCTGAGTACTGAGCTCCGAGCACCCCGAGCACTGAGCACCGAGCGCCAAGAGCACCGAGCACCCTGAGCACTGAGCACCCAGCACCCTGAGCAATGAGCACCCTGAGTACTGAGCACCCAGCACCTTGAGCACTGAGCACCGAGCACCCCGAGCACTGAGCACACAGCACCCCGAGCACTGAGCACCCAGCACCCTGAGCACTAAGCACCCAGCACCCGAGTACTGAGCACCCAGCACCCTGAATACTGAGCACCCAGCACCCTGAGTACTGAGCACCCAGCATCCCGAGCACTGAGCACCCAGGACCCAGAGCACCGAGCACCCTGAGTACTAAGCACCGAGCACCCTGAGTACTGAGCACCCAGCACCCTGAGCACTGAGCACCCAGCAACCCGAACACTGAGCACCCAGCACCATGAGTACTGAGCACCCAGCACCCTGAGCACTGAGCACCCAGCACCCTGAGCACTGAGCACCCAGCACCCTGAGCACCCAGCACCCTGAGTAGTGAACACCCAACGTACTGAGCAATGAGCACCCCGAGCACTGAGCACACAGCACCCTGAGTACTGAGCACCGAGCACCCCGAGCACTGAGCACCCAGCGCCCCGAGCACCGAGAACCCTGAGCACTGAGCACCCAGCACCCTCAGCAATGAGCACCCTGAGTACTGAGCACCCAGCACCTTGAGCACTGAGCACCGAGCACCCCGATCACTGAGCACCCAGCACCCGGAGTACTGAGCACCCAGCACCCTGAGTACTAAGCACCGAGCACCCTGAGTACTGAGCACCCAGCACCCTGAGCACTGAACACACAGCACCCTGAGGACTGAGAACCTCGAGCACTGAGCACCCAGCACCCTGAGTACTGGGCACCGAGCACCCCGAGCACTGAGCACCCAGCACCCTGAGCACTGAGCACCCAGCACCCTGAGCACTGAGCACCCAACACCCTGAGCACTGAGCACCCAGCACCCTGAGCACTGAGCACCCAGCACCCTGAGCACTGAGCACCCAGCACCCCGAGCACTGAGCACCCAGCACCCTGAGCACTGAGCACCCAGCACCCTGAGCACTGAGCACCCAGCACCCTGAGCACTGAGCACACAGCACCCTGAGCACTGAGCACCCAGCACCCTGAGTAGTGAGCACCCAACGTACTGAGCACCGAGCACCCCGAGCACTGAGCACCCAGCACCCTGAGTACTGAGCACCGAGCACCCCGAGCACTGAGCACCCAGCACCCTGAGTACTGAGCTCCGAGCACCCCGAGCACTGAGCACCCAGCGCCCCGAGCACCGAGCACCCTGAGCACTGAGCACCCAGCACCCTGAGTACTGAGCACCCTGCAAACTGAGCAATGAGCACCCTGAGTACTGAGCACCCAGCACCTTGAGCACTGAGCACTGAGCACCCCGAGCACTGAGCACCCAGCACCCGGAGTACTGAGCACCCAGCACCCTGAGAACTAAGCACCGAGCACCCTGAGTACTGAGCACCCAGCACCCTGAGCACTGAACACACAGCACCCTGAGTACTGAGCACCTCGAGCACTGAGCACCCAGCACCCTGAGTACTGAGCACCGAGCACCCCGAGCACTGAGCACCCAGCACCGCGAGCACTGAGCACCCAGCACCCTGAGCACTGAGCACCCAGCACCCTGAGTACTGAGCACCCAGCACCCTGAGCACTGAGCACCCAGCACCCTGAGCACTGAGTACCCAGCACCCTGAGCACTGAGCACCCAGCACCCTGAGCACTGTGCACACAGCACCCTGAGCACTGAGCACCCAGCACCCTGAGTACTGAGCACTGAGCACCCAGCACCCCGAGCACTCAGCACCCAGCACCCTGAGTACTGAGCACTGAGCACGCAGCACACCGAGCACTGAGCACCCAGCACCCTGAGCACTGAGCACCCAGCACCCGAATACTGAGCACCCAGCACCCTGAGTACTGAGCACCCAGCACCCTGAGTACTGAGCGCCCAGCACCCCGAGTACTGAGCACCCAGCACCCTGAGCACTGAGCACCCAGCACCCCGAGCACTAAGCACCCAGCACCCTGAGTACTGAGCACCCAGCACCATGAGCACTGAGCACCCAGCACTCTGAGCACTGAGCACCCAGCACACTGAGCACTGAGCAACCAGCACCCTGAGTAGTGAGCACCCAAAGTACTGAGCACCGAGCACCCCGAGCACTGAGCACCCAGCACCCTGAGTACTCAGCACCGATCACCCCGAGCACTGAGCACCCAGCACCCTAAGTACTGAGCTCCGAGCACCACGAGCACTGAGCACCCAGCACCCGGAGTACTGAGCACCCAGCACCCTGAGTACTAAGCACCGAGCACCCTGATTACTGAGCAGCCAGTACCCTGAGCACTGAACACACAGCACCCTGAGTACTGAGCACCCCGAGCACTGAGCACCCAGGACCCTGAGCAGTGAGCACCCAGCACCCTGTGTACTGAGCACCCAGCACCCTGAGTACTGAACACACAGCACCCTGAGCACTGAGCACTGAGCATCCAGCACCCCGAGCACTGAGCACTGAGCACCCTGAGCACTGAGCACACAGCACCCCGAGTACTGAGCACTGAGCACCCTGAGCACTGAGCACCCAGCACCCCGAGTACTGAGCACTGAGCACCCTGAGTACTGAGAACCCAGCACCCTGAGCACTGAGTACACAGCAAACTGAGCACTGAGCACCCAGCTACCTGAGCACTGAGCACCCAGCACCCTGAGTACTGAGCACTCAACACCCTGAGTACTGAGCACCCAGCACCCTGAGTACTGAGCACCTCGAGCACTGAGCACCCAGCACCCTGAGTACTGAGCACCGAGCACCCCGAGCACTGAGCACCCAGCACCGCGAGCACTGAGCACCCAGCACCCCGAGCACTGAGCACCCAGCACCCTGAGTACTGAGCACCCAGCACCCTGAGCACTGAGCACCCAGCACCCTGAGCACTGAGTACCCAGCACCCTGAGCACTGAGCACCCAGCACCCTGAGCACTGTGCACACAGCACCCTGAGCACTGAGCACCCAGCACCCTGAGTACTGAGCACTGAGCACCCAGCACCCCGAGCACTCAGCACCCAGCACCCTGAGTACTGAGCACTGAGCACGCAGCACACCGAGCACTGAGCACCCAGCACCCTGAGCACTGAGCACCCAGCACCCGAATACTGAGCACCCAGCACCCTGAGTACTGAGCGCCCAGCACCCCGAGTACTGAGCACCCAGCACCCTGAGCACTGAGCACCCAGCACCCCAAGCACTAAGCACCCAGCACCCTGAGTACTGAGCACCCAGCACCCTGAGCACTGAGCACCCAGCACTCTGAGCACTGAGCACCCAGCACACTGAGCACTGAGCAACCAGCACCCTGAGTAGTGAGCACCCAAAGTACTGAGCACCGAGCACCCCGAGCACTGAGCACCCAGCACCCTGAGTACTCAGCACCGATCACCCCGAGCAGTGAGCACCCAGCACCCTAAGTACTGAGCTCCGAGCACCCCGAGCACTGAGCACCCAACACCCGGAGTACTGAGCACCCAGCACCCTGAGTACTAAGCACCGAGCACCCTGATTACTGAGCACACAGTACCCTGAGCACTGAACACACAGCACCCTGAGTACTGAGCACCCCGAGCACTGAGCACCCAGGACCCTGAGCAGTGAGCACCCAGCACCCTGTGTACTGAGCACCCAGCACCCTGAGTACTGAACACACAGCACCCTGAGCACTGAGCACTGAGCACCCAGCACCCCGAGCACTGAGCACTGAGCACCCGGAGCACTGAGCACACAGCACCCCGAGTACTGAGCACTGAGCACCCTGAGCACTGAGCACCCAGCACCCCGAGTACTGAGCACTGAGCACCCTGAGTACTGAGAACCCAGCACCCTGAGCACTGAGTACACAGCAAACTGAGCACTGAGCACCCAGCTCCCTGAGCACTGAGCACCCAGCACCCTGAGTACTGAGCACCCAGCACCCTGAGTACTGAGCACTGAGCACCCAGCACCCCGAGCACTGAGCACCATGCACCCTGAGCACTGAGCACCCAGCACCCTGAGCACTGAGCACCCAGCACCCTGAGTACTGAGCACCGAGCACCCCGAGCACTGAGCACCCAGCACCCTGAGTACTGAGCACCGGGCACCCCGAGCACAGAGCACCCAGCACCCTGAGTACTGAGCACCGGGCACCCCGAGCACAGAGCACCCAGCACCCTGAGTACTGAGCTCCGAGCACCCCGAGCACTGAGCACCCAGTGCCCCGAGCACCGAGCACCCTGAGCACTGAGCACCCAGCACCCTGAGCAATGAGCACCCTGAGTACTGAGCACCCAGCAACCTGAGCAATGAGCACCGAGAACCCCGAGCACTGAGCACCCAGCACCCGGAGTACTGAGCAGCCATCACCCTGAGTACCAAGCACCGAGCACCCTGAGTACTGAGCACCCAGCACCCTGAGCACTGAACACACAGCACCCTGAGTACTGAGCACCTCGAGCACTGAGCACCCAGCACCCTGAGTACTGAGCACCGAGCACCCCGAGCACTGAGCACCCAGCACCGCGAGAACTGAGCACATAGCACCCCGAGCACTGAGCACCCAGCACCCCGAGCACTGAGCACCCAGCACCACGAGCACTGAGCACATTGCACCACGAGCACTGAGCACCCAGCACCCTGAGTACTGAGCACTGAGCACCCAGCACCCCGAGCACTGAGCACCCAGCACCCTGAGTACTGAGCACCGAGCACCCCGAGCACTGAGCACCCAGCACCCTGAGTACTGAGCTCCGAGCACCCCGAGCACTGAGCACCCAGCGCCCCAAGCACCGAGCACCCTGAGCACTGAGCACCCAGCACCCTGAGTACTGAGCACCCAGCACCCTGAGCAATGAGCACCCTGAGTACTGAGAACCCAGCACCTTGAGCACTGAGCACCGAGCACCCCGAGCACTGAGCACCCAGCAACCCGAGAACTGAGCACCCAGCACCCTGAGCACTGAGCACCCAGCACCCGAGTACTGAGCACCCAGCACCCTGAGTACTGAGCACCCAGCACCCTGAGTACTGAGCACCCAGCACCCCGAATACTGAGCACCCAGCACCCTGAGCAATGAGCACCCTGAGTACTGAGCACCCAGCACCTTGAGCACTGAGCCCCGAGCACCCCGAGCACTGAGCACCCAGCACCCCGAGCACTGAGCACCCAGCACCCTGAGCACTGAGCACCCAGCACCCGAGTACTGAGCACCCAGCACCCTGAGTACTGAGCACCCAGCACCCTGAGTACTGAGCACCGAGCTCCCCGAGCACTGAGCACCCAACGTACTGAGCACCGAGCACCCCGAGCACTGAGCACCCAGCACCCTGAGTACTGAGCACCGATCACCCCGAGCACTGAGCACCCGGCACCCTGAGTACTGAGCTCAGAGTACTCTGAGCACTGAGCACCCAGCACCCGGAGTAGTGAGCACCCAACGTACTGAGCACCGAGCACCCCGAGCACTGAGCACCCAGCACACTTAGTACTGAGCACCGAGCACCCCGAGCACTGAGGACCCAGCACCCTGAGTACTGAGCACACAGCACCCCGAGTACTGAGCACCCAGAACCCTGAGTACTGAGCACCCAGCACCCTGAGCACTGAGCACCCAGCTCCCCGAGCACTGAGCACCCAGCACCCTGAGTACTGAGCACCCAGCACCCTGAGCACTGAGCACCCAGCACCCTGAGCCCTGAGCACCCAGCACCCTGAGCAATGAGCACCCTGAGTACTGAGCACCCAGCACCTTGAGCACTGAGCACCGAGAACCCCGAGCACTGAGCACCCATCACCCGGAGTACTGAGCACCCAGCACCCTGAGTACTAAGCACCGAGCACCCTGAATACTGAGCACCCAGCACCCTGAGCACTGAACACACAGCACCCTGAGTACTGAGCACCTCGAGCACTGAGCACCCAGCACCGTGAGTACTGAGCACCGAGCACCCAGCACCGCGAGCACTGAGCACATAGCACCCCGAGCACTGAGCACCCAGCACCCCGAGCACTGAGCACCCAGCACCGCGAGCACTGAGCACATAGCACCCTGAGCACTTAGCACCCAGCACCCTGAGTACTGAGTACCCAGCACCCTGAGCACTGAACACCCAGCACCCTGAGCACTGAGCACACAGCACCCTGAGCACTGAGCACCCAGCACAATGAGTACTGAGCACTGAGCACCCAGCACCCCGAGCACTGAGCACCCAGCACCCTGAGTACTGAACACCGAGCACCCCGAGCACTGAGCACCCAGCACCCTGAGTACTGAGCTCTGAGCACCCCGAGCACTGAGCACCGAGCGCCAAGAGCAGTGAGCACCCTGAGCACTGAGCACCCTGCACCATGAGCAATGAGCACCCTGAGTACTGAGCACCCAGCACCTTGAGCACTGAGCACCGAGCACCCCGAGCACTGAGCACACAGCACCCCGAGCACTGAGCACCCAGCACCCTGAGCACTGAGCACCCAGCACCCGAGTACTGAGCACCCAGCACCCTGAGTACTGAGCACCCAGCACCCTGAGTACTGAGCACCGAGCACCCCGAGTACTGAGCACCCAGCACCCTGAGAACTCAGCACCCAGCACCCCGAGCACTGAGCACCCAGCACCCTGAGTACTGAGCTCCCAGTACCCCGAGCACTGAGCACCCAGCACCCTGAGAACTGAGCACCCTGAGTACTGAGCACCGATCACCCTGAGCACTGAGCACCCAGCACCCTGAGTATTGAGCACCCAGCACCCTGAGCACTGAGCACCCAGCACCCTGAGCACTGAGCACGCAGCACCCCGACCACTGAGCACCCAGCACCCTGAGTACTGAGCACCCAGCACCCTGATTACTGTGCACCCAGCACCCTGAGTACTGAGCACCCAGCACCCTGAGCACTGAGCACCCAGCACCCTGAGTACTGAGCACCCAGCACCCTGAGTACTGAGCAACCAGCACCCTGAGTACTGAGCACCCAGCACCCTGAGCACTGAGCACTGAGCACCCAGCACCCCGAGCACTGAGCACCCAGCACCCCGAGCACTGAGCACCAATCACCCTGAGCACTGAGCACCCAGCACCCTGAGCACTGAGCACCCAGCACCCTGAGTACTGAGCACCCAGCACCCTGAGTACTGAGCACTCAGCACCGTGAGAACTGAGCACTCAGCACCCTGAGTACTGAGCACCGAGCACCCCGAGCACTGAGCACCCAGCACCCTGAGCACTGAGCACCCTGAGGACTGAGCACCCAGCACACTGAGCACTGAGCACCGATCACCCTGAGCACTGAGCACCCAGCACCCCGAGCACTGAGCACCCAGCACCCTGAGTACTGAGCACCCAGCACCCCGAGCACTGAGCACCCGGCACCCTGAGTACTGAGCACCCTGAGTACTGAGCACTGAGCACCCAGCACCCTGAGGACTGAGTACCCAGCACCCTGAGCACTGAGCACCCAGCACCCTGAGTACTGAGCACTGATCACCCTGAGCACTGAGCACCCAGCACCCCGAGCACTGAGCACCCAGTACCCTGAGTACTGAGCAGCCAGCACCCTGAGCACTGAGCACCCAGCACACTGAGTACTGAGCACCGAGCACCCTGAGTACTGAGCACCCAGCACCCTGAGTACTGAGCACCCAGCACCCTGAGCACTGAGCACCCAGCACCCTGAGCACTTAGCACCCAGCACCCTGAGTACTGAGCACCCAGCAACCTGAGTACTGAACACCCAGCACCCTGAGCACTGAGCACTGAGCACCCAGCACCCTGAGCACTGAGCACCCAGCACCCTGAGCACGGAGCACCCCGTGGACTGAGCACCCAGCACCCTGAGCACTGAGCACCCAGCACCTTGAGTAAGGAGCACCGAGCACCTCGAGCACTGAGCACCCTGAGTACTGAGCACCCAGCACCCCTATCACTGAGCACCCTGCACCCTGAGCAATGAGCACCCAGCACCCTGAGCACTGAGCACCCAGCACCCTGAGTACTGAGCACCCAGCACGCTGAGTACTGAGCACCCAGCACCTCGAGCACTGAGCAACCAGCACCCTGAGCACGGAGCACCCCGAGGACTGAGCACCCAGCACCTTGAGTACTGAGCACCGAGCACCTCGAGCACTAAGCACCCAGCACCCTGAATACTGAGCACCCAGCACCCTGAGCACTGAGCACCCAGCACCCTGAGCACTGAGCACCCAGCACCCCGAGCACTGAGCACCCAGCACCCTGAGTACTGAGCACCCAACACCCAGAGTACTGAGCACCCAGCACCCTGAGCACTGAGCACCCAGCAACCTGAGTACTGATCACCCAGCACCCTGAGTACTGAACACCCAGCACCCTGAGCACTGAGCACTGAGCACCCTGAGCACTGAGTACTGAGCACTGAGCACCCTGAGCACTGAGCACCCAGCACCCCGAGTACTGAGCACCCAGCACCCCGAGCACTGAGCACCCAGCGCCCCGAGCACTGAGCACCCAGCACCCCGAGCACTGAGCACTGAGCACCCTGAGCACTGAGCACCCAGCACCCCGAGTACTGAGCACTGAGCACCCTGAGCACTTAGCACCAAGCACCCCGAGTATTTAGCACTGAGCACCCTGAATACTGAGCACCCAGCATCCTGAGCACTGAGCACCCAGCACCCTGAGTACTGAGCACTGAGAACCCAGCACCCCGAGCACTGAGCACCCATCACCCTGAGTACTGAGCACCGAGCACCCTGAGTACTGAGCACCAAGCACCCTGATCACTGAGCACGGAGCACCCCGCGGACTGAGCACCCAGCACCCTGAGCACTGAGCACCCAGCACCTTGAGTACTGAGCACCGAGCACCCCGAGCACTGAACACCCAGCACCCTGAGTATTGAGCACCCAGCACCCTGAGCACTGAGCACCCAGCACCCTGAGCACTGAGCACGCAGCACCCCGAGCACTGAGCACCCAGCACCCTGAGTTCTGAGCACCCAGCACCCTGAGTACTGAGCACCCAGCACCCTGAGTACTGAGCACCCAGCACCCTGAGCACTGAGCACCCAGCACCCTGAGTACTGAGCACCCAGCACCCTGAGTACTGAGTAACCAGCACCCTGAGCACTGAGAACCCAGCACCCTGAGCACTGAGCACTGAGCTCCCAGCACCCCGAGCACTGAGCACCCAGCACCCTGAGCACTGAGCACCCAGCATCCTGAGCACTGAGCACCCAGCACCCTGAGCACTGAGCACCCAGCACCCTGAGTACTGAGCACCCAGCACCCTGAGTACTGAGCACACAGCACCGTGAGAACTGAGCACTCAGCACCCTGAGTACTGAGCACCGAGCACCCCGAGCACTGAGCACCCAGCACCCTGAGCACTGAGCACCCTGAGGACTGAGCACCCAGCACCCTGAGCACTGAGCACCGATCACCCTGAGCACTGAGCACCCAGCACCCCGAGCACTGAGCACCCACCACCCTGAGTACCTAGCACCCAGCAACCTGAGCACTGAGCACAAAGCACGCTGAGTACTGAGCACCCTGAGTACTGAGCACCGAGGACCCTGAGCACTGAGCACCCAGCACCCCGAGCACTGAGCACCCAGCACCCCGAGAATGGGCACCCAGCACCCTGAGTACTGAGAACCGAGCACCCTGTGTACTGAGCACCCAGCACCCTGAGTACTGAGCACCCAGCACCAAGAGTACTGAGCAGCAAGCACCCCGAGCACTGAGCACCCAGCACCCTGAGCACTGAGCACCCAGCACCCTGAGCACTGAGCACCCAGCACCCAGAGCACTGAGCACCCAGCACCCTGCGCACTGAGCACCCAGCACCCTGAGTACTGAGCAGCGAGCACCCTGAGTACTGAGCACCCAGCACCCTGAGTATTGAGCACCAAGCACCCTGAGTACTGAGCACCGAGCACCCCGAGTACTGAGCACCCAGCACCCTGAGAACTCAGCACTCAGCACCCCGAGCACTGAGCACCCAGCACCCTGAGTACTGAGCTCCCAGTACCCTGAGCACTGAGCACCCAGCACCCTGAGTACTGAGCACCCTGAGTACTGAGCACCGATCACCCTGAGCACTGAGCACCCAGCACCCTGAGTATTGAGCACCCAGCACCCTGAGCACTGAGCACCCAGCACCCTGAGCACTGAGCACGCAGCACCTCGAGCACTGAGCACCCAGCACCCTGAGTACTGAGCACCCAGCACCCTGAGTACTGTGCACCCAGCACCCTGAGTACTGAGCACCCAGCACCCTGAGCACTGAGCACCCAGCACACTGAGTACTGAGCACCGAACACCCTTAGTACTGAGCAACCAGCACCCTTAGCACTGAGCACCCAGCACCCTGAGCACTGAGCACTGAGCACCCAGCACCCCGAGCACTGAGCACCCAGCACCCCGAGCACTGAGCACCCAGCACCCTGAGCACTGAGCACCCAGCACCCTGAGCACTGAGCACCCAGCACCCTGAGTACTGAGCACCCAGCACCCTGAGTACTGAGCACCCAGCACCGTGAGAACTGAGCACTCAGCACCCTGAGTACTGAGCACCGAGCACCCTGAGCACTGAGCACCCAGCACCCTGAGCACTGAGCACCCTGAGGACTGAGCACCCAGCACCCTGAGCACTGAGCACCGATCACCCTGAGCACTGAGCACCCAGCACCCCGAGCACTGAGCACCCAGCACCCTGAGTACTGAGCACCCAGCAGCCCGAGCACTGAGCACACGGCACCCTGAGTACTGAGCACCCTGAGTACTGAGCACTGAGCACCCAGCACCCTGAGGACTGAGTACCCAGCACCCTGATCACTGAGCACCCAGCACCCTGAGTACTGAGCACTGATCACCCTGAGCACTGAGCACCCAGCACCCCGAGCACTGAGCACCCAGCACCCTGAGTACTGAGCAGCCAGCACCCTGAGCACTGAGCACCCAGCACCCTGAGTACTGAGCACCCAGCACCCTGGGCACTGAGCACCCAGCACCCTGAGTACTGAGCACCGAGCACCCTGAGTACTGAGCACCCAGCACCCTGAGTACTGAGCACCCAGCACCCTGAGCACTGAGCACCCAGCACCCTGAGCACTGAGCACCCAGCACCCTGAGTACTGAGCACCCAGCACGCTGAGTACTGAACACCCAGCACCCTGAACACTGAGCACTGAGCACCCAGCACCCTGAGCACTGAGCACCCAGCACCATGAGCATGGAGCACCCCGAAGACTGAGCACCCAGCACCATGAGCACTGAGCACCCAGCACCTTGAGTACTGAGCACCGAGCACCTCGAGCACTGAGCACCCTGAGTACTGAGCACCCAGCACCCCTATCACTGAGCACCCTGCACCCTGAGCACTGAGCACCCAGCACCCTGAGCACTGAGCACCCAGCACCCTGAGTACTGAGCACCCAGCACGCTGAGTACTGAGCACCCAGCACCTCGAGCACTGAGCAACCAGCACCCTGAGCACGGTGCACCCCGAGGACTGAGCACCCAGCACCCTGAGCACTGAGCACCCAGCACCTTGAGTACTGAGCACCGAGCACCCCGAGCACTGAACACCCAGCACCCTGAGTATTGAGCACCCAGCACCCTGAGCACTGAGCACCCAGCACCCTGAGCACTGAGCACGCAGCACCCCGAGCACTGAGCACCCAGCACCCTGAGTTCTGAGCACCCAGCACCCTGAGTACTGAGCACCCAGCACCCTGAGTACTGAGCACCCAGCACCCTGAGCACTGAGCACCCAGCACCCTGAGTACTGATCACCCAGCACCCTGAGTACTGAGCAACCAGCACCCTGAGCACTGAGAACCCAGCACCCTGAGCACTGAGCACTGAGCACCCAGCACCCCGAGCACTGAGCACCCAGCACCCCGAGCACTGAGCACCCAGCACCCTGAGCACTGAGCACCCAGCACCCTGAGCACTGAGCACCCAGCACCCTGAGTACTGAGCACCCAGCACCCTGAGTACTGAGCACACAGCACCGTGAGAACTGAGCACTCAGCACCCTGAGTACTGAGCACCGAGCACCCCGAGCACTGAGCACCCAGCACCCTGAGCACTGAGCACCCTGAGGACTGAGCACCCAGCACCCTGAGCACTGAGCACCGATCACCCTGAGCACTGAGCACCCAGCACCCCGAGCACTGAGCACCCAGCACCCTGAGCACTGAGCACCCAGCACCCTGAGTACTGAGAACCGAGCACCCTGAGTACTGAGCACCCAGCACCCTGAGTACTGAGCCCCCAGCACCCTGAGTACTGAGCACCCAGCACCCCGATCACTGAGCACCCAGCGCCTCGAGAATGAGCACACAGCACCCTGAGTACTGAGCACCCAGCACCCTGAGTACTGAGCACTAAGCACCCAGAGCACTGAGCAACCAGCACCCCGAGCACGGAGCACCCAGGACCCCGAGCACTGAGTACTGAGCACCCAGCACCCTGACTACTGAGCACCGAGCTCCCCGAGCACTGAGCACCCACCACCCTGAGTACTGAGCACCCAGCAACCTGAGCACTGAGCACAAAGCACGCTGAGTACTGAGCACCCTGAGTACTGAGCACCGAGGACCCTGAGCACTGAGCACCCAGCACCCCGAGCACTGAGCACCCAGCACCCCGAGAATGGGCACCCAGCACCCTGAGTACTGAGATCCGAGCACCCTGTGTACTGAGCACCCAGCACCCTGAGTACTGAGCACCCAGCACCAAGAGTACTGAGCAGCAAGCACCCCGAGCACTGAGCACCCAGCACCCTGAGCACTGAGCACCCAGCACCCTGAGCACTGAGCACCCAGCACCCAGAGCACTGAGCACCCAGCACCCTGCGCACTGAGCACCCAGCACCCTGAGTACTGAGCAGCGAGCACCCTGAGTACTGAGCACCCAGCACCCTGAGTATTGAGCACCAAGCACCCTGAGTACTGAGCACCGAGCACCCCGAGTACTGAGCACCCAGCACCCTGAGAACTCAGCACTCAGCACCCCGAGCACTGAGCACCCAGCACCCTGAGTACTGAGCTCCCAGTACCCCGAGCACTGAGCACCCAGCACCCTGAGTACTGAGCACCCTGAGTACTGAGCACCGATCACCCTGAGCACTGAGCACCCAGCACCCTGAGTATTGAGCACCCAGCACCCTGAGCACTGAGCACCCAGCACCCTGAGCACTGAGCACGCAGCACCTCGAGCACTGAGCACCCAGCACCCTGAGTACTGAGCACCCAGCACCCTGAGTACTGTGCACCCAGCACCCTGAGTACTGAGCACCCAGCACCCTGAGCACTGAGCACCCAGCCCACTGAGTACTGAGCACCGAACACCCTTAGTACTGAGCAACCAGCACCCTTAGCACTGAGCACCCAGCACCCTGAGCACTGAGCACTGAGCACCCAGCACCCCGAGCACTGAGCACCCAGCACCCCGAGCACTGAGCACCCAGCACCCTGAGCACTGAGCACCCAGCACCCTGAGCACTGAGCACCCAGCACCCTGAGTACTGAGCACCCAGCACCCTGAGTACTGAGCACCCAGCACCGTGAGAACTGAGCACTCAGCACCCTGAGTACTGAGCACCGAGCACCCTGAGCACTGAGCACCCAGCACCCTGAGCACTGAGCACCCTGAGGACTGAGCACCCAGCACCCTGAGCACTGAGCACCGATCACCCTGAGCACTGAGCACCCAGCACCCTGAGCACTGAGCACCCAGCACCCTGAGTACTGAGCACCCAGCAGCCCGAGCACTGAGCACCCGGCACCCTGAGTACTGAGCACCCTGAGTACTGAGCACTGAGCACCCAGCACCCTGAGGACTGAGTACCCAGCACCCTGAGCACTGAGCACCCAGCACCCTGAGTACTGAGCACTGATCACCCTGAGCACTGAGCACCCAGCACCCCGAGCACTGAGCACCCAGCACCCTGAGTACTGAGCAGCCAGCACCCTGAGCACTGAGCAACCAGCACCCTGAGTACTGAGCACCCAGCACCCTGAGTACTGAGCACCCAGCACCCTGGGCACTGAGCACCCAGCACCCTGAGTACTGAGCACCGAGCACCCTGAGTACTGAGCACCCAGCACCCTGAGTACTGAGCACCCAGCACCCTGAGCACTGAGCACCCAGCACCCTGAGCACTGAGCACCCAGCACCCTGAGTACTGAGCACCCAGCACGCTGAGTACTGAACACCCAGCACCCTGAACACTGAGCACTGAGCACCCAGCACCCTGAGCACTGAGCACCCAGCACCATGAGCATGGAGCACCCCGAGGACTGAGCACCCAGCACCATGAGCACTGAGCACCCAGCACCTTGAGTACTGAGCACCGAGCACCTCGAGCACTGAGCACCCTGAGTACTGAGCACCCAGCACCCCTATAACTGAGCACCCTGCACCCTGAGCACTGAGCACCCAGCACCCTGAGCACTGAGCACCCAGCACCCTGAGTACTGAGCACCCAGCACGCTGAGTACTGAGCACCCAGCACCTCGAGCACTGAGCAACCAGCACCCTGAGCACGGTGCACCCCGAGGACTGAGCACCCAGCACCTTGAGTACTGAGCACCGAGCACCTCGAGCACTAAGCACCCAGCACCCTGAGTACTGAGCACCCAGCACACTGAGCACCCAGCACCCTGAGTACTGAGCACCCAGCACCTCGAGCACTGAGCACCCAGGACCCTGAGTACTGAGCACCCAACACCCAGAGTACTGAGCACCCAGCACCCTGAGCACTGAGCACCCAGCAACCTGTGTACTGAGCACCCAGCACCCTGAGTACTGAACACCCAGCACCCTGAGCACTGAGCACTGAGCACCCTGAGCACTGAGTACTGAGCACTGAGCACCCTGAGCACTGAGCACCCAGCACCCCGAGTACTGAGCACCCAGCACACCGAGCACTGAGCACCCAGCGCCCCGAGCACTGAGCACCCAGCACCCCGAGCACTGAGCACTGAGCACCCTGAGCACTGAGCACCCAGCACCCCGAGTACTGAGCACTGAGCACCCTGAGTACTGAGCACCAAGCACCCCGAGTACTGAGCACTGAGCACCCTGAATACTGAGCACCCAGCACCCTGAGCACTGAGCACCCAGCACCCTGAGTACTGAGCACTGAGAACCCAGCACCCGGAGCACTGAGCACCCAGCACCCTGAGTACTGAGCACCAAGCACCCTGATCACTGAGCAGGGAGCACCCCGCGGACTGAGCACCCAGCACCCTGAGCACTGAGCACCCAGCACCTTGAGTACTGAGCACCGAGCACCCCGACCACTGAACACCCAGCACCCTGAGTATTGAGCACCCACCACCCTGAGCACTGAGCACAAAGCACCCTGAGCACTGAGCACGCAGCACCCCGAGCACTGAGCACCCAGCACCCTGAGTAATGAGCACCCAGCACACTGAGTACTGAGCACCCAGCACCCTGAGTACTGAGCACCCAGCAACCTGAGCACTGAGCACCCAGCACCCTGAGTACTGAGCACCCAGCACCCTGAGTACTGAGCGACCAGCTCCCTGAGCACTGAGCACCCAGCACACTGAGCACTGAGCACTGAGCACCCAGCTCCCCGAGCACTGAGCACACAGCACCCCGAGCACTGAGCACCCAGCACCCTGAGCACTGAGCACCCAGCACCCTGAGCACTGAGCACCCAGCACCCTGAGTACTGAGCACCCAGCACCCTGAGTACTGAGCACCCAGCACCCTGAGTACTGAGCACTAAGCACCCAGAGCACTGAGCAACCAGCACCCCGATCACGGAGCACCCAGGACCCCGAGCACTGAGTACTGAGCACCCAGCACCCTGAGTACTGAGCACCGAGCTCCCCGAGCACTGAGCACCCACCACCCTGAGTACTGAGCACCCAGCAACCTGAGCACTGAGCACAAAGCACGCTGAGTACTGAGCACCCTGAGTACTGAGCACCGAGGACCCTGAGCACTGAGCACCCAGCACCCCGGCACTGAGCACCCAGCACCCCGAGAATGGGCACCCAGCACCCTGAGTACTGAGAACCGAGCACCCTGTGTACTGAGCACCCAGCACCCTGAGTACTGAGCACCCAGCACCAAGAGTACTGAGCAGCAAGCACCCCGAGCACTGAGCACCCAGCACCCTGAGCACTGAGCACCCAGCACCCTGAGCACTGAGCACCCAGCACCCAGAGCACTGAGCACCCAGCACCCTGCGCACTGAGCACCCAGCACCCTGAGTACTGAGCAGCGAGCACCCTGAGTACTGAGCACCCAGCACCCTGAGTATTGAGCACCCAGCACCCTGAGTACTGAGCACCGAGCACCCCGAGTACTGAGCACCCAGCACCCTGAGAACTCAGCACTCAGCACCCCGAGCACTGAGCACCCAGCACCCTGAGTACTGAGCTCCCAGTACCCCGAGCACTGAGCACCCAGCACCCTGAGTACTGAGCACCCTGAGTACTGAGCACCGATCACCCTGAGCACTGAGCAGCCAGCACCCTGAGTATTGAGCACCCAGCACCCTGAGCACTGAGCAAACAGCACCCTGAGCACTGAGCACGCAGCACCTCGAGCACTGAGCACCCAGCACCCTGAGTACTGAGCACCCAGCACCGAGTACTGTGCACCCAGCACCCTGAGTACTGAGCACCCAGCACCCTGAGCACTGAGCACCCAGCACACTGAGTACTGAGCACCGAACACCCTTAGTATTGAGCAACCAGCACCCTTAGCACTGAGCACCCAGCACCCTGAGCACTGAGCACTGAGCACCCAGCACCCCGAGCACTGAGCACCCAGCACCCCGAGCACTGAGCACCCAGCACCCAGCACCCTGAGCACTGAGCACCCAGCACCCTGAGCACTGAGCACCCAGCACCCTGAGTACTGAGCACCCAGCACAATGAGTACTGAGCACCCAGCACCCCGAGCACTGAGCACCCAGCACCCTGAGCACTGAGCACCGATCACCCTGAGCACTGAGCACCCAGCACCCCGAGCACTGAGCACCCAGCACCCTGAGTACTGAGCACCCAGCAGCCCGAGCACTGAGCACCCGGCACCCTGAGTACTGAGCACCCTGAGTACTGAGCACTGAGCACCCAGCACCCTGAGGACTGAGTACCCAGCACCCTGAGCACTGAGCACCCAGCACCCTGAGTACTGAGCACTGATCACCCTGAGCACTGAGCACCCAGCACCCCTAGCACTGAGCACCCAGCACCCTGAGTACTGAGCAGCCAGCACCCTGAGTACTGAGCACCCAGCACCCTGGGCACTGAGCACCCAGCACCCTGAGTACTGAGCACCGAGCACCCTGAGTACTGAGCACCCAGCACCCTGAGAACTGAGCACCCAGCACCCTGAGCACTGAGCACCCAGCACCCTGAGCACTGAGCACCCAGCACCCTGAGTACTGAGCACCCAGCACGCTGAGTACTGAACACTCAGCACCCTGAGCACTGAGCACTGAGCACCCAGCACCCTGAGCACTGAGCACCCAGCACCCTGAGCATGGAGCACCCCGAGGACTGAGCACCCAGCACCATGAGCACTGAGCACCCAGCACCTTGATTACTGAGCACCGAGCACCTCGAGCACTGAGCACCCTGAGTACTGAGCACCCAGCACCCCTATCACTGAGCACCCTGCACCCTGAGCACTGAGCACCCAGCACCCTGAGCACTGAGCACCCAGCACCCTGAGTACTGAGCACCCAGCACGCTGAGTACTGAGCACCCAGCACCTCGAGCACTGAGCAACCAGCACCCTGAGCACGGTGCACCCCGAGGACTGAGCACCCAGCACCTTGAGTACTGAGCACCGAGCACCTCGAGCACTAAGCACCCAGCACCCTGAGTACTGAGCACCCAGCACACTGAGAACTGAGCACCCAGCACCCTGAGCACTGAGCACCCAGCACCCCGAGCACTGAGCACCCAGCACCCTGAGTACTGAGCACCCAACACCCAGAGTACTGAGCACCCAGCACCGTGAGCACTGAGCACCCAGCAACCTGTGTACTGAGCACCCAGCACCCTGAGTACTGAACACCCAGCACCCTGAGCACTGAGCACTGAGCACCCTGAGCACTGAGTACTGAGCACTGAGCACCCTGAGCACTGAGCACCCAGCACCCCGAGTACTGAGCACCCAGCACCCCGAGCACTGAGCACCCAGCGCCCCGAGCACTGAGCACCCAGCACCCCGAGCACTGAGCACTGAGCACCCTGAGCACTGAGCACCCAGCACCCCGAGTACTGAGCACTGAGCACCCTGAGTACTGAGCACCAAGCACCCCGAGTACTGAGCACTGAGCACCCTGAATACTGAGCACCCAGCACCCTGAGCACTGAGCACCCAGCACCCTGAGTACTGAGCACTGAGAACCCAGCACCCCGTGCACTGAGCACCCAGCACCCTGAGTACTGAGCACCAAGCACCCTGATCACTGAGCACGGAGCACCCCGCGGACTGAGCACCCAGCACCCTGAGCACTGAGCATCCAGCACCTTGAGTACTGAGCACCGAGCACCCCGAGCACTGAACACCCAACACCCTGAGTATTGAGCACCCAGCACCCTGAGCACTGAGCACAAAGCACCCTGAGCACTGAGCACGCAGCACCCCGAGCACTGAGCACCCAGCACCATGAGTAATGAGCACCCAGCACCCTGAGTACTGAGCACCCAGCACCCTGAGTACTGAGCACCCAGCACCCTGAGCACTGAGCACCCAGCACCCTGAGTACTGAGCACCCAGCACCCTGAGTACTGAGCAACCAGCACCCTGAGCACTGAGCACCCAGCACCCTGAGCACTGAGCACTGAGCACCCAGCTCCCCGAGCACTGAGCACACAGCACCCCGAGCACTGAGCACCCAGCACCCTGAGCACTGAGCACCCAGCACCCTGAGCACTGAGCACCCAGCACCCTGAGTACTGAGCACCCAGCACCCTGAGTACTGAGCACCCAGCACCGTGAGAACTGAGCACTCAGCACCCTGAGTACTGAGCACCGAGCACCCCGAGCACTGAGCACCCAGCACCCTGAGCACTGAGCACCCTGAGGACTGAGCACCCAGCACCCTGAGCACTGAGCACCGATCACCCTGAGCACTGAGCACCCAACACCCCGAGCACTGAGCACCCAGCACCCTGAGCACTGAGCACCCAGCACCCTGAGCACGGAGCACCCCGACCACTGAGCAACCAGACCCCTGAGTACTGAGCCCCCAGCACCCTGAATACTGAGCACCCAGCACCCCGATCACTGAGCACCCAGCACCCCGAGAATGAGCACACAGCACCCTGAGTACTGAGCACCCAGCACCCTGAGTACTGAGCACTAAGCACCCAGAGAACTGAGCAACCAGCACCCCGAGCACGGAGCACCCAGGACCCCGAGCACTGAGTACTGAGCACCCAGCACCCTGAGTACTGAGCACCGAGCTCCCCGAGCACTGAGCACCCACCACCCTGAGTACTGAGTACCCAGCAACCTGAGCACTGAGCACAAAGCACGCTGAGTACTGAGCACCCTGAGTACTGAGCACCGAGGACCCTGAGCACTGAGCACCCAGCACCCCGAGCACTGAGCACCCAGCACCCCGAGAATGGGCACCCAGCACCCTGAGTACTGAGAACCGAGCACCCTGAGTACTGAGCACCCAGCACACTGAGTACTGAGCACCCAGCACCAAGAGTACTGAGCAGCAAGCACCCCGAGCACTGAGCACCCAGCACACTGAGTAATGAGCACCCAGCACGCTGAGCACTGAGCACCCAGCAACCCGAGCACTGAGCACCCTGAATACTGAGCACCCAGCACCCTGAGTACTGTGCACTAAGCACCCAGAGCGCTGAGCACCCAGGACACCGAATACTGAGTACTGAGCACCCAGCACCCTGAGTACTGAGCACCGAGCTCCCCTAGCACTGAGCACCCTGAGTACAGAGCACACATCACCCTGAGTACTGAGCACCCAGCATCCTGTGCACTGAGCACCCAGCACCCTGAGTACTGAGCACCCAGCACCCCGAGCACTGAGCACCCAGCACCCTGAGTACTGAGCACCCAGCACCATGAGTACTGAGCAACCCGAGCACTGAGCACCCAGCACCCTGAGTACTTAGCACCCAGCACCAAAAGTACTGAGCACCGAACATCCTGAGCACAGAGCACCGAGCACCCCGAGCACTGAGCACCCAGCACACTGAGTACTGAGCACCCAGCACCCTGAGCACTGAGCACCCAGCACCCTGAGCACTGAGCAACCAGCACCCCGAGCACGGAGCACCCAGGACCCCAAGCACTGAGTACTGAGCACCCAGCACCCTGAGTACTGAGCACCGAGCTCCCCGAGCACTGAGCACCCAGCACACTGAGCACTGAGCACCCAGCACCCTGAGCACTGAGCACCCAGCACGCTGAGTACTGAACACCCAGCACCCTGAACACTGAGCACTGAGCACCCAGCACCCTGAGCACTGAGCACCCAGCACCATGAGCATGGAGCACCCCGAGGACTGAGCACCCAGCACCATGAGCACTGAGCACCCAGCACCTTGAGTACTGAGCACCGAGCACCTCGAGCACTGAGCACCCTGAGTACTGAGCACCCAGCACCCCTATAACTGAGCACCCTGCACCCTGAGCACTGAGCACCCAGCACCCTGAGCACTGAGCACCCAGCACCCTGAGTACTGAGCACCCAGCACGCTGAGTACTGAGCACCCAGCACCTCGAGCACTGAGCAACCAGCACCCTGAGCACGGTGCACCCCGAGGACTGAGCACCCAGCACCTTGAGTACTGAGCACCGAGCACCTCGAGCACTAAGCACCCAGCACCCTGAGTACTGAGCACCCAGCACACTGAGCACCCAGCACCCTGAGTACTGAGCACCCAGCACCTCGAGCACTGAGCACCCAGGACCCTGAGTACTGAGCACCCAACACCCAGAGTACTGAGCACCCAGCACCCTGAGCACTGAGCACCCAGCAACCTGTGTACTGAGCACCCAGCACCCTGAGTACTGAACACCCAGCACCCTGAGCACTGAGCACTGAGCACCCTGAGCACTGAGTACTGAGCACTGAGCACCCTGAGCACTGAGCACCCAGCACCCCGAGTACTGAGCACCCAGCACACCGAGCACTGAGCACCCAGCGCCCCGAGCACTGAGCACCCAGCACCCCGAGCACTGAGCACTGAGCACCCTGAGCACTGAGCACCCAGCACCCCGAGTACTGAGCACTGAGCACCCTGAGTACTGAGCACCAAGCACCCCGAGTACTGAGCACTGAGCACCCTGAATACTGAGCACCCAGCACCCTGAGCACTGAGCACCCAGCACCCTGAGTACTGAGCACTGAGAACCCAGCACCCGGAGCACTGAGCACCCAGCACCCTGAGTACTGAGCACCAAGCACCCTGATCACTGAGCAGGGAGCACCCCGCGGACTGAGCACCCAGCACCCTGAGCACTGAGCACCCAGCACCTTGAGTACTGAGCACCGAGCACCCCGACCACTGAACACCCAGCACCCTGAGTATTGAGCACCCACCACCCTGAGCACTGAGCACAAAGCACCCTGAGCACTGAGCACGCAGCACCCCGAGCACTGAGCACCCAGCACCCTGAGTAATGAGCACCCAGCACACTGAGTACTGAGCACCCAGCACCCTGAGTACTGAGCACCCAGCAACCTGAGCACTGAGCACCCAGCACCCTGAGTACTGAGCACCCAGCACCCTGAGTACTGAGCGACCAGCTCCCTGAGCACTGAGCACCCAGCACACTGAGCACTGAGCACTGAGCACCCAGCTCCCCGAGCACTGAGCACACAGCACCCCGAGCACTGAGCACCCAGCACCCTGAGCACTGAGCACCCAGCACCCTGAGCACTGAGCACCCAGCACCCTGAGTACTGAGCACCCAGCACCCTGAGTACTGAGCACCCAGCACCCTGAGTACTGAGCACTAAGCACCCAGAGCACTGAGCAACCAGCACCCCGATCACGGAGCACCCAGGACCCCGAGCACTGAGTACTGAGCACCCAGCACCCTGAGTACTGAGCACCGAGCTCCCCGAGCACTGAGCACCCACCACCCTGAGTACTGAGCACCCAGCAACCTGAGCACTGAGCACAAAGCACGCTGAGTACTGAGCACCCTGAGTACTGAGCACCGAGGACCCTGAGCACTGAGCACCCAGCACCCCGGCACTGAGCACCCAGCACCCCGAGAATGGGCACCCAGCACCCTGAGTACTGAGAACCGAGCACCCTGTGTACTGAGCACCCAGCACCCTGAGTACTGAGCACCCAGCACCAAGAGTACTGAGCAGCAAGCACCCCGAGCACTGAGCACCCAGCACCCTGAGCACTGAGCACCCAGCACCCTGAGCACTGAGCACCCAGCACCCAGAGCACTGAGCACCCAGCACCCTGCGCACTGAGCACCCAGCACCCTGAGTACTGAGCAGCGAGCACCCTGAGTACTGAGCACCCAGCACCCTGAGTATTGAGCACCCAGCACCCTGAGTACTGAGCACCGAGCACCCCGAGTACTGAGCACCCAGCACCCTGAGAACTCAGCACTCAGCACCCCGAGCACTGAGCACCCAGCACCCTGAGTACTGAGCTCCCAGTACCCCGAGCACTGAGCACCCAGCACCCTGAGTACTGAGCACCCTGAGTACTGAGCACCGATCACCCTGAGCACTGAGCAGCCAGCACCCTGAGTATTGAGCACCCAGCACCCTGAGCACTGAGCAAACAGCACCCTGAGCACTGAGCACGCAGCACCTCGAGCACTGAGCACCCAGCACCCTGAGTACTGAGCACCCAGCACCGAGTACTGTGCACCCAGCACCCTGAGTACTGAGCACCCAGCACCCTGAGCACTGAGCACCCAGCACACTGAGTACTGAGCACCGAACACCCTTAGTATTGAGCAACCAGCACCCTTAGCACTGAGCACCCAGCACCCTGAGCACTGAGCACTGAGCACCCAGCACCCCGAGCACTGAGCACCCAGCACCCCGAGCACTGAGCACCCAGCACCCAGCACCCTGAGCACTGAGCACCCAGCACCCTGAGCACTGAGCACCCAGCACCCTGAGTACTGAGCACCCAGCACAATGAGTACTGAGCACCCAGCACCCCGAGCACTGAGCACCCAGCACCCTGAGCACTGAGCACCGATCACCCTGAGCACTGAGCACCCAGCACCCCGAGCACTGAGCACCCAGCACCCTGAGTACTGAGCACCCAGCAGCCCGAGCACTGAGCACCCGGCACCCTGAGTACTGAGCACCCTGAGTACTGAGCACTGAGCACCCAGCACCCTGAGGACTGAGTACCCAGCACCCTGAGCACTGAGCACCCAGCACCCTGAGTACTGAGCACTGATCACCCTGAGCACTGAGCACCCAGCACCCCTAGCACTGAGCACCCAGCACCCTGAGTACTGAGCAGCCAGCACCCTGAGTACTGAGCACCCAGCACCCTGGGCACTGAGCACCCAGCACCCTGAGTACTGAGCACCGAGCACCCTGAGTACTGAGCACCCAGCACCCTGAGAACTGAGCACCCAGCACCCTGAGCACTGAGCACCCAGCACCCTGAGCACTGAGCACCCAGCACCCTGAGTACTGAGCACCCAGCACGCTGAGTACTGAACACTCAGCACCCTGAGCACTGAGCACTGAGCACCCAGCACCCTGAGCACTGAGCACCCAGCACCCTGAGCATGGAGCACCCCGAGGACTGAGCACCCAGCACCATGAGCACTGAGCACCCAGCACCTTGATTACTGAGCACCGAGCACCTCGAGCACTGAGCACCCTGAGTACTGAGCACCCAGCACCCCTATCACTGAGCACCCTGCACCCTGAGCACTGAGCACCCAGCACCCTGAGCACTGAGCACCCAGCACCCTGAGTACTGAGCACCCAGCACGCTGAGTACTGAGCACCCAGCACCTCGAGCACTGAGCAACCAGCACCCTGAGCACGGTGCACCCCGAGGACTGAGCACCCAGCACCTTGAGTACTGAGCACCGAGCACCTCGAGCACTAAGCACCCAGCACCCTGAGTACTGAGCACCCAGCACACTGAGAACTGAGCACCCAGCACCCTGAGCACTGAGCACCCAGCACCCCGAGCACTGAGCACCCAGCACCCTGAGTACTGAGCACCCAACACCCAGAGTACTGAGCACCCAGCACCGTGAGCACTGAGCACCCAGCAACCTGTGTACTGAGCACCCAGCACCCTGAGTACTGAACACCCAGCACCCTGAGCACTGAGCACTGAGCACCCTGAGCACTGAGTACTGAGCACTGAGCACCCTGAGCACTGAGCACCCAGCACCCCGAGTACTGAGCACCCAGCACCCCGAGCACTGAGCACCCAGCGCCCCGAGCACTGAGCACCCAGCACCCCGAGCACTGAGCACTGAGCACCCTGAGCACTGAGCACCCAGCACCCCGAGTACTGAGCACTGAGCACCCTGAGTACTGAGCACCAAGCACCCCGAGTACTGAGCACTGAGCACCCTGAATACTGAGCACCCAGCACCCTGAGCACTGAGCACCCAGCACCCTGAGTACTGAGCACTGAGAACCCAGCACCCCGTGCACTGAGCACCCAGCACCCTGAGTACTGAGCACCAAGCACCCTGATCACTGAGCACGGAGCACCCCGCGGACTGAGCACCCAGCACCCTGAGCACTGAGCATCCAGCACCTTGAGTACTGAGCACCGAGCACCCCGAGCACTGAACACCCAACACCCTGAGTATTGAGCACCCAGCACCCTGAGCACTGAGCACAAAGCACCCTGAGCACTGAGCACGCAGCACCCCGAGCACTGAGCACCCAGCACCATGAGTAATGAGCACCCAGCACCCTGAGTACTGAGCACCCAGCACCCTGAGTACTGAGCACCCAGCACCCTGAGCACTGAGCACCCAGCACCCTGAGTACTGAGCACCCAGCACCCTGAGTACTGAGCAACCAGCACCCTGAGCACTGAGCACCCAGCACCCTGAGCACTGAGCACTGAGCACCCAGCTCCCCGAGCACTGAGCACACAGCACCCCGAGCACTGAGCACCCAGCACCCTGAGCACTGAGCACCCAGCACCCTGAGCACTGAGCACCCAGCACCCTGAGTACTGAGCACCCAGCACCCTGAGTACTGAGCACCCAGCACCGTGAGAACTGAGCACTCAGCACCCTGAGTACTGAGCACCGAGCACCCCGAGCACTGAGCACCCAGCACCCTGAGCACTGAGCACCCTGAGGACTGAGCACCCAGCACCCTGAGCACTGAGCACCGATCACCCTGAGCACTGAGCACCCAACACCCCGAGCACTGAGCACCCAGCACCCTGAGCACTGAGCACCCAGCACCCTGAGCACGGAGCACCCCGACCACTGAGCAACCAGACCCCTGAGTACTGAGCCCCCAGCACCCTGAATACTGAGCACCCAGCACCCCGATCACTGAGCACCCAGCACCCCGAGAATGAGCACACAGCACCCTGAGTACTGAGCACCCAGCACCCTGAGTACTGAGCACTAAGCACCCAGAGAACTGAGCAACCAGCACCCCGAGCACGGAGCACCCAGGACCCCGAGCACTGAGTACTGAGCACCCAGCACCCTGAGTACTGAGCACCGAGCTCCCCGAGCACTGAGCACCCACCACCCTGAGTACTGAGTACCCAGCAACCTGAGCACTGAGCACAAAGCACGCTGAGTACTGAGCACCCTGAGTACTGAGCACCGAGGACCCTGAGCACTGAGCACCCAGCACCCCGAGCACTGAGCACCCAGCACCCCGAGAATGGGCACCCAGCACCCTGAGTACTGAGAACCGAGCACCCTGAGTACTGAGCACCCAGCACACTGAGTACTGAGCACCCAGCACCAAGAGTACTGAGCAGCAAGCACCCCGAGCACTGAGCACCCAGCACACTGAGTAATGAGCACCCAGCACGCTGAGCACTGAGCACCCAGCAACCCGAGCACTGAGCACCCTGAATACTGAGCACCCAGCACCCTGAGTACTGTGCACTAAGCACCCAGAGCGCTGAGCACCCAGGACACCGAATACTGAGTACTGAGCACCCAGCACCCTGAGTACTGAGCACCGAGCTCCCCTAGCACTGAGCACCCTGAGTACAGAGCACACATCACCCTGAGTACTGAGCACCCAGCATCCTGTGCACTGAGCACCCAGCACCCTGAGTACTGAGCACCCAGCACCCCGAGCACTGAGCACCCAGCACCCTGAGTACTGAGCACCCAGCACCATGAGTACTGAGCAACCCGAGCACTGAGCACCCAGCACCCTGAGTACTTAGCACCCAGCACCAAAAGTACTGAGCACCGAACATCCTGAGCACAGAGCACCGAGCACCCCGAGCACTGAGCACCCAGCACACTGAGTACTGAGCACCCAGCACCCTGAGCACTGAGCACCCAGCACCCTGAGCACTGAGCAACCAGCACCCCGAGCACGGAGCACCCAGGACCCCAAGCACTGAGTACTGAGCACCCAGCACCCTGAGTACTGAGCACCGAGCTCCCCGAGCACTGAGCACCCAGCACACTGAGCACTGAGCACCCAGCACCCTGAGCACTGAGCACCCAGCACCCTGAGCACTGAGCACCCAGCACCCTGAGTACTGAGCACTGAGCACCCAGCAACCCGAGCACTGAGCACCCAGCACCCTGTGTACTGAGCACTGAGCACCCTGAGTACTAAGCACCCAGCACCCTGAGTACTGAGCACCCTGGACCCTGAGCACTGAGCACCCATCACCCCGATCACTGAGCACCCAGCACCCTGAGTACTGAGCACTGAGCAACCAGCACCCCGAGCACGGAGCACCCAGGACCCCAAGCACTGAGTACTGAGCACCCAGCACCCTGAGTACTGAGCACCGAGCTCCCCGAGCACTGAGCACCAAGCACACTGAGAACTGAGCACCCAGCACCCTGAGCACTGAGCACCCAGCACCCTGAGTACTGAGCACCCAGCACGCTGAGTACTGAGCACCCAGCACCCCGAGCACTGAGCACCCAGCACCCTGAGTACTGAGCACTGAGCACCCAGCACCCCGAGCACTGAGCACCCAGCACCCCGAGCACTGAGCACCCAGCACCCTGAGTACTGAGCACCCAGCACCCTGAGTAGTGAGCACCCAGCACCGTGAGAACTGAGCACTCAGCTCCCTGAGTACTGAGCACCGAGCACCCCGAGCACTGAGCACCCAGCACCCTGAGCACTGAGCACCCTGAGGACAGAGTACCCAGCACCCTGAGCACTGAGCACCCAGCACACTGAGTACTGAGCACTGATCACCCTGAGCACTGAGCACCCAGCACCCTGAGGACAGAGTACCCAGCACCCTGAGCACTGAGCACCCAGCACCCTGAGTACTGAGCACTGATCACCCTGAGCACTGAGCACACAGCACCCCGAGCACTGAGCACCCAGCACCCTGAGTACTGAGCAGCCAGCACCCTGAGCACTGAGCACCCAGCACCCTGAGTACTGAGCACCCAGCACCCTGAGTACTGAGCACCCAGCACCCTGGGCACTGAGCACCCAACACCCTGAGTACTGAGCACCGAGCACCCTGAGTACTGAGCACCCAGCACCCTGGGTACTGAGCACCCAGCACCCTGAGCACTGAGCACGCAGCACCCTGAGCACTGAGCACCCAGCACCCTGAGTACTGAGCACCCAGCACCCTGAGTACTGAACACCCAGCACCCTGAGCACTCTGCACTGAGCACCCAGCACCCCGAGTACTGAGCACCCAGCACCCTGAGTACTGAGCACCCAGCACCCCGAGCACTGAGCACCCGGCACCCTGAGTACTGAGCACCCTGAGTACTGGGCACTGAGCACCCAGCACCCTGAGGACTGAGTACCCAGCACCCTGAGCACTGATCACCCAGCACCCTGAGTACTGAGCACTGAGCACCCAGCAACCCGAGCACTGAGCACCCAGCACCCTGTGTACTGAGCACTGAGCACCCTGAGTACTAAGCACCCAGCACCCTGAGTACTGAGCACCCTGGACCCTGAGCACTGAGCACCCATCACCCCGATCACTGAGCACCCAGCACCCTGAGCACTGAGCACCCAGCACCCTGAGCACTGAGCACCAAGCACCCAGAGCACTGAGCACCCAGCACCCTGAGCACCGAGCACCCAGCACCCTGAGTACTGAGCAGCGAGCACCCTGAGTACTGAGCACCCAGCACACTGAGTACTGAGCACCCAGCACCCTGAGTACTGAGCACCGAGCACCCCGAGTACTGAGCACCCAGCACCCTGAGCACTCAGCACCCAGCACCCTGAGTACTGAGCTCCCAGCACCCAGAGCCCTGAGCACCCAGCAACCTGAGTACTGAGCACCCTGAGTTCTGAGCACCGATCACCCTGAGCACTGAGCACCCAGCACCCTGAGTATTTAGCACCCAGCACCCTGAGCACTGAGCACCCAGCACCCTGAGCACTGAGCACGCAGCACCCGGAGCACTGAGCACCCAGCACCCTGAGTACTGAGCACCCAGCACCCTGAGTACTGAGCACCCAGCACCCTGAGTACTGAGCACCCAGCACCCTGAGCACTGAGCACCCAGCACCCTGAGTACTGAGCACCCAGCACCCTGAGTACTGAGCAACCAGCACCCTGAGCACTGAGCACCCAGCACCCTGAGCACTAAGCACTGAGCACCCAGCACCCCGAGCACTGAGCACCCAGCACCCCGAGCACTGAGCACCCAGCACCCTGAGGACTGAGCACCCAGCACCCTGTGCACTGAGCACCCAGCACCCTGAGTACTGAGCACCCAGCACCCTGAGTACTGAGCACCCAGCACCCTGAGTACTGAGCACCCAGCACGCTGAGTACTGAGCACCCAGCACCCCGAGCACTGAGCACCCAGCACCCTGAGTACTGAGCACTGAGCAACCAGCACCCCGAGCACGGAGCACCCAGGACCCCAAGCACTGAGTACTGAGCACCCAGCACCCTGAGTACTGAGCAATGAGCTCCCCGAGCACTGAGCACCCAGCACACTGAGAACTGCGCACCCAGCACCCTGAGCACTGAGCACCCAGCACCCTGAGTACTGAGCACCCAGCACGCTGAGTACTGAGCACCCAGCACCCCGAGCACTGAGCACCCAGCACCCTGAGTACTGAGCACTGAGCACCCAGCACCCCGAGCACTGAGCACCCAGCACCCTGTGCACTGAGCACCCAGCACCCTGAGTACTGAGCACCCAGCACCCTGAGTAGTGAGCACCCAGCACCGTGAGAACTGAGCACTCAGCTCCCTGAGTACTGAGCACCGAGCACCCCGAGCACTGAGCACCCAGCACCCTGAGCACTGAGCACCCTGAGGACAGAGTACCCAGCACCCTGAGCACTGAGCACCCAGCACACTGAGTACTGAGCACTGATCACCCTGAGCACTGAGCACCCAGCACCCTGAGGACAGAGTACCCAGCACCCTGAGCACTGAGCACCCAGCACCCTGAGTACTGAGCACTGATCACCCTGAGCACTGAGCACACAGCACCCCGAGCACTGAGCACCCAGCACCCTGAGTACTGAGCAGCCAGCACCCTGAGCACTGAGCACCCAGCACTCTGAGTACTGAGCACCCAGCACCCTGAGTACTGAGCACCCAGCACCCTGGGCACTGAGCACCCAACACCCTGAGTACTGAGCACCGAGCACCCTGAGTACTGAGCACCCAGCACCCTGGGTACTGAGCACCCAGCACCCTGGGCACTGAGCACCCAGCACCCTGAGCACTGAGCACCCAGCACCCTGAGTACTGCGCACCCAGCACCCTGAGTACTGAACACCCAGCACCCTGAGCACTGAGCACTGAGCACCCAGCACCCTGAGCACTGAGCACCCAGCACCCTGAGCACGGAGCACCACGAGGACTGAGCACCCAGCACCCTGAGCACTGAGCACCCAGCACCTTGAGTACTGAGCACCGAGCACCTCGAGCTCTGAGCACCATGAGTACTGAGCACCCAGCACCCCGATCACTGAGCACCCTGCACCCTGAGCACTGAGCACCCAGCACCCTGAGCACCCAGCACCCTGAGTACTGAGCACCGAGCACCCTGAGTACTGAGCACCCAGCACCCTGATCACTGAGCACGGAGCACCCCGAGGACTGAGCACCCAGCACCCTGAGCACAGAGCACCCAGCACCTTGAGTACTGAGCACCGAGCACCCCGAGCACTGAGCACCCAGCACCCTGAGTATTGAGCACCCAGCACCCTGAGCACTGAGCACCCAG
Source organism: Microtus oregoni (assembly GCF_018167655.1). Classification (NCBI taxonomy): domain Eukaryota; kingdom Metazoa; phylum Chordata; class Mammalia; order Rodentia; family Cricetidae; genus Microtus; species Microtus oregoni. The sequence goes on from NW_024544557.1 coordinate 1,468,861, forward strand.
CACCCTGAGCACTGAGCACGCAGCACCCCGAGCACTGAGCACCCAGCACCCTGAGTACTGAGCACCCAGCACCTTGAGTACTGAGCACCCAGCACCCTGAGCACTGAGCACCCAGCACCCTGAGTACTGAGCACCCAGCACCCTGAGTACTGAGCAACCAGCACCCTGAGCACTGAGCACCCAGCACCCTGAGCACTGAGCACTGAGCACCCAGTACCCCGAGCACTGAGCACCCAGCACCCCGAGCACTGAGCACCCAGCACCCTGAGCACTGAGCACCCAGCACCCTGAGCACTGAGCACCCAGGACCCTGAGTACTGAGCACCCAGCACCCTGAGTACTGAGCGCCCAGCACTGTGAGAACTGAGCACTCAGCACCCTGAGTACTGAGCACCGAGCACCCCGAGCACTGAGCACCCAGCACCCTGAGCACTGAGCACCCTGAGGACTGAGCACCCAGCACCCTGAGCACTGAGCACCGATCACCCTGAGCACTGAGCACCCAGCACCCCGAGCACTGAGCACCCAGCACCCTGAGTACTGAGCACCCAGCACCCCGAGTACTGAGCACCCAGCACCCTGAGTACTGAGCACCCAGCACCCCGAGCACTGAGCACCCGGCACCCTGAGTACTGAGCACCCTGAGTACTGAGCACTGAGCACCCAGCACCCTGAGGACTGAGTACCCAGCACCCTGAGCACTGAGCACCCAGCACCCTGAGTACTGAGCACTGATCACCCTGAGCACTGAGCACCCAGCACCCCGAGCACTGAGCACCCAGCACCCTGAGAACTGAGCAGCCAGCACCCTGAGCACTGAGCACCCAGCACCCTGAGTACTGAGCACCCAGCACCCTGAGTACTGAGCACCCAGCACCCTGGGCACTGAGCACCCAGCACCCTGAGTACTGAGCACCGAGCACCCTGAGTACTGAGCACCCATCACCCTGAGTACTGAGCACCCAGCACCCTGAGCACTGAGCACCCAGCACCCTGAGCACTGAGCACCCAGCACCCTGAGTACTGAGCACCCAGCACCCTGAGTACTGAACACCCAGCACCCTGAGCACTGAGCACTGAGCACCCAGCACCCTGAGCACTGAGCACTGAGCACCCAGCACCCTGAGGACTGAGTACCCAGCACCCTGAGCACTGAGCACCCAGCACCCTGAGTACTGAGCACTGAGCACCCAGCAACCCGAGCACTGAGCACCCAGCACCCTGTGTACTGAGCACTGAGCACCCTGAGTACTAAGCACCCAGCACCCTGAGTACTGAGCACCCTGGACCCTGAGCACTGAGCACCCATCACCCCGATCACTGAGCACCCAGCACCCTGAGCACTGAGCACCCAGCACCCTGAGCACTGAGCACCAAGCACCCAGAGCACTGAGCACCCAGCACCCTGAGCACCGAGCACCCAGCACCCTGAGTACTGAGCAGCGAGCACCCTGAGTACTGAGCACCCAGCACACTGAGTACTGAGCACCCAGCACCCTGAGTACTGAGCACCGAGCACCCCGAGTACTGAGCACCCAGCACCCTGAGCACTCAGCACCCAGCACCCTGAGTACTGAGCTCCCAGCACCCAGAGCCCTGAGCACCCAGCAACCTGAGTACTGAGCACCCTGAGTTCTGAGCACCGATCACCCTGAGCACTGAGCACCCAGCACCCTGAGTATTTAGCACCCAGCACCCTGAGCACTGAGCACCCAGCACCCTGAGCACTGAGCACGCAGCACCCGGAGCACTGAGCACCCAGCACCCTGAGTACTGAGCACCCAGCACCCTGAGTACTGAGCACCCAGCACCCTGAGTACTGAGCACCCAGCACCCTGAGCACTGAGCACCCAGCACCCTGAGTACTGAGCACCCAGCACCCTGAGTACTGAGCAACCAGCACCCTGAGCACTGAGCACCCAGCACCCTGAGCACTAAGCACTGAGCACCCAGCACCCCGAGCACTGAGCACCCAGCACCCCGAGCACTGAGCACCCAGCACCCTGAGGACTGAGCACCCAGCACCCTGTGCACTGAGCACCCAGCACCCTGAGTACTGAGCACCCAGCACCCTGAGTACTGAGCACCCAGCACCCTGAGTACTGAGCACCCAGCACGCTGAGTACTGAGCACCCAGCACCCCGAGCACTGAGCACCCAGCACCCTGAGTACTGAGCACTGAGCAACCAGCACCCCGAGCACGGAGCACCCAGGACCCCAAGCACTGAGTACTGAGCACCCAGCACCCTGAGTACTGAGCAATGAGCTCCCCGAGCACTGAGCACCCAGCACACTGAGAACTGCGCACCCAGCACCCTGAGCACTGAGCACCCAGCACCCTGAGTACTGAGCACCCAGCACGCTGAGTACTGAGCACCCAGCACCCCGAGCACTGAGCACCCAGCACCCTGAGTACTGAGCACTGAGCACCCAGCACCCCGAGCACTGAGCACCCAGCACCCTGTGCACTGAGCACCCAGCACCCTGAGTACTGAGCACCCAGCACCCTGAGTAGTGAGCACCCAGCACCGTGAGAACTGAGCACTCAGCTCCCTGAGTACTGAGCACCGAGCACCCCGAGCACTGAGCACCCAGCACCCTGAGCACTGAGCACCCTGAGGACAGAGTACCCAGCACCCTGAGCACTGAGCACCCAGCACACTGAGTACTGAGCACTGATCACCCTGAGCACTGAGCACCCAGCACCCTGAGGACAGAGTACCCAGCACCCTGAGCACTGAGCACCCAGCACCCTGAGTACTGAGCACTGATCACCCTGAGCACTGAGCACACAGCACCCCGAGCACTGAGCACCCAGCACCCTGAGTACTGAGCAGCCAGCACCCTGAGCACTGAGCACCCAGCACTCTGAGTACTGAGCACCCAGCACCCTGAGTACTGAGCACCCAGCACCCTGGGCACTGAGCACCCAACACCCTGAGTACTGAGCACCGAGCACCCTGAGTACTGAGCACCCAGCACCCTGGGTACTGAGCACCCAGCACCCTGGGCACTGAGCACCCAGCACCCTGAGCACTGAGCACCCAGCACCCTGAGTACTGCGCACCCAGCACCCTGAGTACTGAACACCCAGCACCCTGAGCACTGAGCACTGAGCACCCAGCACCCTGAGCACTGAGCACCCAGCACCCTGAGCACGGAGCACCACGAGGACTGAGCACCCAGCACCCTGAGCACTGAGCACCCAGCACCTTGAGTACTGAGCACCGAGCACCTCGAGCTCTGAGCACCATGAGTACTGAGCACCCAGCACCCCGATCACTGAGCACCCTGCACCCTGAGCACTGAGCACCCAGCACCCTGAGCACCCAGCACCCTGAGTACTGAGCACCGAGCACCCTGAGTACTGAGCACCCAGCACCCTGATCACTGAGCACGGAGCACCCCGAGGACTGAGCACCCAGCACCCTGAGCACAGAGCACCCAGCACCTTGAGTACTGAGCACCGAGCACCCCGAGCACTGAGCACCCAGCACCCTGAGTATTGAGCACCCAGCACCCTGAGCACTGAGCACCCAGCACCCTGAGCACTGAGCACGCAGCACCCCGAGCACTGAGCACCCAGCACCCTGAGTACTGAGCACCCAGCACCTTGAGTACTGAGCACCCAGCACCCTGAGCACTGAGCACCCAGCACCCTGAGTACTGAGCTCCCAGCACCCTGAGTACTGAGCAACCAGCACCCTGAGCACTGAGCACCCAGCACCCTGAGCACTGAGCACTGAGCACCCAGTACCCCGAGCACTGAGCACCCAGCACCCCGAGCACTGAGCACCCAGCACCCTGAGCACTGAGCACCCAGCACCCTGAGCACTGAGCACCCAGGACCCTGAGTACTGAGCACCCAGCACCCTGAGTACTGAGCGCCCAGCACTGTGAGAACTGAGCACTCAGCACCCTGAGTACTGAGCACCGAGCACCCCGAGCACTGAGCACCCAGCACCCTGAGCACTGAGCACCCTGAGGACTGAGCACCCAGCACCCTGAGCACTGAGCACCGATCACCCTGAGCACTGAGCACCCAGCACCCCGAGCACTGAGCACCCAGCACCCTGAGTACTGAGCACCCAGCACCCCGAGTACTGAGCACCCAGCACCCTGAGTACTGAGCACCCAGCACCCCGAGCACTGAGCACCCGGCACCCTGAGTACTGAGCACCCTGAGTACTGAGCACTGAGCACCCAGCACCCTGAGGACTGAGTACCCAGCACCCTGAGCACTGAGCACCCAGCACCCTGAGTACTGAGCACTGATCACCCTGAGCACTGAGCACCCAGCACCCCGAGCACTGAGCACCCAGCACCCTGAGAACTGAGCAGCCAGCACCCTGAGCACTGAGCACCCAGCACCCTGAGTACTGAGCACCCAGCACCCTGAGTACTGAGCACCCAGCACCCTGGGCACTGAGCACCCAGCACCCTGAGTACTGAGCACCGAGCACCCTGAGTACTGAGCACCCATCACCCTGAGTACTGAGCACCCAGCACCCTGAGCACTGAGCACCCAGCACCCTGAGCACTGAGCACCCAGCACCCTGAGTACTGAGCACCCAGCACCCTGAGTACTGAACACCCAGCACCCTGAGCACTGAGCACTGAGCACCCAGCACCCTGAGCACTGAGCACTGAGCACCCAGCACCCTGAGCACTGAGCACCCAGCACCCCGAGCACTGAGCACCCAGCACCCTGAGCACCCAGCACCCTGAGCACTGAGCACCATGAGCACTGAGCACTGAGCACCCAGCACGCTGAGTACTGAGCACTGAGCACACAGCACCCTGAGTACTGAGCACCCAGCACACCGAGCACTGAGTACCCAGCGCCCCGAGCACTGAGCACCCAGCATCCCGAGCACTGAGCACCCAGCACCCTGAGTACTGAGCAACCAGCACCCTGAGCACTGAGCACCCAGCACCCTGAGCACTGAGCGCTGAGCAACCAGCACCCCGAGCACTGAGCACCCAGCACCCCGAGCACTGAGCACCCAGCACCCTGAGCACTGAGCACCCAGCACCCTGTGCACTGAGCACCCAGCACCCTGAGTACTGAGCACCCAGCACCCTGAGTACTGAGCACCCAGCACCCTGAATACTGAGCACCCAGCACGCTGAGTACTGAGCACCCAGCACCCCGAGCACTGAGGACCCAGCACCCTGAGTACTGAGCACTGAGCAACCAGCACCCCGAGCACGGAGCACCCAGGACCCCAAGCACTGAGTACAGAGCACCCAGCACCCTGAGTACTGAGCACCGAGCTCCCCGAGCACTGAGCACCCAGCACACTGAGAACTGAGCACCCAGCACCCTGAGCACTGAGCACCCAGCACCCTGAGTACTGAGCACCCAGCACGCTGAGTACTGAGCACCCAGCACCCCGAGCACTGAGCACCCAGCACCCTGAGTACTGAGCACTGAGCACCCAGCACCCCGAGCACTGAGCACCCAGCACCCTGTGCACTGAGCACCCAGCACCCTGAGTACTGAGCACCCAGCACCCTGAGTAGTGAGCACCCAGCACCGTGAGAACTGAGCACTCAGCTCCCTGAGTACTGAGCACCGAGCACCCCGAGCACTGAGCACCCAGCACCCTGAGCACTGAGCACCCTGAGGACAGAGTACCCAGCACCCTGAGCACTGAGCACCCAGCACACTGAGTACTGAGCACTGATCACCCTGAGCACTGAGCACCCAGCACCCTGAGGACAGAGTACCCAGCACCCTGAGCACTGAGCACCCAGCACCCTGAGTACTGAGCACTGATCACCCTGAGCACTGAGCACACAGCACCCCGAGCACTGAGCACCCAGCACCCTGAGTACTGAGCAGCCAGCACCCTGAGCACTGAGCACCCAGCACCCTGAGTACTGAGCACCCAGCACCCTGAGTACTGAGCACCCAGCACCCTGGGCACTGAGCACCCAACACCCTGAGTACTGAGCACCGAGCACCCTGAGTACTGAGCACCCAGCACCCTGGGTACTGAGCACCCAGCACCCTGAGCACTGAGCACCCAGCAGCCTGAGCACTGAGCACCCAGCACCCTGAGTACTGAGCACCCAGCACCCTGAGTACTGAACACCCAGCACCCTGAGCACTGAGCACTGAGCACCCAGCACCCTGAGCACTGAGCACCCAGCACCCTGAGCACGGAGCACCACGAGGACTGAGCACCCAGCACCCTGAGCACTGAGCACCCAGCACCTTGAGTACTGAGCACCGAGCACCTCGAGCACTGAGCACCATGAGTACTGAGCACCCAGCACCCCGATCACTGAGCACCCTGCACCCTGAGCACTGAGCACCCAGCACCCTGAGCACCCAGCACCCTGAGTACTGAGCACCCAGCACGCTGAGTACTGAGCACCCAGCACCCCGAGCACTGAGCAACCAGCACCGTGAGCACGGAGCACCCCGAGGACTGAGCACCCAGCACCTTGAGTACTGAGCACCGTGCACCTCGAGCACTAAGCACCCAGCACCCTGAGTACTGAGCACCCAGCACCATGAGCACTGAGCACCCAGCACCCTGAGCACTGAGCACCCAGCACCCCGAGCACTGAGCACCCAGCACCCTGAGTACTGAGCACCCAACACCCAGAGTACTGAGCACCCAGCACCCTGAGCACTGAGCACCCAGCAACCTGAGTACTGAGCACCCAGCACCCTGAGTACTGAACACCCAGCACCCTGAGCACTGAGCACTGAGCACCCTGAGCACTGAGTACTGAGCACTGAGCACCCTGAGCACTGAGCACCCAGCACCCCGAGTACTGATCACCCAGCACCCCGAGCACTGAGCACCCAGCGCCCCGAGCACTGAGCACCCAGCACCCCGAGCACTGAGCACTGAGCACCCTGAGTACTGAGCACCCAGCACGCCGAGTAGTGAGCACTGAGCACCCTGAGTACTGAGCACCAAGCACCCCGAGTACTGAGCACTGAGCACCCTGAATACTGAGCACCCAGCACCCTGAGCACTGAGCACCCAGCACCTTGAGTACTGAGCACTGAGAACCCAGCACCCCGAGCACTGAGCACCCAGCACCCTGAGTACTGAGCACCGAGCACCCTGAGTACTGAGCACCCAGCACCCTGATCACTGAGCACGGAGCACCCCGAGGACTGAGCACCCAGCACCCTGAGCACAGAGCACCCAGCACCTTGAGTACTGAGCACCGAGCACCCCGAGCACTGAGCACCCAGCACCCTGAGTATTGAGCACCCAGCACCCTGAGCACTGAGCACCCAGCACCCTGAGCACTGAGCACGCAGCACCCCGAGCACTGAGCACCCAGCACCCTGAGTACTGAGCACCCAGCACCTTGAGTACTGAGCACCCAGCACCCTGAGCACTGAGCACCCAGCACCCTGAGTACTGAGCACCCAGCACCCTGAGTACTGAGCAACCAGCACCCTGAGCACTGAGCACCCAGCACCCTGAGCACTGAGCACTGAGCACCCAGTACCCCGAGCACTGAGCACCCAGCACCCCGAGCACTGAGCACCCAGCACCCTGAGCACTGAGCACCCAGCACCCTGAGCACTGAGCACCCAGGACCCTGAGTACTGAGCACCCAGCACCCTGAGTACTGAGCGCCCAGCACCGTGAGAACTGAGCACTCAGCACCCTGAGTACTGAGCACCGAGCACCCAGAGCACTGAGCACCCAGCACCCTGAGCACTGAGCACCCTGAGGACTGAGCACCCAGCACCCTGAGCACTGAGCACCGATCACCCTGAGCACTGAGCACCCAGCACCCCGAGCACTGAGCACCCAGCACCCTGAGTACTGAGCACCCAGCACCACGAGTACTGAGCACCCAGCACCCTGAGTACTGAGCACCCAGCACCCCGAGCACTGAGCACCCGGCACCCTGAGTACTGAGCACCCTGAGTACTGAGCACTGAGCACCCAGCACCCTGAGGACTGAGTACCCAGCACCCTGAGCACTGAGCACCCAGCACCCTGAGTACTGAGCACTGATCACCCTGAGCACTGAGCACCCAGCACCCCGAGCACTGAGCACCCAGCACCCTGAGAACTGAGCAGCCAGCACCCTGAGCACTGAGCACCCAGCACCCTGAGTACTGAGCACCCAGCACCCTGAGTACTGAGCACCCAGCACCCTGGGCACTGAGCACCCAGCACCCTGAATACTGAGCACCGAGCACCCTGAGTACTGAGCACCCATCACCCTGAGTACTGAGCACCCAGCACCCTGAGCACTGAGCACCCAGCACGCTGAGCACTGAGCACCCAGCACCCTGAGTACTGAGCACCCAGCACCCTGAGTACTGAACACCCAGCACCCTGAGCACTGAGCACTGAGCACCCAGCACCCTGAGCACTGAGCACTGAGCACCCAGCACCCTGAGCACTGAGCACCCAGCACCCCGAGCACTGAGCACCCAGCACCCTGAGCACCCAGCACCCTGAGCACTGAGCACCATGAGCACTGAGCACTGAGCACCCAGCACGCTGAGTACTGAGCACTGAGCACACAGCACCCTGAGTACTGAGCACCCAGCACACTGAGCACTGAGTACCCAGCGCCCCGAGCACTGAGCACCCAGCACCCCGAGCACTGAGCACCCAGCACCCTGAGTACTGAGCAACCAGCACCCTGAGCACTGAGCACCCAGCACCCTGAGCACTGAGCGCTGAGCACCCAGCACCCCGAGCACTGAGCACCCAGCACCCCGAGCACTGAGCACCCAGCACCCTGAGCACTGAGCACCCAGCACCCTGTGCACTGAGCACCCAGCACCCTGAGTACTGAGCACCCAGCACCCTGAGTACTGAGCACCCAGCACCCTGAATACTGAGCACCCAGCACGCTGAGTACTGAGCACCCAGCACCCCGAGCACTGAGGACCCAGCACCCTGAGTACTGAGCACTGAGCAACCAGCACCCCGAGCACGGAGCACCCAGGACCCCAAGCACTGAGTACAGAGCACCAAGCACCCTGAGTACTGAGCACCGAGCTCCCCGAGCACTGAGCACCCAGCACACTGAGCACTGAGCACCCAGCACCCTGAGCACTGAGCACCCAGCACCCTGAGTACTGAGCACCCAGCACCCCGAGCACTGAGCACCCAGCACCCTGAGTACTGAGCACTGAGCACCCAGCACCCCGAGAACTGAGCACCCAGCACCCTGTGCACTGAGCATCCAGCACCCTGAGTACTGAGCACCCAGCACCCTGAGTACTGAGCAACCAGCACCGTGAGAACTGAGCACTCAGCACCCTGAGTACTGAGCACCGAGCACCCCGAGCACTGAGCACCCAGCACCCTGAGCACTGAGCACCCTGAGGACTGAGCACCCAGCACCCTGAGCACTGAGCACCCAGCACCCCGAGCAGTGAGCAACCAGCACCGTGAGCACGGAGCACCCCGAGGACTGAGCACCCAGCACCTTGAGTACTGAGCACCGAGCACCTCGAGCACTAAGCACCCAGCACCCTGAGTACTGAGCACCCAGCACCCTGAGCACTGAGCACCCAGCACCCTGAGCACTGAGCACCCAGCAACCTGAGTACTGAGCACTCAGCACCCTGAGTACTGAACACCCAGCACCCTGAGCACTGAGCACTGAGCACCCTGAGCACTGAGTACTGAGCACTGAGCACCCTGAGCACTGAGCACCCAGCACCCCGAGTACTGAGCACCCAGCACCCCGAGCACTGAGCACCCAGCGCCCCGAGCACTGAGCACCCAGCACCCCGAGCACTGAGCACTGAGCACCCTGAGCACTGAGCACCCAGCACCCCGAGTACTGAGCACTGAGCACCTTGAGTACTGAGCACCAAGCACCCCGAGTACTGAGCACTGAGCACCCTGAATACTGAGCACCCATCACCCTGAGCACTGAGCACCCAGCACCCTGAGTACTCAGCACTGAGAACCCAGCACCCCGAGGACTGAGCACCCAGCACCCTGAGTACTGAGCACCGAGCACCCTGAGTACTGAGCACCCAGCACCCTGATCACTGAGCACGGAGCACCCCGAGGTACTGAGCACCCAGCACCCTGAGCACTGAGCACCCAGCACCCTGAGGACTGAGTACCCAGCACCCTGAGCACTGAGCACCCAGCACCCTGAGTACTGAGCACTGATCACCCTGAGCACTGAGCACCCAGCACCCCGAGCACTGAGCACCCAGCACCCTGAGTACTGAGCACCCAGCACCCTTTGCACTGAGCACCCAGCACCCTGAGTACTGAGCACCGAGCACCCTGAGTACTGAGCACCCATCACCCTGAGTACTGAGCACCCAGCACCCTGAGCACTGAGCACCCAGCACCCTGAGCACTGAGCACCCAGCACCCTGAGTACTGAGCACCCAGCACCCTGAGTACTGAACACCCAGCACCCTGAGCACTGAGCACTGAGCACCCAGCACCCTGAGCACTGAGCACTGAGCACCCAGCACCCTGAGCACTGAGAACCCAGCACCCCGAGCACTGAACACCCAGCACCCTGAGCACCAAGCACCCTGAGCACTGAGCACCATGAGCACTGAGCACTGAGCACCCAGCACGCTGAGTACTGAGCACTGAGCACACAGCACCCTGAGTACTGAGCACCCAGCACCCCGAGCACTGAGTACCCAGCGCCCCGAGCACTGAGCACCCAGCACCCCGAGCACTGAGCACCCAGCACCCTGAGTACTGAGCAACCAGCACCCTGAGCACTGAGCACCCAGCACCCTGAGCACTGAGCGCTGAGCACCCAGCACCCCGAGCACTGAGCACCCAGCACCCCGAGCACTGAGCACCCAGCAGCCTGAGCACTGAGCACCCAGCACCCTGTGCACTAAGCACCCAGCACCCTGAGTACTGAGCACCCAGCACCCTGAGTACTGAGCACCCAGCACCCTGAGTACTGAGCACCCAGCACGCTGAGTACTGAGCACCCAGCACCCCGAGCACTGAGGACCCAGCACCCTGAGTACTGAGCACTGAGCAACCAGCACCCCGAGCACGGAGCACCCAGGACCCCAAGCACTGAGTACAGAGCACCCAGCACCCTGAGTACTGAGCACCGAGCTCCCCGAGCACTGAGCACCCAGCACACTGAGCACTGAGCACCCAGCACCCTGAGCACTGAGCACGCAGCACCCTGAGTACTGAGCACCCAGCACGCTGAGTACTGAGCACCCAGCACCCCGAGCACTGAGCACCCAGCACCCTGAGTACTGAGCACTGAGCACCCAGCACCCCGAGAACTGAGCACCCAGCACACTGTGCACTGAGCATCCAGCACCCTGAGTACTGAGCACCCAGCACCCTGAGTACTGAGCACCCAGCACCGTGAGAACTGAGCACTCAGCACCCTGAGTACTGAGCACCGAGCACCCCGAGCACTGAGCACCCAGCACCCTGAGCACTGAGCACCCAGAGGACTGAGCACCCAGCACCCTGAGCACTGAGCACCGATCACCCTGAGCACTGAGCACCCAGCACCCCGAGCACTGAGCACCCAGCACCCTGAGTACTGAGCACCCAGCACCCCGAGTACTGAGCACCCAGCACCCTGAGTACTGAGCACCCAGCACCCCGAGCACTGAGCACCCGGCACCCTGAGTACTGAGCACCATGAGTACTGAGCACTGAGCACCCAGCACCCTGAGGACAGAGTACCCAGCACCCTGAGCACTGAGCACCCAGCACCCTGAGTACTGAGCACTGATCACCCTGAGCACTGAGCACCCAGCACCCCGAGCACTGAGCACCCAGCACCCTGAGTACTGAGCATCCAGCACCCTGAGCACTGAGCACCCAGCACCCTGAGTACTGAGCACCCAGCACCCTGAGTACTGAGCACCCAGCACCCTGGGCACTGAGCACCCAGCACCCTGAGTACTGAGCACCGAGCACCCTGAGTACTGAGCACCCAGCACCCTGAGTACTGAGCACCCAGCACCCTGAGCACTGAGCACCCAGCACCCTGAGCACTGAGCACCCAGCACCCTGAGTACTGAGCACCCAGCACCCTGAGTACTGAACACCCAGCACCCTGAGCACTGAGCACTGAGCACCCAGCACCCTGAGCGCTGAGCACCCAGCACCCTGAGCACGGAGCACCCCGAGGACTGAGCACCCAGCACCCTGAGCACTGAGCACCCAGCACCTTGAGTACTGAGCACCGTGCACCTCGAGCACTGAGCACCCTGAGTACTGAGCACCCAGCACCCCGATCACTGAGCACCCTGCACCCTGAGCACTGAGCACCCAGCACCCTGAGTACTGAGCACTGAGCACCCTGAATACTGAGCACCCAGCACCCTGAGCACTGAGCACACAGCACCTTGAGTACTGAGCACCGAGCACCCCGAGCACTGAGCACCCAGCACGCTGAGTACTGAGCACCCAGCACCCCGAGCACTGAGCACCCAGCACCCTGAGTACTGAGCACAGAGCACCCAGCACCCCGAGCACTGAGCACCCAGCACCCCGAGCACTGAGCACCCAGCACCCTGAGTACTGAGCACCCAGCACCCTGAGTAGTGAGCACCCAGCACCGTGAGAACTGAGCACTCAGCTCCCTGAGTACTGAGCACCGAGCACCCCGAGCACTGAGCACCCAGCACCCTGAGCACTGAGCACCCTGAGCACAGAGTACCCAGCACCCTGAGCACTGAGCACCCAGCACACTGAGTACTGAGCACTGATCACCCTGAGCACTGAGCACCCAGCACCCTGAGGACAGAGTACCCAGCACCCTGAGCACTGAGCACCCAGCACCCTGAGTACTGAGCACTGATCACCCTGAGCACTGAGCACACAGCACCCCGAGCACTGAGCACCCAGCACCCTGAGTACTGAGCAGCCAGCACCCTGAGCACTGAGCACCCAGCACCCTGAGCACTGAGCACCCAGCACCCTGAGTACTGAGCACCCAGCACCCTGAGTACTGAGCAACCAGCACCCTGAGCACTGAGCACCCAGCAACCTGAGTACTGAGCACCCTGAGTTCTGAGCACCGATCACCCTGAGCACTGAGCACCCAGCACCCTGAGTATTGAGCACCCAGCACCCTGAGCACTGAGCACCCAGCACCCTGAGCACTGAGCACGCAGCACCCCGAGCACTGAGCACCCAGCACCCTGAGTACTGAGCACCCAGCACCCTGAGTACTGAGCACCCAGCACCCTGAGTACTGAGCACCCAGCACCCTGAGCACTGAGCACCCAGCACCCTGAGTACTGAGCACCCAGCACCCTGAGTACTGAGCAACCAGCACCCTGAGCACTGAGCACCCAGCACCCTGAGCACTAAGCACTGAGCACCCAGCACCCCGAGCACTGAGCACCCAGCACCCCGAGCACTGAGCACCCAGCACCCTGAGCACTGAGCACCCAGCACCCTGTGCACTGAGCACCCAGCACCCTGAGTACTGAGCACCCAGCACCCTGAGTACTGAGCACCCAGCACGCTGAGTACTGAGCACCCAGCACCCCGAGCACTGAGCACCCAGCACCCTGAGTACTGAGCACTGAGTAACCAGCACCCCGAGCACGGAGCACCCAGGACCCCAAGCACTGAGTACTGAGCACCCAGCACCCTGAGTACTGAGCAATGAGCTCCCCGAGCACTGAGCACCCAGCACACTGAGAACTGAGCACCCAGCACCCTGAGCACTGAGCACCCAGCACCCTGAGTACTGAGCACCCAGCACGCTGAGTACTGAGCACCCAGCACCCCGAGCACTGAGCACCCAGCACCCTGAGTACTGAGCACTGAGCACCCAGCACCCCGAGCACTGAGCACCCAGCACCCTGTGCACTGAGCACCCAGCACCCTGAGTACTGAGCACCCAGCACCCTGAGTAGTGAGCACCCAGCACCGTGAGAACTGAGCACTCAGCAACCTGAGTACTGAGCACCGAGCACCCCGAGCACTGAGCACCCAGCACCCTGAGCACTGAGCACCCTGAGGACTGAGCACCCAGCACCCTGAGCACTGAGCACCGATCACCCTGAGCACTGAGCACCCAGCACCCCGAGCACTGAGCACCCAGCACCCTGAGTACTGAGCACCCAGCACCCTGAGCACTGAGCACCGATCACCCTGAGTACTGAGCACCCAGCACCCTGGATACTGAGCACCCAGCACCCTGAGCACTGAGCACGCAGCACCCTGAGCACTGAGCACCCAGCACCCTGAGTACTGAGCACCCAGCACCCTGAGTACTGAACACCCAGCACCCTGAGCACTGAGCACTGAGCACCCAGCACCCCGAGTACTGAGCACCCAGCACCCTGAGTACTGAGCACCCAGCACCCCGAGCACTGAGCACCCGGCACCCTGAGTACTGAGCACCCTGAGTACTGAGCACTGAGCACCCAGCACCCTGAGGACTGAGTACCCAGCACCCTGAGCACTGAGCACCCAGCACCCTGAGTACTGAGCACTGAGCACCCAGCAACCCGAGCACTGAGCACCCAGCACCCTGTGTACTGAGCACTGAGCACCCTGAGTACTAAGCACCCAGCACCCTGAGTACTGAGCACCCTGGACCCTGAGCACTGAGCACCCATCACCCCGATCACTGAGCACCCAGCACCCTGAGCACTGAGCACCCAGCACCCTGAGCACTGAGCACCAAGCACCCAGAGCACTGAGCACCCAGCACCCTGAGCACCGAGCACCCAGCACCCTGAGTACTGAGCAGCGAGCACCCTGAGTACTGAGCACCGAGCACCCCGAGTACTGAGCACCCAGCACCCTGAGCACTCAGCACCCAGCACCCTGAGTACTGAGCTCCCAGCACCCCAAGCCCTGAGCACCCAGCAACCTGAGTACTGAGCACCCTGAGTTCTGAGCACCGATCACCCTGAGCACTGAGCACCCAGCACCCTGAGTATTGAGCACCCAGCACCCTGAGCACTGAGCACCCAGCACCCTGAGCACTGAGCACGCAGCACCCCGAGCACTGAGCACCCAGCACCCTGAGTACTGAGCACCCAGCACCCTGAGTACTGAGCACCCAGCACCCTGAGTACTGAGCACCCAGCACCCTGAGCACTGAGCACCCAGCACCCTGAGTACTGAGCACCCAGCACCCTGAGTACTGAGCAACCAGCACCCTGAGCACTGAGCACCCAGCACCCTGAGCACTAAGCACTGAGCACCCAGCACCCTGATCACTGAGCACGGAGCACCCCGAGGTACTGAGCACCCAGCACCCTGAGCACTGAGCACCCAGCACCCTGAGGACTGAGTACCCAGCACCCTGAGCACTGAGCACCCAGCACCCTGAGTACTGAGCACTGATCACCCTGAGCACTGAGCACCCAGCACCCCGAGCACTGAGCACCCAGCACCCTGAGTACTGAGCACCCAGCACCCTGGGCACTGAGCACCCAGCACCCTGAGTACTGAGCACGGAGCACCCTGAGTACTGAGCACCCATCACCCTGAGTACTGAGCACCCAGCACCCTGAGCACTGAGCACCCAGCACCCTGAGCACTGAGCACCCAGCACCCTGAGTACTGAGCACCCAGCACCCTGAGTACTGAACACCCAGCACCCTGAGCACTGAGCACTGAGCACCCAGCACCCTGAGCACTGAGCACTGAGCACCCAGCACCCTGAGCACTGAGAACCCAGCACCCCGAGCACTGAGCACCCAGCACCCTGAGCACCAAGCACCCTGAGCACTGAGCACCATGAGCACTGAGCACTGAGCACCCAGCACGCTGAGTACTGAGCACTGAGCACACAGCACCCTGAGTACTGAGCACCCAGCACCCCGAGCACTGAGTACCCAGCGCCCCGAGCACTGAGCACCCAGCACCCCGAGCACTGAGCACCCAGCACCCTGAGTACTGAGCAACCAGCACCCTGAGCACTGAGCACCCAGCACCCTGAGCACTGAGCGCTGAGCACCCAGCACCCCGAGCACTGAGCACCCAGCACCCCGAGCACTGAGCACCCAGCAGCCTGAGCACTGAGCACCCAGCACCCTGTGCACTAAGCACCCAGCACCCTGAGTACTGAGCACCCAGCACCCTGAGTACTGAGCACCCAGCACCCTGAGTACTGAGCACCCAGCACGCTGAGTACTGAGCACCCAGCACCCCGAGCACTGAGGACCCAGCACCCTGAGTACTGAGCACTGAGCAACCAGCACCCCGAGCACGGAGCACCCAGGACCCCAAGCACTGAGTACAGAGCACCCAGCACCCTGAGTACTGAGCACCGAGCTCCCCGAGCACTGAGCACCCAGCACACTGAGCACTGAGCACCCAGCACCCTGAGCACTGAGCACCCAGCACCCTGAGTACTGAGCACCCAGCACGCTGAGTACTGAGCACCCAGCACCCCGAGCACTGAGCACCCAGCACCCTGAGTACTGAGCACTGAGCACCCAGCACCCCGAGAACTGAGCACCCAGCACACTGTGCACTGAGCATCCAGCACCCTGAGTACTGAGCACCCAGCACCCTGAGTACTGAGCACCCAGCACCGTGAGAACTGAGCACTCAGCACCCTGAGTACTGAGCACCGAGCACCCCGAGCACTGAGCACCCAGCACCCTGAGCACTGAGCACCCAGAGGACTGAGCACCCAGCACCCTGAGCACTGAGCACCGATCACCCTGAGCACTGAGCACCCAGCACCCCGAGCACTGAGCACCCAGCACCCTGAGTACTGAGCACCCAGCACCCCGAGTACTGAGCACCCAGCACCCTGAGTACTGAGCACCCAGCACCCCGAGCACTGAGCACCCGGCACCCTGAGTACTGAGCACCATGAGTACTGAGCACTGAGCACCCAGCACCCTGAGGACAGAGTACCCAGCACCCTGAGCACTGAGCACCCAGCACCCTGAGTACTGAGCACTGATCACCCTGAGCACTGAGCACCCAGCACCCCGAGCACTGAGCACCCAGCACCCTGAGTACTGAGCATCCAGCACCCTGAGCACTGAGCACCCAGCACCCTGAGTACTGAGCACCCAGCACCCTGAGTACTGAGCACCCAGCACCCTGGGCACTGAGCACCCAGCACCCTGAGTACTGAGCACCGAGCACCCTGAGTACTGAGCACCTAGCACCCTGAGTACTGAGCACCCAGCACCCTGAGCACTGAGCACCCAGCACCCTGAGCACTGAGCACCCAGCACCCTGAGTACTGAGCACCCAGCACCCTGAGTACTGAACACCCAGCACCCTGAGCACTGAGCACTGAGCACCCAGCACCCTGAGCGCTGAGCACCCAGCACCCTGAGCACGGAGCACCCCGAGGACTGAGCACCCAGCACCCTGAGCACTGAGCACCCAGCACCTTGAGTACTGAGCACCGTGCACCTCGAGCACTGAGCACCCTGAGTACTGAGCACCCAGCACCCCGATCACTGAGCACCCTGCACCCTGAGCACTGAGCACCCAGCACCCTGAGCACTGAGCACCCAGCACCCTGAGTACTGAGCACTGAGCACCCTGAATACTGAGCACCCAGCACCCTGAGCACTGAGCACACAGCACCTTGAGTACTGAGCACCGAGCACCCCGAGCACTGAGCACCCAGCACGCTGAGTACTGAGCACCCAGCACCCCGAGCACTGAGCACCCAGCACCCTGAGTACTGAGCACAGAGCACCCAGCACCCCGAGCACTGAGCACCCAGCACCCCGAGCACTGAGCACCCAGCACCCTGAGTACTGAGCACCCAGCACCCTGAGTAGTGAGCACCCAGCACCGTGAGAACTGAGCACTCAGCTCCCTGAGTACTGAGCACCGAGCACCCCGAGCACTGAGCACCCAGCACCCTGAGCACTGAGCACCCTGAGCACAGAGTACCCAGCACCCTGAGCACTGAGCACCCAGCACACTGAGTACTGAGCACTGATCACCCTGAGCACTGAGCACCCAGCACCCTGAGGACAGAGTACCCAGCACCCTGAGCACTGAGCACCCAGCACCCTGAGTACTGAGCACTGATCACCCTGAGCACTGAGCACACAGCACCCCGAGCACTGAGCACCCAGCACCCTGAGTACTGAGCAGCCAGCACCCTGAGCACTGAGCACCCAGCACCCTGAGTACTGAGCACCCAGCACCCTGAGTACTGAGCACCCAGCACCCTGGGCACTGAGCACCCAACACCCTGAGTACTGAGCACCGAGCACCCTGAGTACTGAGCACCCAGCACCCTGGATACTGAGCACCCAGCACCCTGAGCACTGAGCACGCAGCACCCTGAGCACTGAGCACCCAGCACCCTGAGTACTGAGCACCCAGCACCCCGAGTACTGAACACCCAGCACCCTGAGCACTGAGCACTGAGCACCCAGCACCCCGAGTACTGAGCACCCAGCACCCTGAGTACTGAGCACCCAGCACCCCGAGCACTGAGCACCCGGCACCCTGAGTACTGAGCACCCTGAGTACTGAGCACTGAGCACCCAGCACCCTGAGGACTGAGTACCCAGCACCCTGAGCACTGAGCACCCAGCACCCTGAGTACTGAGCACTGAGCACCCAGCAACCCGAGCACTGAGCACCCAGCACCCTGTGTACTGAGCACTGAGCACCCTGAGTACTAAGCACCCAGCACCCTGAGTACTGAGCACCCTGGACCCTGAGCACTGAGCACCCATCACCCCGATCACTGAGCACCCAGCACCCTGAGCACTGAGCACCCAGCACCCTGAGCACTGAGCACCAAGCACCCAGAGCACTGAGCACCCAGCACCCTGAGCACCGAGCACCCAGCACCCTGAGTACTGAGCAGCGAGCACCCTGAGTACTGAGCACCGAGCACCCCGAGTACTGAGCACCCAGCACCCTGAGCACTCAGCACCCAGCACCCTGAGTACTGAGCTCCCAGCACCCCAAGCCCTGAGCACCCAGCAACCTGAGTACTGAGCACCCTGAGTTCTGAGCACCGATCACCCTGAGCACTGAGCACCCAGCACCCTGAGTATTGAGCACCCAGCACCCTGAGCACTGAGCACCCAGCACCCTGAGCACTGAGCACGCAGCACCCCGAGCACTGAGCACCCAGCACCCTGAGTACTGAGCACCCAGCACCCTGAGTACTGAGCACCCAGCACCCTGAGTACTGAGCACCCGGCACCCTGAGCACTGAGCACCCAGCACCCTGAGTACTGAGCACCCAGCACCCTGAGTACTGAGCAACCAGCACCCTGAGCACTGAGCACCCAGCACCCTGAGCACTAAGCACTGAGCACCCAGCACCCCGAGCACTGAGCACCCAGCACCCCGAGCACTGAGCACCCAGCACCCTGAGCACTGAGCACCCAGCACCCTGTGCACTGAGCACCCAGCACCCTGAGTACTGAGCACCCAGCACCCTGAGTACTGAGCACCCAGCACCCTGAGTACTGAGCACCCAGCACGCTGAGTACTGAGCACCCAGCACCCCGAGCACTGAGCACCCAGCACCCTGAGTACTGAGCACTGAGCAACCAGCACCCCGAGCACGGAGCACCCAGGACCCCAAGCACTGAGTACTGAGCACCCAGCACCCTGAGTACTGAGCAATGAGCTCCCCGAGCACTGAGCACCCAGCACACTGAGAACTGAGCACCCAGCACCCTGAGCACTGAGCACCCAGCACCCTGAGTACTGAGCACCCAGCACGCTGAGTACTGAGCACCCAGCACCCCGAGCACTGAGCACCCAGCACCCTGAGTACTGAGCACTGAGCACCCAGCACCCCGAGCACTGAGCACCCAGCACCCTGTGCACTGAGCACCCAGCACCCTGAGTACTGAGCACCCAGCACCCTGAGTAGTGAGCACCCAGCACCGTGAGAACTGAGCACTCAGCAACCTGAGTACTGAGCACCGAGCACCCCGAGCACTGAGCACCCAGCACCCTGAGCACTGAGCACCCTGAGGACTGAGCACCCAGCACCCTGAGCACTGAGCACTGATCACCCTGAGCACTGAGCACCCAGCACCCCGAGCACTGAGCACCCAGCACCCTGAGTACTGAGCACCCAGCACCCCGAGTACTGAGCACCCAGCACCCTGAGTACTGAGCACCCAGCACCCCGAGCACTGAGCACCCGGCACCCTGAGTACTGAGCACCATGAGTACTGAGCACTGAGCACTGAGCACCCTGAGGACAGAGTACCCAGCACCCTGAGCACTGAGCACCCAGCACACTGAGTACTGAGCACTGATCACCCTGAGCACTGAGCACCCAGCACCCTGAGGACAGAGTACCCAGCACCCTGAGCACTGAGCACCCAGCACCCTGAGTACTGAGCACTGATCACCCTGAGCACTGAGCACACAGCACCCCGAGCACTGAGCACCCAGCACCCTGAGTACTGAGCAGCCAGCACCCTGAGCACTGAGCACCCAGCACCCTGAGTACTGAGCACCCAGCACCCTGAGTACTGAGCACCCAGCACCCTGGGCACTGAGCACCCAACACCCTGAGTACTGAGCACCGAGCACCCTGAGTACTGAGCACCCAGCACCCTGGGTACTGAGCACCCAGCACCCTGAGCACTGAGCACCCAGCACCCTGAGCACTGAGCACCCAGCACCCTGAGTACTGAGAACCCAGCACCCTGAGTACTGAACACCCAGCACCCTGAGCACTGAGCACTGAGCACCCAGCACCCTGAGCACTGAGCACCCAGCACCCTGAGCACGGAGCACCCCGAGGACTGAGCACCCAGCACCCTGAGCACTGAGCACCCAGCACCTTGAGTACTGAGCACCGAGCACCTCGAGCACTGAGCACCATGAGTACTGAGCACCCAGCACCCCGATCACTGAGTACCCTGCACCCTGAGCACTGAGCACCCAGCACCCTGAGCACCCAGCACCCTGAGTACTGAGCACCCAGCACGCTGAGTACTGAGCACCCAGCACCCCGAGCACTGAGCAACCAGCACCGTGAGCACGGAGCACCCCGAGGACTGAGCACCCAGCACCTTGAGTACTGAGCACCGAGCACCTCGAGCACTAAGCACCCAGCACCCTGAGTACTGAGCACCCAGCACCATGAGCACTGAGCACCCAGCACCCTGAGCACTGAGCACCCAGCACCCCGAGCACTGAGCACCCAGCACCCTGAGTACTGAGCACCCAACACCCAGAATACTGAGCACCCAGCACCCTGAGCACTGAGCACCCAGCAACCTGAGTACTGAGCACCCAGCACCCTGAGTACTGAACACCCAGCACCCTGAGCACTGAGCACTGAGCACCCTGAGCACTGAGTACTGAGCACTGAGCACCCTGAGCACTGAGCACCCAGCACCCCGAGTACTGATCACCCAGCACCCCGAGCACTGAGCACCCAGCGCCCCGAGCACTGAGCACCCAGCACCCCGAGCACTGAGCACTGAGCACCCTGAGCACTGAGCACCCAGCACCCCGAGTACTGAGCACTGAGCACCCTGAGTACTGAGCACCAAGCACCCCGAGTACTGAGCACTGAGCACCCTGAATACTGAGCACCCAGCACCCTGAGCACTGAGCACCCAGCACCCTGAGTACTGAGCACTGAGAACCCAGCACCCCGAGCACTGAGCACCCAGCACCCTGAGTACTGAGCACCGAGCACCCTGAGTACTGAGCACCCAGCACCCTGATCACTGAGCACGGAGCACCCCGAGGACTGAGCACCCAGCACCCTGAGCACTGAGCACCCAGCACCTTGAGTACTGAGCACCGAGCACCCCGAGCACTGAGCACCCAGCACCCTGAGTATTGAGCACCCAGCACCCTGAGCACTGAGCACCCAGCTCCCTGAGCACTGAGCACGCAGCACCCCGAGCACTGAGCACCCAGCACCCTGAGTACTGAGCACCCAGCACCCTGAGTACTGAGCACCCAGCACCTTGAGTACTGAGCACCCAGCACCCTGAGCACTGAGCACCCATCACCCTGAGTACTGAGCACCCAGCACCCTGAGTACTGAGCACTGAGAACCCAGCACCCCGAGCACTGAGCACCCAGCACCCTGAGTACTGAGCACCGAGCACCCTGAGTACTGAGCACCCAGCACCCTGATCACTGAGCACGGAGCACCCTGAGTACTGAGCAACCAGCACCCTGAGCACTGAGCACCCAGCACCCTGAGCACTGAGCACTGAGCACCCAGTACCCTGAGCACTGAGCACCCAGCACCCCGAGCACTGAGCACCCAGCACCCTGAGCACTGAGCACCCAGCACCCTGAGCACTGAGCACCCAGCACCCTGAGTATTGAGCACCCAGCACCCTGAGTACTGAGCACCCAGCACCGTGAGAACTGAGCACTCAGCACCCTGAGTACTGAGCACCGAGCACCCCAAGCACTGAGCACCCAGCACCCTGAGCACTGAGCACCCTGAGGACTGAGCACCCAGCACCCTGAGCACTGAGCACCGATCACCCTGAGCACTGAGCACCCAGCACCCCGAGCACTGAGCACCCAGCACCCTGAGTACTGAGCACCCAGCACCCCGAGTACTGAGCACCCAGCACCCTGAGTACTGAGCACCCAGCACCCTGAGCACTGAGCACCCAGCACCCCGAGCACTGAGCACCCAGCACCCTGAGTACTGAGCACCCAGCACCCCGAGTACTGAGCACCCAGCACCCTGAGCACTGAGCACCCAGCACCCTGAGGACTGAGTACCCAGCACCCTGAGCACTGAGCACCCAGCACCCTGAGTACTGAGCACTGATCACCCTGAGCACTGAGCACCCAGCACCCCGAGCACTGAGCACCCAGCACCCTGAGAACTGAGCAGCCAGCACCCTGAGCACTGAGCACCCAGCACCCTGAGTACTGAGCACCCAGCACCCTGAGTACTGAGCACCCAGCACCCTGGGCACTGAGCACCCAGCACCCTGAGTACTGAGCACCGAGCACGCTGAGTACTGAGCACCCATCACCCTGAGTACTGAGCACCCAGCACCCTGAGCACTGAGCACCCAGCACCCTGAGCACTGAGCACCCAGCACCCTGAGTACAGAGCACCCAGCACCCTGAGTACTGAACACCCAGCACCCTGAGCACTGAGCACTGAGCACCCAGCACCCTGAGCACTGAGCACTGAGCACCCAGCACCCTGAGCACTGAGCACCCAGCACCCCGAGCACTGAGCACCCAGCACCCTGAGCACCCAGCACCCTGAGCACTGAGCACCATGAGCACTGAGCACTGAGCACCCAGCACGCTGAGTACTGAGCACTGAGCACACAGCACCCTGAGTACTGAGCACCCAGCACCCCGAGCACTGAGTACCCAGCGCCCCGAGCACTGAGCACCCAGCACCCCGAGCACTGAGCACCCAGCACCCTGAGTACTGACCAACCAGCACCCTGAGCACTGAGCACCCAGCACCCTGAGCACTGAGCGCTGAGCACCCAGCACCCCGAGCACTGAGCACCCAGCTCCCCGAGCACTGAGCACCCAGCACCCTGAGCACTGAGCACCCAGCACCCTGTGCACTGAGCACCCAGCACCCTGAGTACTGAGCACCCAGCACCCTGAGTACTGAGCACCCAGCACCCTGAGTACTGAGCACCCAGCACGCTGAGTACTGAGCACCCAGCACCCCGAGCACTGAGGACCCAGCACCCTGAGTAGTGAGCACTGAGCAACCAGCACCCCGAGCACGGAGCACCCAGGACCCCAAGCACTGAGTACAGAGCACCCAGCACCCTGAGTACTGAGCACCGAGCTCCCCGAGCACTGAGCACCCAGCACACTGAGCACTGAGCACCCAGCACCCTGAGCACTGAGCACCCAGCACCCTGAGTACTGAGCACCCAGCACGCTGAGTACTGAGCACCCAGCACCCCGAGCACTGAGCACCCAGCACCCTGAGTACTGAGCACTGAGCACCCAGCACCCCGAGCACAGAGCACCCAGCACCCTGTGCACTGAGCATCCAGCACCCTGAGTACTGAGCACCCAGCACCCTGAGTACTGAGCAACCAGCACCGTGAGAACTGAGCACTCAGCACCCTGAGTACTGAGCACCGAGCACCCCGAGCACTGAGCACCCAGCACCCTGAGCACTGAGCACCCTGAGGACTGAGCACCCAGCACCCTGAGCACTGAGCACCGATCACCCTGAGCACTGAGCACCCAGCACCCCGAGCACTGAGCACCCAGCACACTGAGTACTGAGCACCCAGCACCCCGAGTACTGAGCACCCAGCACCCTGAGTACTGAGCACCCAGCACCCCGATCACTGAGCACCCTGCACCCTGAGCACTGAGCACCCAGCACCCTGAGCACTGAGCACCCAGCACCCTGAGTACTGAGCACCCAGCACCACGAGCAGTGAGCAACCAGCACCGTGAGCACGGAGCACCCCGAGGACTGAGCACCCAGCACCTTGAGTACTGAGCACCGAGCACCTCGAGCACTAAGCACCCAGCACCCTGAGTACTGAGCACGCAGCACCCTGAGCACTGAGCACCCAGCACCCTGAGCACTGAGCACCCAGCAACCTGAGTACTGAGCACTCAGCACCCTGAGTACTGAACACCCAGCACCCTGAGCACTGAGCACTGAGCACCCTGAGCACTGAGTACTGAGCACTGAGCACCCTGAGCACTGAGCACCCAGCACCCCGAATACTGAGCACCCAGCACCCCGAGCACTGAGCACCCAGCGCCCCGAGCACTGAGCACCCAGCACCCCGAGCACTGAGCACTGAGCACCCTGAGCACTGAGCACCCAGCACCCCGAGTACTGAGCACTGAGCACCTTGAGTACTGAGCACCAAGCACCCCGAGTACTGAGCACTGAGCACCCTGAATACTGAGCACCCAGCACCCTGAGCACTGAGCACCCAGCACCCTGAGTACTCAGCACTGAGAACCCAGCACCCCGAGGACTGAGCACCCAGCACCCTGAGTACTGAGCACCGAGCACCCTGAGTACTGAGCACCCAGCACCCTGATCACTGAGCACGGAGCACCCCGAGGTACTGAGCACCCAGCACCCTGAGCACTGAGCACCCAGCACCCTGAGGACTGAGTACCCAGCACCCTGAGCACTGAGCACCCAGCACCCTGAGTACTGAGCACTGATCACCCTGAGCACTGAGCAACCAGCACCCCGAGCACTGAGCACCCAGCACCCTGAGTACTGAGCACCCAGCACCCTGGGCACTGAGCACCCAGCACCCTGAGTACTGAGCACCGAGCACCCTGAGTACTGAGCACCCATCACCCTGAGTACTGAGCACCCAGCACCCTGAGCACTGAGCACCCAGCACCCTGAGCACTGAGCACCCAGCACCCTGAGTACTGAGCACCCAGCACCCTGAGTACTGAACACCCAGCACCCTGAGCACTGAGCACTGAGCACCCAGCACCCTGAGCACTGAGCACTGAGCACCCAGCACCCTGAGCACTGAGCACCCAGCACCCCGAGCACTGAGCACCCAGCACCCTGAGCACCCAGCACCCTGAGCACTGAGCACCATGAGCACTGAGCACTGAGCACCCAGCACGCTGAGTACTGAGCACTGAGCACACAGCACCCTGAGTACTGAGCACCCAGCACCCCGAGCACTGAGTACCCAGCGCCCCGAGCACTGAGCACCCAGCACCCCGAGCACTGAGCACCCAGCACCCTGAGTACTGAGCAACCAGCACCCTGAGCACTGAGCACCCAGCACCCTGAGCACTGAGCGCTGAGCACCCAGCACCCCGAGCACTGAGCACCCAGCACCCCGAGCACTGAGCACCCAGCACCCTGAGCACTGAGCACCCAGCACCCTGTGCACTGAGCACCCAGCACCCTGAGTACTGAGCACCCAGCACCCTGAGTACTGAGCATCCAGCACCCTGAGTACTGAGCACCCAGCACGCTGAGTACTGAGCACCCAGCACCCCGAGCACTGAGGACCCAGCACCCTGAGTACTGAGCACTGAGCAACCAGCACCCCGAGCACGGAGCACCCAGGACCCCAAGCACTGAGTACAGAGCACCCAGCACCCTGAGTACTGAGCACCGAGCTCCCCGAGCACTGAGCACCCAGCACACTGAGCACTGAGCACTCAGCACCCTGAGCACTGAGCACCCAGCACCCTGAGTACTGAGCACCCAGCACGCTGAGTACTGAGCACCCAGCACCCCGAGCACTGAGCACGCAGCACCCTGAGTACTGAGCACTGAGCACCCAGCACCCCGAGAACTGAGCACCCAGCACCCTGTGCACTGAGCATCCAGCACCCTGAGTACTGAGCACCCAGCACCCTGAGTACTGAGCACCCAGCACCGTGAGAACTGAGCACTCAGCACCCTGAGTACTGAGCACCGAGCACCCCGAGCACTGAGCACCCAGCACCCTGAGCACTGAGCACCCTGAGGACTGAGCAACCAGCACCCTGAGCACTGAGCACCGATCACCCTGAGCACTGAGCACCCAGCACCCCGAGCACTGAGCACCCAGCACCCTGAGTACTGAGCACCCAGCACCCCGAGTACTGAGCACCCAGCACCCTGAGTACTGAGCACCCAGCACCCCGAGCACTGAGCACCCGGCACCCTGAGTACTGAGCACCATGAGTACTGAGCACTGAGCACCCAGCACCCTGAGGACAGAGTACCCAGCACCCTGAGCACTGAGCACCCAGCACCCTGAGTACTGAGCACTGATCACCCTGAGCACTGAGCACCCAGCACCCTGAGCACTGAGCACCCAGCACCCTGAGTACTGAGCATCCAGCACCCTGAGCACTGAGCACCCAGCACCCTGAGTACTGAGCACCCAGCACCCTGAGTACTGAGCACCCAGCACCCTGGGCACTGAGCACCCAGCACCCTGAGTACTGAGCACCGAGCACCCTGAGTACTGAGCACCCAGCACCCTGAGTACTGAGCACCCAGCACCCTGAGCACTGAGCACCCAGCACCCTGAGCACTGAGCACCCAGCACCCTGAGTACTGAGCACCCAGCACCCTGAGTACTGAACACCCAGCACCCTGAGCACTGAGCACTGAGCACCCAGCACCCTGAGCACTGAGCACCCAGCACCCTGAGCACGGAGCACCCCGAGGACTGAGCACCCAGCACCCTGAGCACTGAGCACCCAGCACCTTGAGTACTGAGCACCGTGCACCTCGAGCACTGAGCACCCTGAGTACTGAGCACCCAGCACCCCGATCACTGAGCACCCTGCACCCTGAGCACTGAGCACCCAGCACCCTGAGCACTGAGCACCCAGCACCCTGAGTACTGAGCACCCAGCACGCTGAGTACTGAGCACCCAGCACCCCGAGCAGTGAGCAACCAGCACCGTGAGCACGGAGCACCCCGAGGACTGAGCACCCAGCACCTTGAGTACTGAGCACCGAGCACCTCGAGAACTAAGCACCCAGCACCCTGAGTACTGAGCACCCAGCACCCTGAGCACTGAGCACCCAGCACCCTGAGCACTGAGCACCCAGCAACCTGAGTACTGAGCACTCAGCACACTGAGTACTGAACACCCAGCACCCTGAGCACTGAGCACTGAGCACCCTGAGCACTGAGTACTGAGCACTGAGCACCCTGAACACTGAGCACCCAGCACCCCGAGTACTGAGCACCCAGCACCCCGAGCACTGAGCACCCAGCGCCCCGAGCACTGAGCACCCAGCACCCCGAGCACTGAGCACTGAGCACCCTGAGCACTGAGCACCCAGCACCCCGAGTACTGAGCACTGAGCACCTTGAGTACTGAGCACCAAGCACCCCGAGTACTGAGCACTGAGCACCCTGAATACTGAGCACCCAGCACCCTGAGCACTGAGCACCCAGCACCTTGAGTACTGAGCACCGAGCACCCCGAGCACTGAGCACCCAGCACCCTGAGTATTGAGCACCCAGCACCCTGAGCACTGAGCACCCAGCACCCTGAGCACTGAGCACGCAGCACCCCGAGCACTGAGCACCCAGCACCCTGAGTACTGAGCACCCAGCACCCTGAGTACTGAGCACCCAGCACCTTGAGTACTGAGCACCCAGCACCCTGAGTACTGAGCACCCAGCACCCTGAGTACTGAGCACCCAGCACCCTGAGTACTGAGCAACCAGCACCCTGAGCACTGAGCACCCAGCACCCTGAGCACTGAGCACTGAGCACCCAGTACCCCGAGCACTGAGCACCCAGCACCCCGAGCACTGAGCACCCAGCACCCTGAGCACTGAGCACCCAGCACCCTGAGCACTGAGCACCCAGCACCCTGAGTACTGAGCACCCAGCACCCTGAGTACTGAGCACCCAGCACCGTGAGAACTGAGCACTCAGCACCCTGAGTACTGAGCACCCAGCACCCTGGGCACTGAACACCCAGCACCCTGAGTACTGAGCACCAAGCACCCTGAGTACTGAGCACCCATCACCCTGAGTACTGAGCACCCAGCACCCTGAGCACTGAGCACCCAGCACCCTGAGCACTGAGCACCCAGCACCCTGAGTACTGAGCACCCAGCACCCTGAGTACTGAACACCCAGCACCCTGAGCACTGAGCACTGAGCACCCAGCACCCTGAGCACTGAGCACTGAGCACCCAGCACCCTGAGCACTGAGCACCCAGCACCCCGAGCACTGAGCACCCAGCACCCTGAGCACCCAGCACCCTGAGCACTGAGCACCATGAGCACTGAGCACTGAGCACAAAGCACGCTGAGTACTGAGCACTGAGCACACAGCACCCTGAGTACTGAGCACCCAGCACCCCGAGCACTGAGTACCCAGCGCCCCGAGCACTGAGCACCCAGCACCCCGAGCACTGAGCACCCAGCACCCTGAGTACTGAGCAACCAGCACCCTGAGCACTGAGCACCCAGCACCCTGAGCACTGAGCGCTGAGCACCCAGCACCCCAAGCACTGAGCACCCAGCACCCCGAGCACTGAGCACCCAGCACCCTGAGCACTGAGCACCCAGCACCCTGAGCACTGAGCACCCAGCACCCTGAGTACTGAGCACCCAGCACGCTGAGTACTGAGCACCCAGCACCCCGAGCACTGAGGACCCAGCACCCTGAGTACTGAGCACTGAGCAACCAGCACCCCGAGCACGGAGCACCCAGGACCCCAAGCACTGAGTACAGAGCACCCAGCACCCTGAGTACTGAGCACCGAGCTCCCCGAACACTGAGCACCCAGCACACTGAGCACTGAGCACCCAGCACCCTGAGCACTGAGCACCCAGCACCCTGAGTACTGAGCACCCAGCACGCTGAGTACTGAGCACCCAGCACCCCGAGCACTGAGCACCCAGCACCCTGAGTACTGAGCACTGAGCACCCAGCACCCCGAGCACTGAGCACCCAGCACCCTGTGCACTGAGCATCCAGCACCCTGAGTACTGAGCACCCAGCACCCTGAGTTCTGAGCACCCAGCACCGTGAGAACTGAGCACTCAGCACCCTGAGTACTGAGCACCGAGCACCCCGAGCACTGAGCACCCAGCACCCTGAGCACTGAGCACCCTGAGGACTGAGCACCCAGCACCCTGAGCACTGAGCACCGATCACCCTGAGCACTGAGCACCCAGCACCCCGAGCACTGAGCACCCAGCACCCTGAGTACTGAGCACCCAGCACCCCGAGTACTGAGCACCCAGCACCCTGAGTACTGAGCACCCAGCACCCCGAGCACTGAGCACCCGGCACCCTGAGTACTGAGCACCATGAGTACTGAGCACTGAGCACCCAGCACCCTGAGGACAGAGTACCCAGCACCCTGAGCACTGAGCACCCAGCACCCTGAGTACTGAGCACTGATCACCCTGAGCACTGAGCACCCAGCACCCCGAGCACTGAGCACCCAGCACCCTGAGTACTGAGCATCCAGCACCCTGAGCACTGAGCACCCAGCACCCTGAGTACTGAGCACCCAGCACCCTGAGTACTGAGCACCCAGCACCCTGGGCACTGAGCACCCAGCACCCTGAGTACTGAGCACCGAGCACCCTGAGTACTGAGCACCCAGCACCCTGAGTACTGAGCACCCAGCACCCTGAGCACTGAGCACCCAGCACCCTGAGCACTGAGCACCCAGCACCCTGAGTACTGAGCACCCAGCACCCTGAGTACTGAACACCCAGCACCCTGAGCACTGAGCACCCAGCACCCCGAGCAGTGAGCAACCAGCACCGTGAGCACGGAGCACCCCGAGGACTGAGCACCCAGCACCTTGAGTACTGAGCACCGAGCACCTCGAGCACTAAGCACCCAGCACCCTGAGTACTGAGCACCCAGCACCCTGAGCACTGAGCACCCAGCACCCTGAGCACTGAGCACCCAGCAACCTGAGTACTGAGCACTCAGCACCCTGAGTACTGAACACCCAGCACCCTGAGCACTGAGCACTGAGCAGCCTGAGCACTGAGTACTGAGCACTGAGCACCCTGAGCACTGAGCACCCAGCACCCCGAGTACTGAGCACCCAGCACCCCGAGCACTGAGCACCCAGCGCCCCGAGCACTGAGCACCCAGCACCCCGAGCACTGAGCACTGAGCACCCTGAGCACTGAGCACCCAGCACCCCGAGTACTGAGCACTGAGCACCTTGAGTACTGAGCACCAAGCACCCCGAGTACTGAGCACTGAGCACCCTGAATACTGAGCACCCAGCACCCTGAGCACTGAGCACCCAGCACCCTGAGTACTCAGCACTGAGAACCCAGCACCCCGAGGACTGAGCACCCAGCACCCTGAGTACTGAGCACCGAGCACCCTGAGTACTGAGCACCCAGCACCCTGATCACTGAGCACGGAGCACCCCGAGGTACTGAGCACCCAGCACCCTGAGCACTGAGCACCCAGCACCTTGAGTACTGAGCACCGAGCACCCCGAGCACTGAGCACCCAGCACCCTGAGTATTGAGCACCCAGCACCCTGATTACTGAGCACGCAGCACCCCGAGCACTGAGCACCCAGCACCCTGAGTACTGAGCACCCAGCACGCTGAGTCCTGAGCACCCAGCACCCCGAGCACTGAGCACCCAGCACCCTGAGTACTGAGCACTGAGCAACCAGCACCCCGAGCACGGAGCACCCAGGACCCCAAGCACTGAGTACAGAGCACCCAGCACCCTGAGTACTGAGCACCGAGCTCCCCGAGCACTGAGCACCCAGCACACTGAGCACTGAGCACCCAGCACCCTGAGCACTGAGCTCCCAGCACCCTGAGTACTGAGCACCCAGCACGCTGAATACTGAGCACCCAGCACCCCGAGCACTGAGCACCCAGCACCCTGAGTACTGAGCACTGAGCACCCAGCACCCCGAGCACTGAGCACCCAGCACCCTGTGCACTGAGCATCCAGCACCCTGAGTACTGAGCACCCAGCACCCTGAGTACTGAGCACCCAGCACCGTGAGAACTGAGCACTCAGCACCCTGAGTACTGAGCACCGAGCACCCCGAGCACTGAGCACCCAGCACCCTGAGCACTGAGCACCCTGAATACTGAGCACCCAGCACCCCGAGCACTGAGCACCCAGCACCCTGAGTACTGAGCACCCAGCACCCCGAATACTGAGCACCCAGCACCCTGAGTACTGAGCACCCAGCACCCCGAGCACTGAGCACCCGGCACCCTGAGTACTGAGCACCATGAGTACTGAGCACTGAGCACCCAGCACCCTGAGGACAGAGTACCCAGCACCCTGAGCACTGAGCACCCAGCACCCTGAGTACTGAGCACTGATCACCCTGAGCACTGAGCACCCAGCACCCCGAGCACTGAGCACCCAGCACCCTGAGTACTGAGCATCCAGCACCCTGAGCACTGAGCACCCAGCACCCTGAGTACTGAGCACCCAGCACCCTGAGTACTGAGCACCCAGCACCCTGGGCACTGAGCATCCAGCACCCTGAGTACTGAGCACCGAGCACCCTGAGTATTGAGCAACCAGCACCCTGAGTACTGAGCACCCAGCACCCTGAGCACTGAGCACCCAGCACCCTGAGCACTGAGCACCCAGCACCCTGAGTACTGAGCACCCAGCACCCTGAGTACTGAACACCCAGCACCCTGAGCACTGAGCACTGAGCACCCAGCACCCTGCGCACTGAGCACCCAGCACCCTGAGCACGGAGCACCCCGAGGACTGAGCACCCAGCACCCTGAGCACTGAGCACCTAGCACCTTGAGTACTGAGCACCGTGCACCTCGAGCACTGAGCACCCTGAGTACTGAGCACCCAGCACCCCGATCACTGAGCACCCTGCACCCTGAGCACTGAGCACCCAGCACCCTGAGCACTGAGCACCCAGCACCCTGAGTACTGAGCACCCAGCACGCTGAGTACTGAGCACCCAGCACCCCGAGCACTGAGCAACCAGCACCGTGAGCACGGAGCACCCCGAGGACTAAGCACCCAGCACCTTGAGTACTGAGCACCGAGCACCTCGAGCACTAAGCACCCAGCACCCCGAGTACTGAGCACCCAGCACCCTGAGTACTGAACACCCAGCACCCTGAGCACTGAGCACTGAGCACCCTGAGCACTGAGTACTGAGCACTGAGCACCCTGAGCACTGAGCACCCAGCACCCCGAGTACTGAGCACCCAGCACCCCGAGCACTGAGCACCCAGCGCCCCGAGCACTGAGCACCCAGCACCCCGAGCACTGAGCACTGAGCACCCTGAGCACTGAGCACCCCGCACCCCGAGTACTGATCACTGAGCACCTTGAGTACTGAGCACCAAGCACCCCGAGTACTGAGCACTGAGCACCCTGAATACTGAGCACCCAGCACCCTGAGCACTGAGCACCCAGCACCCTGAGTACTCAGCACTGAGAACCCAGCACCCCGAGGACTGAGCACCCAGCACCCTGAGTACTGAGCACCGAGCACCCTGAGTACTGAGCACCCAGCACCCTGATCACTGAGCACGGAGCACCCGGAGGTACTGAGCACCCAGCACCCTGAGCATTGAGCACCCAGCACCTTGAGTACTGAGCACCGAGCACCCCGAGCACTGAGCACCCAGCACCCTGAGTATTGAGCACCCAGCACCCTGATTACTGAGCACGCAGCACCCCGAGCACTGAGCACCCAGCACCCTGAGAACTGAGCACCCAGCACCCTGAGTACTGAGCACCCAGCACCCTGAGTACTGAGCACCCAGCACCATGAGCACTGAGCACCCAGCACCCTGAGTACTGAGCACCCAGCACCCTGAGTACTGAGCAACCAGCACCCTGAGCACTGAGCACCCAGCACCCTGAGCACTGAGCACTGAGCACCCAGCACCCCGAGCACTGAGCACTCAGCACCCTGAGTACTGAGCACCGAGCACCCCAAGCACTGAGCACCCAGCACCCTGAGCACTGAGCACCCTGAGGACTGAGCACCCAGCACCCTGAGCACTGAGCACCGATCACCCTGAGCACTGAGCACCCAGCACCCCGAGCACTGAGCACCCAGCACCCTGAGTACTGAGCACCCAGCACCCCGAGTACTGAGCACCCAGCACTCTGAGTACTGAGCACCCAGCACACCGAGCACTGAGCACCCGGCACCCTGAGTACTGAGCACCCTGAGTACTGAGCACTGAGCACCCAGCACCCTGAGGACTGAGTACCCAGCACCCTGAGCACTGAGCACCCAGCACCCTGAGTACTGAGCACTGATCACGTTGAGCACTGAGCACCCACCACCCCGAGCACTGAGCACCCAGCACCCTGAGAACTGAGCAGCCAGCACCCTGAGTACTAAGCAACCAGCACCCTGAGTACTGAGCACCCAGCACCCTGAGTACTGAGCACCCAGCACCCTGGGCACTGAGCACCCAGCACCCTGAGTACTGAGCACCGAGCACCCTGAGTACTGAGCACCCAGCACCCTGAGTACTGAGCACCCAGCACCCTGAGTACTGAACACCCAGCACCCTGAGCACTGAGCACTGAGCACCCAGCACCCTGAGCACTGAGCACCCAGCACCCTGAGTACTGTGCACCCAGCACCCTGAGCACTGAGCACCCTGAATACTGAGCACCCAGCACCCCGAGCACTGAGCACCCAGCACCCTGAGTACTGAGCACCCAGCACCCCGAGTACTGAGCACCCAGCACCCTGAGTACTGAGCACCCAGCACCCCGAGCACTGAGCACCCGGCACCCTGAGTACTGAGCACCATGAGTACTGAGCACTGAGCACCCAGCACCCTGAGGACAGAGTACCCAGCACCCTGAGCTCTGAGCACCCAGCACCCTGAGTACTGAGCACTGATCACCCTGAGCACTGAGCACCCAGCACCCCGAGCACTGAGCACCCAGCACCCTGAGTACTGAGCATCCAGCACCCTGAGCACTGAGCACCCAGCACCCTGAGTACTGAGCACCCAGCACCCTGAGTACTGAGCACCCAGCACCCTGGGCACTGAGCATCCAGCACCCTGAGTACTGAGCACCGAGCACCCTGAGTACTGAGCACCCAGCACCCTGAGTACTGAGCACCCAGCACCCTGAGCACTGAGCACCCAGCACCGTGAGCACTGAGCACCCAGCACCCTGAGTACTGAGCACCCAGCACCCTGAGTACTGAACACCCAGCACCCTGAGCACTGAGCACTGAGCACCCAGCACCCTGAGCACTGAGCACCCAGCACCCTGAGCACGGAGCACCCCGAGGACTGAGCACCCAGCACCCTGAGCACTGAGCACCCAGCACCTTGAGTACTGAGCACCGTGCACCTCGAGCACTGAGCACCCTGAGTACTGAGCAACCAGCACCCCGATCACTGAGCACCCTGCACCCTGAGCACTGAGCACCCAGCACCCTGAGCACTGAGCACCCAGCACCCTGAGTACTGAGCACCCAGCACCCTGAGTACTGAGCACCCAGCACCCCGAGCACTGAGCAACCAGCACCGTGAGCACGGAGCACCCTGAGGACTGAGCACCCAGCACCTTGAGTACTGAGCACCGAGCACCTCGAGCACTAAGCACCCAGCACCCCGAGTACTGAGCACCCAGCACCCTGAGTACTGAACACCCAGCACCCTGAGCACTGAGCACTGAGCACCCTGAGCACTGAGTACTGAGCACTGAGCACCCTGAGCACTGAGCACCCAGCACCCCGAGTACTGAGCACCCAGCACCCCGAGCACTGAGCACCCAGCGCCCCGAGCACTGAGCACCCAGCACCCCGAGCACTGAGCACTGAGCACCCTGAGCACTGAGCACCCCGCACCCCGAGTACTGAGCACTGAGCACCTTGAGTACTGAGCACCAAGCACCCCGAGTACTGAGCACTGAGCACCCTGAATACTGAGCACCCAGCACCCTGAGCACTGAGCACCCAGCACCCTGAGTACTCAGCACTGAGAACCCAGCACCCCGAGGACTGAGCACCCAGCACCCTGAGTACGGAGCACCGAGCACCCTGAGTACTGAGCACCCAGCACCCTGATCACTGAGCACGGAGCACCCGGAGGTACTGAGCACCCAGCACCCTGAGCACTGAGCACCCAGCACCTTGAGTACTGAGCACCGAGCACCCCGAGCACTGAGCACCCAGCACCCTGAGTATTGAGCACCCAGCACCCTGATTACTGAGCACGCAGCACCCCGAGCACTGAGCACCCAGCACCCTGAGAACTGAGCACCCAGCACCCTGAGTACTGAGCACCCAGCACCCTGAGTACTGAGCACCCAGCACCATGAGCACTGAGCACCCAGCACCCTGAGTACTGAGCACCCAGCACCCTGAGTACTGAGCAACCAGCACCCTGAGCACTGAGCACCCAGCACCCTGAGCACTGAGCACTGAGCACCCAGCACCCCGAGCACTGAGCACCCAGCACCCCGAGCACTGAGCACCCAGCACCCTGAGCACTGAGCACCCAGCACCCTGAGTACTGAGCACCCAGCACCCTGAGCACTGAGCACGCTGAATACTGAGCACCCAGCACCCCGAGCACTGAGCACCCAGCACCCTGAGTACTGAGCACCCAGCACCCCGAGTACTGAGCACCCAGCACCCTGAGTACTAAGCACCCAGCACCCCGAGCACTGAGCACCCGGCACCCTGAGTACTGAGCACCATGAGTACTGAGCACTGAGCACCCAGCACCCTGAGGACAGAGTACCCAGCACCCTGAGCACTGAGCACCCAGCACCCTGAGTACTGAGCACTGATCACCCTGAGCACTGAGCACCCAGCACCCCGAGCACTGAGCACCCAGCACCCTGAGTACTGAGAATCCAGCACCCTGAGCACTGAGCACCCAGCACCCTGAGTACTGAGCACCCAGCACCCTGAGTACTGAGCACCCAGCACCCTGGGCACTGAGCATCCAGCACCCTGAGTACTGAGCACCGAGCACCCTGAGTACTGAGCACCCAGCACCCTGACTACTGAGCACCCAGCACCCTGAGCACTGAGCACCCAGCACCCTGAGCACTGAGCACCCAGCACCCTGAGTACTGAGCACCCAGCACCCTGAGTACTGAACACCCAGCACCCTGAGCACTGAGCACTGAGCACCCAGCACCCTGAGCACTGAGCACCCAGCACCCTGAGCACGGAGCACCCCGAGGACTGAGCACCCAGCACCCTGAGCACTGAGCACCCAGCACCTTGAGTACTGAGCACCGTGCACCTCGAGCACTGAGCACCCTGAGTACTGAGCACCCAGCACCCCGATCACTGAGCACCCTGCACCCTGAGCACTGAGCACCCAGCACCCTGAGCACTGAGCACCCAGCACCCTGAGTACTGAGCACCCAGCACCCTGAGTACTGAGCACCCAGCACCCCGAGCACTGAGCAACCAGCACCGTGAGCACGGAGCACCCCGAGGACTGAGCACCCAGCACCTTGAGTACTGAGCACCGAGCACCTCGAGCACTAAGCACCCAGCACCCCGAGTACTGAGCACCCAGCACCCTGACTACTGAACACCCAGCACCCTGATCACTGAGCACTGAGCACCCTGAGCACTGAGTACTGAGCACTGAGCACCCTGAGCACTGAGCACCCAGCACCCCGAGTACTGAGCACCCAGCACCCCGAGCACTGAGCACCCAGCGCCCCGAGCACTGAGCACCCAGCACCCCGAGCACTGAGCACTGAGCACCCTGAGCACTGAGCACCCCGCACCCCGAGTACTGAGCACTGAGCACCTTGAGTACTGAGCACCAAGCACCCCGAGTACTGAGCACTGAGCACCCTGAATACTGAGCACCCAGCACCCTGAGCACTGAGCACCCAGCACCCTGAGTACTCAGCACTGAGAACCCAGCACCCCGAGGACTGAGCACCCAGCACCCTGAGTACTGAGCACCGAGCACCCTGAGTACTGAGCACCCAGCACCCTGATCACTGAGCACGGAGCACCCGGAGGTACTGAGCACCGAGCACCCTGAGCACTGAGCACCCAGCACCTTGAGTACTGAGCACCGAGCACCCCGAGCACTGAGCACCCAGCACCCTGAGTATTGAGCACCCAGCACCCTGATTACTGAGCACGCAGCACCCCGAGCACTGAGCACCCAGCACCCTGAGAACTGAGCACCCAGCACCCTGAGTACTGAGCACCCAGCACCCTGAGTACTGAGCACCCAGCACCATGAGCACTGAGCACCCAGCACCCTGAGTACTGAGCACCCAGCACCCTGAGTACTGAGCAACCAGCACCCTGAGCACTGAGCACCCAGCACCCTGAGCACTGAGCACTGAGCACCCAGCACCCCGAGCACTGAGCACCCAGCACCCCGAGCACTGAGCACCCAGCACCCTGAGCACTGAGCACCCAGCACCCTGAGCACTGAGCACCCAGCACCCTGAGTACTGAGCACCCAGCACCCTGAGTACTGAGCACCCAGCACCGTGAGAACTGAGCACTCAGCACCCTGAGTACTGAGCACCGAGCACCCCGAGCACTGAGCACCCAGCACCCTGAGCACTGAGCACCCTGAGGACTGAGCACCCAGCACCCTGAGCACTGAGCACCGATCACCCTGAGCACTGAGCACCCAGCACCCCGAGCACTGAGCACCCAGCACCCTGAGTACTGAGCACCCAGCACCCCGAGTACTGAGCACCCAGCACTCTGAGTACTGAGCACCCAGCACACCGAGCACTGAGCACCCGGCACCCTGAGTACTGAGCACCCTGAGTACTGAGCACTGAGCACCCAGCACCCTGAGGACTGAGTACCCAGCACCCTGAGCACTGAGCACCCAGCACCCTGAGTACTGAGCACTGATCACCCTGAGCACTGAGCACCCAGCACCCCGAGCACTGAGCAGCCAGCACCCTGAGAACTGAGCAGCCAGCACCCTGAGTACTGAGCAACCAGCACCCTGAGTACTGAGCACCCAGCACCCTGAGTACTGAGCACCCAGCACCCTGGGCACTGAGCACCCAGCACCCTGAGTACTGAGCACCGAGCACCCTGAGTACTGAGCACCCAGCACCCTGAGTACTGAGCACCCAGCACCCTGAGCACTGAGCACCCAGCACCCTGAGCACTGAGCACCCAGCACCCTGAGTACTGAGCACCCAGCACCCTGAGTACTGAACACCCAGCACCCTGAGCACTGAGCACTGAGCACCCAGCACCCTGAGCACTGAGCACTGAGCACCCAGCACCCTGTGCACTGAGCACCCAGCACCCCGAGCACTGAGCACCCAGCACCCTGAGCACCCAGAACCCTGAGAACTGAGCACCCTGAGCACTGAGCACCGATCACCCTAAGCACTCAGCACCCAGCACCCAGAGCACTGAGCACCCAGCACCCTGAGTACTGAGCACCCAGCAGCCCGAGCACTGAGCACCCGGCACCCTGAGTACTGAGCACCCTGAGTACTGAGCACTGAGCACCCAGCACCCTGAGGACTGAGTACCAAGCACCCTGAGCACTGAGCACCCAGCACCCTGAGTACTGAGCACTGATCACCCTGAGCACTGAGCACCCAGCACCCCGAGCACTGAGCACCCAGCACCCTGAGTACTGAGCAGCCAGCACCCTGAGCACTGAGCACCCAGCACGTTGAGTACTGAGCACCCAGCACCCTGGGCACTGAGCACCCAGCACCCTGAGTACTGAGCACCGAGCACCCTGAGTACTGAGCACCCAGCACCCTGAGTACTGAGCACCCAGCACCCTGAGCACTGAGCACCCATCACCCTGAGCACTGAGCACCCAGCACCCTGAGTACTGAGCACCCAGCACCCTGAGTACTGAACACCCAGCACCCTGAGCACTGAGCACTGAGCACCCAGCACCCTGAGCACTGAGCACCCAGCACCCTGAGCACGGAGCACCCCGAGGACTGAGCACCCAGCACCCTGAGCACTGAGCACCCAGCACCTTGAGTACTGAGCACCGTGCACCTCGAGCACTGAGCACCCTGAGTACTGAGCACCCAGCACCCCGATCACTGAGCACCCTGCACCCTGAGCACTGAGCACCCAGCACCCTGAGCACTGAGCACCCAGCACCCTGAGTACTGAGCACCCAGCACGCTGAGTACTGAGCACCCAGCACCCCGAGCACTGAGCAACCAGCACCGTGAGCACGGAGCACCCCGAGGACTGAGCACCCAGCACCTTGAGTACTGAGCACCGAGCACCTCGAGCACTAAGCACCCAGCACCCTGAGTACTGAGCACCCAGCACCCTGAGCACTGAGCACCCAGCACCCTGAGCACTGAGCACCCAGCAACCTGAGTACTGAGCACCCAGCACCCTGAGTACTGAACACCCAGCACCCTGAGCACTGAGCACTGAGCACCCTGAGCACTGAGTACTGAGCACTGAGCACCCTGAGCACTGAGCACCCAGCACCCCGAGTACTGAGCACCCAGCACCCCGAGCACTGAGCACCCAGCGCCCCGAGCACTGAGCACCCAGCACCCCGAGCACTGAGCACTGAGCACCCTGAGCACTGAGCACCCAGCACCCCGAGTACTGAGCACTGAGCACCTTGAGTACTGAGCACCAAGCACCCCGAGTACTGAGCACTGAGCACCCTGAATACTGAGCACCCAGCACCCTGAGCACTGAGCACCCAGCACCCTGAGTACTCAGCACTGAGAACCCAGCACCCCGAGGACTGAGCACCCAGCACCCTGAGTACTGAGCACCGAGCACCCTGAGTACTGAGCACCCAGCACCCTGAGCACTGAGCACCCAGCACCCTGATCACTGAGCACGGAGCACCCGGAGGTACTGAGCACCCAGCACCCTGAGCACTGAGCACCCAGCACCTTGAGTACTGAGCACCGAGCACCCCGAGCACTGAGCACCCAGCACCCTGAGTATTGAGCACCCAGCACCCTGATTACTGAGCACGCAGCACCCCGAGCACTGAGCACCCAGCACCCTGAGAACTGAGCACCCAGCACCCTGAGTACTGAGCACCCAGCACCCTGAGTACTGAGCACCCAGCACCATGAGCACTGAGCACCCAGCACCCTGAGTACTGAGCACCCAGCACCCTGAGTACTGAGCAACCAGCACCCTGAGCACTGAGCACCCAGCACCCTGAGCACTGAGCACTGAGCACCCAGCACCCCGAGCACTGAGCACCCAGCACCCCGAGCACTGAGCACCCAGCACCCTGAGCACTGAGCACCCAGCACCCTGAGTACTGAGCACCCAGCACCCTGAGCACTGAGCACGCTGAATACTGAGCACCCAGCACCCCGAGCACTGAGCACCCAGCACCCTGAGTACTGAGCACCCAGCACCCCGAGTACTGAGCACCCAGCACCCTGAGTACTAAGCACCCAGCACCCCGAGCACTGAGCACCCGGCACCCTGAGTACTGAGCACCATGAGTACTGAGCACTGAGCACCCAGCACCCTGAGGACAGAGTACCCAGCACCCTGAGCACTGAGCACCCAGCACCCTGAGTACTGAGCACTGATCACCCTGAGCACTGAGCACCCAGCACCCCGAGCACTGAGCACCCAGCACCCTGAGTACTGAGCATCCAGCACCCTGAGCACTGAGCACCCAGCACCCTGAGTACTGAGCACCCAGCACCCTGAGTACTGAGCACCCAGCACCCTGGGCACTGAGCATCCAGCACCCTGAGTACTGAGCACCGAGCACCCTGAGTACTGAGCACCCAGCACCCTGACTACTGAGCACCCAGCACCCTGAGCACTGAGCACCCAGCACCCTGAGCACTGAGCACCCAGCACCCTGAGTACTGAGCACCCAGCACCCTGAGTACTGAACACCCAGCACCCTGAGCAGTGAGCACTGAGCACCCAGCACCCTGAGCACTGAGCACCCAGCACCCTGAGCACGGAGCACCCCGAGGACTGAGCACCCAGCACCCTGAGCACTGAGCACCCAGCACCTTGAGTACTGAGCACCGTGCACCTCGAGCACTGAGCACCCTGAGTACTGAGCACCCAGCACCCCGATCACTGAGCACCCTGCACCCTGAGCACTGAGCACCCAGCACCCTGAGCACTGAGCACCCAGCACCCTGAGTACTGAGCACCCAGCACCCTGAGTACTGAGCACCCAGCACCCCGAGCACTGAGCAACCAGCACCGTGAGCACGGAGCACCCCGAGGACTGAGCACCCAGCACCTTGAGTACTGAGCACCGAGCACCTCGAGCACTAAGCACCCAGCACCCCGAGTACTGAGCACCCAGCACCCTGACTACTGAACACCCAGCACCCTGAGCACTGAGCACTGAGCACCCTGAGCACTGAGTACTGAGCACTGAGCACCCTGAGCACTGAGCACCCAGCACCCCGAGTACTGAGCACCCAGCACCCCGAGCACTGAGCACCCAGCGCCCCGAGCACTGAGCACCCAGCACCCCGAGCACTGAGCACTGAGCACCCTGAGCACTGAGCACCCCCGCACCCCGAGTACTGAGCACTGAGCACCTTGAGTACTGAGCACCAAGCACCCCGAGTACTGAGCACTGAGCACCCTGAATACTGAGCACCCAGCACCCTGAGCACTGAGCACCCAGCACCCTGAGTACTCAGCACTGAGAACCCAGCACCCCGAGGACTGAGCACCCAGCACCCTGAGTACTGAGCACCGA
The DNA here is from genome assembly GCF_018167655.1 of Microtus oregoni. Lineage (NCBI taxonomy): Eukaryota > Metazoa > Chordata > Mammalia > Rodentia > Cricetidae > Microtus > Microtus oregoni. The sequence goes on from NW_024544557.1 coordinate 1,510,881, forward strand.
GCACCCTGAGTACTGAGCACCCAGCACCCTGATCACTGAGCACGGAGCACCCGGAGGTACTGAGCACCGAGCACCCTGAGCACTGAGCACCCAGCACCTTGAGTACTGAGCACCGAGCACCCCGAGCACTGAGCACCCAGCACCCTGAGTATTGAGCACCCAGCACCCTGATTACTGAGCACGCAGCACCCCGAGCACTGAGCACCCAGCACCCTGAGAACTGAGCACCCAGCACCCTGAGTACTGAGCACCCAGCACCCTGAGTACTGAGCACCCAGCACCATGAGCACTGAGCACCCAGCACCCTGAGTACTGAGCACCCAGCACCCTGAGTACTGAGCAACCAGCACCCTGAGCACTGAGCACCCAGCACCCTGAGCACTGAGCACTGAGCACCCAGCACCCCGAGCACTGAGCACCCAGCACCCCGAGCACTGAGCACCCAGCACCCTGAGCACTGAGCACCCAGCACCCTGAGCACTGAGCACCCAGCACCCTGAGTACTGAGCACCCAGCACCCTGAGTACTGAGCACCCAGCACCGTGAGAACTGAGCACTCAGCACCCTGAGTACTGAGCACCGAGCACCCCGAGCACTGAGCACCCAGCACCCTGAGCACTGAGCACCCTGAGGACTGAGCACCCAGCACCCTGAGCACTGAGCACCGATCACCCTGAGCACTGAGCACCCAGCACCCCGAGCACTGAGCACCCAGCACCCTGAGTACTGAGCACCCAGCACCCCGAGTACTGAGCACCCAGCACTCTGAGTACTGAGCACCCAGCACACCGAGCACTGAGCACCCGGCACCCTGAGTACTGAGCACCCTGAGTACTGAGCACTGAGCACCCAGCACCCTGAGGACTGAGTACCCAGCACCCTGAGCACTGAGCACCCAGCACCCTGAGTACTGAGCACTGATCACCCTGAGCACTGAGCACCCAGCACCCCGAGCACTGAGCAGCCAGCACCCTGAGAACTGAGCAGCCAGCACCCTGAGTACTGAGCAACCAGCACCCTGAGTACTGAGCACCCAGCACCCTGAGTACTGAGCACCCAGCACCCTGGGCACTGAGCACCCAGCACCCTGAGTACTGAGCACCGAGCACCCTGAGTACTGAGCACCCAGCACCCTGAGTACTGAGCACCCAGCACCCTGAGCACTGAGCACCCAGCACCCTGAGCACTGAGCACCCAGCACCCTGAGTACTGAGCACCCAGCACCCTGAGTACTGAACACCCAGCACCCTGAGCACTGAGCACTGAGCACCCAGCACCCTGAGCACTGAGCACTGAGCACCCAGCACCCTGTGCACTGAGCACCCAGCACCCCGAGCACTGAGCACCCAGCACCCTGAGCACCCAGAACCCTGAGAACTGAGCACCCTGAGCACTGAGCACCGATCACCCTAAGCACTCAGCACCCAGCACCCAGAGCACTGAGCACCCAGCACCCTGAGTACTGAGCACCCAGCAGCCCGAGCACTGAGCACCCGGCACCCTGAGTACTGAGCACCCTGAGTACTGAGCACTGAGCACCCAGCACCCTGAGGACTGAGTACCAAGCACCCTGAGCACTGAGCACCCAGCACCCTGAGTACTGAGCACTGATCACCCTGAGCACTGAGCACCCAGCACCCCGAGCACTGAGCACCCAGCACCCTGAGTACTGAGCAGCCAGCACCCTGAGCACTGAGCACCCAGCACGTTGAGTACTGAGCACCCAGCACCCTGGGCACTGAGCACCCAGCACCCTGAGTACTGAGCACCGAGCACCCTGAGTACTGAGCACCCAGCACCCTGAGTACTGAGCACCCAGCACCCTGAGCACTGAGCACCCATCACCCTGAGCACTGAGCACCCAGCACCCTGAGTACTGAGCACCCAGCACCCTGAGTACTGAACACCCAGCACCCTGAGCACTGAGCACTGAGCACCCAGCACCCTGAGCACTGAGCACCCAGCACCCTGAGCACGGAGCACCCCGAGGACTGAGCACCCAGCACCCTGAGCACTGAGCACCCAGCACCTTGAGTACTGAGCACCGTGCACCTCGAGCACTGAGCACCCTGAGTACTGAGCACCCAGCACCCCGATCACTGAGCACCCTGCACCCTGAGCACTGAGCACCCAGCACCCTGAGCACTGAGCACCCAGCACCCTGAGTACTGAGCACCCAGCACGCTGAGTACTGAGCACCCAGCACCCCGAGCACTGAGCAACCAGCACCGTGAGCACGGAGCACCCCGAGGACTGAGCACCCAGCACCTTGAGTACTGAGCACCGAGCACCTCGAGCACTAAGCACCCAGCACCCTGAGTACTGAGCACCCAGCACCCTGAGCACTGAGCACCCAGCACCCTGAGCACTGAGCACCCAGCAACCTGAGTACTGAGCACCCAGCACCCTGAGTACTGAACACCCAGCACCCTGAGCACTGAGCACTGAGCACCCTGAGCACTGAGTACTGAGCACTGAGCACCCTGAGCACTGAGCACCCAGCACCCCGAGTACTGAGCACCCAGCACCCCGAGCACTGAGCACCCAGCGCCCCGAGCACTGAGCACCCAGCACCCCGAGCACTGAGCACTGAGCACCCTGAGCACTGAGCACCCAGCACCCCGAGTACTGAGCACTGAGCACCTTGAGTACTGAGCACCAAGCACCCCGAGTACTGAGCACTGAGCACCCTGAATACTGAGCACCCAGCACCCTGAGCACTGAGCACCCAGCACCCTGAGTACTCAGCACTGAGAACCCAGCACCCCGAGGACTGAGCACCCAGCACCCTGAGTACTGAGCACCGAGCACCCTGAGTACTGAGCACCCAGCACCCTGATCACTGAGCACGGAGCACCCCGAGGTACTGAGCACCCAGCACCCTGAGCACTGAGCACCCAGCACCTTGAGTACTGAGCACCGAGCACCCCGAGCACTGAGCACCCAGCACCCTGAGTATTGAGCACCCAGCACCCTGATTACTGAGCACGCAGCACCCCGAGCACTGAGCACCCAGCACCCTGAGTACTGAGCACCCAGCAGGCTGAGTACTGAGCACCCAGCACCCCGAGCACTGAGCACCCAGCACCCTGAGTACTGAGCACTGAGCAACCAGCACCCCGAGCACGGAGCACCCAGGACCCCAAGCACTGAGTACAGAGCACCCAGCACCCTGAGTACTGAGCACCGAGCTCCCCGAGCACTGAGCACCCAGCACACTGAGCACTGAGCACCCAGCACCCTGAGCACTGAGCTCCCAGCACCCTGAGTACTGAGCACCCAGCACGCTGAGTACTGAGCACCCAGCACCCCGAGCACTGAGCACCCAGCACCCTGAGTACTGAGCACTGAGCACCCAGCACCCCGAGCACTGAGCACCCAGCACCCTGTGCACTGAGCATCCAGCACCCTGAGTACTGAGCACCCAGCACCCTGAGTACTGAGCACCCAGCACCGTGAGAACTGAGCACTCAGCACCCTGAGTACTGAGCACCGAGCACCCCGAGCACTGAGCACCCAGCACCCTGAGCACTGAGCACCCTGAGGACTGAGCACCCAGCACCCTGAGCACTGAGCACCGATCACCCTGAGCACTGAGCACCCAGCACCCCGAGCACTGAGCACCCAGCACCCTGAGTACTGAGCACCCAGCACCCCGAGTACTGAGCACCCAGCACCCTGAGTACTGAGCACCCAGCACCCCGAGCACTGAGCACCCGGCACCCTGAGTACTGAGCACCATGAGTACTGAGCACTGAGCACCCAGCACCCTGAGGACAGAGTACCCAGCACCCTGAGCACTGTGCACCCAGCACCCTGAGTACTGAGCACTGATCACCCTGAGCACTGAGCACCCAGCACCCCGAGCACTGAGCACCCAGCACCCTGAGTACTGAGCATCCAGCACCCTGAGCACTGAGCACCCAGCACCCTGAGCACTGAGCACCCAGCACCCTGAGTACTGAGCACCCAGCACCCTGGGCACTGAGCACCCAGCACCCTGAGTACTGAGCACCGAGCACCCTGAGTACTGAGCACCCAGCACCCTGAGTACTGAGCACCCAGCACCCTGAGCACTGAGCACCCAGCACCCTGAGCACTGAGCACCCAGCACCCTGAGTACTGAGCACCCAGCACCCTGAGTACTGAACACCCAGCACCCTGAGCACTGAGCACTGAGCACCCAGCACCCTGAGCACTGAGCACCCAGCACCCTGAGCACGGAGTACCCCGAGGACTGAGCACCCAGCACCCTGAGCACTGAGCACCCAGCACCTTGAGTACTGAGCACCGTGCACCTCGAGCACTGAGCACCCTGAGTACTGAGCACCCAGCACCCCGATCACTGAGCACCCTGCACCCTGAGCACTGAGCACCCAGCACCCTGAGCACTGAGCACCCAGCACCCTGAGTACTGAGCACCCAGCACGCTGAGTACTGAGCACCCAGCACCCCGAGCACTGAGCAACCAGCACCGTGAGCACGGAGCACCCCGAGGACTGAGCACCCAGCACCTTGAGTACTGAGCACCGAGCACCTCGAGCACTAAGCACCCAGCACCCTGAGTACTGAGCACCCAGCACCCTGAGCACTGAGCACCCAGCACCCTGAGCACTGAGCACCCAGCAACCTGAGTACTGAGCACCCAGCACCCTGAGTACTGAACAACCAGCACCCTGAGCACTGAGCACTGAGCACCCTGAGCACTGAGTACTGAGCACCCAGCACCCCGAGCACTGAGCACCCAGCGCCCCGAGCACTGAGCACCCAGCACCCCGAGCACTGAGCACTGAGCACCCTGAGCACTGAGCACCCAGCACCCCGAGTACTGAGCACTGAGCACCTTGAGTACTGAGCACCAAGCACCCCGAGTACTGAGCACTGAGCACCCTGAATACTGAGCACCCAGCACCCTGAGCACTGAGCACCCAGCACCCTGAGTACTCAGCACTGAGAACCCAGCACCCCGAGGACTGAGCACCCAGCACCCTGAGTACTGAGCACCGAGCACCCTGAGTACTGAGCACCCAGCACCCTGATCACTGAGCACGGAGCACCCCGAGGTACTGAGCACCCAGCACCCTGAGCACTGAGCACCCAGCACCTTGAGTACTGAGCACCGAGCACCCCGAGCACTGAGAACCCAGCACCCTGAGTATTGAGCACCCAGCACCCTGATTACTGAGCACGCAGCACCCCGAGCACTGAGCACCCAGCACCCTGAGAACTGAGCACCCAGCACCCTGAGTACTGAGCACCCAGCACCCTGAGTACTGAGCACCCAGCACCATGAGCACTGATTACCCAGCACCCTGAGTACTGAGCACCCAGCACCCTGAGTACTGAGCAACCAGCACCCTGAGCACTGAGCACCCAGCACCCTGAGCACTGAGCACTGAGCACCCAGCACCCCGAGCACTGAGCACCCAGCACCCCGAGCACTGAGCACCCAGCACCCTGAGCACTGAGCACCCAGCACCCTGAGCACTGAGCACCCAGCACCCTGAGAACTGAGCACCCAGCACCCTGAGTACTGAGCACCCAGCACCGTGAGAACTGAGCACTCAGCACCCTGAGTACTGAGCACCGAGCACCCCGAGCACTGAGCACCCAGCACCCTGAGCACTGAGCACCCTGAGGACTGAGCACCCAGCACCCTGAGCACTGAGCACCGATCACCCTGAGCACTGAGCACCCAGCACCCCGAGCACTGAGCACCCAGCACTCTGAGTACTGAGCACCCAGCACACCGAGCACTGAGCGCCCGGCACCCTGAGTACTGAGCACCCTGAGTACTGAGCACTGAGCACCCAGCACCCTGAGGACTGAGTACCCAGCACCCTGAGCACTGAGCACCCAGCACCCTGAGTACTGAGCACTGATCACCCTGAGCACTGAGCACCCAGCACCCCGAGCACTGAGCACCCAGCACCCTGAGAACTGAGCAGCCAGCACCCTGAGCACTGAGCACCCAGCACCCTGAGTACTGAGCACCCAGCACCCTGAGTACTGAGCACCCAGCACCCTGGGCACTGAGCACCCAGCACCCTGAGTACTGAGCACCGAGCACCCTGAGTACTGAGCACCCAGCACCCTGAGTACTGAGCACCCAGCACCCTGAGCACTGAGCACCCAGCACCCTGAGCACTGAGCACCCAGCACCCTGAGTACTGAGCACCCAGCACCCTGAGTACTGAACACCCAGCACCCTGAGCACTGAGCACTGAGCACCCAGCACCCTGAGCACTGAGCACTGAGCACCCAGCACCCTGAGCACTGAGCAACCAGCACCCCGAGCACTGAGCACCCAGCACCCTGAGCACCCAGCACCCTGAGAACTGAGCACCCTGAGCACTGAGCACCGATCACCCTAAGCACTGAGCACCCAGCACCCCGAGCACTGAGCACCCAGCACCCTGAGTACTGAGCACCCAGCAGCCCGAGCACTGAGCACCCGGCACCCTGAGTACTGAGCACCCTGAGTACTGAGCACTGAGCACCCAGAACCCTGAGGACTGAGTACCAAGCACCCTGAGCACTGAGCACCCAGCACCCTGAGTACTGAGCACTGATCACCCAGAGCACTGAGCACCCAGCACCCCGAGCACTGAGCACCCAGCACCCTGAGTACTGAGCAGCCAGCACCCTGAGCACTGAGCACCCAGCACGCTGAGTACTGAGCACGCAGCACCCTGGGCACTGAGCACCCAGCACCCTGAGTACTGAGCACCGAGCACCCTGAGTACTGAGCACCCAGCACCCTGAGTACTGAGCACCCAGCACCCTGAGCACTGAGCACCCATCACCCTGAGCACTGAGCACCCAGCACCCTGAGTACTGAGCACCCAGCACCCTGAGTACTGAACACCCAGCACCCTGAGCACTGAGCACTGAGCACCCAGCACCCTGAGCACTGAGCACCCAGCACCCTGAGCATGGAGCACCCCGAGGACTGAGCACCCAGCACCCTGAGCACTGAGCACCCAGCACCTTGAGTACTGAGCACCGAGCACCTCGAGCACTGAGCACCCTGAGTACTGAGCACCCAGCACCCCTATCACTGAGCACCCTGCACCCTGAGCACTGAGCACCCAGCACCCTGAGCACTGAGAACCCAGCACCCTGAGTACTGAGCACCCAGCACGCTGAGTACTGAGCACCCAGCACCTCGAGCACTGAGCAACCAGCACCCTGAGCACGGAGCACCCCGAGGACTGAGCACCCAGCACCTTGAGTACTGAGCACCGAGCACCTCGAGCACTAAGCACCCAGCACCCTGAGTACTGAGCACACAGCACCCTGAGCACTGAGCACCCAGCACCCTGAGCACTGAGCACCCAGCACCCCGAGCACTGAGCACCCAGCACCCTGAGTACTGAGCACCCAACACCCAGAGTACTGAGCACCCAGCACCCTGAGCACTGAGCACCCGGCAACCTGTGTACTGAGCACCCAGCACCCTGAGTACTGAACACCCAGCACCCTGAGCACTGAGCACTGAGCACCCTGAGCACTGAGTACTGAGCAATGAGCACACTGAGCACTGAGCACCCAGCACCCCGAGTACTGAGCACCCAGCACCCCGAGCACTGAGCACCCAGCGCCCCGAGCACTGAGCACCCAGCACCCCGAGCACTGAACACTGAGCACCCTGAGCACTGAGCACCCAGCACCCCGAGTACTGAGCACTGAGCACCCTGAGTACTGAGCACCAAGCACCCCGAGTACTGAGCACTGAGCACCCTGAATACTGAGCACCCAGCACCCTGAGCACTGAGCACCCAGCACCCTGAGTACTGAGCACTGAGAACCCAGCACCCCGAGCACTTAGCACCCAGCACCCTGAGTACTGAGCACCAAGCACCCTGATCACTGAGCACGGAGCACCCCGCGGACTGAGCACCAAGCACCCTGAGCACTGAGCACACAGCACCTTGAGTACAGAGCACCGAGCACCCCGAGCACTGAACACCCAGCACCCTGAGTATTGAGCACCCAGCACCCTGAGCACTGAGCACCTAGCACCCTGAGCACTGAGCACGCAGCACCCCGAGCACTGAGCACCCAGCACCCTGAGTAATGAGCACCCAGCACCCTGAGTACTGAGCACCCAGCACCCTGAGTACTGAGCACCCAGCACCCTGAGCACTGAGCACCCAGCACCCTGAGTACTGAGCACCCAGCACCCTGAGTACTGAGCAACCAGCACCCTGAGCACTGAGCACCCAGCACCCTGAGCACTGAGCACTGAGCACCCAGCACCCCGAGCACTGAGCACCCAGCACCCCGAGCACTGAGCACCCAGCACCCTGAGCACTGAGCACCCAGCACCCTGAGCACTGAGCACCCAGCACCCTGAGTACTGAGCACCCAGCACCCTGAGTACTGAGCACCCAGCACCGTGAGAACTGAGCACTCAGCACCCTGAGTACTGAGCACCGAGCACCCCGAGCACTGAGCACCCAGCACCCTGAGCACTGAGCACCCTGAGGACTGAGCACCCAGCACCCTGAGCACTGAGCACCGATCACCCTGAGCACTGAGCACCCAGCAACCCGAGCACTGAGCACCCAGCAACCTGAGCACTGAGCAGCCAGCACCCTGAGCACGGAGCACCCCGACCACTGAGCACCCAGCACCCTGAGTACTGAGCCCCCAGCACCCTGTGTACTGAGCACCCAGCACCAAGAGCACGGAGCACCCAGCACCCCGAGAATGAGCACCCAGCACCCTGAGTACTGAGAACCGAGCACCCTGAGTACTGAGCACCCAGCACCCTGAGTACTGAGCCCCCAGCACCCTGAGTACTGAGCACCCAGCACCCCGATCACTGAGTACCCAGCACCCCGAGAATGAGCACACAGCACCCTGAGTACTGAGCACCCAGCACCCTGAGTACTGAGCACTAAGCACCCAGAGCACTGAGCAACGAGCACCCCGAGCACGGAGCACCCAGGACCCCGAGCACTGAGTACTGAGCACCCAGCACCCTGAGTACTGAGCACCTAGCTCCCCGAGCACTGAGCACCCACCACCCTGAGTACTGAGCACCCAGCAACCTGAGCACTGAGCACAAAGCACGCTGAGTACTGAGCACCCTGAGTACTGAGCATCGAGGACCCTGAGCACTGAGCACCCAGCACCCCGAGCACTGAGCACCCAGCACCCCGAGAATGGGCACACAGAACCCTGAGTACTGAGAACCGAGCACCCTGAGTACTGAGCACCCAGCACCCTGAGTACTGAGCACCCAGCACCAAGAGTACTGAGCAGCAAGCACCCCGAGCACTGAGCACCCAGCACCCTGAGTAATGAGCACCCAGCACCCCGAGTACTGAGCACCCAGCACCGTGAGTACTGAGCACCCACCACCCTGAGTACTGAGCACCCAGCACCCTGAGCACTGAGCACAAAACATGCTGAGTACTGAGCACCCCGACTACTGAGCACCGAGGACCCTGAGCACTGAGCACCCAGCACCCCGAGCACTGAGCACCCAGCACCCAGAGAATGGGCACCCAGCACCCTGAGTACTGAGAACCGAGCACCCTGAGTACTGAGCACCCAGCACGCTGAGCACTGAGCACCCAGCACCCCGAGGACTGAGCACCCAGCACCCCGAGAACTGAGCACCCAGCACCCCGAGAATGAGCACTCAGCAACCTGAGTACTGAGCACCCAGCACCCTGAGTACTGAGCACCCAGCACCCCGAGCACTGAGCACCCTGAATACTGAGCACCCAGCACCCTGAGTACTGTGCACTAAGCACCCAGAGCGCTGTGCACCCAGGACTCCGAGCACTGAGTACTGAGCACCCAGCACCCTGAGTACTGAGCACCCAGCACCCCGAGCACTGAGCACCCTGAATACTGAGCACCCAGCACCCCGAGCACTGAGCACCCAGCACCCTGAGTACTGAGCACCCAGCACCATGAGTACTGAGCAACCCGAGCACTGAGCACCTAGCACCCTGAGTACTGAGCACCCAGCACCAAAAGTACTGAGCACCGAACATCCTGAGCACAGAGCACCGAGCACCCCGAGCACTGAGCACCCAGCACCCTGAGCACTCAGCACCCAGCACCCCGAGCACTGAGCACCCAGCACCCTGAGCACTGAGCACCCAGCACCCTGAGCACGGAGCACCCAGCACCCTGTGTACTGAGCACTGAGCACCCTGAGTACTAAGCACCCAGCAACCTGAGTACTGAGAACCGAGCAACCTGAGTACTGAGCACAAAGCACCCTGAGTACTGAGCCCCCAGCACCCTGAGTACTGAGCACCCAGCACCCCGAGCACTGAGCACCCAGCACCCCGAGTACTGAGCACCCAGCACCCTGTGTACTGAGCACTGAGCACCCTGAGTACTAAGCACCCAGCAACCTGAGTACTGAGCACCCAGGACCCTGAGCACTGAGCACCGAGCACCCCGAGCACTGAGCACCCAGCACCCTGAGCACTCAGCACCCAGCACCCCGAGCACTGAGCACCCAGCACCCTGAGCACTGAGCACCCAGCACCCTGAGCACGGAGCACCCCGAGGACTGAGCACCCAGCACCCTGAGTACTGAGCCCCCAGCACCCTGAGTACTGATCACAGAGCACCCCGAGCACTGAGCACCCAGCACCCCGAGAATGAGCACCCAGCACCCTGAGTACTGAGAACCGAGCAACCTGAGTACTGAGCACAAAGCACCCTGAGTACTGAGCCCCCAGCACCCTGAGTACTGAGCACCCAGCACCCCGAGCACTGAGCACCCAGCACCCCGAGAATGAGCACCCAGCACCCTGAGTACTGAGCACCCAGCACCCTGAGTACTGAGCACCGAGCTCCCCGAGCACTGAGCACCCAGCACACTGAGCACTGAGCACCCAGCACCCTGAGCACTGAGCACCCAGCAACCTGAGTACTGAGCACCCAGCTCGCTGAGTACTGAGCACCCAGCACCCCGAGCACTGAGCACCCAGCACCCTGAGTACTGAGCACTGAGCACCCAGCAACCCGAGCACTGAGCACCCAGCACCCTGTGTACTGAGCACTGAGCACCCTGAGTACTAAGCACCCAGCACCCTGAGTACTGAGCACCCTGGACCCTGAGCACTGAGCACCGAGCACCCCGAGCACTGAGCACCCAGCACCCTGAGGACTCAGCACCCATCACCCCGATCACTGAGCACCCAGCACCCTGAGCACTGAGCACCCAGCACCCTGAGCACTGAGCACCAAGCACCCAGAGCACTGAGCACCCAGCACCCTGAGCACTGAGCACCCAGCACCCTGAGTACTGAGCAGCGAGCACCCTGAGTACTGAGCACCGAGCACCCTGAGTACTGAGCACCCAGCACCCTGAGTACTGAGCACCGAGCACCCCGAGTACTGAGCACCCAGCACCCTGAGCACTCAGCACCCAGCACCCTGAGTACTGAGCTCCCAGCACCCCGAGCCCTGAGCACCCAGCACCCTGAGTACTGAGCACCCTGAGTTCTGAGCACCGATCACCCTGAGCACTGAGCACCCAGCACCCTGAGTATTGAGCAACCAGCACCCTGAGCACTGAGCACCCAGCACCCTGAGCACTGAGCACGCAGCACCCCGAGCACTGAGCACCCAGCACCCTGAGTACTGAGCACCCAGCACCATGAGTACTGAGCAACCCGAGCACTGAGCACCGAGCTCCCCGAGCACTGAGCACCCTGAGTACAGAGCACACATCTCCCTGAGTACTGAGCACCCAGCATCCTGTGCACTGAGCACCCAGCACCCTGAGTACTGAGCACCCAGCACCCCGAGCACTGAGCACCCAGCACCCTGAGTACTGAGCACCCAGCACCATGAGTACTGAGCAACCCGAGCACTGAGCACCCAGCACCCTGAGTACTGAGCACCCAGCACCAAAAGTACTGAGCACCGAACATCCTGAGCACAGAGCACCGAGCACCCCGAGCACTGAGCACCCAGCACACTGAGTACTGAGCACCCAGCACCAAGAGTACTGAGCAGCAAGCACCCCGAGCACTGAGCACCCAGAACCCTGAGTAATGAGCACCCAGCACCCCGAGTACTGAGCACCCAGCACCCTGTGTACTGAGCACTGAGCACCCTGAGTACTAAGCACCCAGCAACCTGAGTACTGAGCACCCAGGACCCTGAGCACTGAGCACCGAGCACCCCGAGCACTGAGCACCCAGCACCCTGAGCACTCAGCACCCAGTACCCCGAGCACTGAGCACCCAGCACCCTGAGCACTGAGCACCCAGCACCCTGAGCACGGAGCACCCCGAGGACTGAGCACCCAGCACCCTGAGTACTGAGCCCCCAGCACCCTGAGTACTGAGCACCCAGCACCCCGAGCACTGAGCACCCAGCACCCCGAGAATGAGCACCTAGCACCCTGAGTACTGAGAACCGAGCACCCTGAGTACTGAGCACAAAGCACCCTGAGTACTGAGCCCCCAGCACCCTGAGAACTGAGCACCTAGCACCCCGAGCACTGAGCACTCAGCACCCCGAGAATGAGCACCCAGCACCCTGAGTACTGAGCACCCAGCACCCTGAGTACTGAGCACCGAGCTCCCCGAGCACTGAGCACCCAGCACACTGAGCACTGAGCACCCAGCACCCTGAGCACTGAGCACCCAGCAACCTGAGTACTGAGCACCCAGCTCGCTGAGTACTGAGCACCCAGCACCCCGAGCACTGAGCACCCAGCACCCTGAGTACTGAGCACTGAGCACCCAGCAACCCGAGCACTGAGCACCCAGCACCCTGTGTACTGAGCACTGAGCACCCTGAGTACTAAGCACCCAGCACCCTGAGTACTGAGCACCCTGGACCCTGAGCACTGAGCACCGAGCACCCCGAGCACTGAGCACCCAGCACCATGAGGACTCAGCACCCATCACCCCGATCACTGAGCACCCAGCACCCTGAGCACTGAGCACCCAGCACCCTGAGCACTGAGCACCAAGCACCCAGAGCACTGAGCACCCAGCACCCTGAGCACTGAGCACCCAGCACCCTGAGTACTGAGCAGCGAGCACCCTGAGTACTGAGCACCCAGCACCCTGAGTACTGAGCACCCAGCACCCTGAGTACTGAGCACCTAGCACCCCGAGTACTGAGCACCCAGCACCCTGAGCACTCAGCACCCAGCACCCTGAGTACTGAGCTCCCAGCACCCTGAGCCCTGAGCACCCAGCACCCTGAGTACTGAGCACCCTGAGTTCTGAGCACCGATCACCCTGAGCACTGAGCACCCAGCACCCTGAGTATTGAGCACCCAGCACCCTGAGCACTGAGCACCCAGGACCCTGAGCACTGAGCACGCAGCACCCCGAGCACTGAGCACCCATCACCCTGAGTACTGAGCACCCAGCAACCTGAGTACTGAGCACCCAGCACCCTGAATACTGAGCACCCAGCACCCTGAGCACTGAGCACCCAGCACCCTGAGTACTGAGCACCCAGCACCCTGAGTACTGAGCAACCAGCACCCTGAGCACTGAGCACCCAGCACCCTGAGCACTAAGCACTGAGCACCCAGCACCCCAAGCACTGAGCACCCAGCACCCCGAGCACTGAGCACCCAGCACCCTGAGCACTGAGCACCCAGCACCCTGTGCACTGAGCACCCAGCACCCTGAGTACTGAGCACCCAGCACCCTGAGTACTGAGCACCCAGCACCCTGAGTACTGAGCACCCAGCACGCTGAGTACTGAGCACCCAGCACCCCGAGCACTGAGCACCCAGCACCCTGAGTACTGAGCACTGAGCAACCAGCACCCCGAGCACGGAGCACCCAGGACCCCAAGCACTGAGTACTGAGCACCCAGCACCCTGAGTACTGAGCACCGAGCTCCCCGAGCACTGAGCACCCAGCACACTGAGCACTGAGCACCCAGCACCCTGAGCAATGAGCACCCAGCACCCAGAGTACTGAGCACCCAGCACCCCGAGCACTGAGCACCCAGCACCCTGAGTACTGAGCATTGAGCACCCAGCACCCCGAGCACTGAGCACCCAGCACCCTGTGCACTGAGCACCCAGCACCCTGAGTACTGAGCACCCAGCACCCTGAGTACTGAGCACCCAGCACCGTGAGAACTGAGCACTCAGCACCCTGAGTACTGAGCACCTAGCACCCCGAGCACTGAGCACCCAGCACCCTGAGCACTGAGCACCCTGAGGACTGAGCACCCAGCACCCTGAGCACTGAGCACCGATCACCCTGAGCACTGAGCACCCAGCACCCCGATCACTGAGCACCCTGCACCCTGAGCACTGAGCACCCTGAGGACTGAGCACCCAGCACCCTGAGTACTGAGCACCCAGCACGCTGAGTACTGAGCACCCAGCACCCCGAGCACTGAGCAACCAGCACCGTGAGCACGGAGCACCCCGAGGACTGAGCACCCAGCACCTTGAGTACTGAGCACCGAGCACCTCGAGCACTAAGCACCCAGCACCCTGAGTACTGAGCACCCAGCACCCTGAGCACTGAGCACCCAGCACCCTGAGCACTGAGCACCCAGCACCCCGAGCACTGAGCACCCAGCACCCTGAGTACTGAGCACCCAACACCCAGAGTACTGAGCACCCAGCACCCTGAGCACTGAGCACCCAGCAACCTGAGTACTGAGCACCCAGCACCCTGAGTACTGAACACCCAGCACCCTAAGCACTGAGTACTGAGCACTGAGCACCCTGAGCACGGAGCACCCAGCACCCCGAGTACTGAGCACCCAGCACCCCGAGCACTGAGCACCCTGCGCCCCGAGCACTGAGCACCCAGCACCCCGAGCACTGAGCACTGAGCACCCTGAGCACTGAGCACCCAGCACCCCGAGCACTGAGCACCCAGCACCCTGAGGACTCAGCACCCATCACCCCGATCACTGAGCACCCAGCACCCTGAGCACTGAGCACCCAGCACCCTGAGCACTGAGTACCAAGCACCCAGAGCACTGAGCACCCAACACCCTGAGCACTGAGCACCCAGCACCCTGAGTACTGAGCAGCGAGCACCCTGAGTACTGAGCACCGAGCACCCTGAGTACTGAGCACCCAGCACCCTGAGTACTGAGCACCGAGCACCCCGAGTACTGAGCACCCAGCACCCTGAGCACTCAGCACCCAGCACCCTGAGTACTGAGCTCCCAGCACCCCGAGCCCTGAGCACCCAGCACCCTGAGTACTGAGCACCCTGAGTTCTGAGCACCGATCACCCTGAGCACTGAGCACCCAGCACCCTGAGTATTGAGCAACCAGCACCCTGAGCACTGAGCACCCAGCACCCTGAGCACTGAGCACGCAGCACCCCGAGCACTGAGCACCCAGCACCCTGAGTACTGAGCACCCAGCACCATGAGTACTGAGCAACCCGAGCACTGAGCACCGAGCTCCCCGAGCACTGAGCACCCTGAGTACAGAGCACACATCTCCCTGAGTACTGAGCACCCAGCATCCTGTGCACTGAGCACCCAGCACCCTGAGTACTGAGCACCCAGCACCCCGAGCACTGAGCACCCAGCACCCTGAGTACTGAGCACCCAGCACCATGAGTACTGAGCAACCCGAGCACTGAGCACCCAGCACCCTGAGTACTGAGCACCCAGCACCAAAAGTACTGAGCACCGAACATCCTGAGCACAGAGCACCGAGCACCCCGAGCACTGAGCACCCAGCACACTGAGTACTGAGCACCCAGCACCAAGAGTACTGAGCAGCAAGCACCCCGAGCACTGAGCACCCAGAACCCTGAGTAATGAGCACCCAGCACCCCGAGTACTGAGCACCCAGCACCCTGTGTACTGAGCACTGAGCACCCTGAGTACTAAGCACCCAGCAACCTGAGTACTGAGCACCCAGGACCCTGAGCACTGAGCACCGAGCACCCCGAGCACTGAGCACCCAGCACCCTGAGCACTCAGCACCCAGTACCCCGAGCACTGAGCACCCAGCACCCTGAGCACTGAGCACCCAGCACCCTGAGCACGGAGCACCCCGAGGACTGAGCACCCAGCACCCTGAGTACTGAGCCCCCAGCACCCTGAGTACTGAGCACCCAGCACCCCGAGCACTGAGCACCCAGCACCCCGAGAATGAGCACCTAGCACCCTGAGTACTGAGAACCGAGCACCCTGAGTACTGAGCACAAAGCACCCTGAGTACTGAGCCCCCAGCACCCTGAGAACTGAGCACCTAGCACCCCGAGCACTGAGCACTCAGCACCCCGAGAATGAGCACCCAGCACCCTGAGTACTGAGCACCCAGCACCCTGAGTACTGAGCACCGAGCTCCCCGAGCACTGAGCACCCAGCACACTGAGCACTGAGCACCCAGCACCCTGAGCACTGAGCACCCAGCAACCTGAGTACTGAGCACCCAGCTCGCTGAGTACTGAGCACCCAGCACCCCGAGCACTGAGCACCCAGCACCCTGAGTACTGAGCACTGAGCACCCAGCAACCCGAGCACTGAGCACCCAGCACCCTGTGTACTGAGCACTGAGCACCCTGAGTACTAAGCACCCAGCACCCTGAGTACTGAGCACCCTGGACCCTGAGCACTGAGCACCGAGCACCCCGAGCACTGAGCACCCAGCACCATGAGGACTCAGCACCCATCACCCCGATCACTGAGCACCCAGCACCCTGAGCACTGAGCACCCAGCACCCTGAGCACTGAGCACCAAGCACCCAGAGCACTGAGCACCCAGCACCCTGAGCACTGAGCACCCAGCACCCTGAGTACTGAGCAGCGAGCACCCTGAGTACTGAGCACCCAGCACCCTGAGTACTGAGCACCCAGCACCCTGAGTACTGAGCACCTAGCACCCCGAGTACTGAGCACCCAGCACCCTGAGCACTCAGCACCCAGCACCCTGAGTACTGAGCTCCCAGCACCCTGAGCCCTGAGCACCCAGCACCCTGAGTACTGAGCACCCTGAGTTCTGAGCACCGATCACCCTGAGCACTGAGCACCCAGCACCCTGAGTATTGAGCACCCAGCACCCTGAGCACTGAGCACCCAGGACCCTGAGCACTGAGCACGCAGCACCCCGAGCACTGAGCACCCATCACCCTGAGTACTGAGCACCCAGCAACCTGAGTACTGAGCACCCAGCACCCTGAATACTGAGCACCCAGCACCCTGAGCACTGAGCACCCAGCACCCTGAGTACTGAGCACCCAGCACCCTGAGTACTGAGCAACCAGCACCCTGAGCACTGAGCACCCAGCACCCTAAGCACTAAGCACTGAGCACCCAGCACCCCAAGCACTGAGCACCCAGCACCCCGAGCACTGAGCACCCAGCACCCTGAGCACTGAGCACCCAGCACCCTGTGCACTGAGCACCCAGCACCCTGAGTACTGAGCACCCAGCACCCTGAGTACTGAGCACCCAGCACCCTGAGTACTGAGCACCCAGCACGCTGAGTACTGAGCACCCAGCACCCCGAGCACTGAGCACCCAGCACCCTGAGTACTGAGCACTGAGCAACCAGCACCCCGAGCACGGAGCACCCAGGACCCCAAGCACTGAGTACTGAGCACCCAGCACCCTGAGTACTGAGCACCGAGCTCCCCGAGCACTGAGCACCCAGCACACTGAGCACTGAGCACCCAGCACCCTGAGCAATGAGCACCCAGCACCCAGAGTACTGAGCACCCAGCACCCCGAGCACTGAGCACCCAGCACCCTGAGTACTGAGCATTGAGCACCCAGCACCCCGAGCACTGAGCACCCAGCACCCTGTGCACTGAGCACCCAGCACCCTGAGTACTGAGCACCCAGCACCCTGAGTACTGAGCACCCAGCACCGTGAGAACTGAGCACTCAGCACCCTGAGTACTGAGCACCTAGCACCCCGAGCACTGAGCACCCAGCACCCTGAGCACTGAGCACCCTGAGGACTGAGCACCCAGCACCCTGAGCACTGAGCACCGATCACCCTGAGCACTGAGCACCCAGCACCCCGATCACTGAGCACCCTGCACCCTGAGCACTGAGCACCCTGAGGACTGAGCACCCAGCACCCTGAGTACTGAGCACCCAGCACGCTGAGTACTGAGCACCCAGCACCCCGAGCACTGAGCAACCAGCACCGTGAGCACGGAGCACCCCGAGGACTGAGCACCCAGCACCTTGAGTACTGAGCACCGAGCACCTCGAGCACTAAGCACCCAGCACCCTGAGTACTGAGCACCCAGCACCCTGAGCACTGAGCACCCAGCACCCTGAGCACTGAGCACCCAGCACCCCGAGCACTGAGCACCCAGCACCCTGAGTACTGAGCACCCAACACCCAGAGTACTGAGCACCCAGCACCCTGAGCACTGAGCACCCAGCAACCTGAGTACTGAGCACCCAGCACCCTGAGTACTGAACACCCAGCACCCTAAGCACTGAGTACTGAGCACTGAGCACCCTGAGCACGGAGCACCCAGCACCCCGAGTACTGAGCACCCAGCACCCCGAGCACTGAGCACCCTGCGCCCCGAGCACTGAGCACCCAGCACCCCGAGCACTGAGCACTGAGCACCCTGAGCACTGAGCACCCAGCACCCCGAGTACTGAGCACTGAGCACCCTGAGTACTGAGCACCAAGCACCCCGAGTACTGAGCACTGAGCACCCTGAATACTGAGCACCCAGCACCCTGAGCACTGAGCACCCAGCACCCTGAGTACTGAGCACTGAGAACCCAGCACCCCGAGCACTGAGCACCCAGCACCCTGAGTACTGAGCACCGAGCACCCTGAGTACTGAGCACCCAGCACCCTGATCACTGAGCACGGAGCACCCCGAGGACAGAGCACCCAGCACCCTGAGCACTGAGCACCCAGCACCTTGAGTACTGAGCACCGAGCACCCCGAGCACTGAGCACCCAGCACCCTGAGTATTGAGCACCCAGCACCCTGAGCACTGAGCACCCAGCACCCTGAGCACTGAGCACGCAGCACCCCGAGCACTGAGCACCCAGCACCCTGAGTACTGAGCACCCAGCACCCTGAGTACTGAGCACCCAGCACCCTGAGTACTGAGCACCCAGCACCCTGAGCACTGAGCACCCAGCACCCTGAGTACTGAGCACCCAGCACCCTGAGTACTGAGCAACCAGCACCCTGAGCACTGAGCACCCAGCACCCTGAGCACTGAGCACTGAGCACCCAGCACCCCGAGCACTGAGCACCCAGCACCCCGAGCACTGAGCACCCAGCACACTGAGCACTGAGCACCCAGCACCCTGAGCACTGAGCACCCAGCACCCTGAGTACTGAGCACCCAGCACCCTGAGTACTGAGCACCCAGCACCGTGAGAACTGAGCACTCAGCACCCTGAGTACTGAGCACCGAGCACCCCGAGCACTGATCACCCAGCACCCTGAGCACTGAGCACCCTGAGGACTGAGCACCCAGCACCCTGAGCACTGAGCACCGATCACCCTGAGCACTGAGCACCCAGCACCCCGAGCACTGAGCACCCAGCACCCTGAGTACTGAGCACCCAGCACCCCGAGTACTGAGCACCCAGCACCCTGAGTACTGAGCACCCAGCACCCCGAGCACTGAGCACCCGGCACCCTGATTACTGAGCACCCTGAGTTCTGAGCACTGAGCACCCAGCACCCTGAGGACTGATTACCCAGCACCCTGAGCACTGAGCACCCAGCACCCTGAGTACTGAGCACTGATCACCCTGAACACTGAGCACCCAGCACCCCGAGCACTGAGCACCCAGCACCCTGAGAACTGAGCACCCAGCACCCTGAGCACTGAGCACCCAGCACCCTGAGTACTGAGCACCCAGCACCCTGAGTACTGAGCACCCAGCACCCTGGGCACTGAGCACCCAGCACCCTGAGTACTGAGCACCGAGCACCCTGAGTACTGAGCACCCAGCACCCTGAGTACTGAGCACCCAGCACCCTGAGCACTGAGCACCCAGCAACCTGAGCACTGAGCACCCAGCACCCTGAGTACTGAGCACCCAGCACCCTGAGTACTGAACACCCAGCACCCTGAGTACTGAACACCCAGCACCCTGAGCACTGAGCACTGAGCACCCAGCACCCTGAGCACTGAGCACTGAGCACCCAGCACCCTGAGCACTGAGCACCCAGCACCCCGAGCACTGAGCACCCAGCACCCTGAGCACCCAGCACCCTGAGCACCCAGCACCCTGAGCACTGAGCACCATGAGCACTGAGCACTGAGCACCCAGCACGCTGAGTATTGAGCACTGAGCACACAGCACCCTGAGTACTGAGCACCCAGCACCCTGAGTACTGAGCATCCAGCACCC
The DNA here is from genome assembly GCF_018167655.1 of Microtus oregoni. Classification (NCBI taxonomy): domain Eukaryota; kingdom Metazoa; phylum Chordata; class Mammalia; order Rodentia; family Cricetidae; genus Microtus; species Microtus oregoni. The sequence goes on from NW_024544557.1 coordinate 1,531,192, forward strand.
TGAGCACTGAGCACCCAGCACCCTGAGCACTGAGCACCCAGCACCCTGTGCACTGAGCACCCAGCACCCTGAGTACTGAGCACCCAGCACCCTGAGTACTGAGCACCCAGCACCCTGAGTACTGAGCACCCAGCACGCTGAGTACTGAGCACCCAGCACCCCGAGCACTGAGCACCCAGCACCCTGAGTACTGAGCACTGAACAACCAGCACCCCGAGCACGGAGCACCCAGGACCCCAAGCACTGAGTACTGAGCACCCAGCACCCTGAGTACTGAGCACCGAGCTCCCCGAGCACTGAGCACCCAGCACACTGAGCACTGAGCACCCAGCACCCCGAGCACTGAGCACCCAGCACCCCGAGCACTGAGCACCCAGCACCCTGAGCACCCAGCACCCTGAGCACCCAGCACCCTGAGCACTGAGCACCATGATCACTGAGCACTGAGCACCCAGCACGCTGAGTATTGAGCACTGAGCACACAGCACCCTGAGTACTGAGCACCCAGCACCCCGAGCACTGAGTACCCAGCGCCCCGAGCACTGAGCACCCAGCACCCCGAGCACTGAGCACCCAGCACCCTGAGTATTGAGCACCCAGCACCCTGAGCACTGAGCACCCAGCACCCTGAGCACAGAGCACGCAGCACCCCGAGCACTGAGCACCCAGCACCCTGAGTCCTGAGCACCCAGCACACTGAGTACTGAGCACACAGCACCATGAGTACTGAGCACCCAGCACCCTGAGCACTGAGCACCCAGCACCCTGAGTACTGAGCACCCAGCACCCTGAGTACTGAGCAACAAGCACCCTGAGCACTGAGCACCCAGCACCCTGAGCACTGAGCACTGAGCACCCAGCACCCCGAGCACTGAGCACCCAGCACCCCGAGCACTGAGCACCCAGCACACTGAGCACTGAGCACCCAGCACCCTGAGCACTGAGCACCCAGCACCCTGAGTACTGAGCACCCAGCACCCTGAGTACTGAGCACCCAGCACCGTGAGAACTGAGCACTCAGCACCCTGAGCACTGAGCACGCAGCACCCCGAGCACTGAGCACCCAGCACCCTGAGTCCTGAGCACCCAGCACCCTGAGTACTGAGCACCCAGCACCATGAGTACTGAGCACCCAGCACCCTGAGCACTGAGCACCCAGCACCCTGAGTACTGAGCACCCAGCACCCTGAGTACTGAGCACCGAGCACCCCGAGCACTGATCACCCAGCACCCTGAGCACTGAGCACCCGGAGGACTGAGCACCCAGCACCCTGAGCACTGAGCACCGATCACCCTGAGCACTGAGCACCCAGCACCCCGAGCACTGAGCACCCAGCACCCTGAGTACTGAGCACCCAGCACCCCGAGTACTGAGCACCCAGCACCCTGAGTACTGAGCACCCAGCACCCCGAGCACTGAGCACCCGGCACCCTGATTACTGAGCACCCGGAGTTCTGAGCACTGAGCACCCAGCACCCTGAGGACTGATTACCCAGCACCCTGAGCACTGAGCACCCAGCACCCTGAGTACTGAGCACTGATCACCCTGAACACTGAGCACCCAGCACCCCGAGCACTGAGCACCCAGCACCCTGAGAACTGAGCACCCAGCACCCTGAGCACTGAGCACCCAGCACCCTGAGTACTGAGCACCCAGCACCCTGAGTACTGAGCACCCAGCACCCTGGGCACTGAGCACCCAGCACCCTGAGTACTGAGCACCGAGCACCCTGAGTACTGAGCACCCAGCACCCTGAGTACTGAGCACCCAGCACCCTGAGCACTGAGCACCCAGCAACCTGAGCACTGAGCACCCAGCACCCTGAGTACTGAGCACCCAGCACCCTGAGTACTGAACACCCAGCACCCTGAGTACTGAACACCCAGCACCCTGAGCACTGAGCACTGAGCACCCAGCACCCTGAGCACTGAGCACTGAGCACCCAGCACCCTGAGCACTGAGCACCCAGCACCCCGAGAACTGAGCACCCAGCACCCTGAGCACCCAGCACCCTGAGCACCCAGCACCCTGAGCACTGAGCACCATGAGCACTGAGCACTGAGCACCCAGCTCGCTGAGTATTGAGCACTGAGCACACAGCACCCTGTGTACTGAGCACCCAGCACCCTGAGTACTGAGCAACCAGCACCCTGAGCACTGAGCACCCAGCACCCTGAGCACTGAGCACCCAGCACCCTGTGCACTGAGCACCCAGCACCCTGAGTACTGAGCACCGAGCACCCTGAGTACTGAGCACCCAGCACCCTGAGTACTGAGCACCCAGCACGCTGAGTACTGAGCACCCAGCACCCCAAGCACTGAGCACCCAGCACCCTGAGTACTGAGCACTGAACAACCAGCACCCCGAGCACGGAGCACCGAGGACCCCAAGCACTGCGTACTGAGCACCCAGCACCCTGAGTACTGAGCACCGAGCTCCCCGAGCACTGAGCACCCAGCACACTGAGCACTGAGGACCCAGCACCCCGAGCACTGAGCACCCAGCACCCCGAGCACTGAGCACCCAGCACCCTGAGCACCCAGCACCCTGAGCACCCAGCACCCTGAGCACTGAGCACCATGAGCACTGAGCACTGAGCACCCAGCACGCTGAGTATTGAGCACTGAGCACACAGCACCCTGAGTACTGAGCACCCAGCACCCCGAGCACTGAGTACCCAGCGCCCCGAGCACTGAGCACCCAGCACCCCGAGCACTGAGCACCCAGCACCCTGAGTACTGAGCAACCAGCACCCTGAGTACAAAGCAACCAGCACCCCGATCACTGAGCACCCAGCACCCCGAGCACTGAGCACCCAGCACCCTGAGTACTGAGCACCCAGCACCCTGAGTACTGAGCACCCAGCACCCTGAGTACTGAGCACCCAGCACCCTGTGCACTGAGCACCCAGCACCCTGAGTACTGAGCACCCAGCACCCTGAGTACTGAGCACCCAGCACCCTGAGTACTGAGCACCCAGCACGCTGAGTACTGAGCACCCAGCACCCCGAGCACTGAGCACCCAGCACCCTGAGTACTGAGCACTGAGCAACCAGCACCCCGAGCACGGAGCACCCAGGACCCCAAGCACTGAGTACTGAGCACCCAGCACCATGAGTACTGAGCACCGAGCTCCCCGAGCACTGAGCACCCAGCACACTGAGCACTGAGCACCCAGCACCCTGAGCACTGAGCACCCAGCACCCTGAGTACTGAGCACCCAGCACGCTGAGTACTGAGCACCCAGCACCCCGAGCACTGAGCACCCAGCACCCTGAGTACTGAGCACTGAGCACCCAGCACCCCGAGCACTGAGCACCCAGCACCCTGTGCACTGAGCACCCAGCACCCTGAGTACTGAGCACCCAGCACCCTGAGTACTGAGCACCCAGCACCGTGAGAACTGAGCACTCAGCACCCCGAGCACTGAGCACCCAGCACCCTGAGCACTGAGCACCCTGAGGACTGAGCACCCAGCACCCTGAGCACTGAGCATCGATCACCCTGAGCACTGAGCACCCAGCACCCCGAGCACAGAGCACCCAGCACCCTGAGTACTGAGCACCCAGCACCCCGAGTACTGAGCACCCAGCACCCTGAGTACTGAGCACCCAGCACCCCGAGCACTGAGCACCCGGCACCCTGAGTACTGAGCACCATGAGTACTGAGCACTGAGCACCCAGCACCCTGAGGACAGAGTACCCAGCACCCTGAGCACTGAGCACCCAGCACCCTGAGTACTGAGCACTGATCACCCTGAGCACTGAGCACCCAGCACCCCGAGCACTGAGCACCCAGCATCCTGAGCACTGAGTACTGAGCACCCAGCACCCTGAGCACTGAGCACCCAGCACCCCGAGCACTGAGCAACCAGCACCGTGAGCACGGAGCACCCCGAGGACTGAGCACCCAGCACCTTGAGTACTGAGCACCGAGCACCTCGAGCACTAAGCACCCAGCACCCTGAGTACTGAGCACCCAGCACCCTGAGCACTGAGCACCCAGCACCCTGAGCACTGAGCACTCAGCACCCCGAGCACTGAGCACCCAGCACCCTGAGTACTGAGCACCCAACACCCAGAGTACTGAGCACCCAGCACCCTGAGCACTGAGCACCCAGCAACCTGAGTACTGAGCACCCAGCATCCCTGAGTACTGAACACCCAGCACCCTGAGCACTGAGCACTTAGCACCCTGAGCACTGAGTACTGAGCACTGAGCACCCTGAGCACTGAGCACCCAGCACCCCGAGTACTGAGCACCCAGCACCCCGAGCACTGAGCACCCAGCGCCCCGAGCACTGAGCACCCAGCACCCCGAGCACTGAGCACTGAGCACCCTGAGCACTGAGCACCCAGCACCCCGAGTACTGAGCACTGAGCACCTTGAGTACTGAGCACCAAGCACCCCGAGTACTGAGCACTGAGCACCCTGAATACTGAGCACCCAGCACCCTGAGCACTGAGCACCCAGCACCCTGAGTACTCAGCACTGAGAACCCAGGACCCCGAGCACTGAGCACCCAGCACCCTGAGTACTGAGCACCAAGCACCCTGAGTACTGAGCACCCAGCACACTGATCACTGAGCACGGAGCACCACGAGGTACTGAGCACCCAGCACCCTGAGCACTGAGCACACAGCACCTTGAGTACTGAGCACCGAGCACCCCGAGCACTGAGCACCCAGCACCCTGAGTATTGAGCACCCAGCACCCTGAGCACTGAGCACGCAGCACCCCGAGCACTGAGCACCCAGCACCCTGAGTACTGAGCACCCAGCACCCTGAGCACTGAGCACCCAGCAACCTGAGCACTGAGCACCCAGCACCCCGAGCACTGAGCACCCAGCACCCTGAGTACTGAGCACCCAGCACCCTGAGTACTGAGCACCCAGCACCCTGAGCACTGAGCACCCAGCACCCTGAGTACTGAGCACCCAGCACCCTGAGCACTGAGCACCCAGCAACCTGAGCACTGAGCACCCAGCACCCCGAGCACTGAGCACCCAGCACCCCGAGCACTGAGCACCCAGCACCCTGAGCACTGAGCACCCAGCACCCTGAGCACTGAGCACCCAGCACCCTGACTACTGAGCACCCAGCACCCTGAGTACTGAGCACCCAGCACCGTGAGAACTGAGCACTCAGCACCCTGAGTACTGAGCACCGAGCACCCCGAGCACTAAGCACCCAGCACCCTGAGCACTGAGCACCCTGAGGACTGAGCACCCAGCACCCTGAGAACTGAGCACCGATCACCCTGAGCACTGAGCACCCAGCACCCTGAGTACTGAGCACCCAGCACCCCGAGTACTGAGCACCCAGCACCCTGAGTACTGAGCACCCAGCACACCGAGCACTGAGCACCCGGCACCCTGAGTACTGAGCACCCTGAGTACTGAGCACTGAGCACCCAGCACCCTGAGGACTGAGTACCCAGCACCCTGAGCACTGAGCACCCAGCACCCTGAGTACTGAGCACTGATCACCCTGAGTACTGAACACCCAGCACCCTGAGCACTGAGCACTGAGCACCCAGTACCCTGAGCACTGAGCACTGAGCACCCAGCACCCTGAGCACTGAGCACCCAGCACCCCGAGCACTGAGCACCCAGCACCCTGAGCACCCAGCACCCTGAGCACTGAGCACCATGAGCACTGAGCACTCAGCACCCAGCACGCTGAGTACTGAGCACTGAGCACACAGCACCCTGAGTACTGAGCACCCAGCACCCCGAGCACTGAGTACCCAGCGCCCCGAGCACTGAGCACCCAGCACCCCGAGCACTGAGCACCCAGCACCCTGAGTACTGAGCACCCAGCACCCTGAGTACTGTGCAACCAGCACCCCGATCACTGAGCACCCAGCACCCCGAGCACTGAGCACCCAGCACCCTGAGTACTGAGCACCCAGCACCCCGAGCACTGAGCACCCAGCACCCTGAGTACTGAGCACCCAGCACCCTGAGTACTGAGCACTGAGCACCCTGAGCACTGAGCACCCAGCACCCCGAGCACTGAGCACCCACCACCCTGAGTACTGAGCACCCATCACCCTGAGCACTGAGCACCCAGCACCCTGAGCACTGAGCACCCAGCACCCTGAGTACTGAACACCCAGCACTCTGAGCGCTGAGCACTGAGCACCCTGAGCACTGAGTAATGAGCACTGAGCACCCTGAGCACTGAGCACCCAGCACACCGAGTACTGAACACCCAGCACCCTGAGTACTGAACACCCAGCACCCTGAGCACTGAGTACTGAGCACTGAGCACCCTGAGCACTGAGCACCCAGCACCCTGAGTACAGAGCACCCAGCACCCTGAGTACTGAACACCCAGCACCCTGAGTACTGAGCACCCAGCACCCCGAGCACTGAGCACCCAGCACCCCGAGCACTGAGCACCCAGCACCCTGAGTACTGAGCACCCAGCACCCTGAGTACTGAGCACCCAGCACCCTGAGCACTGAGCACCCAGCACCCTGAGTACTGAGCACCCAGCACCCTGAGTACTGAGAAACCAGCACCCTGAGCACTGAGCACCCAGCACCCTGAGCACTGAGCACTGAGCACCCAGCACCCCGAGTACTGAGCACCCAGCACCCCGAGCACTGAGCACCCAGCACCCTGAGCACTGAGCACCCAGCACCCTGAGCACTGAGCACCCAGCACCCTGAGTACTGAGCACACAGCACCCTGAGTACTGAGCACCCAGCACCCTGAGTACTGAGCACCCAGCACACTGATCACTGAGCACGGAGCACCACGAGGTACTGAGCACCCAGCACCCTGAGCACTGAGCACACAGCACCTTGAGTACTGAGCACCGAGCACCCCGAGCACTGAGCACCCAGCACCCTGAGTATTGAGCACCCAGCACCCTGAGCACTGAGCACGCAGCACCCCGAGCACTGAGCACCCAGCACCCTGAGAACTGAGCACCCAGCACCCTGAGTACTGAGCACCCAGCACCCTGAGTACTGAGCACCCAGCACCCTGAGCACTGAGCACCCAGCACCCTGAGTACTGAGCACCCAGCACCCTGAGAACTGAGCAACCAGCACCCTGAGCACTGTGCACCCAGCAACCCGAGTACTGAGCACCCAGCACCCCGAGTACTGAGCACCGAGCACCCGAGCACTGAGCACCCAGCACCCTGAGTACTGAGCACCCAGCACCCTGAGTACTGAGCACTGAGCACCCCGAGTACTGAGCACCCAGCACCCCGAGCAATGAGCACCCAGCAACCTGAGTACTGAGAACAGATCACCCTGAGTACTGAGCACCCAGCACCCTGAGTACTGAGCCCCAGCACCCTGAGTACTGAGCACCCAGCACCCCGAGAACTGAGCACCCAGCACCCCGAGAATGAGCACCCAGCACCCTGAGTACTGAGAACCGAGCACCCTGAGTACTGAGAACCCAGATCCCTGAGTACTGAGCCCCCAGCACCCTGAGCCCTGAGCACCCAGCACCCCGAGCACTGAGCACCCAGCACCCCGAGAATGAGCACCCAGCACCCTGAGTACTGAGCACCCAGCACCCTGAGTACTGAGCACTAAGAACCCAGAGCACTGAGCACCCAGCACCCCGAGCACGGATCACCCAGGACCCCGAGCACTGAGTACTGAGCACCCAGCACCCTGAGTACTGAGCACCGAGCTCCCCGAGCACTGAGTACTGAGCACCCAGCACCCCGATCACTGAGCACCCAGTACCCTGAGCACTGAGCACCCAGCACCCTGAGCACTGAGCAGCCAGCACCCTGAGTACTGAGCACCCAGCACGCTGAGTACTGAGCACCCAGCACCCCGAGCACTGAGCACCCAGCACCCTGAGTACTGTGCAACCAGCACCCCGATCACTGAGCACCCAGCACCCCGAGCACTGAGCACCCAGCACCCTGAGTACTGAGCACCCAGCACCCCGAGCACTGAGCACCCAGCACCCTGAGTACTGAGCACCCAGCACCCTGAGCACTGAGCACCCAGCACCCTGAGTACTGAGCACCCAGCACCCTGAGTACTGAGCAACCAGCACCCTGAGCACTGAGCACTGAGCACCCAGCACCCTGAGCACTGAGCACTGAGCACCCAGCACCCCGAGTACTGAGCACCCAGCACCCCGAGCACTGAGCACCCAGCACCCTGAGCACTGAGCACCCAGCACCCTGAGCACTGAGCACCCAGCACCCTGAGTACTGAGCACACAGCACCCTGAGTACTGAGCACCCAGCACCCTGAGTACTGAGCACTCAGCACCCTGAGTACTGAGCACAGAGCACCCCGAGCACTGAGCACCCAGCACCTTGAGCACTGAGCACCCTGAGGACTGAGCACCCAGCACCGTGAGCACTGAGCACCGATCACCCTGAGCACTGAGCACCCAGCACCCCGAGCACTGAGCACCCAGCACCCTGAGTACTGAGCACCCAGCACCCTGAGTACTGAGCACCCAGCACCCTGAGTACTGAGCACCCAGCACCCCGAGCACTGAGCACCCAGCACCCTGAGTACAGAACACCCTGAGTACTGAGCACTGAGCACCGAGCACCCTGAGTACTGAGCACCCTGAGGACTGAGCACCCAGCACCCTGAGCACTGAGCAACCAGCACCCTGAGTACTGAGCACTGATCACCCTGAGCACTGAGCACCCAGCACCCTGAGTACTGAGCACCCAGCACCCTGAGTACTGAGCACCCTGAGGACTGAGCACCCAGCACCCTGAGCACTGAGCAACCAGCACCCTGAGTACTGAGCACTGATCACCCTGAGCACTGAGCACCCAGCCCCCTGAGTACTGAGCACCCAGCACTATGAGTACTGAGCACCCAGCACCCTGAGTACTGAGCACTCAGCACCCTGAGTACTGAGCACCGAGCACCCCGAGCACTGAGCACCCCAGCACCCTGAGCACTGAGCACCCTGAGGACTGAGCAACCAGCACCCTGAGCACTGAGCACCCAGCACCCTGAGTACTGAGCACCAATCACCCTGAGCACTGAGCACCCAGGACCCCGAGCACTGAGCACCCAGCACCCTGAGTCCAGAGCACCCAGCACCCCGAGTACTGAGCACCCAGCACCCCGAGCACTGAGCACCCAGCACCCTGAGTACTGAGCACCCTGAGTACTGAGCACCGATCACCCTGAGCACTGCGCACCCATCACCCTGAGTACTGAGCAACCAGCACCCTGAGCACTGAGCACCCAGCACCCTGAGCACTGAGCACCCAGCACCCTGAGTACTGTTCACCCAGCACCCTGAGTACTGAGTACCCAGCACCTTGAGCACTGAGCACCCAGCACCCTGAGTACTGAGCACCGAGCACCCTGAGTACTGAGCACCCATCACCCTGAGCACTGAGCACCCAGCACCCTGAGTACTGAGCCCCAGCACCCTGAGTACTGAGCACCCAGCACCCCGAGAACTGAGCACCCAGCACCCCGAGAATGAGCACCCAGCACCCTGAGTACTGAGAACCGAGCACGCTGAGTACTGAGCACCCAGATCCCTGAGTACTGTGCCCCCAGCACCCTGAGCCCTGAGCACCCAGCATCCCCAAGCACTGAGCACCCAGCACCCCGAGAATGAGCACCCAGCACCCTGAGTACTGAGAAACCAGCACCCTGAGCACTGAGCACCCAGCACCCTGAGCACTGAGCACTGAGCACCCAGCACCCCGAGTACTGAGCACCCAGCACCCCGAGCACTGAGCACCCAGCACCCTGAGCACTGAGCACCCAGCACCCTGAGCACTGAGCACCCAGCACCCTGAGTACTGAGCACACAGCACCCTGAGTACTGAGCACCCAGCACCCTGAGTACTGAGCACTCAGCACCCTGAGTACTGAGCACAGAGCACCCCGAGCACTGAGCACCCAGCACCTTGAGCACTGAGCACCCTGAGGACTGAGCACCCAGCACCGTGAGCACTGAGCACCGATCACCCTGAGCACTGAGCACCCAGCACCCCGAGCACTGAGCACCCAGCACCCTGAGTACTGAGCACCCAGCACCCTGAGTACTGAGCACTCAGCACCCTGAGTACTGAGCACCAAGCACCCCGAGCACTGAGCACCCAGCACCCTGAGTACAGAACACCCTGAGTACTGAGCACTGAGCACCGAGCACCCTGAGTACTGAGCACCCTGAGGACTGAGCACCCAGCACCCTGAGCACTGAGCAACCAGCACCCTGAGTACTGAGCACTGATCACCCTGAGCACTGAGCACCCAGCACCCTGAGTACTGAGCACCCAGCACCCTGAGTACTGAGCACCCTGAGGACTGAGCACCCAGCACCCTGAGCACTGAGCACCCAGCACCCTGAGTAATGAGCACTGATCACCCTGAGCACTGAGCACCCAGCACCCTGAGTACTGAGCACCCAGCACCCTTTATACTGAGCACCCTGAGGACTAAGCACCCAGCACCCTGAGCACTGAGCACCCAGCACCTTGAGTACTGAGCAGCGAGCACCCCGAGCACTGAGCACCCAGCACCCTGAATACTGAGCACCCAGCACCCTGAGCACTGAGCACACAGCACCGCAAGCACTGAGCACCCAGCACCCCGAGCACTGAGCACCCAGCACCCTGAGTACTGAGCACCCAGCACCCAGAGTACTGAGCACCCAGCACCCTGAGCACTGAGCACCCAGCACCCTGAGTACTAAGCACCCAGCACCCTGAGTACTGAGCACACAGCACCCTGAGCACTGAGCACTAAGCACACAACACCCTGAGCACTGAGCACTGAGCACCCAGCACCCCGAGCACTGAGCACCCAGCACCCCGAGCACTGAGCACCCAGCACCCTGAGCACTGAGCACCCAGCACCCTGAGCACTGAGCACCCAGCCCCCTGAGTACTGAGCACCCAGCACTATGAGTACTGAGCACCCAGCACCCTGAGTACTGAGCACTCAGCACCCTGAGTACTGAGCACCGAGCACCCCGAGCACTGAGCACCCCAGCACCCTGAGCACTGAGCACCCTGAGGACTGAGCACCCAGCACCCTGAGCACTGAGCACCCAGCACCCTGAGTACTGAGCACCGATCACCCTGAGCACTGAGCACCCAGGACCCCGAGCACTGAGCACCCAGCACCCTGAGTACAGAGCACCCAGCACCCCGAGTACTGAGCACCCAGCACCCCGAGCACTGAGCACCCAGCACCCTGAGTACTGAGCACCCTGAGTACTGAGCACCGATCACCTTGAGCACTGCGCACCCATCACCCTGAGTACTGAGCACCCAGCACCCTGAGCACTGAGCACCCAGCACCCTGAGCACTGAGCACCCAGCACCCTGAGTACTGTTCACCCAGCACCCTGAGTACTGAGTACCCAGCACCTTGAGCACTGAGCACCCAGCACCCTGAGTACTGAGCACCGAGCACCCTGAGTACTGAGCACCCATCACCCTGAGCACTGAGCACCCAGCACCCTTAGTACTGAGCACCCAGCACCACCCTCAGCACTGAGCACCCAGCACCCCGAGCACTGAGCACCCAGCACCCTGAGCACTGTGCACCCAGCAACCCGAGTACTGAGCACCGAGCACCCGAGCACTGAGCACCCAGCACCCTGAGTACTGAGCACCCAGCACCCTGAGTACTGAGCACTGAGCACCCCGAGTACTGAGCACCCAGCACCCCGAGCAATGAGCACCCAGCAACCTGAGTACTGAGAACAGATCACCCTGAGTACTGAGCACCCAGCACCCTGAGTACTGAGCCCCAGCACCCTGAGTACTGAGCACACAGCACCCCGAGAACTGAGCACCCAGCACCCCGAGAATGAGCACCCAGCACCCTGAGTACTGAGAACCGAGCACCCTGAGTACTGAGAACCCAGATCCCTGAGTACTGAGCCCCCAGCACCCTGAGCCCTGAGCACCCAGCACCCCGAGCACTGAGCACCCAGCACCCCGAGAATGAGCACCCAGCACCCTGAGTACTGAGCACCCAGCACCCTGAGTACTGAGCACTAAGAACCCAGAGCACTGAGCACCCAGCACCCCGAGCACGGATCACCAAGGACCCCGAGCACTGAGTACTGAGCACCCAGCACCCTGAGTACTGAGCACCGAGCTCCCCGAGCACTGAGTACTGAGCACCCAGCACCCGGATCACTGAGCACCCAGTACCCTGAGCACTGAGCACCCAGCACCCTGAGCACTGAGCAGCCAGCACCCTGAGTACTGAGCACCCAGCACGCTGAGTACTGAGCACCCAGCACCCCGAGCACTGAGCACCCAGCACCCTGAGTACTGTGCAACCAGCACCCCGATCACTGAGCACCCAGCACCCCGAGCACTGAGCACCCAGCACCCTGAGTACTGAGCACCCAGCACCCCGAGCACTGAGCACCCAGCACCCTGAGTACTGAGCACCCAGCACCCTGAGTACTGAGCACTGAGCACCCTGAGCACTGAGCACCCAGCACCCCGAGCACTGAGCACCCACCACCCTGAGTACTGAGCACCCATCACCCTGAGCACTGAGCACCCAGCACCCTGAGCACTGAGCACCCAGCACCCTGAGTACTGAACACCCAGCACTCTGAGCGCTGAGCACTGAGCACCCTGAGCACTGAGTAATGAGCACTGAGCACCCTGAGCACTGAGCACCCAGCACACCGAGTACTGAACACCCAGCACCCTGAGTACTGAACACCCAGCACCCTGAGCACTGAGTACTGAGCACTGAGTACCCTGAGCACTGAGCACCCAGCACCCTGAGTACAGAGCACCCAGCACCCTGAGTACTGAACACCCAGCACCCTGAGTACTGTGCACCCAGCACCCTGAGTACTGAGCACCCAGCACCCTGAGTACTGAGCACCCAGCACCCTGAGCACTGAGCACCCAGCACCCTGAGTACTGAGCACCCAGCACCCTGAGTACTGAGCAACCAGCACCCTGAGCACTGAGCACTGAGCACCCAGCACCCTGAGCACTTTGCACTGAGCACCCAGCACCCCGAGTACTGAGCACCCAGCACCCCGAGCACTGAGCACCCAGCACCCTGAGCACTGAGCACCCAGCACCCTGAGCACTGAGCACCCAGCACCCTGAGTACTGAGCACACAGCACCCTGAGTACTGAGCACCCAGCACCCTGAGTACTGAGCACTCAGCACCCTGACTACTGAGCACAGAGCACCCTGAGGACTGAGCACCCAGCACCGTGAGAACTGAGCACCGATCACCCTGAGCACTGAGCACCCAGCACCCCGAGCACTGAGCACCCAGCACCCTGAGTACTGAGCACCCAGCACCCTGAGTACTGAGCACCCAGCACCCTGAGTACTGAGCACCCAGCACCCCGAGCACTGAGCACCCAGCACCCTGAGTACAGAACACCCTGAGTACTGAGCACTGAGCACCGAGCACCCTGAGTACTGAGCACCCTGAGGACTGAGCACCCAGCACCCTGAGCACTGAGCAACCAGCACCCTGAGTACTGAGCACTGATCACCCTGAGCACTGAGCACCCAGCACCCTGAGTACTGAGCACCCAGCACCCTGAGTACTGAGCACCCTGAGGACTGAGCACCCAGCACCCTGAGCACTGAGCACCCAGCACCCTGAGTAATGAGCACTGATCACCCTGAGCACTGAGCACCCAGCACCCTGAGTACTGAGCACCCAGCACCCTTTATACTGAGCACCCTGTGGACTGAGCACCCAGCACCCTGAGCACTGAGCACCCAGCACCTTGAGTACTGAGCAGCGAGCACCCCGAGCACTGAGCACCCAGCACCCTGAATACTGAGCACCCAGCACCCTGAGCACTGAGCACACAGCACCCCAAGCACTGAGCACCCAGCACCCCGAGCACTGAGCACCCAGCACCCTGAGTACTGAGCACCCAGCACCCAGAGTACTGAGCACCCAGCACCCTGAGCACTGAGCACCCAGCACCCTGAGTACTAAGCACCCAGCACCCTGAGTACTGAGCACGCAGCACCCTGAGCACTGAGCACTAAGCACACAACACCCTGAGCACTGAGCACTGAGCACCCAGCACCCCGAGCACTGAGCACCCAGCACCCCGAGCACTGAGCACCCAGCACCCTGAGCACTGAGCACCCAGCACCCTGAGCACTGAGCACCCAGCCCCCTGAGTACTGAGCACCCAGCACTATGAGTACTGAGCACCCAGCACCCTGAGTACTGAGCACTCAGCACCCTGAGTACTGAGCACCGAGCACCCCGAGCACTGAGCACCACAGCACCCTGAGCACTGAGCACCCTGAGGACTGAGCACCCAGCACCATGAGCACTGAGCACCCAGCACCCTGAGTACTGAGCACCGATCACCCTGAGCACTGAGCACCCAGGACCCCGAGCACTGAGCACCCAGCACCCTGAGTCCAGAGCACCCAGCACCCCGAGTACTGAGCACCCAGCACCCCGAGCACTGAGCACCCAGCACCCTGAGTACTGAGCACCCTGAGTACTGAGCACCGATCACCCTGAGCACTGCGCACCCATCACCCTGAGTACTGAGCACCCAGCACCCTGAGCACTGAGCACCCAGCACCCTGAGCACTGAGCACCCAGCACCCTGAGTACTGAGCACTGAGCACCCCGAGTACTGAGCACCCAGCACCCCGAGCAATGAGCACCCAGCAACCTGAGTACTGAGAACAGATCACCCTGAGTACTGAGCACCCAGCACCCTGAGTACTGAGCACCCAGCACCCCGAGAATGAGCACCCAGCACCCTGAGTACTGAGAACCGAGCACCCTGAGTACTGAGAACCCAGATCCCTGAGTACTGAGCCCCCAGCACCCTGAGCCCTGAGCACCCAGCACCCCGAGCACTGAGCACCCAGCACCCCGAGAATGAGCACCCAGCACCCTGAGTACTGAGCACCCAGCACCCTGAGTACTGAGCACTAAGAACCCAGAGCACTGAGCACCCAGCACCCCGAGCACGGATCACCAAGGACCCCGAGCACTGAGTACTGAGCACCCAGCACCCTGAGTACTGAGCACCGAGCTCCCCGAGCACTGAGTACTGAGCACCCAGCACCCCGATCACTGAGCACCCAGTACCCTGAGCACTGAGCACCCAGCACCCTGAGCACTGAGCAGCCAGCACCCTGAGTACTGAGCACCCAGCACGCTGAGTACTGAGCACCCAGCACCCCGAGCACTGAGCACCCAGCACCCTGAGTACTGTGCAACCAGCACCCCGATCACTGAGCACCCAGCACCCCGAGCACTGAGCACCCAGCACCCTGAGTACTGAGCACCCAGCACCCCGAGCACTGAGCACCCAGCACCCTGAGTACTGAGCACCCAGCACCCTGAGTACTGAGCACTGAGCACCCTGAGCACTGAGCACCCAGCACCCCGAGCACTGAGCACCCACCACCCTGAGTACTGAGCACCCATCACCCTGAGCACTGAGCACCCAGCACCCTGAGCACTGAGCACCCAGCACCCTGAGTACTGAACACCCAGCACTCTGAGCGCTGAGCACTGAGCACCCTGAGCACTGAGTAATGAGCACTGAGCACCCTGAGCACTGAGCACCCAGCACACCGAGTACTGAACACCCAGCACCCTGAGTACTGAACACCCAGCACCCTGAGCACTGAGTACTGAGCACTGAGTACCCTGAGCACTGAGCACCCAGCACCCTGAGTACAGAGCACCCAGCACCCTGAGTACTGAACACCCAGCACCCTGAGTACTGTGCACCCAGCACCCTGAGTACTGAGCACCCAGCACCCTGAGTACTGAGCACCCAGCACCCTGAGCACTGAGCACCCAGCACCCTGAGTACTGAGCACCCAGCACCCTGAGTACTGAGCAACCAGCACCCTGAGCACTGAGCACTGAGCACCCAGCACCCTGAGCACTTTGCACTGAGCACCCAGCACCCCGAGTACTGAGCACCCAGCACCCCGAGCACTGAGCACCCAGCACCCTGAGCACTGAGCACCCAGCACCCTGAGCACTGAGCACCCAGCACACTGAGTACTGAGCACACAGCACCCTGAGTACTGAGCACCCAGCACCCTGTGTACTGAGCACTCAGCACCCTGAGTACTGAGCACAGAGCACCCTGAGGACTGAGCACCCAGCACCGTGAGAACTGAGCACCGATCACCCTGAGCACTGAGCACCCAGCACCCCGAGCACTGAGCACCCAGCACCCTGAGTACTGAGCACCCAGCACCCTGAGTACTGAGCACCCAGCACCCTGAGTACTGAGCACCCAGCACCCCGAGCACTGAGCACCCAGCACCCTGAGTACAGAACACCCTGAGTACTGAGCACTGAGCACCGAGCACCCTGAGTACTGAGCACCCTGAGGACTGAGCACCCAGCACCCTGAGCACTGAGCAACCAGCACCCTGAGTACTGAGCACTGATCACCCTGAGCACTGAGCACCCAGCACCCTGAGTACTGAGCACCCAGCACCCTGAGTACTGAGCACCCTGAGGACTGAGCACCCAGCACCCTGAGCACTGAGCACCCAGCACCCTGAGTAATGAGCACTGATCACCCTGAGCACTGAGCACCCAGCACCCTGAGTACTGAGCACCCAGCACCCTTTATACTGAGCACCCTGTGGACTGAGCACCCAGCACCCTGAGCACTGAGCACCCAGCACCTTGAGTACTGAGCAGCGAGCACCCCGAGCACTGAGCACCCAGCACCCTGAATACTGAGCACCCAGCACCCTGAACACTGAGCACATAGCACCCCAAGCACTGAGCACCCAGCACCCCGAGCACTGAGCACCCAGCACCCTGAGTACTGAGCACCCAGCACCCAGAGTACTGAGCACCCAGCACCCTGAGCACTGAGCACCCAGCACCCTGAGTACTAAGCACCCAGCACCCTGAGTACTGAGCACGCAGCACCCTGAGCACTGAGCACTAAGCACACAACACCCTGAGCACTGAGCACTGAGCACCCAGCACCCCGAGCACTGAGCACCCAGCACCCCGAGCACTGAGCACCCAGCACACTGAGCACTGAGCACCCAGCACCCTGAGCACTGAGCACCCAGCCCCCTGAGTACTGAGCACCCAGCACTATGAGTACTGAGCACCCAGCACCCTGAGTACTGAGCACTCAGCACCCTGAGTACTGAGCACCGAGCACCCCGAGCACTGAGCACCCCAGCACCCTGAGCACTGAGCACCCTGAGGACTGAGCACCCAGCACCCTGAGCACTGAGCACCCAGCACCCTGAGTACTGAGCACCGATCACCCTGAGCACTGAGCACCCAGGACCCCGAGCACTGAGCACCCAGCACCCTGAGTCCAGAGCACCCAGCACCCCGAGTACTGAGCACCCAGCACCCCGAGCACTGAGCACCCAGCACCCTGAGTACTGAGCACCCTGAGTACTGAGCACCGATCACCCTGAGCACTGCGCACGCATCACCCTGAGTACTGAGCACCCAGCACCCTGAGCACTGAGCACCCAGCACCCTGAGCACTGAGCACCCAGCACCCTGAGTACTGAGTACCCAGCACCTTGAGCACTGAGCACCCAGCACCCTGAGTACTGAGCACCGAGCACCCTGAGTACTGAGCACCCATCACCCTGAGCACTGAGCACCCAGCACCCTTAGTACTGAGCACCCAGCACCACCCTCAGCACTGAGCACCCAGCACCCCGAGCACTGAGCACCCAGCACCCTGAGCACTGTGCACCCAGCACCCCGAGTACTGAGCACCCAGCACCCCGAGTACTGAGCACCGAGCACCCGAGCACTGAGCACCCAGCACCCTGAGTACTGAGCACCCAGCACCCTGAGTACTGAGCACTGAGCACCCCGAGTACTGAGCACCCAGCACCCCGAGCAATGAGCACCCAGCAACCTGAGTACTGAGAACAGATCACCCTGAGTACTGAGCACCCAGCACCCTGAGTACTGAGCCCCAGCACCCTGAGTACTGAGCACCCAGCACCCCGAGAACTGAGCACCCAGCACCCTGAGAATGAGCACCCAGCACCCTGAGTACTGAGAACCGAGCACCCTGAGTACTGAGAACCCAGATCCCTGAGTACTGTGCCCCCAGCACCCTGAGCCCTGAGCACCCAGCATCCCCAAGCACTGAGCACCCAGCACCCCGAGAATGAGCACCCAGCACCCTGAGTACTGAGCACCCAGCACCCTGAGTACTGAGCACTAAGCACCCAGAGCACTGAGCACCCAGCACCCCGAGCACGGATCACCCAGGACCCCGAGCACTGAGTACTGAGCACCCAGCACCCTGAGTACTGAGCACCGAGCTCCCCGAGCACTGAGCACCCTGAGTACTGAGCACCCAGCACCCCGATCACTGAGCACCCAGTACCCTGAGCACTGAGCACCCAGCACCCTGAGCACTGAGCACCCAGCACCCTGAGTACTGAGCACCCAGCACGCTGAGTACTGAGCACCCAGCACCCCGCGCACTGAGCACCCAGCACCCTGAGTACTGAGCACTGAGCACCCAGCAAGGCAAGCACTGAGCACCCAGCACCCTGTGTACTGAGCACTGAGCACCCTGAGTACTAAGCACCCAGCACCCTGAGTACTGAGCACCCAGGACCCTGAGCACTGAGCACCGAGCACCCCGAGCACTGAGCACCCAGCACCCTGAGCACTCAGCACCCAGCACCCCGAGCACTGAGCACCCAGCACCCTGAGCACTGAGCACCCAGCACCCTGAGCACGGAGCACCCCGAGGACTGAGCACCCAGCACCCTGAGTACGGGGCCCCCAGCACCCTGAGTACTGAGCACCAAGCACCCTGAGCACTGAGCACCCAGCACCCCGAGAATGAGCACCCAGCACCCTGAGTACGGAGAACCGAGCACCCTGAGTACTGAGCACCCAGCACCCTTAGTACTGAGCCACCAGCACCCTGAGTACTGAGTACCCAGCACCCCGAGAATGAGCACTCAGCACCCTGAGTACTGAGCACCCAGCACCCTGAGTACTGAGCACTAAGCACCCAGAGCACTGAGCACCCAGCACCCCGAGCACGGAGCACCCAGGACCCCGAGCACTGAGTACTGAGCATCCAGCACCCTGAGTACTGAGCACCGAGCTCCCCGAACACTGAGCACCCAGCACCCTGAGCACTGACCACCCAGCACCCTGAGTACTGAGCACCCAGACCCCGAGCACTGAGCACACAGCACCCTGAGTACTGAGCACCCTGAGTACTGAGCACCGATCACCCTGAGCACTGCGCACCCATCACCCTGAGTACTGAGCACCCAGCACCCTGAGCACTGAGCACCCAGCACCCTGAGCACTGAGCACCCAGCACCCTGAGTACTGTTCACCCAGCACCCTGAGTACTGAGTACCCAGCACCTAGATCACTGAGCACCCAGCACCCTGAGTACTGAGCACCGAGCACCCTGAGTACTGAGCACCCATCACCCTGAGCACTGAGCACCCAGCACCCTTAGTACTGAGCACCCAGCACCACCCTCAGCACTGAGCACCCAGCACCCCGAGCACTGAGCACCCAGCACCCTGAGCACTGTGCACCCAGCACCCCGAGTACTGAGCACCCAGCACCCCGAGTACTGAGCACCGAGCACCCGAGCACTGAGCACCCAGCACCCTGAGTACTGAGCACCCAGCACCCTGAGTACTGAGCACTGAGCACCCCGAGTACTGAGCACCCAGCACCCCGAGCAATGAGCACCCAGCAACCTGAGTACTGAGAACAGATCACCCTGAGTACTGAGCACCCAGCACCCTGAGTACTGAGCCCCAGCACCCTGAGTACTGAGCACCCAGCACCCCGAGAACTGAGCACCCAGCACCCCGAGAATGAGCACCCAGCACCCTGAGTACTGAGAACCGAGCACCCTGAGTACTGAGCACCCAGATCCCTGAGTACTGTGCCCCCAGCACCCTGAGCCCTGAGCACCCAGCATCCCCAAGCACTGAGCACCCAGCACCCCGAGAATGAGCACCCAGCACCCTGAGTACTGAGCACCCAGCACCCTGAGTACTGAGCACTAAGCACCCAGAGCACTGAGCACCCAGCACCCCGAGCACGGATCACCCAGGACCCCGAGCACTGAGTACTGAGCACCCAGCACCCTGAGTACTGAGCACCGAGCTCCCCGAGCACTGAGCACCCTGAGTACTGAGCACCCAGCACCCCGATCACTGAGCACCCAGTTCCCTGAGCACTGAGCACCCAGCACCCTGAGCACTGAGCACCCAGCACCCTGAGTACTGAGCACCCAGCACGCTGAGTACTGAGCACCCAGCACCCCGAGCACTGAGCACCCAGCACCCTGAGTACTGAGCACTGAGCACCCAGCAAGGCAAGCACTGAGCACCCAGCACCCTGTGTACTGAGCACTGAGCACCCTGAGTACTAAGCACCCAGCACCCTGAGTACTGAGCACCCAGGACCCTGAGCACTGAGCACCGAGCACCCCGAGCACTGAGCACCCAGCACCCTGAGCACTCAGCACCCAGCACCCCGAGCACTGAGCACCCAGCACCCTGAGCACTGAGCACCCAGCACCCTGAGCACGGAGCACCCCGAGGACTGAGCACCCAGCACCCTGAGTACGGGGCCCCCAGCACCCTGAGTACTGAGCACCAAGCACCCTGAGCACTGAGCACCCAGCACCCCGAGAATGAGCACCCAGCACCCTGAGTACGGAGAACCGAGCACCCTGAGTACTGAGCACCCAGCACCCTTAGTACTGAGCCACCAGCACCCTGAGTACTGAGTACCCAGCACCCCGAGAATGAGCACCCAGCACCCTGAGTACTGAGCACCCAGCACCCTGAGTACTGAGCACTAAGCACCCAGAGCACTGAGCACCCAGCACCCCGAGCACGGAGCACCCAGGACCCCGAGCACTGAATACTGAGCATCCAGCACCCTGAGTACTGAGCACCGAGCTCCTCGAACACTGAGCACCCAGCACCCTGAGCACTGACCACCCAGCACCCTGAGTACTGAGCACCCAGACCCCGAGCACTGAGCACACAGCACCCTGAGTACTGAGCACCCTGAGTACTGAGCACCGATCACCCTGAGCACTGCGCACCCATCACCCTGAGTACTGAGCACCCAGCACACTGAGCACTGAGCACCCAGCACCCTGAGCACTGAGCACCCAGCACCCTGAGTACTGTTCACCCAGCACCCTGAGTACTGAGTACCCAGCACCTTGATCACTGAGCACCCAGCACCCTGAGTACTGAGCACCGAGCACCCTGAGTACTGAGCACCCATCACCCTGAGCACTGAGCACCCAGCACCCTTAGTACTGAGCACCCAGCACCACCCTCAGCACTGAGCACCCAGCACCCCGAGCACTGAGCACCCAGCACCCTGAGCACTGTGCACCCAGCACCCCGAGTACTGAGCACCCAGCACCCCGAGTACTGAGCACCGAGCACCCGAACACTGAGCACCCAGCACCCTGAGTACTGAGCACCCAGCACCCTGAGTACTGAGCATTGAGCACCCCGAGTACTGAGCACCCAGCACACCGAGCAATGAGCACCCAGCAACTTGAGTACTGAGAACAGATCACCCTGAGTACTGAGCACCCAGCACCCTGAGTACTGAGCCCCAGCACCCTGAGTACTGAGCACCCAGCACCCCGAGAACTGAGCACCCAGCACCCCGAGAATGAGCACCCAGCACCCTGAGTACTGAGAACCGAGCACCCTGAGTACTGAGCACCCAGATCCCTGAGTACTGAGCCCCCAGCACCCTGAGCCCTGAGCACCCAGCACCCCGAGCACTGAGCACCCAGCACCCCGAGAATGAGCACCCAGCACCCTGAGTACTGAGCACTAAGCACCCAGAGCACTGAGCACCCAGCACCCCGAGCACGGATCACCCAGGACCCCGAGCACTGAGTACTGAGCACCCAGCACCCTGAGTACTGAGCACCCAGCACCCTGAGTACTGAGCACCCAGCACTCAGAGTACTGAGCACCCAGCACCCTGAGCACTGAGCACCCAGCACCCTGAGTACTAAGCACCCAACACCCTGAGTACTGAGCACGCAGCACCCTGAGCACTGAGCACTAAGCACACAACACCCTGAGCACTGAGCACTGAGCACCCAGCACCCCGAGCACTGAGCACACAGCACCCCGAGCACTGAGCACCCAGCACTCTGAGCACTGAGCACCCAGCACCCTGAGCACTGAGCACCCAGCCCCCTGAGTACTGAGCACCCAGCACTATGAGTACTGAGCACCCAGCACCCTGAGTACTGAGCACTCAGCACCCTGAGTACTGAGCACCGAGCACCCCGAGCACTGAGCACCCCAGCACCCTGAGCACTGAGCACCCTGAGGACTGAGCACCCAGCACCCTGAGCACTGAGCACCCAGCACCCTGAGTACTGAGCACCGATCACCCTGAGCACTGAGCACCCAGGACCCCGAGCACTGAGCACCCAGCACCCTGAGTACAGAGCACCCAGCACCCCGAGTACTGAGCACCCAGCACCCCGAGCACTGAGCACCCAGCACCCTGAGTACTGAGCACCCTGAGTACTGAGCACCGATCACCCTGAGCACTGCGCACCCATCACCCTGAGTACTGAGCACCCAGCACCCTTAGTACTGAGCCACCAGCACCCTGAGTACTGAGTACCCAGCACCCCGAGAATGAGCACCCAGCACCCTGAGTACTGAGCACCCAGCACCCTGAGTACTGAGCACTAAGCACCCAGAGCACTGAGCACCCAGCACCCCGAGCACGGAGCACCCAGGACCCCGAGCACTGAGTACTGAGCATCCAGCACCCTGAGTACTGAGCACTGAGCTCCCCGAACACTGAGCACCCAGCACCCTGAGCACTGACCACCCAGCACCCTGAGTACTGAGCACCCAGACCCCGAGCACTGAGCACACAGCACCCTGAGTACTGAGCACCCTGAGTACTGAGCACCGATCACCCTGAGCACTGCGCACCCATCACCCTGAGTACTGAGCACCCAGCACCCTGAGCACTGAGCACCCAGCACCCTGAGCACTGAGCACCCAGCACCCTGAGTACTGTTCACCCAGCACCCTGAGTACTGAGTACCCAGCACCTTGATCACTGAGCACCCAGCACCCTGAGTACTGAGCACCGAGCACCCTGAGTACTGAGCACCCATCACCCTGAGCACTGAGCACCCAGCACCCTTAGTACTGAGCACCCAGCACCACCCTCAGCACTGAGCACCCAGCACCCCGAGCACTGAGCACCCAGCACCCTGAGCACTGTGCACCCAGCACCCCGAGTACTGAGCACCCAGCACCCCGAGTACTGAGCACCGAGCACCCGAACACTGAGCACCCAGCACCCTGAGTACTGAGCACCCAGCACCCTGAGTACTGAGCATTGAGCACCCCGAGTACTGAGCACCCAGCACACCGAGCAATGAGCACCCAGCAACCTGAGTACTGAGAACAGATCACCCTGAGTACTGAGCACCCAGCACCCTGAGTACTGAGCCCCAGCACCCTGAGTACTGAGCACCCAGCACCCCGAGCACTGAGCACCCAGCACCCTGAGCACTGAGCACCCAGCACCCTGAGCACTGAGCACCCAGCCCCCTGAGTACTGAGCACCCAGCACTATGAGTACTGAGCACCCAGCACCCTGAGTACTGAGCACTCAGCACCCTGAGTACTGAGCACCGAGCACCCCGAGCACTGAGCACCCCAGCACCCTGAGCACTGAGCACCCTGAGGACTGAGCACCCAGCACCCTGAGCACTGAGCACCCAGCACCCTGAGTACTGAGCACCGATCACCCTGAGCACTGAGCACCCAGGACCCCGAGCACTGAGCACCCAGCACCCTGAGTACAGAGCACCCAGCACCCCGAGTACTGAGCACCCAGCACCCCGAGCACTGAGCACCCAGCACCCTGAGTACTGAGCACCCTGAGTACTGAGCACCGATCACCCTGAGCACTGCGCACCCATCACCCTGAGTACTGAGCACCCAGCACCCTGAGCACTGAGCACCCAGCACCCTGAGCACTGAGCACCCAGCACCCTGAGTACTGTTCACCCAGCACCCTGAGTACTGAGTACCCAGCACCTTGAGCACTGAGCACCCAGCACCCTGAGTACTGAGCACCGAGCACCCTGAGTACTGTGCACCCATCACCCTGAGCACTGAGCACCCAGCACCCTTAGTACTGAGCACCCAGCACCACCCTCAGCACTGAGCACCCAGCACCCCGAGCACTGAGCACCCAGCACCCTGAGTACTGAGCACTGAGCACCCCGAGTACTGAGCACCCAGCACCCCGAGCAATGAGCACCCAGCAACCTGAGTACTGAGAACAGATCACCCTGAGTACTGAGCACCCAGCACCCTGAGTACTGAGCCCCAGCACCCTGAGTACTGAGCACCCAGCACCCCGAGAACTGAGCACCCAGCACCCCGAGAATGAGCACCCAGCACCCTGAGTACTGAGAACCGAGCACCCTGAGTACTGAGCACCCAGATCCCTGAGTACTGAGCCCCCAGCACCCTGAGCCCTGAGCACCCAGCACCCCGAGCACTGAGCACCCAGCACCCCGAGAATGAGCACCCAGCACCCTGAGTACTGAGCACCCAGCACCCTGAGTACTGAGCACTAAGCACCCAGAGCACTGAGCACCCAGCACCCCGAGCACGGATCACCCAGGACCCCGAGCACTGAGTACTGAGCACCCAGCACCCTGAGTACTGAGCACCGAGCTCCCCGAGCACTGAGCACCCTGAGTACTGAGCACCCAGCACCCCGATCACTGAGCACCCAGTACCCTGAGCACTGAGCACCCAGCACCCTGAGCACTGAGCACCCAGCACCCTGAGTACTGAGCACCCAGCACGCTGAGTACTGAGCACCCAGCACCCCGAGCACTGAGCACCCAGCACCCTGAGTACTGAGCACTGAGCACCCAGCAAGGCAAGCACTGAGCACCCAGCACCCTGTGTACTGAGCACTGAGCACCCTGAGTACTAAGCACCCAGCACCCTGAGTACTGAGCACCCAGGACCCTGAGCACTGAGCACCGAGCACCCCGAGCACTGAGCACCCAGCACCCTGAGCACTCAGCACCCAGCACCCCGAGCACTGAGCACCCAGCACCCTGAGCACTGAGCACCCAGCACCCTGAGCACGGAGCACCCCGAGGACTGAGCACCCAGCACCCTGAGTACGGGGCCCCCAGCACCCTGAGTACTGAGCACCAAGCACCCTGAGCACTGAGCACCCAGCACCCCGAGAATGAGCACCCAGCACCCTGAGTACGGAGAACCGAGCACCCTGAGTACTGAGCACCCAGCACCCTTAGTACTGAGCCACCAGCACCCTGAGTACTGAGTACCCAGCACCCCGAGAATGAGCACCCAGCACCCTGAGTACTGAGCACCCAGCACCCTGAGTACTGAGCACTAAGCACCCAGAGCACTGAGCACCCAGCACCCCGAGCACGGAGCACCCAGGACCCCGAGCACTGAGTACTGAGCATCCAGCACCCTGAGTACTGAGCACCGAGCTCCCCGAACACTGAGCACCCAGCACCCTGAGCACTGACCACCCAGCACCCTGAGTACTGAGGACCCAGACCCCGAGCACTGAGCACCCAGCACCCTGAGTACTGAGCACCCTGAGTACTGAGCACCGATCACCCTGAGCACTGCGCACCCATCACCCTGAGTACTGAGCACCCAGCACCCTGAGCACTGAGCACCCAGCACCCTGAGCACTGAGCACCCAGCACCCTGAGTACTGTTCACCCAGCACCCTGAGTACTGAGTACCCAGCACCTTGAGCACTGAGCACCCAGCACCCTGAGTACTGAGCACCGAGCACCCTGAGTACTGAGTACCCAGCACCTTGAGCACTGAGCACCCAGCACCCTGAGTACTGAGCACCGAGCACCCTGAGTACTGAGCACCCATCACCCTGAGCACTGAGCACCCAGCACCCTTAGTACTGAGCACCCAGCACCACCCTCAGCACTGAGCACCCAGCACCCCGAGCACTGAGCACCCAGCACCCTGAGCACTGTGCACCCAGCACCCCGAGTACTGAGCACCCAGCACCCCGAGTACTGAGCACCGAGCACCCGAGCACTGAGCACCCAGCACCCTGAGTACTGAGCACCCAGCACCCTGAGTACTGAGCACTGAGCACCCCGAGTACTGAGCACCCAGCACCCCGAGCAATGAGCACCCAGCAACCTGAGTACTGAGAACAGATCACCCTGAGTACTGAGCACCCAGCACCCTGAGTACTGAGCCCCAGCACCCTGAGTACTGAGCACCCAGCACCCCGAGAACTGAGCACCCAGCACCCCGAGAATGAGCACCCAGCACCCTGAGTACTGAGAACCGAGCACCCTGAGTACTGAGCACCCAGATCCCTGAGTACTGAGCCCCCAGCACCCTGAGCCCTGAGCACCCAGCACCCCGAGCACTGAGCACCCAGCACCCCGAGAATGAGCACCCAGCACCCTGAGTACTGAGCACCCAGCACCCTGAGTACTGAGCACTAAGCACCCAGAGCACTGAGCACCCAGCACCCCGAGCACGGATCACCCAGGACCCCGAGCACTGAGTACTGAGCACCCAGCACCCTGAGTACTGAGCACCGAGCTCCCCGAGCACTGAGCACCCTGAGTACTGAGCACCCAGCACCCCGATCACTGAGCACCCAGTACCCTGAGCACTGAGCACCCAGCACCCTGAGCACTGAGCACCCAGCACCCTGAGTACTGAGCACCCAGCACGCTGAGTACTGAGCACCCAGCACCCCGAGCACTGAGCACCCAGCACCCTGAGTACTGAGCACTGAGCACCCAGCAAGGCAAGCACTGAGCACCCAGCACCCTGTGTACTGAGCACTGAGCACCCTGAGTACTAAGCACCCAGCACCCTGAGTACTGAGCACCCAGGACCCTGAGCACTGAGCACCGAGCACCCCGAGCACTGAGCACCCAGCACCCTGAGCACTCAGCACCCAGCACCCCGAGCACTGAGCACCCAGCACCCTGAGCACTGAGCACCCAGCACCCTGAGCACGGAGCACCCCGAGGACTGAGCACCCAGCACCCTGAGTACGGGGCCCCCAGCACCCTGAGTACTGAGCACCAAGCACCCTGAGCACTGAGCACCCAGCACCCCGAGAATGAGCACCCAGCACCCTGAGTACGGAGAACCGAGCACCCTGAGTACTGAGCACCCAGCACCCTTAGTACTGAGCCACCAGCACCCTGAGTACTGAGTACCCAGCACCCCGAGAATGAGCACCCAGCACCCTGAGTACTGAGCACCCAGCACCCTGAGTACTGAGCACTAAGCACCCAGAGCACTGAGCACCCAGCACCCCGAGCACGGAGCACCCAGGACCCCGAGCACTGAGTACTGAGCATCCAGCACCCTGAGTACTGAGCACCGAGCTCCCCGAACACTGAGCACCCAGCACCCTGAGCACTGACCACCCAGCACCCTGAGTACTGAGCACCCAGACCCCGAGCACTGAGCACCCAGCACCCTGAGTACTGAGCACCCTGAGTACTGAGCACCGATCACCCTGAGCACTGCGCACCCATCACCCTGAGTACTGAGCACCCAGCACCCTGAGCACTGAGCACCCAGCACCCTGAGCACTGAGCACCCAGCACCCTGAGTACTGTTCACCCAGCACCCTGAGTACTGAGTACCCAGCACCTTGAGCACTGAGCACCCAGCACCCTGAGTACTGAGCACCGAGCACCCTGAGTACTGAGCACCCATCACCCTGAGCACTGAGCACCCAGCACCCTTAGTACTGAGCACCCAGCACCACCCTCAGCACTGAGCACCCAGCACCCCGAGCACTGAGCACCCAGCACCCTGAGCACTGTGCACCCAGCACCCCGAGTACTGAGCACCAAGCACCCCGAGTACTGAGCACCGAGCACCCGAGCACTGAGCACCCAGCACCCTGAGTACTGAGCACCCAGCACCCTGAGTACTGAGCATTGAGTACCCCGAGTACTGAGCACCCAGCACACCGAGCAATGAGCACCCAGCAACCTGAGTACTGAGAACAGATCACCCTGAGTACTGAGCACCCAGCACCCTGAGTACTGAGCCCCAGCACCCTGAGTACTGAGCACCCAGCACCCCGAGAACTGAGCACCCAGCACCCCGAGAATGAGCACCCAGCACCCTGAGTACTGAGAACCGAGCACCCTGAGTACTGAGCACCCAGATCCCTGAGTACTGAGCCCCCAGCACCCTGAGCCCTGAGCACCCAGCACCCCGAGCACTGAGCACCCAGCACCCCGAGAATGAGCACCCAGCACCCTGAGTACTGAGCACCCAGCACCCTGAGTACTGAGCACTAAGCACCCAGAGCACTGAGCACCCAGCACCCCGAGCACGGATCACCCAGGACCCCGAGCACTGAGTACTGAGCACCCAGCACCCTGAGTACTGAGCACCGAGCTCCCCGAGCACTGAGCACCCTGAGTACTGAGCACCCAGCACCCCGATCACTGAGCACCCAGTACCCTGAGCACTAAGCACCCAGCACCCTGAGCACTGAGCACCCAGCACCCTGAGTACTGAGCACCCAGCACGCTGAGTACTGAGCACCCAGCACCCCGAGCACTGAGCACCCAGCACCCTGAGTACTGAGCACTGAGCACCCAGCAAGGCAAGCACTGAGCACCCAGCACCCTGTGTACTGAGCACTGAGCACCCTGAGTACTAAGCACCCAGCACCCTGAGTACTGAGCACCCAGGACCCTGAGCACTGAGCACCGAGCACCCCGAGCACTGAGCACCCAGCACCCTGAGCACTCAGCACCCAGCACCCCGAGCACTGAGCACCCAGCACCCTGAGCACTGAGCACCCAGCACCCTGAGCACGGGGCACCCCGAGGACTGAGCACCCAGCACCCTGAGTACGGGGCCCCCAGCACCCTGAGTACTGAGCACCAAGCACCCTGAGCACTGAGCACCCAGCACCCCGAGAATGAGCACCCAGCACCCTGAGTACGGAGAACCGAGCACCCTGAGTACTGAGCACCCAGCACCCTTAGTACTGAGCCACCAGCACCCTGAGTACTGAGTACCCAGCACACCGAGAATGAGCACCCAGCACCCTGAGTACTGAGCACCCAGCACCCTGAGTACTGAGCACTAAGCACCCAGAGCACTGAGCACCCAGCACCCCGAGCACGGAGCACCCAGGACCCCGAGCACTGGGTACTGAGCATCCAGCACCCTGAGTACTGAGCACCGAGCTCCCCGAACACTGAGCACCCAGCACCCTGAGCACTGACCACCCAGCACCCTGAGTACTGAGCACCCAGACCCCGAGCACTGAGCACCCAGCACCCCTAGCACTGTGCACCCAGCACCCTGAGTACTGAGAACCCAGCATCCTGAGCACTGAGCACCCAGCACCCTTAGTACTGAGCACAGAGCACCAGCCTCAGCACTGAGCACCCAGCACCCCGAGCACTGAGCAACTGGCACCCCGAGTACTGAGCACCCTGAGTACTGAGCACTGAGCACCCAGCACCCTGAGCACTGAGTACTGAGCACCCAGCACCCTGAGCACTGAGCACCCAGCACCCTGAGCACTGAACACCCAGCACCCTGAGTACTGAGCACCCAGCACCCCAAACACTGAGCACCGAGCACCCTGAGAACTGAGCACCGATCACCCTGAGTACTGAGCACCCAGCACCATGAGTACTGAGCCCCGAGCAACCAGAGTACTGAGCAACCTGAGTACTGAGCACCCAGCACCCCGAGAATGAGCACCCAGCACCATGAGTCCTGAGCACCGAGCACCCTGAGCACTGAGCACCCAGCACACTAAGCACTGAGCACCCAGCACCCTGAGCACTGAGCACACAGCACCCTGAGTACTGAGCACCGAGCACCCCGAACACTGAGCACCGTGTACCCCGAGCACTGAGCACCCAGCACCCTGAGTACTGAGCACCCAGCACCCTGAGTACTGAGCACTGAGCACTGAGCACCCTGAGCACTGAGCACCCAACACCCTGAGCACTGAGCAACCAGCATCCTGAGCACTGAGTACTGAGCACCCAGCACCCTGAGCACTGAGCACCCAGCACCCTGAGCACTGAGCACCCAGCACCCTGAGTACTGAGCACCCAGCACCCCAAACACTGAGCACCGAGCACCCTGAGAACTGAGCACCGAGCACCCTGAGTACTGAGCACCCAGCACCATGAGTACTGAGCCCCGAGCAACCAGAGTACTGAGCAACCTGAGTACTGAGCACCCAGCACCCCGAGAATGAGCACCCAGCACCATGAGTACTGAGCACCGAGCACGCTGAGCACTGAGCACCCAGCACCCTGAGTACTGAGCACCAAGCACCCTGAGTACTGAGCACCCAGGACCCTGAGTACTGAGCACCCAGCACCCTGAGTTCTGAGCACCTAGCACCCTGAGCACTGAGCACACTGAGTACTGAGCAACCAGCACCCTGAGCACTGAGCACCCAGCACCCCGAGCACTGAGCACCCAGCACCCCGAGCATTGAGCACTGAGCACCCTGAGCACTGAGGACCCAGCACCCCGAGCACTGAGCACCCAGCACCCTGAGTACTGAGCACCCAGCACCCTGAGTACTGAGCACCCAGCACCCCGAGCACTGAGCACTGAGCACCCTGAGTACTGAGCACAGAGCACCCTTAGTACTGAGCACCAAGCACCCTGAGTACTGAGCACCCAGCAACCTGAGCACTGAGCACAGAGCACCCCGAGGACTGAGCACCCAGCACCGTGAGCACTGAGCACCCAGCACCTTGAGTACTGAGCACCGAGCACCCCGAGCACTGAGCACCCAGCACCCTGAGTACTGAGCACCCAGCACCCCGAGCACTGAGCACCCAGCACCCTGAGTACTGAGCACCCAGCACCCTGAGTACTGAGCACTGAGCACCCTGAGAACTGAGCACCCAACACACCGAGCACTGAGCATCCAACACCCTGAGTACTGAGCAACCAGCACCCTGAGTACTGAGCACTCAGCACCCTGAGTACTGAGCTCCGAGCACCCCGAGCACTGGGAACCCAGCACCCTGAGCACTGAGCACCCTGAGGACTGAGCACCCAGCACCCTGAGTACTGAGCACCCAGCACCCTGAGTACTGAGCACCCAGCACCCTGAGTACAGAGCAACGATCACCCTGAGCCCTGAGCACCCAGCACCCCGAGCACTGAGCACCCAGCACCCTGAGTACTGAGCACCCTGAGTGCTGAGCACCCAGCACCCTGATTACTGAGCACCCAGCACCCTGAGTACTGAGCACCCAGCACCCTGAGTACTTAGCACCCAGCACCTGAGCACTGAGCACCCAGCACCCCGAGCACTGAGCACCCAGCACCCTGAGCACTGAGCACCCAGCACCCCAAGCACTGAGCACCCAGCACCCTGAGTACTGAGTACTGAGCACCCTGAGTACTGAGCACCCAGCACCCTGGGCACTGAGCACCCAGCACCCTGAGTACTGAGCACCCAGCACCAAAAGTACTGAGCACCGAGCATCCTGAGCACTGAGCACCGAGCACCCCGAAACCTGAGCACCCAGCACCCTGAGTACTGAGCACCCAGCACCAAGAGTACTGAGCAGCAAGCACCCCGAGCACTGAGCACCCAGCACCCTGAGTAATGAGCACCCAGCACCCCTAGGACTGAGCACCCAGCACCCTGAGCACTGAGCACCCAGCACCTTGAGTACTGAGCAGCGAGCACCCCGAGCACTGAGCACCCAGCACCCTGAATACTGAGCACCCAGCACCCTGAGCACTGAGCACACAGCACCCCGAGCACTGAGCACCCAGCACCCCGAGCACTGAGCACCCAGCACCCTGAGTACTGAGCACCCAACACCCAGAGTACTGAGCACCCAGCACCCTGAGCACTGAGCACCCAGCACCCTGAGTACTAAGCACCCAGCACCCTGAGTACTGAGCACGCAGCACCCTGAGCACTGAGCACTAAGCACACAACACCCTGAGCACTGAGCACTGAGCACCCAGCACCCCGAGCACTGAGCACCCAGCACCCCGAGCACTGAGCACCCAGCACCCTGAGCACTGAGCACCCAGCACCCTGAGCACTGAGCACCCAGCCCCCTGAGTACTGAGCACCCAGCACCATGAGTACTGAGCACCCAGCACCCTGAGTACTGAGCACTCAGCACCCTGAGTACTGAGCACCGAGCACCCCGAGCACTGAGCACCCAGCACCCTGAGCACTGAGCACCCTGAGGACTGAGCACCCAGCACCCTGAGCACTGAGCACCCAGCACCCTGAGTACTGAGCACCGATCACCCTGAGCACTGAGCACCCAGGACCCCGAGCACTGAGAACCCAGCACCCTGAGTACAGAGCACCCAGCACCCCGAGTACTGAGCACCCAGCACCCCGAGCACTGAGCACCCATCACCCTGAGTACTGAGCACCCTGAGTACTGAGCACCGATCACCCTGAGCACTGCGCACCCATCACCCTGAGTACTGAGCACCCAGCACCCTGAGCACTGAGCACCCAGCACCCTGAGCACTGAGCACCCAGCACCCTGAGTACTGTTCACCCAGCACCCTGAGTACTGAGTACCCAGCACCCTGAGCACTGAGCACCCAGCACCCTGAGTACTGAGCACCGAGCACCCTGAGTACTGAGGACCTATCACCCTGAGCACTGAGCACCCAGCACCCTTAGTACTGAGCACCCAGCACCACCCTCAGCACTGAGCACCCAGCACCCCGAGCACTGAGCACCCAGCACCCTGAGCACTGTGCACCCAGCACCCCGAGTACTGAGCACCCAGCACCCCGAGTACTGAGCACCGAGCACCCGAGCACTGAGCACCCAGCACCCTGAGTACTGAGCACCCAGCACCCTGAGTACTGAGCACTGAGCACCCCGAGTACTAAGCACCCAGCACCCCGAGCAATGAGCACCCAGCAACCTGAGTACTGAGAACAGATCACCCTGAGTACTGAGCACCCAGCACCCTGAGTACTGAGCCCCAGCACCCTGAGTACTGAGCACCCAGCACCCCGAGAACTGAGCACCCAGCACCCCGAGAATGAGCACCCAGCACCCTGAGTACTGAGAACCGAGCACCCTGAGTACTGAGCACCCAGAACCCTGAGTACTGAGCCCCCAGCACCCTGAGCCCTGAGCACCCAGCACCCCGAGCACTGAGCACCCAGCACCCCGAGAATGAGCACCCAGCACCCTGAGTAATGAGCACCCAGCACCCTGAGTACTGAGCACTAAGCACCCAGAGCACTGAGCACCCAGCACCCCGAGCACGGATCACCCAGGACCCCGAGCACTGAGTACTGAGCACCCAGCACCCTGAGTAATGAGCACCGAGCTCCCCGAGCACTGAGCACCCTGAGTACTGAGCACCCAGCACCCCGATCACTGAGTACCCAGTACCCTGAGCACTGAGCACCCAGCACCCTGAGCACTGAGCACCCAGCACCCTGAGTACTGAGCACCCAGCACCCTGAGCACTGAGCACCCAGCACCCTGAGTACTGAGCACCCAGCACCCTGAGTAATGAGCACCCAGCACCCTGAGTACTGAGCACTAAGCACCCAGAGCACTGAGCACCCAGCACCCCGAGCACGGATCACCCAGGACCCCGAGCACTGAGTACTGAGCACCCAGCACCCTGAGTAATGAGCACCGAGCTCCCCGAGCACTGAGCACCCTGAGTACTGAGCACCCAGCACCCCGATCACTGAGTACCCAGTACCCTGAGCACTGAGCACCCAGCACCCCGAGCACTGAGCACCCAGCACCCTGAGTACTGAGCACTGAGCACCCAGCAAGGCAAGCACTGAGCACCCAGCACGCTGTGTACTGAGCACTGAGCACCCTGAGTACTAAGCACCCAGCACCCTGAGTACTGAGCACCCAGCACCCCGATCACTGAGTACCCAGTACCCTGAGCACTGAGCACCCAGCACCCTGAGCACTGAGCACCCAGCACGCTGAGTACTGAGCACCCAGCACCCCGAGCACTGAGCACCCAGCACCCTGAGTACTGAGCACTGAGCACCCAGCAAGGCAAGCACTGAGCACCCAGCACCCTGTGTACTGAGCACTGAGCACCCTGAGTACTAAGCACCCAGCACCCTGAGTACTGAGCACCCAGGACCCTGAGCACTGAGCACCGAGCACCCCGAGCACTGAGCACCCAGCACCCTGAGCACTCAGCACCCAGCACCCCGAGCACTGAGCACCCAGCACCCTGAGCACTGAGCACCCAGCACCCTGAGCACGGAGCACCCCGAGGACTGAGCACCCAGCACCCTGAGTACGGGGCCCCCAGCACCCTGAGTACTGAGCACCAAGCACCCTGAGCACTGAGCACCCAGCACCCCGAGAATGAGCACCCAGCACCCTGAGTACGGAGAACCGAGCACCCTGAGTACTGAGCACCCAGCACCCTTAGTACTGAGCCACCAGCACCCTGAGTACTGAGTACCCAGCACCCCGAGAATGAGCACCCAGCACCCTGAGTACTGAGCACCCAGCACCCTGAGTACTGAGCACTAAGCACCCAGAGCACTGAGCACCCAGCACCCCGAGCACGGAGCACCCAGGACCCCGAGCACTGAGTACTGAGCATCCAGCACCCTGAGTACTGAGCACCGAGCTCCCCGAACACTGAGCACCCAGCACCCTGAGCACTGACCACCCAGCACCCTGAGTACTGAGCACCCAGACCCCGAGCACTGAGCACCCAGCACCCTGAGTACTGAGCACCCTGAGTACTGAGCACCGATCACCCTGAGCACTGCGCACCCATCACCCTGAGTACTGAGCACCCAGCACCCTGAGCACTGAGCACCCAGCACCCTGAGCACTGAGCACCCAGCACCCTGAGTACTGTTCACCCAGCACCCTGAGTACTGAGTACCCAGCACCTTGAGCACTGAGCACCCAGCACCCTGAGTACTGAGCACCGAGCACCCTGAGTACTGAGCACCCATCAACCTGAGCACTGAGCACCCAGCACCCTTAGTACTGAGCACCCAGCACCACCCTCAGCACTGAGCACCCAGCACCCCGAGCACTGAGCACCCAGCACCCTGAGCACTGTGCACCCAGCACCCCGAGTACTGAGCACCCAGCACCCCGAGTACTGAGCACCGAGCACCCGAGCACTGAGCACCCAGCACCCTGAGTACTGAGCACCCAGCACCCTGAGTACTGAGCATTGAGCACCCCGAGTACTGAGCACCCAGCACACCGAGCAATGAGCACCCAGCAACCTGAGTACTGAGAACAGATCACCCTGAGTACTGAGCACCCAGCACCCTGAGTACTGAGCCCCAGCACCCTGAGTACTGAGCACCCAGCACCCCGAGAACTGAGCACCCAGCACCCCGAGAATGAGCACCCAGCACCCTGAGTACTGAGAACCGAGCACCCTGTGTACTGAGCACCCAGATCCCTGAGTACTGAGCCCCCAGCACCCTGAGCCCTGAGCACCCAGCACCCCGAGCACTGAGCACCCAGCACCCCGAGAATGAGCACCCAGCACCCTGAGTACTGAGCACCCAGCACCCTGAGTACTGAGCACTAAGCACGCAGAGCACTGAGCACCCAGCACCCCGAGCACGGATCACCCAGGACCCCGAGCACTGAGTACTGAGCACCCAGCACCCTGAGTACTGAGCACCGAGCTCCCCGAGCACTGAGCACCCTGAGTACTGAGCACCCAGCACCCCGATCACTGAGCACCCAGTACCCTGAGCACTAAGCACCCAGCACCCTGAGCACTGAGCACCCAGCACCCTGAGTACTGAGCACCCAGCACGCTGAGTACTGAGCACCCAGCACCCCGAGCACTGAGCACCCAGCACCCTGAGTACTGAGCACTGAGCACCCAGCAAGGCAAGCACTGAGCACCCAGCACCCTGTGTACTGAGCACTGAGCACCCTGAGTACTAAGCACCCAGCACCCTGAGTACTGAGCACCCAGGACCCTGAGCACTGAGCACCGAGCACCCCGAGCACTGAGCACCCAGCACCCTGAGCACTCAGCACCCAGCACCCCGAGCACTGAGCACCCAGCACCCTGAGCACTGAGCACCCAGCACCCTGAGCACAGAGCACCCCGAGGACTGAGCACCCAGCACCCTGAGTACGGGGCCCCCAGCACCCTGAGTACTGAGCACCAAGCACCCTGAGCACTGAGCACCCAGCACCCCGAGAATGAGCACCCAGCACCCTGAGTACGGAGAACCGAGCACCCTGAGTACTGAGCACCCAGCACCCTTAGTACTGAGCCACCAGCACCCTGAGTACTGAGTACCCAGCACCCCGAGAATGAGCACCCAGCACCCTGAGTACTGAGCACCCAGCACCCTGAGTACTGAGCACTAAGCACCCAGAGCACTGAGCACCCAGCACCCCGAGCACGGAGCACCCAGGACCCCGAGCACTGGGTACTGAGCATCCAGCACCCTGAGTACTGAGCACCGAGCTCCCCGAACACTGAGCACCCAGCACCCTGAGCACTGACCACCCAGCACCCTGAGTACTGAGCACCCAGACCCCGAGGACTGAGCACCCAGCACCCCTAGCACTGTGCACCCAGCACCCTGAGTACTGAGAACCCAGCATCCTGAGCACTGAGCACCCAGCACCCTTAGTACTGAGCACCCAGCACCAGCCTCAGCACTGAGCACCCAGCACCCCGAGCACTGAGCAACCGGCACCCCGAGTACTGAGCACCCTGAGTACTGAGCACTGAGCACCCAGCACCCTGAGCACTGAGTACTGAGCACCCAGCACCCTGAGCACTGAGCACCCAGCACCCTGAGCACTGAACACCCAGCACCCTGAGTACTGAGCACCCAGCACCCCAAACACTGAGCACCGAGCACCCTGAGAACTGAGCACCGAGCACCCTGAGTACTGAGCACCCAGCACCATGAGTACTGAGCCCCGAGCAACCAGAGTACTGAGCAACCTGAGTACTGAGCACCCAGCACCCCGAGAATGAGCACCCAGCACCATGAGTACTGAGCACCGAGCACCCTGAGCACTGAGTACCCAGCACCCTGAGTACTGAGCACCCAGCACACCGAGCATTGAGCACCCAGCACCCTGAGCACTGAGCACCCAGCACCCTGAGTCCTGAGCATCAAGCACGCTGAGGACTGAGCACCCAGCACACTAAGCACTGAGCACCCAGCACCCTGAGCACTGAGCACACAGCACCCTGAGTACTGAGCACCGAGCACCCCGAACACTGAGCACCGTGTACCCCGAGCACTGAGCACCCAGCACCCTGAGTACTGAGCACCCAGCACCCTGAGTACTGAGCACTGAGCACTGAGCACCCTGAGCACTGAGCACCCAACACCCTGAGCACTGAGCACCCAGCATCCTGAGCACTGAGTACTGAGCACCCAGCACCCTGAGCACTGAGCACCCAGCACCCTGAGCACTGAGCAACCAGCACCCTGAGTACTGAGCACCCAGCACCCCAAACACTGAGCACCGAGCACCCTGAGAACTGAGCACCGAGCACCCTGAGTACTGAGCACCCAGCACCAGGAGTACTGAGCCCCGAGCAACCAGAGTACTGAGCAACCTGAGTACTGAGCACCCAGCACCCCGAGAATGAGCACCCAGCACCATGAGTACTGAGCACCGAGCACCCTGAGCACTGAGCACCCAGCACCCTGAGTACTGAGCACCAAGCACCCTGAGTACTGAGCACCCAGGACCCTGAGTACTGAGCACCCAGCACCCTGAGTTCTGAGCACCTAGCACCCTGAGCACTGAGCACACTGAGTACTGAGCAACCAGCACCCTGAGCACTGAGCACCCAGCACCCCGAGCACTGAGCACCCAGCACCCCGAGCATTGAGCACTGAGCACCCTGAGCACTGAGGACCCAGCACCCCGAGCACTGAGCACCCAGCACCCTGAGTACTGAGCACCCAGCACCCTGAGTACTGAGCACCCAGCACCCCGAGCACTGAGCACTGAGCACCCTGAGTACTGAGCACAGAGCACCCTTAGTACTGAGCACCAAGCACCCTGAGTACTGAGCACCCAGCAACCTGAGCACTGAGCACAGAGCACCCCGAGGACTGAGCACCCAGCACCGTGAGCACTGAGCACCCAGCACCTTGAGTACTGAGAACCGAGCACCCCGAGCACTGAGCACCCAGCACCCTGAGTACTGAGCACCCAGCACCCCGAGCACTGAGCACCCAGCACCCTGAGTACTGAGCACCCAGCACCCTGAGTACTGAGCACTGAGCACCCTGAGAACTGAGCACCCAACACACCGAGCACTGAGCATCCAACACCCTGAGTACTGAGCACCC
The DNA here is from genome assembly GCF_018167655.1 of Microtus oregoni. Taxonomy (NCBI): domain Eukaryota; kingdom Metazoa; phylum Chordata; class Mammalia; order Rodentia; family Cricetidae; genus Microtus; species Microtus oregoni. The sequence goes on from NW_024544557.1 coordinate 1,569,591, forward strand.
AGCACCCTGAGTACTGAGCACTCAGCACCCTGAGTACTGAGCTCCGAGCACCCCGAGCACTGGGAACCCAGCACCCTGAGCACTGAGCACCCTGAGGACTGAGCACCCAGCACCCTGAGTACTGAGCACCCAGCACCCTGAGTACTGAGCACCCAGCACCCTGAGTACAGAGCAACGATCACCCTGAGCCCTGAGCACCCAGCACCCCGAGCACTGAGCACCCAGCACCCTGAGTACTGAGCACCCTGAGTGCTGAGCACCCAGCACCCTGATTACTGAGCACCCAGCACCCTGAGCACTGAGCACCCAGCACCCTGAGTACTTAGCACCCAGCACCTGAGCACTGAGCACCCAGCACCCCGAGCACTGAGCACCCAGCACCCTGAGCACTGAGCACCCAGCACCCCAAGCACTGAGCACCCAGCACCCTGAGTACTGAGTACTGAGCACCCTGAGTACTGAGCACCCAGCACCCTGGGCACTGAGCACCCAGCACCCTGAGTACTGAGCACCGAGCACCCCGAGCACTGAGCACCCAGCACCCTGAGTACTGAGCACCCAGCACCAAAAGTACTGAGCACCGAGCATCCTGAGCACTGAGCACCGAGCACCCCGAACCCTGAGCACCCATCACCCTGAGTACTGAGCACCCAGCACCAAGAGTACTGAGCAGCAAGCACCCCGAGCACTGAGCACCCAGCACCCTGAGTAATGAGCACCCAGCACCCCTAGGACTGAGCACCCAGCACCCTGAGCACTGAGCACCCAGCACCTTGAGTACTGAGCAGAGAGCACCCCGAGCACTGAGCACCCAGCACCCTGAATACTGAGCACCCAGCACCCTGAGCACTGAGCACACAGCACCCCGAGCACTGAGCACCCAGCACCCCGAGCACTGAGCACCCAGCACCCTGAGTACTGCGCACCCAACACCCAGAGTACTGAGCACCCAGCACCCTGAGCACTGAGCACCCAGCACCCTGAGTACTAAGCACCCAGCACCCTGAGTACTGAGCACGCAGCACCCTGAGCACTGAGCACTAAGCACACAACACCCTGAGCACTGAGCACTGAGCACCCAGCACCCCGAGCACTGAGCACCCAGCACCCCGAGCACTGAGCACCCAGCACCCTGAGCACTGAGCACCCAGCACCCTGAGCACTGAGCACCCAGCCCCCTGAGTACTGAGCACCCAGCACCATGAGTACTGAGCACCCAGCACCCTGAGTACTGAGCACTCAGCACCCTGAGTACTGAGCACCGAGCACCCCGAGCACTGAGCACCCAGCACCCTGAGCACTGAGCACCCTGAGGACTGAGCACCCAGCACCCTGAGCACTGAGCACCCAGCACCCTGAGTACTGAGCACCGATCACCCTGAGCACTGAGCACCCAGGACCCCGAGCACTGAGCACCCAGCGCCCTGAGTACAGAGCACCCAGCACCCCGAGTACTGAGCACCCAGCACCCCGAGCACTGAGCACCCATCACCCTGAGTACTGAGCACCCTGAGTACTGAGCACCGATCACCCTGAGCACTGCGCACCCATCACCCTGAGTACTGAGCACCCAGCACCCTGAGCACTGAGCACCCAGCACCCTGAGCACTGAGCACCCAGCACCCTGAGTACTGTTCACCCAGCACCCTGAGTACTGAGTACCCAGCACCCTGAGCACTGAGCACCCAGCACCCTGAGTACTGAGCACCGAGCACCCTGAGTACTGAGCACCTATCACCCTGAGCACTGAGCACCCAGCACCCTTAGTACTGAGCACCCAGCACCACCCTCAGCACTGAGCACCCAGCACCCCGAGCACTGAGCACCCAGCACCCTGAGCACTGTGCACCCAGCACCCCGAGTACTGAGCACCCAGCACCCCGAGTACTGAGCACCGAGCACCCGAGCACTGAGCACCCAGCACCCTGAGTACTGAGCACCCAGCACCCTGAGTACTGAGCACTGAGCACCCCGAGTACTAAGCACCCAGCACCCCGAGCAATGAGCACCCAGCAACCTGAGTACTGAGAACAGATCACCCTGAGTACTGAGCACCCAGCACCCTGAGTACTGAGCCCCAGCACCCTGAGTACTGAGCACCCAGCACCCCGAGAACTGAGCACCCAGCACGCCGAGAATGAGCACCCAGCACCCTGAGTACTGAGAACCGAGCACCCTGAGTACTGAGCACCCAGAACCCTGAGTACTGAGCCCCCAGCACCCTGAGCCCTGAGCACCCAGCACCCCGAGCACTGAGCACCCAGCACCCCGAGAATGAGCACCCAGCACCCTGAGTAATGAGCACCCAGCACCCTGAGTACTGAGCACTAAGCACCCAGAGCACTGAGCACCCAGCACCCCGAGCACGGATCACCCAGGACCCCGAGCACTGAGTACTGAGCACCCAGCACCCTGAGTAATGAGCACCGAGCTCCCCGAGCACTGAGCACCCTGAGTACTGAGCACCCAGCACCCCGATCACTGAGTACCCAGTACCCTGAGCACTGAGCACCCAGCACCCTGAGCACTGAGCACCCAGCACCCTGAGTACTGAGCACCCAGCACGCTGAGTACTGAGCACCCAGCACCCCGAGCACTGAGCACCCAGCACCCTGAGTACTGAGCACTGAGCACCCAGCAAGGCAAGCACTGAGCACCCAGCACGCTGTGTACTGAGCACTGAGCACCCTGAGTACTAAGCACCCAGCACCCTGAGTACTGAGCACCCAGGACCCTGAGCACTGAGCACCGAGCACCCCGAGCACTGAGCTCCCAGCACCCTGAGCACTCAGCACCCAGCACCCCGAGCACTGAGCACCCAGCACCCTGAGCACTGAGCACCCAGCACCCTGAGCACGGAGCACCCCGAGGACTGAGCACCCAGCACCCTGAGTACGGGGTCCCCTGCACCCTGAGTACTGAGCACCAAGCACCCTGAGCACTGAGCACCCAGCACCCCGAGAATGAGCACCCAGCACCCTGAGTACGGAGAACCGAGCACCCTGAGTACTGAGCACCCAGCACCCTGAGTACAGAGCAACGATCACCCTGAGCCCTGAGCACCCAGCACCCCGAGCACTGAGCACCCAGCACGCTGAGTACTGAGCACCCTGAGTGCTGAGCACCCAGCACCCTGATTACTGAGCACCCAGCACCCTGAGCACTGAGCACCCAGCACCCTGAGTACTTAGCACCCAGCACCTGAGCACTGAGCACCCAGCACCCCGAGCACTGAGCACCCAGCACCCCGAGCCCTGAGCACCGAGCACCCCGAGTACTGAGCACCCAGCACCCCGAGCACTGATCACCCAGCACCCTGAGCACTGAGCACCCAGCACCCCAAGCACTGAGCACCCAGCACCCTGAGTACTGAGTACTGAGCACCCTGAGTACTGAGCACCCAGCACCCTGAGCACTGAGCACCCAGCACCCTGAGTACTGAGCACCGAGCACCCCGAGCACTGAGCACCCAGCATCCTGAGTACTGAGCACCCAGCACCAAAAGTCCTGAGCACCGAGCATCCTGAGCACTGAGCACCGAGCACCCCGAACCCTGAGCACCCAGCACCCTGAGTACTGAGCACCCAGCACCAAGAGTACTGAGCAGCAAGCACCCCGAGCACTGAGCACCCAGCACCCTGAGTAATGAGCACCCAGCACCCCGAGTACTGAGCACCCAGCACCGTGAGTACTGAGCACCCACCACCCTGAGTACTGAGCACCCAGCACCCTGAGCACTGAGCACAAAGCACGCTGAGTACTGAGCACCCTGAGTACTGAGCACCGAGGACCCTGAGCACTGAGCACCCAGCACCCCGAGCACTGAGCACCCAGCACCCCGAGAATGGGCACCCTGCACCCTGAGTACTGAGAACCGTGCACCCTGAGTACTGAGCACCCAGCACGCTGAGCACTGAGCACCCAGCACCCCGAGTACTGAGCACCCAGCACCCCGAGCACTGAGCACCCAGCACCCCGAGAATGAGCACCCAGCACCCTGAGTACTGAGCACCCAGCACCCTGAGTACTGAGCACCCAGCACTCTGAGCGCTGAGCACTGAGCACCCTGAGCACTGAGTAATGAGCACTGAGCACCCTGAGCACTGAGCACCCAGCACACCGAGTACTGAACACCCAGCACCCTGAGTACTGAACACCCAGCACCCTGAGCACTGAGTACTGAGCACTTAGCACCCTGAGCACTGAGCACCCAGCACCCTGAGTACAGAGCACCCAGCACCCTGAGTACTGAACACCCAGCACCCTGAGTACTGAGCAGCCAGCACCCCGAGCACTGAGCACCCAGCACCCCGAGCACTGAGCACCCAGCACCCTGAGTACTGAGCACCCAGCACCCTGAGTACTGAGCACCCAGCACCCTGAGCACTGAGCACCCAGCACCCTGAGTACTGAGCACCCAGCACCCTGAGTACTGAGCAACCAGCACCCTGAGCACTGAGCACTGAGCACCCAGCACCCTGAGCACTGAGCACTGAGCACCCAGCACCCCGAGTACTGAGCACCCAGCACCCCGAGCACTGAGCACCCAGCACCCTGAGCACTGAGCACCCTGAGTACTGAGCACCGATCACCCTGAGCACTGAGCACCCAGGACCCCGAGCACTGAGCACCCAGCACCCTGAGTACAGAGCACCCAGCACCCCGAGTACTGAGCACCCAGCACCCCGAGCACTGAGCACCCATCACCCTGAGTACTGAGCACCCTGAGTACTGAGCACCGATCACCCTGAGCACTGCGCACCCATCACCCTGAGTACTGAGCACCCAGCACCCTGAGCACTGAGCACCCAGCACCCTGAGCACTGAGCACCCAGCACCCTGAGTACTGTTCACCCAGCACCCTGAGTACTGAGTACCCAGCACCCTGAGCACTGAGCACCCAGCACACTGAGTACTGAGCACCGAGCACCCTGAGTACTGAGCACCTATCACCCTGAGCACTGAGCACCCAGCACCCTTAGTACTGAGCACCCAGCACCACCCTCAGCACTGAGCACCCAGCACCCCGAGCACTGAGCACCCAGCACCCTGAGCACTGTGCACCCAGCACCCCGAGTACTGAGCACCCAGCACCCCGAGTACTGAGCACCGAGCACCCGAGCACTGAGCACCCAGCACCCTGAGTACTGAGCACCCAGCACCCTGAGTACTGAGCACTGAGCACCCCGAGTACTGAGCACCCAGCACCCCGAGCAATGAGCACCCAGCAACCTGAGTACTGAGAACAGATCACCCTGACTACTGAGCACCCAGCACCCTGAGTACTGAGCCCCAGCACCCTGAGTACTGAGCACCCAGCACCCCGAGAACTGAGCACCCAGCACCCCGAGAATGAGCACCCAGCACCCTGAGTACTGAGAACCGAGCACCCTGAGTACTGAGCACCCAGAACCCTGAGTACTGAGCCCCCAGCACCCTGAGCCCTGAGCACCCAGCACCCCGAGCACTGAGCACCCAGCACCCCGAGAATGAGCACCCAGCACCCTGAGTAATGAGCACCCAGCACCCTGAGTACTGAGCACTAAGCACCCAGAGCACTGAGCACCCAGCCCCCTGAGTACTGAGCACCCAGCACCATGAGTACTGAGCACCCAGCACCCTGAGTACTGAGCACTCAGAACCCTGAGTACTGAGCACCGAGCACCCCGAGCACTGAGCACCCAGCACCCTGAGCACTGAGCACCCTGAGGACTGAGCACCCAGCACCCTGAGCACTGAGCACCCAGCACCCTGAGTACTGAGCACCGATCACCCTGAGCACTGAGCACCCAGGACCCCGAGCACTGAGCACCCAGCACCCTGAGTACAGAGCACCCAGCACCCCGAGTACTGAGCACCCAGCTCCCCGAGCACTGAGCACCCATCAACCTGAGTACTGAGCACCCTGAGTACTGAGCACCGATCACCCTGAGCACTGCGCACCCATCACCCTGAGTACTGAGCACCCAGCACCCTGAGCACTGAGCACCCAGCACCCTGAGCACTGAGCACCCAGCACCCTGAGTACTGTTCACCCAGCACCCTGAGTACTGAGTACCCAGCACCCTGAGCACTGAGCACCCAGCACACTGAGTACTGAGCACCGAGCACCCTGAGTACTGAGCACCTATCACCCTGAGCACTGAGCACCCAGCACCCTTAGTACTGAGCACCCAGCACCACCCTCAGCACTGAGCACCCAGCACCCCGAGCACTGAGCACCCAGCACCCTGAGCACTGTGCACCCAGCACCCCGAGTACTGAGCACCCAGCACCCCGAGTACTGAGCACCGAGCACCCGAGCACTGAGCACCCAGCACCCTGAGTACTGAGCACCCAGCACCCTGAGTACTGAGCACTGAGCACCCCGAGTACTGAGCACCCAGCACCCCGAGCAATGAGCACCCAGCAACCTGAGTACTGAGAACAGATCACCCTGAGTACTGAGCACCCAGCACCCTGAGTACTGAGCCCCAGCAACCTGAGTACTGAGCACCCAGCACCCCGAGAACTGAGCACCCAGCACCCCGAGAATGAGCACCCAGCACCCTGAGTACTGAGAACCGAGCACCCTGAGTACTGAGCACCCAGAACCCTGAGTACTGAGCCCCCAGCACCCTGAGCCCTGAGCACCCAGCACCCCGAGCACTGAGCACCCAGCACCCTGAGTAATGAGCACCCAGCACCCTGAGTACTGAGCACTAAGCACCCAGAGCACTGAGCACCCAGCACCCCGAGCACGGATCACCCAGGACCCCGAGCACTGAGTACTGAGCACCCAGCACCCTGAGTACTGAGCACCGAGCTCCCCGAGCACTGAGCACCCTGAGTACTGAGCACCCAGCACCCCGATCACTGAGTACCCAGTACCCTGAGCACTGAGCACCCAGCACCCTGAGCACTGAGCACCCAGCACCCTGAGTACTGAGCACCCAGCACGCTGAGTACTGAGCACCCAGCACCCCGAGCACTGAGCACCCAGCACCCTGAGTACTGAGCACTGAGCACCCAGCAAGGCAAGCACTGAGCACCCAGCACCCTGTGTACTGAGCACTGAGCACCCTGAGTACTGAGCACCCAGCACCCTTAGTACTGAGCCACCAGCACCCTGAGTACTGAGTACCCAGCACCCCGAGAATGAGCACCCAACACCCTGAGTACTGAGCACCCAGCACCCTGAGTACTGAGCACTAAGCACCCAGAGCACTGAGCACCCAGCACCCCGAGCACGGAGCACCCAGGACCCCGAGCACTGAGTACTGAGCATCCAGCACCCTGAGTACTGAGCACCGAGCTCCCCGAACACTGAGCACCCAGCACCCTGAGCACTGACCACCCAGCACCCTGAGTACTGAGCACACAGACCCCGAGCACTGAGCACCCAGCACCCCTAGCACTGTGCACCCAGCACCCTGAGTACTGAGAACCCAGCATCCTGAGCACTGAGCACCCAGCACCCTTAGTACTGAGCACCCAGCACCACCCTCAGCACTGAGCACCCAGCACCCCGAGCACTGAGCACCCGGCACCCCGAGTACTGAGCACCCTGAGTACTGAGCACTGAGCACCCAGCACCCTGAGCACTGACCACCCAGCAGCCTGAGCACTGAGCACCCAGCATCCTGAGCACTGAGTACTGAGCACCCAGCACCCTGAGCACTGAGCACCCAGCACCCTGAGCACTGAACACAAAGCACCCTGAGTACTGAGCACCCAGCACCCCAAGCACTGAGCACCGAGCAACCTGAGTACTGAGCACCCAGCACGCTGAGCACTGAGCACCCAGCACCGCGAGTACTGAGCACCCAGCACCCTGAGTACTGAGCACCCAGCACCCTGAGTACTGAGCACCCAGCACACCGAGCATTGAGCACCCAGCACCCTGAGCACTGAGCACCCAGCACCCTGAGTACTGAGCATCAAGCACGCTGAGCACTGAGCACCCATCACCCTGAGCACTGAGCACACAGCACCCTGAGTACTGAGCACCGAGCACCCCGAACACTGAGCACCGTGTACCCCGAGCACTGAGCACCCAGCACCCTGAGTACTGAGCACCCAGCACCCTGAGTACTGAGCACTGAGCACTGAGCACCCTGAGCACTGAGCACCCAACACCCTGAGCACTGAGCACCCAGCATCCTGAGCACTGAGTACTGAGCACCCAGCACCCTGAGCACTGAGCACCCAGCACCCTGAGCACTGAGCACCCAGCACCCTGAGTACTGAGCACCCAGCACCCCAAACACTGAGCACCGAGCACCCTGAGAACTGAGCACCGAGCACCCTGAGTACTGAGCACCCAGCACCATGAGTACTGAGCCCCGAGCAACCAGAGTACTGAGCAACCTGAATACTGAGCACCCAGCACCCCGAGAATGAGCACCCAGCACCATGAGTACTGAGCACCGAGCACCCTGAGCACTGAGCACCCAGCAACCTGATTAATGAGCACCAAGCACCCTGAGTACTGAGCACCCACGACCCTGAGTACTGAGCACCCAGCACCCTGAGTTCTGAGCACCTAGCACCCTGAGCACTGAGCACACTGAGTACTGAGCAACCAGCACCCTGAGCACTGAGCACCCAGCACCCCGTGCACTGAGCACCCAGCACCCCGAGCATTGAGCACTGAGCACCCTGAGCACTGAGGACCCAGCACCCCGAGCACTGAGCACCCAGCACCCTGAGAATTGAGCACCCAGCACACTGAGCACTGAGGACCTAGCACCCCGAGCACTGAGCACTGAGCACCCAGCACCCTGAGTACTGAGCACCCAGCACCCTGAGTACTGAGCACCCAGCACCCCGAGCACTGAGCACTGAGCACCCTGAGTACTGAGCACAGAGCACCCTTAGTACTGAGCACCAAGCACCCTGAGTACTGAGCACCCAGCAACCTGAGCACTGAGCACAGAGCACCCCGAGGACTGAGCACCCAGCACCGTGAGCACTGAGCACCCAGCACCTTGAGTACTGAGCACCGAGCACCCCGAGCACTGAGCACCCAGCACCCTGAGTACTGAGCACCCAGCACCCCGAGCACTGAGCACCCAGCACCCTGAGTACTGAGCACCCAGCACCCTGAGTACTGAGCACTGAGCACCCTGAGAACTGAGCACCCAACACACCGAGCACTGAGCATCCAACACCCTGAGTACTGAGCACCCAGCACCCTGAGTACTGAGCACTCAGCACCCTGAGTACTGAGCACCGAGCACCCCGAGCACTGGGAACCCAGCACCCTGAGCACTGAGCACCCTGAGGACTGAGCACCCAGCACCCTGAGTACTGAGCACTCAGCACCCTGAGTACTGAGCACCCAGCACCCTGAGTACAGAGCAACGATCACCCTGAGCCCTGAGCACACAGCACCCCGAGCACTGAGCACCCAGCACCCTGAGTACTGAGCACCCTGAGTGCTGAGCACCCAGCACCCTGATTACTGAGCACCCAGCACCCTGAGCACTGAGCACCCAGCACCCTGAGTACTTAGCACCCAGCTCCTGAGCACTGAGCACCCAGCACCCCGAGCACTGAGCACCCAGCACCCAGAGCACTGAGCACCGAGCACACCGAGTACTGAGCACCCAGCACCCCGAGCACTGAGCACCCAGCACCCTGAGCACTGAGCACCCAGCACCCCAAGCACTGAGCACCCAGCACCCTGAGTACTGAGTACAGAGCACCCTGAGTCCTGAGCACCCAGCACCCTGAGCACTGAGCACCCAGCACCCTGAGTACTGAGCACCGAGCACCCCGAGCACTGAGCACCCAGCACCCTGAGTACTGAGCACCCAGCACCAAAAGTACTGAGCACCGAGCATCCTGAGCACTGAGCACCGAGCACCCCGAACCCTGAGCACCCAGCACCCTGAGTACTGAGCACCCAGCACCAAGAGTACTGAGCAGCAAGCACCCCGAGCACTGAGCACCCAGCACCCTGAGTAATGAGCACCCAGCACCCCGAGTACTGAGCACCAAGCACCGTGAGTACTGAGCACCCACCACCCTGAGTACTGAGCACCCAGCACCCTGAGCACTGAGCACAAAGCACGCTGAGTACTGAGCACCCTGAGTACTGAGCACCGAGGACCCTGAGCACTGAGCACCCAGCACCCCGAGCACTGAGCACCCAGCACCCCGAGAATGGGCACCCTGCACCCTGAGTACTGAGAACCGTGCACCCTGAGTACTGAGCACCCAGCACGCTGAGCACTGAGCACCCAGCACCCCGAGTACTGAGCACCCAGCACCCCGAGCACTGAGCACCCAGCACCCCGAGAATGAGCACCCAGCACCCTGAGTACTGAGCACCCAGCACCCTGAGTACTGAGCACCCAGCACCCCGAGCACTGAGCACCCTGAATACTGAGCACCCAGCACCCTGAGTACAGTGAACTAAACACCCAGAGCGCTGAGCACCCAGGACCCCGAGCACTGAGTACTGAGCACCCAGCACCCTGAGTACTGAGCACCCAGCATCCTGAGTACTGAGCACCGATCACCCTGAGCACTGAGCACCCAGCACCCGAGCACTGAGCACCCAGCACCCTGAGTACTGAGCACACTGAGTACTGAGCACCCAGCACCCCGAGCACTGAGCACCCAGCACCCTGAGTACTGAGCACCCTGAGTGCTGAGCACCCAGCACCCTGAGCACTGAGCACCCAGCACCCTGAGCACTGAGCACCCAGCACCCTGAGTACTGAGCACCCAGCACCCTGAGTACTTAGCACCCAGCACCTGAGCACTGAGCACCCAGCACCCTGAGTACTGAGCACCCAGCACCCTGATTACTGAGCACCGAGAACCCCGAGTACTGAGCACCCAGCAACCTGAGCACTGAGCACCCAGCACCCTGAGCACTGAGCACCCAGCACCCCGAGCACTGAGCACCCAGCACCCTGAGTACTGAGTACTGAGCACCCTGAGTACTGAGCACCCAGCACCCTGAGCACTGTGCACCCAGCACCCTGAGCACTGAGCACCCAGCACCCTGAGTACTGAGCACCCAGCACCAAAAGTACTGAGCACCGAGTATCCTGAGCACAGAGCACCGAGCACCCCGAGCACTGAGCACCCAGCACCCTGAGTACTGAGCACCCAGCACCAAGAGTACTGAGCAGCAAGCACCCCGAGCACTGAGCACCCAGCACCCTGAGTAATGAGCACTCAGCACCCCGAGTACTGAGCACCCAGCACCCTGTGTACTGAGCACTGTGCACCCTGAGTACTAAGCACCCAGCACCCTGAGTACTGAGCACCCCGGACCCTGAGCACTGAGCACCGAGCACCCCGAGCACTGAGCACCCAGCACCCTGAGCACTCAGCACCGAGCACCCCGAGCACTGAGCATCCAGCACCCTGAGCACTGAGCCCCCAGGACGCTGAGTACTGAGCCCCCAGCACCCTGAGTACTGAGCACCCAGCACCCTGAGCACTGAGCACCCAGCACCCCGAGAATGAGCACCCAGCACCCTGAGTACTGAGAACCGAGCACCCTGAGTACTGAGCACCCAGCACCCTGAGTACTGAGCCCCCAGCACCCTGAGTACTGAGCACGCAGCACCCCGAACACTGAGCACCCAGCACCCAGAGAATGAGCACACAGCACCCTGAGTAATGAGCACCCAGCTCCCTGAGTACTGAGCACTAAGCACCCAGAGCACTGAGCAACCAGCACCCCGAGCACGGAGCACTGAGGACCCCGAGCACTGAGTACTGAGCACCCAGCACCCTGAGTACTGAGCACCGAGCTCCCTGAGCACTGAGCACCCACCACCCTGAGTACTGAGCACCCAGCACCCTGAGCACTGAGCACAAACACGCTGAGTACTGAGCACCCTGAGTACTGAGCACCGAGGACCCTGAGCACTGAGCACCCTGCATCCCAAGCACTGAGCACCCAGTACCCCGAGAATGGGCACCCAGCACCCTGAGTACTGAGAACCGAGCACCCTGAGTACTGAGCACCCAGCACCCTGAGTACTGAGCACCCAGCACCAAGAGTACTGAGCAGCAAGCACCCCGAGCACTGAGCACCCAGCACCCTGAGTAATGAGCACCCAGCACCCCGAGTACTGAGCACCCAGCACCGTGAGTACTGAGCACCCACCACCCTGAGTACTGAGCACCCAGCACCCTGAGCACTGAGCACAAAGCATGCTGAGTACTGAGCACCCTGAGTACTGTGCACCGAGGACCCTGAGCACAGAGCACCCAGCACCCCGAGCACTGAGCACCCAGCACCCCGACAATGGGCACCCAGCACCCTGAGTACTAAGAACCGAGCACCCTGAGTACTGCGCACCCAGCACGCTGAGCACTGAGCACCCAGCACCCCGAGTACTGAGCACCCAGCACCCTGAGCACTGAGCACCCAGCACCCCGAGAATGAGCACCCAGCAACCTGAGTACTGAGCACCCAGCACCCTGAGTACTGAGCACCCAGCACCCAGAGCACTGAGCACCCTGAATACTGAGCACCCAGCACCCTGAGTACTGTGCACTAAGCACCCAGAGCGCTGAGCACCCAGGACCCCGAGCACTGAGTACTGAGCACCCAGCACCCTGAGTTCTGAGCACGGAGCTCCCCGAGCACTGATCACCCTGAGTACTGAGCACCCATCAAACTGAGTACTGAGCACCCAGCACCCTGTGCACTGAGCACCCAGCACCCTGAGTACTGAGCACCCAGAACCCCGAGCACTGAGCACCCAGCACCCTGAGTACTGAGCACCCAGCACCCTGAGTACTGAGCAACCCGAGCACTGAGCACCCAGCACCCTGAGTACTGAGCACCCTGAGGACTGAGCACCGATCACCCTGAGCACTGAGCACCCAGCACCCTGAGTACTGAGCATCCAGCACCCTGAGCACTGAGCACCCAGCACCCTGAGTACTGAGCAGCGAGCACCTTGAGTACTGAGCACCCAGCACCCTGAGTACTGAGCACCCAGCACCCTGAGTACTGAGCACCGAGCACCCCGAGTACTGAGCACCCAGCACCCTGAGCACTCAGCACCCAGCACCCCGAGCACAGAGCACCCAGCACCCTGAGTACTGAGCTCCCAGCACCCCAGGCCCTGAGCACCCAGCACCCTGAGTACTGAGCACCCAACGTACTGAGCACCGAGCATACCGAGCACTGAGCTCCCAGCACCCTGAGTACTGAGCACCGAGCACCCTGAGCACTGAGCACCCAGCACCCTGAGTACTGAGCACCGAGCACCCCGAGCACTGAGCACCCAGCGCCCTGAGTACTGAGCACCGAGCACCCTGAGTACTGAGCACCCAGCACCCTGAGTCCTGAGCACCCAGCACCCTGAGTACTGAGCACCGAGCACCCTGAGTACTGAGCACCCAGCACCCTGAGTCCTGAGCACCCAGCATCCTGAGTACTGAGCAACGATCACCCTGAGCACTGAGCACCCAGCACCGGAGCACTGAGCACCCAGCACCCTGAGTACTGAGTACCCTGAGTGCTGAGCACCCAGCACCCTGAGCACTGAGCACCCAGCACCCTGAGCACTGAGCACCCAGCACCCTGAGTACTGAGCACCCAGCACCCTGAGTACTTAGCACCCAGCACCTGAGCACTGAGCACCCAGCACCCTGAGTACTGAGCACCCAGGACCCTGAGTACTGAGCACCGAGCACCCCGAGTACTGAGCACCCAGCAACCTGAGCACTGAGCACCCAGCACCCTGAGTACTGAGCACCCAGCACCCCATGCAATGAGCACCCAGCACCCTGAGTACTGAGTACTGAGCACCCTGCGTACTGAGCACCCAGCACCCTGAGCACTGAGCACCCAGCACCCTGAGCACTGAGCACCCAGCACCCTGAGTACTGAGCACCCAGCACCAAATGTACTGAGCACCGAGCATCCTGAGCACAGAGCACCGAGCACCCCGGGCACTGAGCACCCAGCACCCTGAGTACTGAGTACTGAGCACCCTGCGTACTGAGCACCCAGCACCCTGAGTACTGAGCACCCAGCACCCTGAGTACTGAGCACCCAGCACCCAGAGCACTGAGCACCTTGAATACTGAGCACCCAGCACCCTGAGTACTGTGCACTAAGCACCCAGAGCGCTGAGCACCCAGGACCCCGAGCACTGAGTACTGAGCACCCAGCACCCTGAGTACTGAGCACCGAGCTCCCCGAGCACTGAGCACCCTGACTACTGAGCACCCATCACCCTGAGTACTGAGCACCCATCACCCTGTGCACTGAGCACCCAGCACCCTGAGTACTGAGCACCCAGCACCCCGAGCACTGAGCACCCAGCACCCTGAGTACTGAGCACCCAGCACCCTGAGTACTGAGCAACCCGAGCACTGAGCACCCAGCACCCTGAGTACTGAGCTCCCTGAGGACTGAGCACCGATCACCCTGAACACTGAGCACCCAGCACCCTGAGTACTGAGCACCCAGCACCCTGAGCACTGAGCACCCAGCACCCTGAGTACTGAGCAGCGAGCACCTTGAGTACTGAGCACCCAGCACCCTGAGTACTAAGCACCCAGCACCCTGAGTACTGAGCACCCAGCACCCTGAGTTCTGAGCACCCCGCACCCTGAGCACTGAGCACACTGGGTACTGAGCACCCAGCTCCCTGAGCACTGAGGACCCAGCACACTGAGTACTGAGCACGAAGCCCCCTGAGCACTGAGGACCCAGCACCCCGAGCACTGAGCACCCAGCACCCTGAGTACTGAGCACCCAGCACACCGAGCACTGAGCACCGGGCACCCCGAGCACTGAGTACCCAGCACTCTGAGTACTGAGCACCCAGCACCCTGAGTACTGAGCACTGAGCACCCTGAGCACTGAGCACCCAGCACCCTGAGCACTGAGCACCCAGCATCCTGAGCACTGAGTACTGAGCACCCAGCACCCTGAGGACTGAGCACCCAGCACCCTGAGCACTGAGCACCCAGCACCCAGAGTACTGAGCAACCTGAGTACTGAGCACCCAGCACCCCGAGAATGAACACCCAGCACCATGAGTACTGAGCACCGAGCACTCTGAGCACTGAGCACCAAACACCCTGAGTACTGAGCACCAAGCACCCTGAGTACTGAGCACCCAGCACTCTGAGTACTGAGCACCCAGCACCCTGAGCACTGAGGACCCAGCACCCCGAGCACTGAGCACCCAGCACACTGAGCACTGAGGACCCAGCACCCCGAGCACTGAGCACCCAGCACCCTGAGTACTGAGCACCCAGCACCCTGAGCACTGAGGACCCAGCACCCCGAGCACTGAGCACCCAGCACACTGAGTAGTGAGCACTGAGCACCCAGCACCCTGAGCACTGAGGACCCAGCAGCCCGAGCACTGAGCACCCAGCACACTGAGTACTGAGCACTGAGCACCCAGCACCCTGAGTACTGAGCTCCCAGCACCCCGAGCCCTGAGCACCCAGCACCCTGAGTACTGAGCACCCTGAGTACTGAGCACCGATCACCCTGAGCACTGAGCCCCCAGCACCCTGAGTACTGAGCACCCAGCACCCTGAGCACTGAGCACCCAGCACCCCGAGTACTGAGCACCCAGTACCCTGAGCACTGAGCACCCAGCACCCTGAGCACGGAGCACCCCGAGGACTGAGCACCCAGCACCCTGAGTACTGAGCCCCCAGCACCCTGAGTACTGAGCACCCAGTACCCTGAGCACTGAGCACCCAGCACCCTGAGCACAGAGCACCCCGAGGACTGAGCACCCAGCACCCTGAGTACTGAGCTCCCAGCACCCTGAGTACTGAGCACCCAGCACCCTGAGCACTGAGCACCCAGCACCCCGAGAATGAGCACACAGCACCCTGAGTACTGAGAACCGAGCACCCTGAGTACTGAGCACCCAGCACCCTGAGTACTGAGCCCCCAGCACCCTGAGTACTGAGCACCCAGCACCCCGAGCACTGAGCACCCAGCACCCCGAGAATGAGCAGCCAGCACCCTGAGTACTGAGCACCCAGCACCCTGAGTACTGAGCACTAAGCACACAGAGCACTGAGCAACCAGCACCCCGAGCACGGAGCACCCAGGACCCCGAGCACTGAGTACTGAGCACCCAGCACCCTGAGTACTGAGCACCGAGCTCCCCGAGCACTGAGCACCCAGCACACTGAGCACTGAGCACCCAGCACCCTGAGCACTGAGCACCCAGCACGCTGAGGACTCAGTACCCATCACCCCGATCACTGAGCACCCAGCACCCTGAGCACTGAGCACCCAGCACCCTGAGCACTGAGCACCCAGCACCCAGAGCACTGAGCACGCAGCACCCTGAGCACTGAGCACCCAGCAACCTGAGTACTGAGCACCCAGAACACTGAGTACTGAGCACCCAGACCCCGAGCACTGAGCACCCAGCACCCCTAGCACTGTGCACCCAGCACCCTGAGTACTGAGAACCCAGCACCCTGAGTACTGAGCACCCAGCACCCTGAGCACTGAGCACCCAGCAGCCCGAGCACTGAGCACCCAGCATCCTGAGCACTTAGTAATGAGCACCCAGCACCCTGAGCACTGAGCACCCAGCACCCTGAGCACTCAGCATACAGCACCCTGAGTACTGAGCACCCAGCACCCCAAGCACTGAGCACCGAGCAATCTGAGTACTGAGCACCCAGCACGCTGAGCACTTAGCACCCAGCACCCCGAGTACTGAGCACCCAGCACCCTGAGTACTGAGCACCCAGCACCCTGAGTACTGAGCACCCAGCACCCCGAGCACTGAGCACCCAGCACCCTGAGCACTGAGCACCCAGCACCCTGAGCAATGAGCACCCAGCACCCTGAGTACTGAGCACCGAGCACCCTGAGCACTGAGCACCGGGTACCCCGAGCACTGAGCACCCAGCACCCTGAGTACCGAGCACCCAGCACCCTGAGTAGTGAGCACTGAGCACTGAGCACCCTGAGCACTGAGCACCCAGCACCCTGAGCACTGAGCACCCAGCATCCTGAGCACTGAGTACAGAGCACCCAGCACCCTGAGCACTGAGCACCCAGCACCCTGAGCACTGAGCACCCAGCACCCTGAGTACTGAGCACGCAGCACCCCAAACACTCAGCACCGAGCACCCTGAGAACTGAGCACCGAGCACCCTGAGTACTGAGCACCCAGCACCATGAGTACTGAGCCCCGAGCACCCAGAGTACTGAGCAACCTGAGTACTGAGCACCCAGCACCCCGAGAATGAGCACCCAGCACCATGAGTACTGAGCACCGAGCACCCTGAGCACTGAGCACCCAGCACCCTGAGTACTGAGCACCAAGCACCCTGAGTACTGAGCACTCAGCACCCTGAGTACTGAGCACCCAGCACCCTGAGTTCTGAGCACCCAGCACCCTGAGCACTGAGCACCCAGCACCCCGAGCACTGAGCACCCAGCACCCCGAGCACTGAGCACTGAGCACCCTGAGCACTGAGGACACAGCACCCCGAGCACTGAGCACCCAGCACCCTGAGTACTGAGCACCCAGCTCCCTGAGCACTGAGGACCTAGCACCCCGAGCACTGAGCACACAGCACGCTGAGTACTGAGCACTGAGCACCCAGCACCCTGAGTACTGAGCACCCAGCACCCTGAGTACTGAGCACCCAGCACCCCGAGCACTGAGCACTGAGCACCCTGAGTACTGAGCACTGAGCACCCTTAGTACTGAGCACCAAGCACCCTGAGTACTGAGCACCCAGCACCCTGAGCACTGAGCACGGAGCACGCCGAGGACTGAGCACCCAGCACCGTGAGCACTGAGCACCCTGCACCTTGAGTACTGAGCACCGAGCACCCCGAGCACTGAGCACCCAGCAACCTGAGTACTGAGCACCCAGCACCCCGAGCACTGAGCACCCAGCACCCTGAGTACTGAGCACCCAGCACCGTGAGTACTGAGCACTGAGCACCGTGAGCACTGAGCACCCAACACCCTGAGCACTGAGCACCCAACACCCTGAGTACTGAGCACCCAGCACCCTGAGTACTGCGCACTCAGCACCCTGAGTTCTGAGCACCGAGCACCCCGAGCACTGAGCACCCAGCACCCTGAGCACTGAGCACCCTGAGGACTGAGCACCCAGCACCCTGAGTACTGAGCACCCAGCACCCTGAGTACTGAGCACCCAGCATCCTGAGTACTGAGCACCGATCACCCTGAGCACTGAGCACCCAGCACCCTGAGTACTGAGCACCCAGCACCCCAAGCACTGAGCACCGAGCAATCTGAGTACTGAGCACCCAGCACGCTGAGCACTTAGCACCCAGCACCCCGAGTACTGAGCACCCAGCACCCTGAGTACTGAGCACCCAGCACCCTGAGTACTGAGTACCCAGCACCCCGAGCACTGAGCACCCAGCACCCTGAGCACTGAGCACCCAGCACCCTGAGCAATGAGCACCCAGCACCCTGAGTACTGAGCACCGAGCACCCTGAGCACTGAGCACCGGGTACCCCGAGCACTGAGCACCCAGCACCCTGAGTACCGAGCACCCAGCACCCTGAGTAGTGAGCACTGAGCACTGAGCACCCTGAGCACTGAGCACCCAGCACCCTGAGCACTGAGCACCCAGCATCCTGAGCACTGAGTACAGAGCACCCAGCACCCTGAGCACTGAGCACCCAGCACCCTGAGCACTGAGCACCAAGCACCCTGAGTACTGAGCACGCAGCACCCCAAACACTCAGCACCGAGCACCCTGAGAACTGAGCACCGAGCACCCTGAGTACTGAGCACCCAGCACCATGAGTACTGAGCCCCGAGCACCCAGAGTACTGAGCAACCTGAGTACTGAGCACCCAGCACCCCGAGAATGAGCACCCAGCACCATGAGTACTGAGCACCGAGCACCCTGAGCACTGAGCACCCAGCACCCTGAGTACTGAGCACCAAGCACCCTGAGTACTGAGCACTCAGCACCCTGAGTACTGAGCACCCAGCACCCTGAGTTCTGAGCACCCAGCACCCTGAGCACTGAGGACACTGAGTATTGAGCACCCAGCACCCTGAGCACTGAGCACCCAGCACCCCGAGCACTGAGCACCCAGCACCCCGAGCACTGAGCACTGAGCACCCTGAGCACTGAGGACACATCACCCCGAGCACTGAGCACCCAGCACCCTGAGTACTGAGCACCCAGCTCCCTGAGCACTGAGGACCTAGCACCCCGAGCACTGAGCACACAGCACGCTGAGTACTGAGCACTGAGCACCCAGCACCCTGAGTACTGAGCACCCAGCACCCTGAGTACTGAGCACCCAGCACCCCGAGCACTGAGCACTGAGCACCCTGAGTACTGAGCACTGAGCACCCTTAGTACTGAGCACCAAGCACCCTGAGTACTGAGCACCCAGCACCCTGAGCACTGAGCACGGAGCACGCCGAGGACTGAGCACCCAGCACCGTGAGCACTGAGCACCCTGCACCTTGAGTACTGAGCACCGAGCACCCCGAGCACTGAGCACCCAGCAACCTGAGTACTGAGCACCCAGCACCCCGAGCACTGAGCACCCAGCACCCTGAGTACTGAGCACCCAGCACCGTGAGTACTGAGCACTGAGCACCGTGAGCACTGAGCACCCAACACCCTGAGCACTGAGCACCCAACACCCTGAGTACTGAGCACCCAGCACCCTGAGTACTGCGCACTCAGCACCCTGAGTTCTGAGCACCGAGCACCCCGAGCACTGAGCACCCAGCACCCTGAGCACTGAGCACCCTGAGGACTGAGCACCCAGCACCCTGAGTACTGAGCACCCAGCACCCTGAGTACTGAGCACCCAGCATCCTGAGTACTGAGCACCGATCACCCTGAGCACTGAGCACCCAGCACCCCGAGAACTGAGCACCCAGCACCCTGAGTACTGAGCACCCTGAGTGCTGAGCACCCAGCACCATGAGTACTGAGCACCCAGCACCCTGAGCACTGAGCACCCAGCACCCTGAGTACTGAGCACCCAGCACCCTGAGTACTGAGCACTGAGCACCCTGAGTACTTAGCACCCAGCACTTTGAGTACTGAGCACCCAGCACCCTGAGTACTGAGCACCCAGCAACCTGAGTACTGAGCACCGAGCACCCCGAGTACTGAGCACCCAGCACCCCGAGCACTGAGCACCCAGCACCCTGAGCATTGAGCACCCAGCACCCTAGTACTGAGCACCCTGAGTACTGAGTACACAGCACCCTGAGCACTGAGCACCCAGCACCCCGAGCACTGTGCACCCAGCACCCTGAGCACTGAGCACCCTGAGTACTGAGCACTGAGCACCCTGAGTACTGAGCACTGAGCACCCTTAGTACTGAGCACCCAGCACCCTGAGTACTGAGCACCCAGCACCCTAAGCAATGAGCACCCTGAGTACTGAGCACCCAGCACCCTGAGCACTGAGCACCGAGCACCCCGAGCACTGAGCACTCAGCACCCTGAGTACTAAGCACCGAGCACCCTGAGTACTGAGCACCCAGTACCCTGAGCACTGAACACACAGCACCCTGAGTTCTGAGCTCCCCGAGCACTGAGCACCCAGCACACTGAGCACTGAGGACCCAGCACCCTGAGTACTGAGCACCCAGCACCCTGAGCACTGAGCACCCAGCACCCTGAGTACTGAGCACCCAGCACCCTGAGCACTGAGCACCCAGCACCCTGAGTACTGAGCATCCAGCACCCCGAGCACTGAGCACCCAGCACCCTGAGTACTGAGCACTGAGCACCCAGCACCCCGAGCACTGAGCACTCAGCTCCCTGTGTACTGAGCACTGAGTACCCAGCACCCCGAGCACTGAGCACCCAGCACCCTGAGCACTGAGCACCCTGAGTACTGAGCACCCAGCTCCCCGAGCACTGAGCACCCAGCACCCTGAGCACTGAGCACCCAGCACCCAGAGCACTGAGCACTGAGTACCCTGAGTACTGAGCACTGAGCACCCTGAGCACTGAGCACCGAGCACCCTGTGTACTGAGCACTGAGCACCCTGAGCACTGAGCACCCAGCACACTGAGTACTGAGCACCCAGCACCCTGAGCACTGAGGACCGAGCACCCCAAGTACTGAGCACCCAGGACCCTGAGCACTGAGCACCCAGCACCCCGAGCACTGAGCACCCAGCACCCTGAGTACTGAGCACCCAGCACCCTGAGTACTGAGCACCCAGCACCCTGAGTACTGAGCACCCAGCACCCTGAGTACTGAGCACCCAGCACCCTGAGTACTGACCACCGAGCACCCTGAGCACTTAGCACCCAGCAACCCAAGCACTGAGCACCCAGCACCCTGAGTACTGAGTACTGAGCACCCTGAGTACTGAGCACCCAGGACCCTGAGCACTGAGCACCCAGCAACCCGCGCACTGAGCACCCAGCACCCCAAGCACTAAGCACCCAGCACCCTGAGTACTGAGTACTGAGCACCCTGAGAACTGAGCACCCAGCACCCTGAGTACTGAAAACCGAGCACCCCGAGCACTGAGCACCCAGCACCCTGAGTACTGAGCACCCAGCACCAAGAGTACTGAGCAGCGAGCACCCTGAGCACTGAGCACCCAGCACCCTGAGTAATGAGCACCCAGCACCCCGAGTATTGAGCACCCAGCACCCTGAGTACTGAGCACCCAGCACCCTGAGCACTGAGCACAAAGCACGCTGAGTACTGAGCACCCTGAGTACTGAGCACCGAGGACCCTGAGCACTGAGCACCCAGCACCCCGAGCACTGAGCACCCAGCACCCCGCGTACTGAGCACCCAGCACCCTGAGTACTGAGCACCCAGCAACCTGAGTACTGAGCACGCAGCACCCCGAGCACTGAGCACCCTGAATACTGAGCACCCAGCACTGAGCACCCAGCACAATGAGGACTGAGCACCCAGCACCCCGAGCACTGAGCACCCAGCACCCTGAGCACTGAGCACCCTGAGTACTGAGCACTGAGCACCCTGAGTACTGAGCACTGAGCACCCTGAGTACTGAGCACCCAGCACATAGAGTACTGAGCACCCAGCACCCTGAGCACTGAGCACCGTCCACCCTGAGCACTGAGCACCCAGCACCCTGAGCACTGAGCACCCAGCACCCAGAGCAGTGAGCACCCAGCACCCTGAGCCCTGAGCACCCTGAGTACTGAGCACTGAGCACCCTGAGTACTGAGCACTGAGCACCCTGAGTACTGAGCACCCAGCACCCTGAGGACTGAGCACCCAGCACCCTGAGCAATGAGCACCCTGAGAACTGAGCACCCAGCACCGTGAGCACTGAGCACCGAGCACCCCGAGCACTGAGCACCCAGCAACCGGAGTACTGAGCTCCCAGTACCCTGAGTACTAAGCACCAAGCACCCTGAGTACTGAGCACCCCGAGCACTGAGCACCCAGCAACCTGAGCACTGAGGACCCAGCACCCTGATTACTGAGCACCCAGCACCCTGAGCACTGAGCACCCAGCACCCTGAGTACTGAGCACCCAACACCCTGAGCACTGAGCACCCTGCACCCTGAGTACTGAGCATCCAGCACCCCGAGCACTGAGCACCCAGCACCCTGAGTACTGAGCACTGAGCACCCAGCACCCCGAGCACTGAGCACCCAGCACCCTGTGTACTGAGCACTGAGTACCCAGCACCCCGAGCACTGAGCACCCAGCACCCTGAGCACTGAGCACCCTGATTACTGAGCACCCAGCACCCTGAGCACTGAGCCCCCAGCACCCCGAGCACTGAGCACCCAGCACCCAGAGCACTGTGCACTGAGCACCCTGAGTACTGAGCACTGAGCACCCTGAGCACTGAGCACCGATCACCCTGAGTACTGAGCACTGTGCACCATGAGTACTGAGCACCGAGCACCATGAGCACTGAGCACCCAGCACGCTGAGTACTGAGCACTGAACACCCTGAGCACTGAGCACCCAGCACCCTGAGTACTGAGCACCGAGCACCCTGAGTACTGAGCACCCAGCACTCTGAGCACTCAGCACCCAGCACCCTGAGCACTGAGCACCCAGCACCCCGAGCACTGAGCACCCAGCACCCAGAGCACTGAGCACCCACCACCCCGAGCACTGAGCCTGAGCACCCTGAGTACTGAGCACTGAGCACCCTGAGTACTGAGCACCGAGCACCATGAGTACTGAGCACCCAGCACCCCGAGCACTGAGCACCGAGCACCCTGAGTAGTGAGCACACAGCACCCTGAGCACTGAGCACCCAGCACAACGAGTACTGAGCACCCAGCACCCTGATTACTGAGCACCATGCACACCGAGCACTGAGCACCGAGCACACCGAGCACTGAGCACCCAGCACTCCGAGCACTGAGCACCCAGCACCCTGAGTACTAAGCACCCAGCACCCTAAGTACTGAGCACCCATCACCCTGAGTACTGAGCACCCAGCACCCTGAGTACTGAGCACCCAGCGTACTGAGCACCGAGCACCCCGAGCACTGAGCACCCAGCACCCTGAGCACTGAGCACCCAGCACCCTGAGTACTGAGCACCCAGCACCCTGTGTACTGAGCACCGAGCTCCCTGAGTACTGAGCCCCAGCACCCTGAGCACCGAGCACCCTGAGCACTGAGCACCCAGCACCCCGAGCACTGAGCACGCAGCACCCTGAGTACTGAGCACTGAGCACCCAGCACCCTGAGCACTGAGCACCCAACACCCTGAGTACTGAGCACTGAGCACCCAGCACCCCGAGCACTGAGCACCCAGCACCCTGAGCACTGAGCACCCAGCACCCGAGTACTGAGCACCCAGCACCCTGAGTACTGAGCACCCAGCTCCCTGAGTACTGAGCACCCAGCACCCCGAGTACTGAGCACCCAGCACCCTGAGTACTGAGCACCCAGCACCCTGAGTACTGAGCACCCAGCACCCTGAGTACTGAGCACGCAGCACCCCGAGCACTGAGCACTCTGAATACTGAGCACCCAGCACTGAGCACCCAGCACAATGAGGACTGAGCACCCAGCACCCCGAGCACTGAGCACCCAGCACCCTGAGCACTGAGCACCCTGAGTACTGAGCACTGAGCACCCTGAGTACTGAGCACTGAGCACCCTGAGTACTGAGCACCCAGCACATAGAGTACTGAGCACCCAGCACCCTGAGCACTGAGCACCGTCCACCCTGAGCACTGAGCACCCAGCACCCTGAGCACTGAGCACCCAGCACCCAGAGCAGTGAGCACCCAGCACCCTGAGCCCTGAGCACCCTGAGTACTGAGCACTGAGCACCCTGAGTACTGAGCACTGAGCACCCTGAGTACTGAGCACCCAGCACCCTGAGGACTGAGCACCCAGCACCCTGAGCAATGAGCACCCTGAGTACTGAGCACCCAGCACCCTGAGCACTGAGCACCGAGCACCCCGAGCACTGAGCACCCAGCAACCGGAGTACTGAGCTCCCAGTACCCTGAGTACTAAGCACCAAGCACCCTGAGTACTGAGCACCCTGAGCACTGAGCACCCAGCAACCTGAGCACTGAGGACCCAGCACCCTGAGTACTGAGCACCCAGCACCCTGAGCACTGAGCACCCAGCACCCTGAGTACTGAGCACCCAGCACCCTGAGCACTGAGCACCCTGCACCCTGAGTACTGAGCATCCAGCACCCCGAGCACTGAGCACCCAGCACCCTGAGTACTGAGCACTGAGCACCCAGCACCCCGAGCACTGAGCACCCAGCACCCTGTGTACTGAGCACTGAGTACCCAGCACCCCGAGCACTGAGCACCCAGCACCCTGAGCACTGAGCACCCTGAGTACTGAGCACCCAGCACCCTGAGCACTGAGCCCCCAGCACCCCGAGCACTGAGCACCCAGCACCCAGAGCACTGTGCACTGAGCACCCTGAGTACTGAGCACTGAGCACCCTGAGCACTGAGCACCGATCACCCTGAGTACTGAGCACTGAGCACCCTGAGCACTGAGCACCCTGCAACCTGAGTACTGAGCACCCAGCACCCTGAGCACTGAGGACCGAGCACCCTGAGTACTAAGCACCCAGCACACTGAGTAGTGAGCACAAAGCACCCTGAGCACTGAGTACCCAGCACGCTGAGTACTGAGCACTGTGCACCCTGAGTACTGAGCACCGAGCACCATGAGCACTGAGCACCGAGCACCCTGAGTACTGAGCACCCAGCACTCTGAGCACTGAGCACCCAGCACCCTGAGCACTGAGCACCCAGCACCCCGAGCACTGAGCACCCAGCACCCAGAGCACTGAGCACCCACCACCCCGAGCACTGAGCCTGAGCACCCTGAGTACTGAGCACTGAGCACCCTGAGTACTGAGCACCGAGCACCATGAGTACTGAGCACCCAGCACCCCGAGCACTGAGCACCGAGCACCCTGAGTAGTGAGCACACAGCACCCTGAGCACTGAGCACCCAGCACAACGAGTACTGAGCACCCAGCACCCTGATTACTGAGCACCATGCACCCCGAGCACTGAGCACCGAGCACACCGAGCACTGAGCACCCAGCATTCCGAGCACTGAGCACCCAGCACCCTGAGTACTAAGCACCCAGCACCCTAAGTACTGAGCACCCATCACCCTGAGTACTGAGCACCCAGCACCCTGAGTACTGAGCACCCAGCGTACTGAGCACCGAGCACCCCGAGCACTGAGCACCCAGCACCCTGAGCACTGAGCACCCAGCACCCTGAGTACTGAGCACCGAGCACCCTGTGTACTGAGCACCGAGCTCCCTGAGTACTGAGCCCCAGCACCCTGAGCACCGAGCACCCTGAGCACTGAGCACCCAGCACCCCGAGCACTGAGCACGCAGCACCCTGAGTACTGAGCACTGAGCACCCAGCACCCTGAGCACTGAGCACCCAACACCCTGAGTACTGAGCACTGAGCACCCAGCACCCCGAGCACTGAGCACCCAGCACCCTGAGCACTGAGCACCCAGCACCCGAGTACTGAGCACCCAGCACCCTGAGTACTGAGCACCCAGCTCCCTGAGTACTGAGCACCCAGCACCCCGAGTACTTAGCACCCAGCACCCTGAGTACTGAGCACCCAGCACAGTGAGCACTGAGCACCCAGCACCCCGAGCACTGAGGAACCAGCACCCTGAGCACTGAGCATCCAGCACCCCGAGCACTGAGCAGCCAGCACCCTGAGTACTGAGCACCCAGCACCCTGAGTACTGAGCACCCAGCACACTGTGTACTGAGCACCCAGCACCCTGAGCACTGGTCACCCAGCACCCTGAGTACTGAGCACCGAGTACCCTGAGTACTGAGCACCCAGCACCCCGAGCACTGAGCACCCAGCACCCTGAGGACTGAGCAATGAGCACCCAGCACCCCGAGCACTGAGCACCCAGCACCCTGTGTACTGAGCACTGAGTACCCAGTACCCCGAGCACTGAGAACCAGCACCCTGAGCACTGAGCACCCAGCACCCTGAGTACTGAGCACCCAGCGCCCCGAGCACTGTGCACCCAGCACCCTGAGCACTGAGCACCCAGCACCCTGAGTACTGAGCACCCAGCACCCTGAGCACTGAGCAACCAGCACCCTGAGCACTGAGCACCCAGCACCCTGAGTACTGAGCACCCAGCACCCTGAGTACTAAGCACCGAGCACCCTGAGCACTGAGCACCCAGCACCCTGAGCACTGAGCAACCAGCACCCTGAGTACTGAGCACCCAGCACCCCGAGCACTGAGCACACAGCACCCGGAGAACTGAGCACCCAGCACCCTGAGCACTGAGCACCGAGCACCCTGAGCACTGAGCACCCATCACCCGGAGGACTGAGCACCCAGCAACCCGAGCACTGAGCACCCAGCAATCTGAGCACTGAGCACCCTGAGTACTGAGCACTGAGCACCCTGAGTACTGAGCACTGAGCACCCTGAGTACTGAGCACCCAGCACCCTGAGAACTGAGCACCCAGCACCCCGAGCACTGAGTACCCAGCACCCTGAGCACTGAGTACCCAGCACCCTGAGCACTGAGCACCCAGCACCCTGAGTACTGAGCACCCAGCACCCTGAGCACTGAGCACCCAGCACCCTGAGTACTGAGCATTGAGCACCCAGCACCCCGAGCACTGAGCACCCAGCACCCTGAGTACTGAGCACTGAGCACCCAGCACCCCGAGCACTGAGCACCCAGCACTCTGAGCATTGAGCACCCAGCACCCGAGTACTGATCACCCAGCACCCTGAGTACTGAGCACCCAGCACCCTGAGTACTGAGCACCCAGCACCCCGAGAACTGAGCACCTAGCACCCTGAGCACTGAGCACCCAGCACCCTGAGCACTGAGCACCCAGTACCCCGAGCACTGCGCACCCAGCACCCTGAGTACTGAGCACCCAGCACTCTGAGCACTGAGCACCCAGCACCCTGAGCACTGAGCACCCAGCACCCTGAGCACTGAGCACCAAGCACCCTGAGTAGTGAGCACCCAACGTACTGAGCACCGAGCACCCCGAGCACTGAGCACCCAGCACCCTGAGTACTGAACACCGAGCACCCCGAGCACTGAGCACCCAGCACCCTGAGTACTGAGCTCCGAGCACCCCGAACACTGAGCACCCAGCGCCCCGAGCACTGAGCACCCAGAACCCTGAGCACTGAGCACCCAGCACCCCGAGCACTGAGCACCCAGCACCACGAGCACTGAGCACCCAGCACCCCGAGCACTGAGCACCCAGCACCCCGAGCACTGAGCACCCAGCACCCTGAGTACTGAGCACCCAGCACCCTGAGCACTGAGCACCCAGCACCCTGAGTACTGAGCACCCAACACCCCAAGCACTGAGCACCCTGAGTACTGAGCACCCAGCACCCCAAGCACTAAGCAACCTGAGTACTGAGCACCCAGCACCCTGAGTAATGAGCACCCAGCACCCCGAGCACTGAGCACCCAGCACCCTGAGTACTGAGCACCGAGCACCCTGAGTACTGAGCAGCCAGCACCCTGAGTACTGAGCACCCAGCATACTGAGCACCGAGCACCCAGCACCCTGAGTACTGAGCACCCAGCACCCTGAGCACTGAGCACCCAGCACCCCGAGCACTGAGCACCCAGCACCCCGAGCACTGAGCACCCTGCACCCCAAGCACTGAGTACCCAGCACCCCGAGCACCGAGCACCCTGAGTACTAAGCAACGAGCACCCTGAGCACTGAGCACCCAGCACCCTGAGCACTGAGCACCCAGCACCCTGAGTACTGAGCACCCAGCACCCCAAGCACTGAGCACACAGCACCCTGAGTACTGAGCACCCAGCACCCTGAGCACTGATCACCGAGCACCCTGAGCACTGAGCACCCAGCACCCTGAGGACTGAGCACCCAGCACACTGAGCACTGAGCACCCACCACCCTGAGCACTGAGCGCCCTGAGTACTGAGCACCCTGAGTACTGAGCACTGAGCACCCTGAGTTCTGAGCACCCAGCACCCTGAATACTGAGCACCCAGCACTCTGAGCCCTGAGCACCCTGAGTACTGAGCACTGAGCACCCTGAGTACTGAGCACCCAGGACCCTGAGTACTGAGCACCCAGGACCCTGAGTACTGAGCACCCAGCACCCTGAGTACTGAGCACCCAGCACCCTGAGTACTGAGCATCCAGCACCCCGAGCACTGAGCACCCAGCACCCTGAGTACTGAGCACTGAGCACCCAGCACCCCGAGCACTGAGCACTCAGCTCCCTGTGTACTGAGCACTGAGTACCCAGCACCCCGAGCACTGAGCACCCAGCACCCTGAGCACTGAGCACCCTGAGTACTGAGCACCCAGCTCCCCGAGCACTGAGCACCCAGCACCCTGAGCACTGAGCACCCAGCACCCAGAGCACTGAGCACTGAGTACCCTGAGTACTGAGCACTGAGCACCCTGAGCACTGAGCACCGAGCACACTGTGTAATGAGCACTGAGCACCCTGAGCACTGAGCACCCAGCACACTGAGTACTGAGCACCCAGCACCCTGAGCACTGAGGACCGAGCACCCCAAGTACTGAGCACCCAGGACCCTGAGCACTGAGCACCCAGCACCCCGAGCACTGAGCACCCAGCACCCTGAGTACTGAGCACCCAGCACCCTGAGTACTGAGCACCCAGCACCCTGAGTACTGAGCACCCAGCACCCTGAGTACTGAGCACCCAGCACCCTGAGTACTGACCACCGAGCACCCTGAGCACTTAGCACCCAGCAACCCAAGCACTGAGCACCCAGCACCCTGAGTACTGAGTACTGAGCACCCTGAGTACTGAGCACCCAGGACCCTGAGCACTGAGCACCCAGCAACCCGCGCACTGAGCACCCAGCACCCCAAGCACTAAGCACCCAGCACCCTGAGTACTGAGTACTGAGCACCCTGAGAACTGAGCACCCAGCACCCTGAGTACTGAGCACCGAGCACCCCGAGCACTGAGCACCCAGCACCCTGAGTACTGAGCACCCAGCACCAAGAGTACTGAGCAGCGAGCACCCCGAGCACTGAGCACCCAGCACCCTGAGTAATGAGCACCCAGCACCCCGAGTATTGAGCACACAGCACCATGAGTACTGAGCACCCATCACCCTGATTACTGAGCACCCAGCACCCTGAGCACTGAGCACAAAGCACGCTGAGTACTGAGCACCCTGTGTACTGAGCACCGAGGACCCTGAGCACTGAGCACCCAGCACCCCGAGCACTGAGCACCCAGCACCCCGCGTACTGAGCACCCAGCACCCTGAGTACTGAGCACCCAGCACCCTGAGTACTGAGCACGCAGCCCCCCGAGCACTGAGCACCCTGAATACTGAGCACCCAGCACTGAGCACCCAGCACAATGAGGACTGAGCACCCAGCACCCCGAGCACTGAGCACCCAGCACCCTGAGCACTGAGCACCCTGAGTACTGAGCACTGAGCACCCTGAGTACTGAGCACTGAGCACCCTGAGTACTGAGCACCCAGCACATTGAGTACTGAGCACCCAGCACCCTGAGCACTGAGCACCCTCCACCCTGAGCACTGAGCACCCAGCACCCTGAGCACTGAGCACCCAGCACCCAGAGCAGTGAGCACCCAGCACCCTGAGCCCTGAGCACCCTGAGTACTGAGCACTGAGCACCCTGAGTACTGAGCACTGAGCACCCTGAGTACTGAGCACCCAGCACCCTGAGGACTGAGCACCCAGCACCCTGAGCAATGAGCACCCTGAGTACTGAGCACCCAGCACCCTGAGCACTGAGCACCGAGCACCCCGAGCACTGAGCACCCAGCAACCGGAGTACTGAGCTCCCAGCACCCTGAGTACTAAGCACCAAGCACACTGAGTACTGAGCACCCCGAGCACTGAGCACCCAGCACCCTGAGCACTGAGGACCCAGCACCCTGAGTACTGAGCACCCAGCACCCTGAGCACTGAGCACCCAGCACCCTGAGTACTGAGCACCCAGCACCCTGAGCACTGAGCACCCTGCACCCTGAGTACTGAGCATCCAGCACCCCGAGCACTGAGCACCCAGCACCCTGAGTACTGAGCACTGAGCACCCAGCACCCCGAGCACTGAGCACAAAGCACCCTGTGTACTGAGCACTGAGTACCCAGCACCCCGAGCACTGAGCACCCAGCACCCTGAGCACTGAGCACCCTGAGTACTGAGCACCCAGCACCCTGAGCACTGAGCCCCCAGCACCCCGAGCACTGAGCACCCAGCACCCAGAGCACTGAGCACTGAGCACCCTGAGTACTGAGCACTGAGCACCCTGAGCACTGAGCACCGAGCACCCTGAGTACTGAGCACTGAGCACCCTGAGCACTGAGCACCCTGCAACCTGAGTACTGAGCACCCAGCACCCTGAGCACTGAGGACCGAGCACCCTGAGTACTAAGCACCCAGCACCCTGAGTAGTGAGCACCCAGCACCCTGAGCACTGAGTACCCAGCACGCTGAGTACTGAGCACTGTGCACCCTGAGTACTGAGCACCGAGCACCATGAGCACTGAGCACCCAGCACGCTGAGTACTGAGCACTGAACACCCTGAGCACTGAGCACCCAGCACCCTGAGTACTGAGCACCGAGCACCCTGAGTACTGAGCACCCAGCACTCTGAGCACTGAGCACCCAGCACCCTGAGCACTGAGCACCCAGCACCCCGAGCACTGAGCACCCAGCACCCAGAGCACTGAGCACCCAGCACCCCGAGCACTGAGCCTGAGCACCCTGAGTACTGAGCACTGAGCACCCTGAGTACTGAGCACCGAGCACCATGAGTACTGAGCACCCAGCACCCCGAGCACTGAGCACCGAGCACCCTGAGTAGTGAGCACACAGCACCCTGAGCACTGAGCACACAGCACAACGAGTACTGAGCACCCAGCACCCTGATTACTGAGCACCATGCACCCCGAGCACTGAGCACCGAGCACACCGAGCACTGAGCACCCAGCACTCCGAGCACTGAGCACCCAGCACCCTGAGTACTAAGCACCCAGCACCCTAAGTACTGAGCACCCATCACCCTGAGTACTGAGCACCCAGCACCCTGAGTACTGAGCACCCAGCGTACTGAGCACCGAGCACCCCGAGCACTGAGCACCCAGCACCCTGAGCACTGAGCACCCAGCATCCTGAGTACTGAGCACCGAGCACCCTGTGTACTGAGCACCGAGCTCCCTGAGTACTTAGCCCCAGCACCCTGAGCACCGAGCACCCTGAGCACTGAGCACCCAGCACCCCGAGCACTGAGCACGCAGCACCCTGAGTACTGAGCACTGAGCACCCAGCACCCTGAGCACTGAGCACCCAACACCCTGAGTACTGAGCACTGAGCACCCAGCACCCCGAGCACTGAGCACCCAGCACCCTGAGCACTGAGCACCCAGCACCCGAGTACTGAGCACCCAGCACCCTGAGTACTGAGCACCCAGCTCCCTGAGTACTGAGCACCCAGCACCCCGAGTACTGAGCACCCAGCACCCTGAGTACTGAGCACCCAGCACAGTGAGCACTGAGCACCCAGCACCCCGAGCACTGAGGAACCAGCACCCTGAGCACTGAGCACCCAGCACCCTGAGTACTGAGCACCCAGCACACTGTGTACTGAGCACCCAGCACCCTGAGCACTGGTCACCCAGCACCCTGAGTACTGAGCACCGAGTACCCTGAGTACTGAGCACCCAGCACCCCGAGCACTGAGCACCCAGCACCCTGAGGACTGAGCAATGAGCACCCAGCACCCCGAGCACTGAGCACCCAGCACCCTGTGTACTGAGCACTGAGTACCCAGTACCCCGAGCACTGAGAACCAGCACCCTGAGCACTGAGCACCCAGCACCCTGAGTACTGAGCACCCAGCGCCCCGAGCACTGTGCACCCAGCATCCTGAGCACTGAGCACCGAGCACCCTGAGTACTGAGCACCCAGCACCCTGAGCACTGAGCAACCAGCACCCTGAGCACTGAGCACCCAGCACCCTGAGTACTGAGCACCCAGCACCCTGAGTACTAAGCACCGAGCACCCTGAACACTGAGCACCCAGCACCCTGAGCACTGAGCAACCAGCACCCTGAGTACTGAGCACCCAGCACCCCGAGCACTGAGCACACAGCACCCGGAGAACTGAGCACCCAGCACCCTGAGCACTGAGCACCGAGCACCCTGAGCACTGAGCACCCATCACCCTGAGGACTGAGCACCCAGCACCCCGAGCACTGAGCACCCAGCAATCTGAGCACTGAGCACCCTGAGTACTGAGCACTGAGCACCCTGAGTACTGAGCACTGAGCACCCTGAGTACTGAGCACCCAGCACCCTGAGAACTGAGCACCCAGCACCCCGAGCACTGAGTACCCAGCACCCTGAGCACTGAGTACCCAGCACCCTGAGCACTGAGCACCCAGCACCCTGAGTACTGAGCACCCAGCACCCTGAGCACTGAGCACCCAGCACCCTGAGTACTGAGCATTGAGCACCCAGCACCCCGAGCACTGAGCACCCAGCACCCTGAGTACTGAGCACTGAGCACCCAGCACCCCGAGCACTGAGCACCCAGCACTCTGAGCATTGAGCACCCAGCACCCGAGTACTGATCACCCAGCACCCTGAGTACTGAGCACCCAGCACCCTGAGTACTGAGCACCCAGCACCCCGAGAACTGAGCACCTAGCACCCTGAGCACTGAGCACCCAGCACCCTGAGCACTGAGCACCCAGTACCCCGAGCACTGCCCACCCAGCACCCTGAGTACTGAGCACCCAGCACCCTGAGCACTGAGGACCGAGCACCCTGAGTACTAAGCACCCAGCACCCTGAGTACTGAGCACCCAGCACCCTGAGCACTGAGCACCCAGCACGCTGAGTACTGAGCACTGAGCACCCTGAGTAATGAGCACCGAGCACCCTGATCACTGAGCACCCAGCACGCTGAGTACTGAGCCCTGAGCACCCTGAGCACTGAGCACCCAGCACCCTGAGTACTGAGCACCGAGCACCCTGAGTACTGAGCACCCAGCACTCTGAGCACTGAGCACCCAGCACCCTGAGCACTGAGACACCCAGCACCCCGAGCACTGAGCACAAAGCACCCCGAGCACTGAGCACCCAGCACCCTGAGCACTGAGCCTGAGCACCCTGAGTACTGAGCACTGAGCACCCTGAGTACTGAGCACCGAGCACCCTGAGTACTGAGCACCCAGAACACCGAGCACTGAGCACCGAGCACCCTGAGCACTGAGCACCCAGCACCCTGAGTACTAAGCACCCAGGACCCTGAGTACTGAGCACCCAGCACCCTGAGTACTGAGCACCCATCACCCTGAGTACTGAGCACCCAGCGTACTGAGCACCGAGCACCCCGAGCACTGAGCACCCAGCACCCTGAGTACTGAGCACCCAGCACCCTGAGCACTGAGCACCCAGCACCCTGAGTACTGAGCACCGAGCACCCTGAGTACTGATCACCCAGCACCCTGAGTACTGAGCACCCAGCACCCTGAGTACTGAGCACCCAGCGTACTGAGCACCGAGCACCCAGCAGCCTGAGTACTGAGCACCCAGCACCCTGAGCACTGAGCACCCAGCACCCTGAGTACTGAGCACTGAGCACCCCGAGTACTGAGCACCGAGCACACCGAGCACTGAGCACCCAGCACCCCGAGCACAGAGCATCCTGTGTACTGAGCACCCAGCACCCTGAGCACTGAGCACCCAGCACCCTGAGCACTGAGCACCCAGCACCCTGAGCACTGAGCACCCAGCACCCTGAGTACTGAGCACCCAGCACCCTGGGCACTGAGCAACCTTAGTACTGAGCACTGAGCACCCTGAGTACTGAGCACTGAGCACCCTGAATACTGAGCACCCAGCAACCTGAGTACTGAGCACCCAGCACCCTGAGCAATGATCACCCTGAGTACTGAGCACCCAGCACCTTGAACACTGAGCACCGAGCACCCTGAGCACTGAGCAACCAGCACCCGGAGAACTGAGCACCCAGCACCCTGAGTACTAAGCACCGAGCACCCTGAGTACTGAGCACTGAGCACCCCGAGCACTGAGCACCCAGAACCCCGAGCACCGAGCACCCTGAGTACTGAGCACCCAGCACCCTGAGCACTGAACACACAGCACCCTGAGTACTGAGCACTGAGCACCCCGAGTACTGAGCACCGAGCACACCGAGCACTGAGCACCCAGCACCCCGAGCACAGAGCATCCTGTGTACTGAGCACCCAGCACCCTGAGCACTGAGCACCCAGCACCCTGAGCACTGAGCACCCAGCACCCTGAGCACTGAGCACCCAGCACCCTGAGTACTGAGCACCCAGCACCCTGGGCACTGAGCAACCTTAGTACTGAGCACTGAGCACCCTGAGTACTGAGCACTGAGCACCCTGAATACTGAGCACCCAGCACCCTGAGTACTGAGCACCCAGCACCCTGAGCAATGATCACCCTGAGTACTGAGCACCCAGCACCTTGAACACTGAGCACCGAGCACCCTGAGCACTGAGCAACCAGCACCCGGAGAACTGAGCACCCAGCACCCTGAGTACTAAGCACCGAGCACCCTGAGTACTGAGCACTGAGCACCCCGAGCACTGAGCACCCAGAACCCCGAGCACCGAGCACCCTGAGTACTGAGCACCCAGCACCCTGAGCACTGAACACACAGCACCCTGAGTACTGAGCACCAAGTACCCTGAGTACTGAGCATCCAGCACCCCGAGCACTGAGCACCCAGCACCCTGAGTACTGAGCACTGAGCACACAGCACCCCGAGCACTGAGCACCCAGCACTCTGAGTACTGAGCACCGAGCACACTGAGCACTGAGCACCCAGCACCCCGAGCACTGAGCACCCAGCACCCTGAGTACTGAGCACCCAGCACCCTGAGTACTGAGCACCCAGCACCCCGAGCACTGAGTACCCAGCACCCTGAGCACTGAGCACCCAGCACCCTGAGCACTGAGCACCCAGCACCCTGAGCACTGAGCACCCAGCACCCTGAGTACTGAGCACTGAGCACCCAGCACCCCGAGCACTGAGCACCCAGCACCCTGAGTACTGAGCACTGAGCACCCAGCACACCGAGCACTGAGCACCCAGCACCCTGAGCACTGAGCACCCAGCACCTGAGTCCTGAGCACCCAGCACCCTGAGCACTGAGCACCCAGCACCCCGAGCAATGAGCACCCAGCACCCTGAGTACTGAGCACCCAGCACCCCGAGCACTGAGCACCCAGCACCCTGAGCACTGAGCACCCAGCACCCCGAGCAATGAGCACCCAGCACCCTGAGTACTGAGCACCCAGCACCCCGAGTACTGAGCACCCAGCAACCTGAGCACTGAGCACCCAGCACCCCCAGCAATGAGCACCCAGCACCCTGAGTACTGAGCACCCAGCACCCCGAGTACTGAGCACCCAGCAACCTGAGAACCGAGCAGCCAGCACCCCCAGCAATGAGCACCCAGCATCCTGAGTACTGAGCACCCAGCACCCCCAGCAATGAGCACCCAGCACCCTGAGTACTGAGCACCCAGCACCCCGAGTACTGAGAACCCAGCAACCTGAGAACCGAGCAGCCAGCACCCCGAGCGCTGAGCACCCAGCACCCTGAGCACTTAGCACCCAGCACCCTGAGTACTGAGCACTGAGCACCCCGAGTACTGAGCACCCAGCACCCCGAGCACTGAGCACCCAGCACCCTGAGTACTGAGCACCCAGCACCCTGAGTACTGAGCACCCAGCACCCTGAGCACTGAGCACCCAGCACCCTGAGTACTAAGCACCCAACACCCCAAGCACTGAGCACCCTGAGTACTGAGCACCCAGCACCCCAAGCACTGAGCACCCCGAGCACTGAGCAGCCAGCACCCTGAGTACTGAGCACCGATCACCCTGAGTACTGAGCAGCCAGCACCCTGAGTACTGAGCACCCAGCATACTGAGCACCGAGCACCCAGCACCCTGAGTACTGAGCACACAGCACCCTGAGCACTGAGCACCCAGCACCCTGAGTACTGAGCACCGAGCACCCTGAGTACTGAGCACCCAGCACGCCGAGCACTGAGCACCCAGCACCCTGAGCACTGAGCACCCAGCATACTGCGTACTGAGCACCCAGCACCCTGAGTACTGAGCACCCAGCACCCTGAGCACTGAGCACCCAGCACCCTGAGTACTGAGCATCCAGCACCCCGAGCACTGAGCACCCAGCACCCTGAGTACTGAGCACTGAGCACCCAGCACCCCGAGCACTGAGCACCCAGCACCCTGTGTACTGAGCACTGAGTACCCAGCACCCCGAGCACTGAGCACCCAGCCCCCTGAGCACTGAGCACCCTGAGTACTGAGCACCCAGCACCCTGAGCACTGAGCACCCAGCACGCCGAGCACTGAGCACCCAGCACCCAGAGCACTGAGCACTGAGCACCCTGAGTACTGAGCACTGAGCACCCTGAGCACTGAGCACCGAGCACCCTGAGTACTGAGCACTGAGCACCCAACACCCCAAGCACTGAGCACCCTGAGCACTGAGCGCCCAGCACCCCAAGCACTGAGCACCCTGAGTACTGAGCACCCAGCACCCTGAGTACTGAGCACTGAGCACCCCGAGTACTGAGCACCAAGCACCCTGAGCACTGAGCACCCAGCACCCTGAGTACTGAGCACCCAGCACCCTGAGCACTGAGCACCCAGCACGCCGAGCACTGAGCACCCAGCACCCAGAGCACTGAGCACTGAGCACCCTGAGTACTGAGCACTGAGCACCCTGAGCACTGAGCACCGAGCACCCTGAGTACTGAGCACTGAGCACCCAGCACCCCAAGCACTGAGCACCCTGAGCACTGAGCACCCAGCACCCTGAGTACTGATCACCGAGCACCCTGAGTACTGAGCACCCAGCACCCTGAGTACTGAGCACTGAGCACCCCGAGTACTGAGCACCCAGCACCCTGAGCACTGAGCACCCAGCACCCTGAGTACTGAGCACCCAGCACGCTGAGTACTGAGCACCCAGCACCCCGAGCACTGAGCACCCAGCACCCTGAGTACTGAGCACTGAGCACCCAGCACCCCGAGCACTGAGCACCAAGCACCCTGTGTACTGAGCACTGAGTACCCAGCACCCCGAGCACTGAGCACCCAGCACCCTGAGCACTGAGCACCCTGAGTACTGAGCACCCAGCACCCTGAGCACTGAGCACCCAGCACCCCGAGCACTGAGCACCCAGCACCCAGAGCAATGAGCACTGAGCACCCTGAGTACTGAGCACTGAGCACCCTGAGCACTGAGCACCGAGTACCCTGAATACTGAGCACTGAGCACCCTGAGCACTGAGCACCCTGAACCCTGAGTACTGAGCACAAAGCACCCTGAGCACTGAGGACCGAGCACCCTGAGTACTAAGCACCCAGCACCCTGAGTACTGAGCACCCAGCACCCTGAGCACTGAGCACCCAGCACGCTGAGTACTGAGCACTGAGCACCCTGAGTAATGAGCACCGAGCACCCTGATAACTGAGCACCCAGCACGCTGAGTACTGAGCACTGAGCACCCTGAGCACTGAGCACCCAGCACCCTGAGTACTGAGCACCGAGCACCCTGAGTACTGAGCACCCAGCACTCTGAGCACTGAGCACCCAGCACCCTGAGCACTGAGACACCCAGCACCCCGAGCACTGAGCACAAAGCACCCCGAGCACTGAGCACCCTGCACCCTGAGCACTGAGCCTGAGCACCCTGAGTACTGAGCACTGAGCACCCTGAGTACTGAGCACCGAGCACCCTGAGTACTGAGCACCCAGAACCCCGAGCACTGAGCACCGAGCACCCTGAGCACTGAGCACCCAGCACCCTGAGTACTAAGCACCCAGGACCCTGAGTACTGAGCACCCAGCACCCTGAGTACTGAGCACCCATCACCCTGAGTACTGAGCACCCAGCGTACTGAGCACCGAGCACCCCGAGCACTGAGCACCCAGCACCCTGAGTACTGAGCACCCAGCACCCTGAGCACTGAGCACCCAGCACCCTGAGTACTGAGCACCGAGCACCCTCAGTACTGATCACCCAGCACCCTGAGTACTGAGCACCCAGCACCCTGAGTACTGAGCACCCAGCGTACTGAGCACCGAGCACCCAGCACCCTGAGTACTGAGCACCCAGCACCCTGAGCACTGAGCACCGAGCACCCTGAGTACTGAGCACTGAGCACCCCGAGCACTGAGCACCCAGAACCCCGAGCACCGAGCACCCTGAGTACTGAGCACCCAGCACCCTGAGCACTGAACACACAGCACCCTGAGTACAGAAAACCCCGAGCACTGAGCACCCAGCACTCTGAGTACTGAGCACCGAGCACACTGAGCACTGAGCACCCAGCACCCCGAGCACTGAGCACCCAGCACCCTGAGTACTGAGCACCCAGCACCCTGAGTACTGAGCACCCAGCACCCCGAGCACTGAGTACCCAGCACCCTGAGCACTGAGCACCCAGCACCCTGAGCACTGAGCACCCAGCACCCTGAGCACTGAGCACCCAGCACCCTGAGTACTGAGCACTGAGCACCCAGCACCCCGAGCACTGAGCACCCAGCACCCTGAGTACTGAGCACCCAGCACCCAGCACACCGAGCACTGAGCACCCAGCACCCTGAGCACTGAGCACCCAGCAACTGAGTCCTGAGCACCCAGCACCCTGAGTACTGAGCACCCAGCTCCCTGAGTACTGAGCACCCAGCACCCCGAGTACTGAGCACCCAGCATCCTGAGTACTGAGCACCCAGCTCCCCGAGCACTAAGCACACAGCACCCAGAGCACTGAGGACCCAGCACCCTGATCACTGAGCACCCAGCACCCTGAGTACTGAGCACCGAGCACCCTGAGTACTGAGCACCCAGCACCCTGAGCACTGATCACCCAGCACCCTGAGTACTGAGCACCAAGTACCCTGAGTACTGAGCACCCAGCACCCCGAGCACTGAGCACCCAGCACCCTGAGTACTGAGCACTGAGCACACAGCACCCCGAGCACTGAGCACCCAGCACCCTGTGTACTGAGCACTGAGTACCCAGTACCCCGAGCACTGCGACCCAGCACCCTGAGCACTGAGCACCCAGCACCCCGAGTACTGAGCACCCAGCACCCTGAGCACTGAGCACCCAGCACCCTGAGCACTGAGCACCCAGCACCCCGAGCAATGAGCACCCAGCACCCTGAGTACTGAGCACCCAGCACCCCGAGTACTGAGCACCCAGCAACCTGAGAACCGAGCAGCCAGCACCCCCAGCAATGAGCACCCAGCATCCTGAGTACTGATCACCCAGCACCCCCAGCAATGAGCACCCAGCACCCTGAGTACTGAGCACCCAGCACCCCGAGTACTGAGAACCCAGCAACCTGAGAACCGAGCAGCCAGCACACCGAGCGCTGAGCACCCAGCACCCTGAGCACTGAGCACCCAGCACCCTGAGTACTGAGCACTGAGCACCCCGAGTACTGAGCAACCAGCACCCCGAGCACTGAGCACCCAGCACCCTGAGTACTGAGCACCCAGCACCCTGAGTACTGAGCACCCAGCACCCTGAGCACTGAGCACCCAGCACCCTGAGTACTGAGCACTGAGCACCCCGATTACTGAGCACCCAGCACCCTGAGCGCTGAGCACCCAGCACCTTGAGCACTGAGCACCCAGCACCATGAGTACTGAGCACCGAGCACCCTGAGCACCGAGCACCCAGCACCCTGAGTACTGAGCACCCAGCACCCTGAGCACTGAGCACCCAGCACCCTGAGTACTGAGCACCGAGCACCCTGAGTACTGAGCACCCAGCACCTCGAGCACTGAGCACCCAGCACCCTGAGCACTGAGCACCCAGCATACTGAGTACTGAGCACCCAGAACCCTGAGTACTGAGCACCCAGCACCCTGAGCACTGAGCACCCAGCACCCTGAGTACTGAGCATCCAGCACCCCGAGCACTAAGCACCCAGCACCCTGAGTACTGAGCACTGAGCACCCAGCACCCCGAGCACTGAGCACCAAGCACCCTGTGTACTGAGCACTGAGTACCCAGCACCCCGAGCACTGAGCACCCAGCACCCTGAGCACTGAGCACCCTGAGTACTGAGCACCCAGCACCCTGAGCACTGAGCACCCAGCACCCCGAGCACTGAGCACCCAGCACCCAGAGCAATGAGCACTGAGCACCCTGAGTACTGAGCACTGAGCACCCTGAGCACTGAGCACCCTGCACCCTGAGTACTGAGCACCCAGCACCCTGAGCACTGAGGACCGAGCACCCTGAGTACTAAGCACCCAGCACCCTGAGTACTGAGCACCCAGCACCCTGAGCACTGAGCACCCAGCACGCTGAGTACTGAGCACTGAGCACCCTGAGTAATGAGCACCGAGCACCCTGATCACTGAGCACCCAGCACGCTGAGTACTGAGCACTGAGCACCCTGAGCACTGAGCACCCAGCACCCTGAGTACTGAGCACCGAGCACCCTGAGTACTGAGCACCCAGCACTCTGAGCACTGAGCACCCAGCACCCTGAGCACTGAGACACCCAGCACCCCGAGCACTGAGCACAAAGCACCCCGAGCACTGAGCACCCTGCACCCTGAGCACTGAGCCTGAGCACCCTGAGTACTGAGCACTGAGCACCCTGAGTACTGAGCACCGAGCACCCTGAGTACTGAGCACCCAGAACCCCGAGCACTGAGCACCGAGCACCCTGAGCACTGAGCACCCAGCACCCTGAGTACTAAGCACCCAGGACCCTGAGTACTGAGCACCCAGCACCCTGAGTACTGAGCACCCATCACCCTGAGTACTGAGCACCCAGCGTACTGAGCACCGAGCACCCCGAGCACTGAGCACCCAGCACCCTGAGTACTGAGCACCCAGCACCCTGAGCACTGAGCACCCAGCACCCTGAGTACTGAGCACCGAGCACCCTGAGTACTGACCACCCAGCACCCTGAGTACTGAGCACCCAGCACCCTGAGTACTGAGCACCCAGCGTACTGAGCACCGAGCACCCAGCACCCTGAGCACTGAGCACCCAGCACCCTGAGTACTGAGCACTGAGCACCCCGAGTACTGAGCACCGAGCACACCGAGCACTGAGCACCCAGCACCCTGAGCACAGAGCATCCTGTGTACTGAGCACCCAGCACCCTGAGCACTGAGCACCCAGCACCCTGAGCACTGAGCACCCAGCACCCTGAGCACTGAGCACCCAGCACCCTGAGTACTGAGCACCCAGCACCCTGGGCACTGAGCAACCTTAGTACTGAGCACTGAGCACCCTGAGTACTGAGCACTGAGCACCCTGAATACTGAGCACCCAGCACCCTGAGTACTGAGCACCCAGCACCCTGAGCAATGATCACCCTGAGTACTGAGCACCCAGCACCTTGAACACTGAGCACCGAGCACCCTGAGCACTGAGCACCCTGAGTACTGAGCACCCAGCACCCTGAGCACTGAGCACCCAGCACCCCGAGCACTGAGCACCCAGCACCCAGAGCACTGAGCACTGAGCACCCTGAGTACTGAGCACTGAGCACCCTGAGCACTGAGCACCGAGCACCCTGAGTACTGAGCACTGAGCACCCAACACCCCAAGCACTGAGCACCCTGAGCACTGAGCGCCCAGCACCCCAAGCACTGAGCACCCTGAGTACTGAGCACCCAGCACCCTGAGTACTGAGCACTGAGCACCCCGAGTACTGAGCACCCAGCACCCTGAGCACTGAGCACCCAGCACCCTGAGTACTGAGCACCCAGCACGCTGAGCACTGAGCACCCAGCACGCCGAGCACTGAGCACCCAGCACCCAGAGCACTGAGCACTGAGCACACTGAGTACTGAGCACTGAGCACCCTGAGCACTGAGCACCGAGCACCCTGAGTACTGAGCACTGAGCACCCAGCACCCCAAGCAC
Source organism: Microtus oregoni (assembly GCF_018167655.1). Classification (NCBI taxonomy): domain Eukaryota; kingdom Metazoa; phylum Chordata; class Mammalia; order Rodentia; family Cricetidae; genus Microtus; species Microtus oregoni. The sequence continues at coordinate 1,612,051 of NW_024544557.1, forward strand.
TGAGCACCCTGAGCACTGAGCACCCAGCACCCTGAGTACTGATCACCGAGCACCCTGAGTACTGAGCACCCAGCACCCTGAGTACTGAGCACTGAGCACCCCGAGTACTGAGCACCCAGCACCCTGAGCACTGAGCACCCAGCACCCTGAGTACTGAGCACCCAGCACGCTGAGTACTGAGCACCCAGCACCCCGAGCACTGAGCACCCAGCACCCTGAGTACTGAGCACTGAGCACCCAGCACCCCGAGCACTGAGCACCAAGCACCCTGTGTACTGAGCACTGAGTACCCAGCACCCCGAGCACTGAGCACCCAGCACCCTGAGCACTGAGCACCCTGAGTACTGAGCACCCAGCACCCTGAGCACTGAGCACCCAGCACCCCGAGCACTGAGCACCCAGCACCCAGAGCAATGAGCACTGAGCACCCTGAGTACTGAGCACTGAGCACCCTGAGCACTGAGCACCGAGCACCCTGAGTACTGAGCACTGAGCACCCTGAGCACTGAGCACCCTGAACCCTGAGTACTGAGCACCCAGCACCCTGAGCACTGAGGACCGAGCACCCTGAGTACTAAGCACCCAGCACCCTGAGTACTGAGCACCCAGCACCCTGAGCACTGAGCACCCAGCACGCTGAGTACTGAGCACTGAGCACCCTGAGTAATGAGCACCGAGCACCCTGATCACTGAGCACCCAGCACGCTGAGTACTGAGCACTGAGCACCCTGAGCACTGAGCACCCAGCACCCTGAGTACTGAGCACCGAGCACCCTGAGTACTGAGCACCCAGCACTCTGAGCACTGAGCACCCAGCACCCTGAGCACTGAGACACCCAGCACCCCGAGCACTGAGCACAAAGCACCCCGAGCACTGAGCACCCTGCACCCTGAGCACTGAGCCTGAGCACCCTGAGTACAGAGCACTGAGCACCCTGAGTACTGAGCACCGAGCACCCTGAGTACTGAGCACCCAGAACCCCGAGCACTGAGCACCGTGCACCCTGAGCACTGAGCACCCAGCACCCTGAGTACTAAGCACCCAGGACCCTGAGTACTGAGCACCCAGCACCCTGAGTACTGATCACCCATCACCCTGAGTACTGAGCACCCAGCGTACTGAGCACCGAGCACCCTGAGCACTGAGCACCCAGCACCCTGAGTACTGAGCACCCAGCACCCTGAGCACTGAGCACCCAGCACCCTGAGTACTGAGCACCGAGCACCCTCAGTACTGATCACCCAGCACCCTGAGTACTGAGCACCCAGCGTACTGAGCACCGAGCACCCAGCACCCTGAGTACTGAGCACCCAGCACCCTGAGCACTGAGCACCCAGCACCCTGAGTACTGAGCACTGAGCACCCCGAGTACTGAGCACCGAGCACACCGAGCACTGAGCACCCAGCACCCCGAGCACTGAGCATCCTGTGTACTGAGCACCCAGCACCCTGAGCACTGAGCACCCAGCACCCTGAGCACTGAGCACCCAGCACCCTGAGCACTGAGCACCCAGCACCCTGAGTACTGAGCACCCAGCACCCTGGGCACTGAGCAACCTTAGTACTGAGCACTGAGCACCCTGAGTACTGAGCACTGAGCACCCTGAATACTGAGCACCCAGCACCCTGAGTACTGAGCACCCAGCACCCTGAGCAATGATCACCCTGAGTACTGAGCACCCAGCACCTTGAACACTGAGCACCGAGCACCCTGAGCACTGAGCAACCAGCACCCGGAGTACTGAGCACCCAGCACCCTGAGTACTAAGCACCGAGCACCCTGAGTACTGAGCACTGAGCACCCCGAGCACTGAGCACCCAGCACCCTGAGTACTGAGCACTGAGCACCCCGAGTACTGAGCACCGAGCACACCGAGCACTGAGCACCCAGCACCCCGAGCACAGAGCATCCTGTGTACTGATCACCCAGCACCCTGAGCACTGAGCACCCAGCACCCTGAGCACTGAGCACCCAGCACCCTGAGCACTGAGCACCCAGCACCCTGAGTACTGAGCACCCAGCACCCTGGGCACTGAGCAACCTTAGTACTGAGCACTGAGCACCCTGAGTACTGAGCACTGAGCACCCTGAATACTGAGCACCCAGCACCCTGAGTACTGAGCACCCAGCACCCTGAGCAATGATCACCCTGAGTACTGAGCACCCAGCACCTTGAACACTGAGCACCGAGCACCCTGAGCACTGAGCAACCAGCACCCGGAGTACTGAGCACCCAGCACCCTGAGTACTAAGCACCGAGCACCCTGAGTACTGAGCACTGAGCACCCCGAGCACTGAGCACCCAGAACCCCGAGCACCGAGCACCCTGAGTACTGAGCACCCAGCACCCTGAGCACTGAACACACAGCACCCTGAGTACAGAAAACCCCGAGCACTGAGCACCCAGCACTCTGAGTACTGAGCACCGAGCACACTGAGCACTGAGCACCCAGCACCCCGAGCACTGAGCACCCAGCACCCTGAGTACTGAGCACCCAGCACCCTGAGTACTGAGCACCCAGCACCCCGAGCACTGAGTACCCAGCACCCTGAGCACTGAGCACCCAGCACCCTGAGCACTGAGCACCCAGCACCCTGAGCACTGAGCACCCAGCACCCTGAGTACTGAGCACTGAGCACCCAGCACCCCGAGCACTGAGCACCCAGCACCCTGAGTACTGAGCACCCAGCACCCAGCACACCGAGCACTGAGCACCCAGCACCCTGAGCACTGAGCACCCAGCACCTGAGTCCTGAGCACCCAGCACCCTGAGTACTGAGCACCCAGCTCCCTGAGTACTGAGCACCCAGCACCCCGAGTACTGAGCACCCAGCATCCTGAGTACTGAGCACCCAGCTCCCCGAGCACTAAGCACACAGCACCCAGAGCACTGAGGACCCAGCACCCTGATCACTGAGCACCCAGCACCCTGAGTACTGAGCACCGAGCACCCTGAGTACTGAGCACCCAGCACCCTGAGCACTGATCACCCAGCACCCTGAGTACTGAGCACCAAGTACCCTGAGTACTGAGCACCCAGCACCCCGAGCACTGAGCACCCAGCACCCTGAGTACTGAGCACTGAGCACACAGCACCCCGAGCACTGAGCACCCAGCACCCTGTGTACTGAGCACTGAGTACCCAGTACCCCGAGCACTGCGACCCAGCACCCTGAGCACTGAGCACCCAGCACCCCGAGTACTGTGCACCCAGCACCCCGAGCACTGAGCACCCAGCACCCTGAGCACTGAGCACCCAGCACCCCGAGCAATGAGCACCCAGCACCCTGAGTACTGAGCACCCAGCACCCCGAGTACTGAGCACCCAGCAACCTGAGAACCGAGCAGCCAGCACCCCCAGCAATGAGCACCCAGCATCCTGAGTACTGAGCACCCAGCACCCCCAGCAATGAGCACCCAGCACCCTGAGTACTGAGCACCCAGCACCCCGAGTACTGAGAACCCAGCAACCTGAGAACCGAGCAGCCAGCACACCGAGCGCTGAGCACCCAGCACCCTGAGCACTGAGCACCCTGCACCCTGAGTACTGAGCACTGAGCACCCCGAGTACTGAGCACCCAGCACCCCGAGCACTGAGCACCCAGCACCCTGAGTACTGAGCACCCAGCACCCTGAGTACTGAGCACCCAGCACCCTGAGCACTGAGCACCCAGCACCCTGAGTACTGAGCACTGAGCACCCCGATTACTGAGCACCCAGCACCCTGAGCGCTGAGCACCCAGCACCTTGAGCACTGAGCACCCAGCACCATGAGTACTGAGCACCGAGCACCCTGAGCACCGAGCACCCAGCTCCCTGAGTACTGAGCACCCAGCACCCTGAGCTCTGAGCACCCAGCACCCTGAGTACTGAGCACCGAGCACCCTGAGTACTGAGCACCCAGCACCTCGAGCACTGAGCACCCAGCACCCTGAGCACTGAGCACCCAGCATACTGAGTACTGAGCACCCAGAACCCTAAGTACTGAGCACCCAGCACCCTGAGCACTGAGCACCCAGCACCCTGAGTACTGAGCATCCAGCACCCCGAGCACTAAGCACCCAGCACCCTGAGTACTGAGCACTGAGCACCCAGCACCCCGAGCACTGAGCACCAAGCACCCTGTGTACTGAGCACTGAGTACCCAGCACCCCGAGCACTGAGCACCCAGCACCCTGAGCACTGAGCACCCTGAGTACTGAGCACCCAGCACCCTGAGCACTGAGCACCCAGCACCCCGAGCACTGAGCACCCAGCACCCAGAGCAATGAGCACTGAGCACCCTGAGTACTGAGCACTGAGCACCCTGAGCACTGAGCACCGAGCACCCTGAGTACTGAGCACTGAGCACCCTGAGCACTGAGCACCCTGCACCCTGAGTACTGAGCACCCAGCACCCTGAGCACTGAGGACCGAGCACCCTGAGTACTAAGCACCCAGCACCCTGAGTACTGAGCACCCAGCACCCTGAGCACTGAGCACCCAGCACGCTGAGTACTGAGCACTGAGCACCCTGAGTAATGAGCACCGAGCACCCTGATCACTGAGCACCCAGCACGCTGAGTACTGAGCACTGAGCACCCTGAGCACTGAGCACCCAGCACCCTGAGTACTGAGCACCGAGCACCCTGAGTACTGAGCACCCAGCACTCTGAGCACTGAGCACCCAGCACCCTGAGCACTGAGACACCCAGCACCCCGAGCACTGAGCACAAAGCACCCCGAGCACTGAGCACCTTGCACCCTGAGCACTGAGCCTGAGCACCCTGAGTACTGAGCACTGAGCACCCTGAGTACTGAGCACCGAGCACCCTGAGTACTGAGCACCCAGAACCCCGAGCACTGAGCACCGAGCACCCTGAGCACTGAGCACCCAGCACCCTGAGTACTAAGCACCCAGGACCCTGAGTACTGAGCACCCAGCACCCTGAGTACTGAGCACCCATCACCCTGAGTACTGAGCACCCAGCGTACTGAGCACCGAGCACCCCGAGCACTGAGCACCCAGCACCCTGAGTACTGAGCACCCAGCACCCTGAGCACTGAGCACCCAGCACCCTGAGTACTGAGCACCGAGCACCCTGAGTACTGATCACCCAGCACCCTGAGTACTGAGCACCCAGCACCCTGAGTACTGAGCACCCAGCGTACTGAGCACCGAGCACCCAGCACGCTGAGCACTGAGCACCCAGCACCCTGAGTACTGAGCACTGAGCACCCCGAGTACTGAGCACCGAGCACACCGAGCACTGAGCACCCAGCACCCTGAGCACAGAGCATCCTGTGTACTGAGCACCCAGCACCCTGAGCACTGAGCACCCAGCACCCTGAGCACTGAGCACCCAGCACCCTGAGCACTGAGCACCCAGCACCCTGAGTACTGAGCACCCAGCACCCTGGGCACTGAGCAACCTTAGTACTGAGCACTGAGCACCCTGAGTACTGAGCACTGAGCACCCTGAATACTGAGCACCCAGCACCCTGAGTACTGAGCACCCAGCACCCTGAGCAATGATCACCCTGAGTACTGAGCACCCAGCACCTTGAACACTGAGCACCGAGCACCCTGAGCACTGAGCACCCTGAGTACTGAGCACCCAGCACCCTGAGCACTGAGCACCCAGCACCCCGAGCACTGAGCACCCAGCACCCAGAGCACTGAGCACTGAGCACCCTGAGTACTGAGCACTGAGCACCCAGAGCACTGAGCACCGAGCACCCTGAGTACTGAGCACTGAGCACCCAACACCCCAAGCACTGAGCACCCTGAGCACTGAGCGCCCAGCACCCCAAGCACTGAGCACCCTGAGTACTGAGCACCCAGCACCCTGAGTACTGAGCACTGAGCATCCCGAGTACTGAGCACCCAGCACCCTGAGCACTGAGCACCCAGCACCCTGAGTACTGAGCACCCAGCACCGTGAGCACTGAGCACCCAGCACGCCGAGCACTGAGCACCCAGCACCCAGAGCACTGAGCACCCAGCACCCTGAGTACTGAGCACCCAGCACCTTGAACACTGAGCACCGAGCACCCTGAGCACTGAGCAACCAGCACCCGGAGTACTGAGCACCCAGCACCCTGAGTACTAAGCACCGAGCACCCTGAGTACTGAGCACTGAGCACCCCGAGCACTGAGCACCCAGCACCCTGAGTACTGAGCACTGAGCACCCCGAGTACTGAGCACCGAGCACACCGAGCACTGAGCACCCAGCACCCCGAGCACAGAGCATCCTGTGTACTGATCACCCAGCACCCTGAGCACTGAGCACCCAGCACCCTGAGCACTGAGCACCCAGCACCCTGAGCACTGAGCACCCAGCACCCTGAGTACTGAGCACCCAGCACCCTGGGCACTGAGCAACCTTAGTACTGAGCACTGAGCACCCTGAGTACTGAGCACTGAGCACCCTGAATACTGAGCACCCAGCACCCTGAGTACTGAGCACCCAGCACCCTGAGCAATGATCACCCTGAGTACTGAGCACCCAGCACCTTGAACACTGAGCACCGAGCACCCTGAGCACTGAGCAACCAGCACCCGGAGTACTGAGCACCCAGCACCCTGAGTACTAAGCACCGAGCACCCTGAGTACTGAGCACTGAGCACCCCGAGCACTGAGCACCCAGAACCCCGAGCACCGAGCACCCTGAGTACTGAGCACCCAGCACCCTGAGCACTGAACACACAGCACCCTGAGTACAGAAAACCCCGAGCACTGAGCACCCAGCACTCTGAGTACTGAGCACCGAGCACACTGAGCACTGAGCACCCAGCACCCCGAGCACTGAGCACCCAGCACCCTGAGTACTGAGCACCCAGCACCCTGAGTACTGAGCACCCAGCACCCCGAGCACTGAGTACCCAGCACCCTGAGCACTGAGCACCCAGCACCCTGAGCACTGAGCACCCAGCACCCTGAGCACTGAGCACCCAGCAACCTGAGTACTGAGCACTGAGCACCCAGCACCCCGAGCACTGAGCACCCAGCACCCTGAGTACTGAGCACCCAGCACCCAGCACACCGAGCACTGAGCACCCAGCACCCTGAGCACTGAGCACCCAGCACCTGAGTCCTGAGCACCCAGCACCCTGAGTACTGAGCACCCAGCTCCCTGAGTACTGAGCACCCAGCACCCCGAGTACTGAGCACCCAGCATCCTGAGTACTGAGCACCCAGCTCCCCGAGCACTAAGCACACAGCACCCAGAGCACTGAGTACCCAGCACCCTGATCACTGAGCACCCAGCACCCTGAGTACTGAGCACCGAGCACCCTGAGTACTGAGCACCCAGCACCCTGAGCACTGATCACCCAGCACCCTGAGTACTGAGCACCAAGTACCCTGAGTACTGAGCACCCAGCACCCCGAGCACTGAGCACCCAGCACCCTGAGTACTGAGCACTGAGCACACAGCACCCCGAGCACTGAGCACCCAGCACCCTGTGTACTGAGCACTGAGTACCCAGTACCCCGAGCACTGCGACCCAGCACCCTGAGCACTGAGCACCCAGCACCCCGAGTACTGAGCACCCAGCACCCCGAGCACTGAGCACCCAGCACCCTGAGCACTGAGCACCCAGCACCCCGAGCAATGAGCACCCAGCACCCTGAGTACTGAGCACCCAGCACCCCGAGTCCTGAGCACCCAGCAACCTGAGAACCGAGCAGCCAGCACCCCCAGCAATGAGCACCCAGCATCCTGAGTACTGAGCACCCAGCACCCCCAGCAATGAGCACCCAGCACCCTGAGTACTGAGCACCCAGCACCCCGAGTACTGAGAACCCAGCAACCTGAGAACCGAGCAGCCAGCACACCGAGCGCTGAGCACCCAGCACCCTGAGCACTGAGCACCCTGCACCCTGAGTACTGAGCACTGAGCACCCCGAGTACTGAGCACCCAGCACCCCGAGCACTGAGCACCCAGCACCCTGAGTACTGAGCACCCAGCACCCTGAGTACTGAGCACCCAGCACCCTGAGCACTGAGCACCCAGCACCCTGAGTACTGAGCACTGAGCACCCCGATTACTGAGCACCCAGCACCCTGAGCGCTGAGCACCCAGCACCTTGAGCACTGAGCACCCAGCACCATGAGTACTGAGCACCGAGCACCCTGAGCACCGAGCACCCAGCTCCCTGAGTACTGAGCACCCAGCACCCTGAGCTCTGAGCACCCAGCACCCTGAGTACTGAGCACCGAGCACCCTGAGTACTGAGCACCCAGCACCTCGAGCACTGAGCACCCAGCACCCTGACCACTGAGCACCCAGCATACTGAGTACTGAGCACCCAGAACCCTAAGTACTGAGCACCCAGCACCCTGAGCACTGAGCACCCAGCACCCTGAGTACTGAGCATCCAGCACCCCGAGCACTAAGCACCCAGCACCCTGAGTACTGAGCACTGAGCACCCAGCACCCCGAGCACTGAGCACCAAGCACCCTGTGTACTGAGCACTGAGTACCCAGCACCCCGAGCACTGAGCACCCAGCACCCTGAGCACTGAGCACCCTGAGTACTGAGCACCCAGCACCCTGAGCACTGAGCACCCAGCACCCCGAGCACTGAGCACCCAGCACCCAGAGCAATGAGCACTGAGCACCCTGAGTACTGAGCACTGAGCACCCTGAGCACTGAGCACCGAGCACCCTGAGTACTGAGCACTGAGCACCCTGAGCACTGAGCACCCTGCACCCTGAGTACTGAGCACCCAGCACCCTGAGCACTGAGGACCGAGCACCCTGAGTACTAAGCACCCAGCACCCTGAGTACTGAGCACCCAGCACCCTGAGCACTGAGCACCCAGCACGCTGAGTACTGAGCACTGAGCACCCTGAGTAATGAGCACCGAGCACCCTGATCACTGAGCACCCAGCACGCTGAGTACTGAGCACTGAGCACCCTGAGCACTGAGCACCCAGCACCCTGAGTACTGAGCACCGAGCACCCTGAGTACTGAGCACCCAGCACTCTGAGCACTGAGCACCCAGCACCCTGAGCACTGAGACACCCAGCACCCCGAGCACTGAGCACAAAGCACCCCGAGCACTGAGCACCCTGCACCCTGAGCACTGAGCCTGAGCACCCTGAGTACTGAGCACTGAGCACCCTGAGTACTGAGCACCGAGCACCCTGAGTACTGAGCACCCAGAACCCCGAGCACTGAGCACCGAGCACCCTGAGCACTGAGCACCCAGCACCCTGAGTACTAAGCACCCAGGACCCTGAGTACTGAGCACCCAGCACCCTGAGTACTGAGCACCCATCACCCTGAGTACTGAGCACCCAGCGTACTGAGCACCGAGCACCCCGAGCACTGAGCACCCAGCACCCTGAGTACTGAGCACCCAGCACCCTGAGCACTGAGCACCCAGCACCCTGAGTACTGAGCACCGAGCACCCTGAGTACTGATCACCCAGCACCCTGAGTACTGAGCACCCAGCACCCTGAGTACTGAGCACCCAGCGTACTGAGCACCGAGCACCCAGCACCCTGAGCACTGAGCACCCAGCACCCTGAGTACTGAGCACTGAGCACCCCGAGTACTGAGCACCGAGCACACCGAGCACTGAGCACCCAGCACCCTGAGCACAGAGCATCCTGTGTACTGAGCACCCAGCACCCTGAGCACTGAGCACCCAGCACCCTGAGCACTGAGCACCCAGCACCCTGAGCACTGAGCACCCAGCACCCTGAGTACTGAGCACCCAGCACCCTGGGCACTGAGCAACCTTAGTACTGAGCACTGAGCACCCTGAGTACTGAGCACTGAGCACCCTGAATACTGAGCACCCAGCACCCTGAGTACTGAGCACCCAGCACCCTGAGCAATGATCACCCTGAGTACTGAGCACCCAGCACCTTGAACACTGAGCACCGAGCACCCTGAGCACTGAGCACCCTGAGTACTGAGCACCCAGCACCCTGAGCACTGAGCACCCAGCACCCCGAGCACTGAGCACCCAGCACCCAGAGCACTGAGCACTGAGCACCCTGAGTACTGAGCACTGAGCACCCAGAGCACTGAGCACCGAGCACCCTGAGTACTGAGCACTGAGCACCCAACACCCCAAGCACTGAGCACCCTGAGCACTGAGCGCCCAGCACCCCAAGCACTGAGCACCCTGAGTACTGAGCACCCAGCACCCTGAGTACTGAGCACTGAGCATCCCGAGTACTGAGCACCCAGCACCCTGAGCACTGAGCACCCAGCACCCTGAGTACTGAGCACCCAGCACCGTGAGCACTGAGCACCCAGCACGCCGAGCACTGAGCACCCAGCACCCAGAGCACTGAGCACTGAGCACCCTGAGTACTGAGCACTGAGCACCCTGAGCACTGAGCACCGAGCACCCTGAGTACTGAGCACTGAGCACCCAGCACCCCAAGCACTGAGCACCCTGAGCACTGAGCACCCAGCACCCTGAGTACTGATCACCGAGCACCCTGAGTACTGAGCACCCAGCACCCTGAGTACTGAGCACTGAGCACCCCGAGTACTGAGCACCCAGCACCCTGAGCACTGAGCACCCAGCACCCTGAGTACTGAGCACCCAGCACGCTGAGTACTGAGCACCCAGCACCCCGAGCACTGAGCACCCAGCACCCTGAGTACTGAGCACTGAGCACCCAGCACCCCGAGCACTGAGCACCAAGCACCCTGTGTACTGAGCACTGAGTACCCAGCACCCCGAGCACTGAGCACCCAGCACCCTGAGCACTGAGCACCCTGAGTACTGAGCACCCAGCACCCTGAGCACTGAGCACCCAGCACCCCGAGCACTGAGCACCCAGCACCCAGAGCAATGAGCACTGAGCACCCTGAGTACTGAGCACTGAGCACCCTGAGCACTGAGCACCGAGCACCCTGAGTACTGAGCACTGAGCACCCTGAGCACTGAGCACCCTGAACCCTGAGTACTGAGCACCCAGCACCCTGAGCACTGAGGACCGAGCACCCTGAGTACTAAGCACCCAGCACCCTGAGTACTGAGCACCCAGCACCCTGAGCACTGAGCACCCAGCACGCTGAGTACTGAGCACTGAGCACCCTGAGTAATGAGCACCGAGCACCCTGATCACTGAGCACCCAGCACGCTGAGTACTGAGCACTGAGCACCCTGAGCACTGAGCACCCATCACCCTGAGTACTGAGCACCGAGCACCCTGAGTACTGAGCACCCAGCACTCTGAGCACTGAGCACCCAGCACCCTGAGCACTGAGACACCCAGCACCCCGAGCACTGAGCACAAAGCACCCCGAGCACTGAGCACCCTGCACCCTGAGCACTGAGCCTGAGCACCCTGAGTACTGAGCACTGAGCACCCTGAGTACTGAGCAACGAGCACCCTGAGTACTGAGCACCCAGAACCCCGAGCACTGAGCACCGTGCACCCTGAGCACTGAGCACCCAGCACCCTGAGTACTAAGCACCCAGGACCCTGAGTACTGAGCACCCAGCACCCTGAGTACTGAGCACCCATCACCCTGAGTACTGAGCACCCAGCGTACTGAGCACCGAGCACCCTGAGCACTGAGCACCCAGCACCCTGAGTACTGAGCACCCAGCACCCTGAGCACTGAGCACCCAGCACCCTGAGTACTGAGCACCGAGCACCCTCAGTACGGATCACCCAGCACCCTGAGAACTGAGCACCCAGCACCCTGAGTACTGAGCACCCAGCGTACTGAGCACCGAGCACCCAGCACCCTGAGTACTGAGCACCCAGCACCCTGAGCACTGAGCACCCAGCACCCTGAGTACTGAGCACTGAGCACCCCGAGTACTGAGCACCGAGCACACCGAGCACTGAGCACCCAGCACCCCGAGCACTGAGCATCCTGTGTACTGAGCACCCAGCACCCTGAGCACTGAGCACCCAGCACCCTGAGCACTGAGCACCCAGCACCCTGAGCACTGAGCACCCAGCACCCTGAGTACTGAGCACCCAGCACCCTGGGCACTGAGCAACCTTAGTACTGAGCACTGAGCACCCTGAGTACTGAGCACTGAGCACCCTGAATACTGAGCACCCAGCACCCTGAGTACTGAGCACCCAGCACCCTGAGCAATGATCACCCTGAGTACTGAGCACCCAGCACCTTGAACACTGAGCACCGAGCACCCTGAGCACTGAGCAACCAGCACCCGGAGTACTGAGCACCCAGCACCCTGAGTACTAAGCACCGAGCACCCTGAGTACTGAGCACTGAGCACCCCGAGCACTGAGCACCCAGAACCCCGAGCACCGAGCACCCTGAGTACTGAGCACCCAGCACCCTGAGCACTGAACACACAGCACCCTGAGTACAGAAAACCCCGAGCACTGAGCACCCAGCACTCTGAGTACTGAGCACCGAGCACACTGAGCACTGAGCACCCAGCACCCCGAGCACTGAGCACCCAGCACCCTGAGTACTGAGCACCCAGCACTCTGAGTACTGAGCACCCAGCACCCCGAGCACTGAGTACCCAGCACCCTGAGCACTGAGCACCCAGCACCCTGAGCACTGAGCACCCAGCACCCTGAGCACTGAGCACCCAGCACCCTGAGTACTGAGCACTGAGCACCCAGCACCCCGAGCACTGAGCACCCAGCACCCTGAGTACTGAGCACCCAGCACCCAGCACACCGAGCACTGAGCACCCAGCACCCTGAGCACTGAGCACCCAGCACCTGAGTCCTGAGCACCCAGCACCCTGAGTACTGAGCACCCAGCTCCCTGAGTACTGAGCACCCAGCACCCCGAGTACTGAGCACCCAGCATCCTGAGTACTGAGCACCCAGCTCCCCGAGCACTAAGCACACAGCACCCAGAGCACTGAGGACCCAGCACCCTGATCACTGAGCACCCAGCACCCTGAGTACTGAGCACCGAGCACCCTGAGTACTGAGCACCCAGCACCCTGAGCACTGATCACCCAGCACCCTGAGTACTGAGCACCAAGTACCCTGAGTACTGAGCACCCAGCACCCCGAGCACTGAGCACCCAGCACCCTGAGTACTGAGCACTGAGCACACAGCACCCCGAGCACTGAGCACCCAGCACCCTGTGTACTGAGCACTGAGTACCCAGTACCCCGAGCACTGCGACCCAGCACCCTGAGCACTGAGCACCCAGCACCCCGAGTACTGAGCACCCAGCACCCCGAGCACTGAGCACCCAGCACCCTGAGCACTGAGCACCCAGCACCCCGAGCAATGAGCACCCAGCACCCTGAGTACTGAGCACCCAGCACCCCGAGTACTGAGCACCCAGCAACCTGAGAACCGAGCAGCCAGCACCCCCAGCAATGAGCACCCAGCATCCTGAGTACTGAGCACCCAGCACCCCCAGCAATGAGCACCCAGCACCCTGAGTACTGAGCACCCAGCACCCCGAGTACTGAGAACCCAGCAACCTGAGAACCGAGCAGCCAGCACCCCGAGCGCTGAGCACCCAGCACCCTGAGCACTGAGCACCCAGCACCCTGAGTACTGAGCACTGAGCACCCCGAGTACTGAGCACCCAGCACCCCGAGCACTGAGCACCCAGCACCCTGAGTACTGAGCACCCAGCACCCTGAGTACTGAGCACCCAGCACCCTGAGCACTGAGCACCCAGCACCCTGAGTACTGAGCACTGAGCACCCCGATTACTGAGCACCCAGCACCCTGAGCGCTGAGCACCCAGCACCTTGAGCACTGAGCACCCAGCACCATGAGTACTGAGCACCGAGCACCCTGAGCACCGAGCACCCAGCACCCTGAGTACTGAGCACCCAGCACCCTGAGCACTGAGCACCCAGCACCCTGAGTACTGAGCACCGAGCACCCTGAGTACTGAGCACCCAGCACCTCGAGCACTGAGCACCCAGCACCCTGAGCACTGAGCACCCAGCATACTGAGTACTGAGCACCCAGAACACTGAGTACTGAGCACCCAGCACCCTGAGCACTGAGCACCCAGCACCCTGAGTACTGAGCATCCAGCACCCCGAGCACTAAGCACCCAGCACCCTGAGTACTGAGCACTGAGCCCCCAGCACCCCGAGCACTGAGCACCAAGCACCCTGTGTACTGAGCACTGAGTACCCAGCACCCCGAGCACTGAGCACCCAGCACCCTGAGCACTGAGCACCCTGAGTACTGAGCACCCAGCACCCTGAGCACTGAGCACCCAGCACCCCGAGCACTGAGCACCCAGCACCCAGAGCAATGAGCACTGAGCACCCTGAGTACTGAGCACTGAGCACCCTGAGCACTGAGCACCGAGCACCCTGAGTACTGAGCACTGAGCACCCTGAGCACTGAGCACCCTGCACCCTGAGTACTGAGCACCCAGCACCCTGAGCACTGAGGACCGAGCACCCTGAGTACTAAGCACCCAGCACCCTGAGTACTGAGCACCCAGCACCCTGAGCACTGAGCACCCAGCACGCTGAGTACTGAGCACTGAGCACCCTGAGTAATGAGCACCGAGCACCCTGATCACTGAACACCCAGCACGCTGAGTACTGAGCACTGAGCACCCTGAGCACTGAGCACCCAGCACCCTGAGTACTGAGCACCGAGCACCCTGAGTACTGAGCACCCAGCACTCTGAGCACTGAGCACCCAGCACCCTGAGCACTGAGACACCCAGCACCCCGAGCACTGAGCACAAAGCACCCCGAGCACTGAGCACCCTGCACCCTGAGCACTGAGCCTGAGCACCCTGAGTACTGAGCACTGAGCACCCTGAGTACTGAGCACCGAGCACCCTGAGTACTGAGCACCCAGAACCCCGAGCACTGAGCACCGAGCACCCTGAGCACTGAGCACCCAGAACCCTGAGTACTAAGCACCCAGGACCCTGAGTACTGAGCACCCAGCACCCTGAGTACTGAGCACCCATCACCCTGAGTACTGAGCACCCAGCGTACTGAGCACCGAGCACCCCGAGCACTGAGCACCCAGCACCCTGAGTACTGAGCACCCAGCACCCTGAGCACTGAGCACCCAGCACCCTGAGTACTGAGCACCGAGCACCCTGAGTACTGATCACCCAGCACCCAGAGTACTGAGCACCCAGCACCCTGAGTACTGAGCACCCAGCGTACTGAGCACCGAGCACCCAGCACCCTGAGCACTGAGCACCCAGCACCCTGAGTACTGAGCACTGAGCACCCCGAGTACTGAGCACCGAGCACACCGAGCACTGAGCACCCAGCACCCTGAGCACAGAGCATCCTGTGTACTGAGCACCCAGCACCCTGAGCACTGAGCACCCAGCACCCTGAGCACTGAGCACCCACCACCCTGAGCACTGAGCACCCAGCACCCTGAGTACTGAGCACCCAGCACCCTGGGCACTGAGCAACCTTAGTACTGAGCACTGAGCACCCTGAGTACTGAGCACTGAGCACCCTGAATACTGAGCACCCAGCACCCTGAGTACTGAGCACCCAGCACCCTGAGCAATGATCACCCTGAGTACTGAGCACCCAGCACCTTGAACACTGAGCACCGAGCACCCTGAGCACTGAGCAACCAGCACCCGGAGTACTGAGCACCCAGCACCCTGAGTACTAAGCACCGAGCACCCTGAGTACTGAGCACTGAGCACCCCGAGCACTGAGCACCCAGAACCCCGAGCACCGAGCACCCTGAGTACTGAGCACCCAGCACCCTGAGCACTGAACACACAGCACCCTGAGTACAGAAAACCCCGAGCACTGAGCACCCAGCACTCTGAGTACTGAGCACCGAGCACACTGAGCACTGAGCACCCAGCACCCCGAGCACTGAGCACCCAGCACCCTGAGTACTGAGCACCCATCACCCTGAGTACTGAGCACCCAGCACCCCGAGCACTGAGTACCCAGCACCCTGAGCACTGAGCACCCAGCACCCTGAGCACTGAGCACCCAGCACCCTGAGCACTGAGCACCCAGCACCCTGAGTACTGAGCACTGAGCACCCAGCACCCCGAGCACTGAGCACCCAGCACCCTGAGTACTGAGCACTGAGCACCCAGCACACCGAGCACTGAGCACCCAGCACCCTGAGCACTGAGCACCCAGCACCTGTGTCCTGAGCACCCAGCACCCTGAGTACTGAGCACCCAGCTCCCTGAGTACTGAGCACCCAGCACCCCGAGTACTGAGCACCCAGCATCCTGAGTACTGAGCACCCAGCTCCCCGAGCACTAAGCACACAGCACCCAGAGCACTGAGGACCCAGCACCCTGATCACTGAGCACCCAGCACCCTGAGTACTGAGCACCGAGCACCCTGAGTACTGAGCACCCAGCACCCTGAGCACTGATCACCCAGCACCCTGAGTACTGAGCACCAAGTACCCTGAGTACTGAGCACCCAGCACCCCGAGCACTGAGCACCCAGCACCCTGAGTACTGAGCACTGAGCACACAGCACCCCGAGCACTGAGCACCCAGCACCCTGTGTACTGAGCACTGAGTACCCAGTACCCCGAGCACTGCGACCCAGCACCCTGAGCACTGAGCACCCAGCACCCCGAGTACTGAGCACCCAGCACCCCGAGCACTGAGCACCCAGCACCCTGAGCACTGAGCACCCAGCACCCCGAGCAATGAGCACCCAGCACCCTGAGTACTGAGCACCCAGCACCCCGAGTACTGAGCACCCAGCAACCTGAGAACCGAGCAGCCAGCACCCCCAGCAATGAGCACCCAGCATCCTGAGTACTGAGCACCCAGCACCCCCAGCAATGAGCACCCAGCACCCTGAGTACTGAGCACCCAGCACCCCGAGTACTGAGAACCCAGCAACCTGAGAACCGAGCAGCCAGCACCCCGAGCGCTGAGCACCCAGCACCCTGAGCACTGAGCACCCAGCACCCTGAGTACTGAGCACTGAGCACCCCGAGTACTGAGCACCCAGCACCCCGAGCACTGAGCACCCAGCACCCTGAGTACTGAGCACCCAGCACCCTGAGTACTGAGCACCCAGCACCCTGAGCACTGAGCACCCAGCACCCTGAGTACTGAGCACTGAGCACCCCGATTACTGAGCACCCAGCACCCTGAGCGCTGAGCACCCAGCACCTTGAGCACTGAGCACCCAGCACCATGAGTACTGAGCACCGAGCACCCTGAGCACCGAGCACCCAGCACCCTGAGTACTGAGCACCCAGCACCCTGAGCACTGAGCACCCAGCACCCTGAGTACTGAGCACCGAGCACCCTGAGTACTGAGCACCCAGCACCTCGAGCACTGAGCACCCAGCACCCTGAGCACTGAGCACCCAGCATACTGAGTACTGAGCACCCAGAACCCTGAGTACTGAGCACCCAGCACCCTGAGCACTGAGCACCCAGCACCCTGAGTACTGAGCATCCAGCACCCCGAGCACTAAGCACCCAGCACCCTGAGTACTGAGCACTGAGCACCCAGCACCCCGAGCACTGAGCACCAAGCACCCTGTGTACTGAGCACTGAGTACCCAGCACCCCGAGCACTGAGCACCCAGCACCCTGAGCACTGAGCACCCTGAGTACTGAGCACCCAGTACCCTGAGCACTGAGCACCCAGCACCCCGAGCACTGAGCACCCAGCACCCAGAGCAATGAGCACTGAGCACCCTGAGTACTGAGCACTGAGCACCCTGAGCACTGAGCACCGAGCACCCTGAGTACTGAGCACTGAGCACCCTGAGCACTGAGCACCCTGCACCCTGAGTACTGAGCACCCAGCACCCTGAGCACTGAGGACCGAGCACCCTGAGTACTAAGCACCCAGCACCCTGAGTACTGAGCACCCAGCACCCTGAGCACTGAGCACCCAGCACGCTGAGTAATGAGCACTGAGCACCCTGAGTAATGAGCACCGAGCACCCTGATCACTGAACACCCAGCACGCTGAGTACTGAGCACTGAGCACCCTGAGCACTGAGCACCCAGCACCCTGAGTACTGAGCACCGAGCACCCTGAGTACTGAGCACCCAGCACTCTGAGCACTGAGCACCCAGCACCCTGAGCACTGAGACACCCAGCACCCCGAGCACTGAGCACAAAGCACCCCGAGCACTGAGCACCCTGCACCCTGAGCACTGAGCCTGAGCACCCTGAGTACTGAGCACTGAGCACCCTGAGTACTGAGCACGCCGAGCACTGAGCAGCCAGCACCCTGAGTACTGAGCACCGATCACCCTGAGTACTGAGCAGCCAGCACCCTGAGTACTGAGCACCCAGCATACTGAGCACCGAGCACCCAGCACCCTGAGTACTGAGCACACAGCACCCTGAGCACTGAGCACCCAGCACCCTGAGTACTGAGCACCGAGCACCCTGAGTACTGAGCACCCAGCACCCCGAGCACTGAGCACCCAGCACCCTGAGCACTGAGCACCCAGCATACTGCGTACTGAGCACCCAGCACCCTGAGTACTGAGCACCCAGCACCCTGAGCACTGAGCACCCAGCACCCTGAGTACTGAGCATCCAGCACCCCGAGCACTGAGCACCCAGCACCCTGAGTACTGAGCACTGAGCACCCAGCACCCCGAGCACTGAGCACCCAGCACCCTGTGTACTGAGCACTGAGTACCCAGCACCCCGAGCACTGAGCACCCAGCACCCTGAGCACTGAGCAACCAGCACCCGGAGTACTGAGCACCCAGCACCCTGAGTACTAAGCACTGAGCACCCTGAGTACTGAGCACTGAGCACCCCGAGCACTGAGCACCCAGAACCCCGAGCACCGAGCACCCTGAGTACTGAGCACCCAGCACCCTGAGCACTGAACACACAGCACCCTGAGTACAGAAAACCCCGAGCACTGAGCACCCAGCACTCTGAGTACTGAGCACCGAGCACACTGAGCACTGAGCACCCAGCACCCCGAGCACTGAGCACCCAGCACCCTGAGTACTGAGCACCCATCACCCTGAGTACTGAGCACCCAGCACCCCGAGCACTGAGTACCCAGCACCCTGAGCACTGAGCACCCAGCACCCTGAGCACTGAGCACCCAGCACCCTGAGCACTGAGCACCCAGCACCCTGAGTACTGAGCACTGAGCACCCAGCACCCCGAGCACTGAGCACCCAGCACCCTGAGTACTGAGCACTGAGCACCCAGCACACCGAGCACTGAGCACCCAGCACCCTGAGCACTGAGCACCCAGCACCTGAGTCCTGAGCACCCAGCACCCTGAGTACTGAGCACCCAGCTCCCTGAGTACTGAGCACCCAGCACCCCGAGTACTGAGCACCCAGCATCCTGAGTACTGAGCACCCAGCTCCCCGAGCACTAAGCACACAGCACCCAGAGCACTGAGGACCCAGCACCCTGATCACTGAGCACCCAGCACCCTGAGTACTGAGCACCGAGCACCCTGAGTACTGAGCACCCAGCACCCTG
Organism: Microtus oregoni; assembly: GCF_018167655.1. Classification (NCBI taxonomy): domain Eukaryota; kingdom Metazoa; phylum Chordata; class Mammalia; order Rodentia; family Cricetidae; genus Microtus; species Microtus oregoni. The sequence goes on from NW_024544557.1 coordinate 1,631,429, forward strand.
AGCACTGATCACCCAGCACAATGAGTAATGAGCACCAAGTACCCTGAGTACTGAGCACCCAGCACCCCGAGCACTGAGCACCCAGCACCCTGAGTACTGAGCACTGAGCACACAGCACCCCGAGCACTGAGCACCCAGCACCCTGTGTACTGAGCACTGAGTACCCAGTACCACGAGCACTGCGACCCAGCACCCTGAGCACTGAGCACCCAGCACCCCGAGTACTGAGCACCCAGCACCCCGAGCACTGAGCACCCAGCACCCTGAGCACTGAGCACCCAGCACCCCGAGCAATGAGCACCCAGCACCCTGAGTACTGAGCACCCAGCACCCCGAGTACTGAGCACCCAGCAACCTGAGCACTGAGCACCCAGCACCCCCAGCAATGAGCACCCAGCACCCTGAGTACTGAGCACCCAGCACCCCGAGTACTGAGCACCCAGCAACCTGAGAACCGAGCAGCCAGCACCCCCAGCAATGAGCACCCAGCATCCTGAGTACTGAGCACCCAGCACCCCCAGCAATGAGCACCCAGCACCCTGAGTACTGAGCACCCAGCACCCCGAGTACTGAGAACCCAGCAACCTGAGAACCGAGCAGCCAGCACCCCGAGCGCTGAGCACCCAGCACCCTGAGCACTGAGCACCCAGCACCCTGAGTACTGAGCACTGAGCACCCCGAGTACTGAGCACCCAGCACCCCGAGCACTGAGCACCCAGCACCCTGAGTACTGAGCACCCAGCACCCTGAGTACTGAGCACCCAGCACCCTGAGCACTGAGCACCCAGCACCCTGAGTACTAAGCACCCAACACCCCAAGCGCTGAGCACCCTGAGTACTGAGCACCCAGCACCCCAAGCACTGAGCACGCCGAGCACTGAGCAGCCAGCACCCTGAGTACTGAGCACCGATCACCCTGAGTACTGAGCAGTAAGCACCCTGAGTACTGAGCACCCAGCATACTGAGCACCGAGCACCCAGCACCCTGAGTACTGAGCACACAGCACCCTGAGCACTGAGCACCCAGCACCCTGAGTACTGAGCACCGAGCACCCTGAGTACTGAGCACCCAGCACCCCGAGCACTGAGCACCCAGCACCCTGAGCACTGAGCACCCAGCATACTGCGTACTGAGCACCCAGCACCCTGAGTACTGAGCACCCAGCACCCTGAGCACTGAGCACCCAGCACCCTGAGTACTGAGCACCCAGCACCCCGAGCACTGAGCACCCAGCACCCTGTGTACTGAGCACTGAGTACCCAGCACCCCGAGCACTGAGCACCCAGCACCCTGAGCACTGAGCACCCTGAGTACTGAGCACCCAGCACCCTGAGCACTGAGCACCCAGCACGCCGAGCACTGAGCACCCAGCACCCAGAGCACTGAGCACTGAGCACCCTGAGTACTGAGCACTGAGCACCCTGAGCACTGAGCACCGAGCACCCTGAGTACTGAGCACTGAGCACCCAACACCCCAAGCACTGAGCACCCTGAGCACTGAGCGCCCAGCACCAAAAGCACTGAGCACCCTGAGTACTGAGCACCCAGCACCCTGAGTAATGAGCACCCAGCACCCTGAGAACTGAGCACCCAGCTCCCTGAGTACTGAGCACCCAGCACCCCGAGCACTGAGCACCCAGCACCCTGAGTACTGAGCACTGAGCACACAGCACCCTGAGCACTGAGCACCCAGCACCCTGTGTACTGAGCACTGAGTACCCAGTACCCCGAGCACTGCGACCCAGCACCCTGAGCACTGAGCACCCAGCACCCCGAGTACTGAGCACCCAGCACCCCGAGCATGGGGCACCCAGCACCCTGAGCACTGAGCACCCAGCACCCCGAGCAATGAGCACCCAGCACCCTGAGGACTGAGCACCGAGCACCCCGAGTACTGAGCACCCAGCAACCTGAGCACTGAGCACCCAGCATACTGAGCACCGAGCACCCAGCACCCTGAGTACTGAGCACACAGCACCCTGAGCACTGAGCACCCAGCACCCTGAGTCCTGAGCACCGAGCACCCTGAGTACTGAGCACCCAGCACCCCGAGCACTGAGCACCCAGCACCCTGAGCACTGAGCACCCAGCATACTGAGTACTGAGCACCCAGCACCCTGAGCACTGAGCACCCAGCACCCTGAGCACTGAGCACCCAGCACCCTGAGTACTGAGCATCCAGCACCCCGAGCAATGAGCACCCAGCACCCTGAGTACTGAGCACTGAGCACCCAGCACCCCGAGCACTGAGCACCCAGCACCCTGTGTACTGAGCACTGAGTACCCAGCACCCCGAGCACTGAGCACCCAGCACCCTGAGCACTGAGCACCCTGAGTACTGAGCACCCAGCACCCTGAGTACTGAGCACCCAGCACCCCGAGCACTGAGCACCCAGCACCCAGAGCACTGAGCACTGAGCACCCTGAGTACTGAGCACTGAGCACCCTGAGCACTGAGCACCGAGCACCCTGAGTACTGAGCACTGAGCACCCAACACCCCAAGCACTGAGCACCCTGAGCACTGAGCACCCAGCACCCCAAGCACTGAGCACCCTGAGTACTGAGCACCCAGCACCCTGAGTAATGAGCACCCAGCACCCCGATCTCTGAGCACCCAGCACCCTGAGTACAAAGCACCGAGCAACCTGAGTACTGAGCAGCCAGCACCCTGAGTACTGAGCACCCAGCGTACTGAGCACCGAGCACCCAGCACCCTGAGTACTGAGCACCCAGCACCCTGAGTACTAAGCACCCAACACCCCAAGCACTGAGCACCCAGAGTACTGAGCACCCAGCACCCCAAGCACTGAGCACCCCGAGCACTGAGCAGCCAGCACCCTGAGTACTGAGCACCGAGCACCCTGAGTACTGAGCAGCCAGCACCCTGAGTACTGAGCACCCAGCATACTGAGCACCGAGCACCCAGCACACTGAGTACTGAGCACACAGCACCCTGAGCACTGAGCACCCAGCACCCTGAGTACTGAGCACCGAGCACCCTGAGTACTGAGCACCCAGCACACCGAGCACTGAGCACCCAGCACCCTGAGCACTGAGCACCCAGCATACTGCGTACTGAGCACCCAGCACCCTGAGTACTGAGCAAACAGCACCCAGAGCACTGAGCACCGAGCACCCCGAGTACTGAGCACCCAGCAACCTGAGCACTGAGCACCCAGCACCCCCAGCAATGAGCACCCAGCACCCTGAGTACTGAGCACCCAGCACCCCGAGTACTGAGCACCCAGCAACCTGAGAACCGAGCAGCCAGCACCCCCAGCAATGAGCACCCAGCACCCTGAGTACTGAGCACCCAGCACCCCCAGCAATGAGCACCCAGCACCCTGAGTACTGAGCACCCAGTACCCCGAGTACTGAGCACCCAGCAACCTGAGAACCGAGCAGCCAGCACCCCGAGCGCTGAGCACCAAGCACCCTGAGCACTGAGCACCCAGCACCCTGTGTACTGAGCACTGAGCACCCCGAGTACTGAGCACCCAGCACCCCGAGCACTGAGCACCCAGCACCCTGAGTACTGAGCACCCAACACCCTGAGTACTGAGCACCCAGCACCCTGAGCACTGAGCACCCAGCACCCTGAGTACTAAGCACCCAACACCCCAAGCACTGAGCACCCTGAGAACTGAGCACCCAGCACCCCAAGCACTGAGCACCCCGAGCACTGAGCAGCCAGTACCCTGAGGACTGAGCACCGAGCACCCTGAGTACTGAGCACCCAGCACCCCGAGCACTGAGCACCCAGCACCCTGAGCACTGAGCACCCAGCATACTGAGTACTGAGCACCCAGCACCCTGAGCACTGAGCACCCAGCACCCTGAGCACTGAGCACCCAGCACCCTGAGCACTGAGCACCCAGCACCCTGAGTACTAAGCACCCAACACCCCAAGCACTGAGCACCCTGAGAACTGAGCACCCAGCACCCCAAGCACTGAGCACCCCGAGCACTGAGCAGCCAGTACCCTGAGGACTGAGCACCGAGCACCCTGAGTACTGAGCACCCAGCACCCCGAGCACTGAGCACCCAGCACCCTGAGCACTGAGCACCCAGCATACTGAGTACTGAGCACCCAGCACCCTGAGCACTGAGCACCCAGCACCCTGAGCACTGAGCACCCAGCACCCCGAGCACTGAGCACCCAGCACCCTGTGTACTGAGCACTGAGTACCCAGCACCCCGAGCACTGAGCACCCAGCAACCTGAGTACTGAGCATCCAGCACCCCGAGCACTGAGCACCCAGCATCCTGAGTACTGAGCACTGAGCACCCAGCACCCCGAGCACTGAGCACCCAGCACCCTGAGTACTGAGCACTGAGCACACAGCACCCCGAGCACTGAGCACCCAGCACCCTGTGTACTGAGCACTGAGTACCCAGTACCCCGAGCACTGCGACCCAGCACCCTGAGCACTGAGCACCCAGCACCCCGAGTACTGAGCACCCAGCACCCCGAGCATGGGGCACCCAGCACCCTGAGCACTGAGCACCCAGCACCCCGAGCAATGAGCACCCAGCACGCTGAGTACTGAGCACCGAGCACCCCGAGTACTGAGCACCCAGCAACCTGAGCACTGAGCACCCAGCACCCCCAGCAATGAGCACCCAGCACCCTGAGTACTGAGCACCAGGCACCCCGAGTACTGAGCACCCAGCAACCTGAGAACCGAGCAGCCAGCACCCTCAGCAATGGGCACCCAGCACCCTGAGTACTGAGCACCCAGCACCCCCAGCAATGAGCACCCAGCACCCTGAGTACTGAGCACCCCGCACCTCGAGTACTGAGCACCCAGCAACCTGAGAACCGAGCAGCCAGCACTCCGAGCGCTGAGCACCCAGCACCCTGAGCACTGAGCACCCAGCACCCTGAGTACTGAGCACTGAGCACCCCGAGTACTGAGCACACAGCACCCCGAGCACTGAGCACCCAGCACCCTGAGTACTGAGCACCCAGCACCCTGAGTACTGAGCACCCAGCACCCTGAGCACTGAGCACCCAGCACCCTGAGTACTAAGCACCCAACACCCCAAGCACTGAGCACCCTGAGTACTGAGCACCCAGCACCCCAAGCACTGAGCACCCCGAGCACTGAGCAGCCAGTACCCTGAGTACTGAGCACCGAGCACCCTGAGTACTGAGCAGCCAGCACCTTGACAACTGAGCACCCAGCATACTGAGCACCGAGCACCCAGCACCCTGAGTACTGAGCACACAGCACCCTGAGCACTGAGCACCCAGCACCCTGAGTACTGAGCACCGAGCACCCTGAGTACTGAGCACCCAGCACCCCGAGCACTGAGCACCCAGCACCCTGAGCACTGAGCACCCAGCATACTGCGTACTGAGCACCCAGCACCCTGAGTACTGAGCAAACAGCACCCAGAGCACTGAGCACCCAGCACCCTGAGTACTGAGCATCCAGCACCCCGAGCACTGAGCACCCAGCACCCTGAGTACTGAGCACTGAGCACCCAGCACCCCGAGCACTGAGCACCCAGCACCCTGTGTACTGAGCACTGAGTACCCAGCACCCCGAGCACTGAGCACCCAGCACCCTGAGCACTGAGCACCCTGAGGACTGAGCACCCAGCACCCTGAGCACTGAGCACCCAGCACCCTGAGCACTGAGCACCCAGCACCCAGAGCACTGAGCCCTGAGCACCCTGAGTACTGAGCACTGAGCACCCTGAGCACTGAGCACCGAGCACCCTGAGTACTGAGCACTGAGCACCCTGAGTACTGAGCACCCAGCATCCCGAGCACTGAGCACCCAGCAGCCTGTGTACTGAGCACTGAGTACCCAGTACCCCGAGCACTGCGACCCAGCACCCCTAGCATGGGGCACCCAGCACCCTGAGCACTGAGCACCCAGCACCCCGAGCATTGAGCACCAAGCACCCTGAGTACTGAGCACCGAGCACCCCGAGTACTGAGCACCCAGCACACCGAGCACTGAGCACCCAGCACCCTGAGCACTGAGCACCCAGCACCTGAGTCCTGAGCACCCAGCACACCGAGCACTGAGCACCCAGCACCCTGAGCACTGAGCACCCAGCACCCCGAGCACTGAGCACCCAGCACCCTGAGTACTGAGCACTGAGCACCCAGCACACCGAGCACTGAGCACCCAGCACCCTGAGCACTGAGCACCCAGCACCTGAGTCCTGAGCACCCAGCACCCTGAGTACTGAGCACCCAGCTCCCTGAGTACTGAGCACCCAGCACCCCGAGTACTGAGCACCCAGCATCCTGAGTACTGAGCACCCAGCTCCCCGAGCACTAAGCACACAGCACCCAGAGCACTGAGGACCCAGCACCCTGATCACTGAGCACCCAGCACCCTGAGTACTGAGCACCGAGCACCCTGAGTACTGAGCACCCAGCACCCTGAGCACTGATCACCCAGCACCCTGAGTAATGAGCACCAAGTACCCTGAGTACTGAGCACCCAGCACCCCGAGCACTGAGCACCCAGCACCCTGAGTACTGAGCACTGAGCACACAGCACCCCGAGCACTGAGCACCCAGCACCCTGTGTACTGAGCACTGAGTACCCAGTACCCCGAGCACTGCGACCCAGCACCCTGAGCACTGAGCACCCAGCACCCCGAGTACTGAGCACCCAGCACCCCGAGCACTGAGCACCCAGCACCCTGAGCACTGAGCACCCAGCACCCCGAGCAATGAGCACCCAGCACCCTGAGTACTGAGCACCCAGCACCCCGAGTACTGAGCACCCAGCAACCTGAGCACTGAGCACCCAGCACCCCCAGCAATGAGCACCCAGCACCCTGAGTACTGAGCACCCAGCACCCCGAGTACTGAGCACCCAGCAACCTGAGAACCGAGCAGCCAGCACCCCCAGCAATGAGCACCCAGCATCCTGAGTACTGAGCACCCAGCACCCCCAGCAATGAGCACCCAGCACCCTGAGTACTGAGCACCCAGCACCCCGAGTACTGAGAACCCAGCAACCTGAGAACCGAGCAGCCAGCACCCCGAGCGCTGAGCACCCAGCACCCTGAGCACTGAGCACCCAGCACCCTGAGTACTGAGCACTGAGCACCCCGAGTACTGAGCACCCAGCACCCCGAGCACTGAGCACCCAGCACCCTGAGTACTGAGCACCCAGCACCCTGAGTACTGAGCACCCAGCACCCTGAGCACTGAGCACCCAGAACCCTGAGTACTAAGCACCCAACACCCCAAGCGCTGAGCACCCTGAGTACTGAGCACCCAGCACCCCAAGCACTGAGCACGCCGAGCACTGAGCAGCCAGCACCCTGAGTACTGAGCACCGATCACCCTGAGTACTGAGCAGCCAGCACCCTGAGTACTGAGCACCCAGCATACTGAGCACCGAGCACCCATCACCCTGAGTACTGAGCACACAGCACCCTGAGCACTGAGCACCCAGCACCCTGAGTACTGAGCACCGAGCACCCTGAGTACTGAGCACCCAGCACCCCGAGCACTGAGCACCCAGCACCCTGAGCACTGAGCACCCAGCATACTGCGTACTGAGCACCCAGCACCCTGAGTACTGAGCACCCAGCACCCTGAGCACTGAGCACCCAGCACCCTGAGTACTGAGCACCCAGCACCCCGAGCACTGAGCACCCAGCACCCTGTGTACTGAGCACTGAGTACCCAGCACCCCGAGCACTGAGCACCCAGCACCCTGAGCACTGAGCACCCTGAGTACTGAGCACCCAGCACCCTGAGCACTGAGCACCCAGCACGCCGAGCACTGAGCACCCAGCACCCAGAGCACTGAGCACTGAGCACCCTGAGTACTGAGCACTGAGCACCCTGAGCACTGAGCACCGAGCACCCTGAGTACTGAGCACTGAGCACCCAACACCCCAAGCACTGAGCACCCTGAGCACTGAGCGCCCAGCACCAAAAGCACTGAGCACCCTGAGTACTGAGCACCCAGCACCCTGAGTAATGAGCACCCAGCACCCTGAGAACTGAGCACCCAGCTCCCTGAGTACTGAGCACCCAGCACCCCGAGCACTGAGCACCCAGCACCCTGAGTACTGAGCACTGAGCACACAGCACCCTGAGCACTGAGCACCCAGCACCCTGTGTACTGAGCACTGAGTACCCAGTACCCCGAGCACTGCGACCCAGCACCCTGAGCACTGAGCACCCAGCACCCCGAGTACTGAGCACCCAGCACCCCGAGCATGGGGCACCCAGCACCCTGAGCACTGAGCACCCAGCACCCCGAGCAATGAGCACCCAGCACCCTGAGGACTGAGCACCGAGCACCCCGAGTACTGAGCACCCAGCAACCTGAGCACTGAGCACCCAGCATACTGAGCACCGAGCACCCAGCACCCTGAGTACTGAGCACACAGCACCCTGAGCACTGAGCACCCAGCACCCTGAGTCCTGAGCACCGAGCACCCTGAGTACTGAGCACCCAGCACCCCGAGCACTGAGCACCCAGCACCCTGAGCACTGAGCACCCAGCATACTGAGTACTGAGCACCCAGCACCCTGAGCACTGAGCACCCAGCACCCTGAGCACTGAGCACCCAGCACCCTGAGTACTGAGCATCCAGCACCCCGAGCAATGAGCACCCAGCACCCTGAGTACTGAGCACTGAGCACCCAGCACCCCGAGCACTGAGCACCCAGCACCCTGTGTACTTAGCACTGAGTACCCAGCACCCCGAGCACTGAGCACCCAGCACCCTGAGCACTGAGCACCCTGAGTACTGAGCACCCAGCACCCTGAGTACTGAGCACCCAGCACCCCGAGCACTGAGCACCCAGCACCCAGAGCACTGAGCACTGAGCACCCTGAGTACTGAGCACTGAGCACCCTGAGCACTGAGCACCGAGCACCCTGAGTACTGAGCACTGAGCACCCAACACCCCAAGCACTGAGCACCGTGAGCACTGAGCACCCAGCACCCCAAGCACTGAGCACCCTGAGTACTGAGCACCCAGCACCCTGAGTAATGAGCACCCAGCACCCCGAGCTCTGAGCACCCAGCACCCTGAGTACAAAGCACCGAGCAACCTGAGTACTGAGCAGCCAGCACCCTGAGTACTGAGCACCCAGCGTACTGAGCACCGAGCACCCAGCACCCTGAGTACTGAGCACCCAGCACCCTGAGTACTAAGCACCCAACACCCCAAGCACTGAGCACCCAGAGTACTGAGCACCCAGCACCCCAAGCACTGAGCACCCCGAGCACTGAGCAGCCAGCACCCTGAGTACTGAGCACCGAGCACCCTGAGTACTGAGCAGCCAGCACCCTGAGTACTGAGCACCCAGCATACTGAGCACCGAGCACCCAGCACACTGAGTACTGAGCACACAGCAACCTGAGCACTGAGCACCCAGCACCCTGAGTACTGAGCACCGAGCACCCTGAGTACTGAGCACCCAGCACACCGAGCACTGAGCACCCAGCACCCTGAGCACTGAGCACCCAGCATACTGCGTACTGAGCACCCAGCACCCTGAGTACTGAGCAAACAGCACCCAGAGCACTGAGCACCGAGCACCCCGAGTACTGAGCACCCAGCAACCTGAGCACTGAGCACCCAGCACCCCCAGCAATGAGCACCCAGCACCCTGAGTACTGAGCACCCAGCACCCCGAGTACTGAGCACCCAGCAACCTGAGAACCGAGCAGCCAGCACCCCCAGCAATGAGCACCCAGCACCCTGAGTACTGAGCACCCAGCACCCCCAGCAATGAGCACCCAGCACCCTGAGTACTGAGCACCCAGTACCCCGAGTACTGAGCACCCAGCAACCTGAGAACCGAGCAGCCAGCACCCCGAGCGCTGAGCACCAAGCACCCTGAGCACTGAGCACCCAGCACCCTGAGTACTGAGCACTGAGCACCCCGAGTACTGAGCACCCAGCACCCCGAGCACTGAGCACCCAGCACCCTGAGTACTGAGCACCCAACACCCTGAGTACTGAGCACCCAGCACCCTGAGCACTGAGCACCCAGCACCCTGAGTACTAAGCACCCAACACCCCAAGCACTGAGCACCCTGAGAACTGAGCACCCAGCACCCCAAGCACTGAGCACCCCGAGCACTGAGCAGCCAGTACCCTGAGGACTGAGCACCGAGCACCCTGAGTACTGAGCAGACAGCACCCTGAGAACTGAGCACCCAGCATACTGAGCACCGAGCACCCAGCACCCTGAGTACTGAGTACACAGCACCCTGAGCACTGAGCACCCAGCACCCTGAGTACTGAGCACCGAGCACCCTGAGTACTGAGCACCCAGCACCCCGAGCACTGAGCACCCAGCACCCTGAGCACTGAGCACCCAGCATACTGAGTACTGAGCACCCAGCACCCTGAGCACTGAGCACCCAGCACCCTGAGCACTGAGCACCCAGCACCCTGAGTACTGAGCACTGAGCACCCAGCACCCCGAGCACTGAGCACCCAGCACCCTGTGTACTGAGCACTGAGTACCCAGCACCCCGAGCACTGAGCACCCAGCAACCTGAGTACTGAGCATCCAGCACCCCGAGCACTGAGCACCCAGCATCCTGAGTACTGAGCACTGAGCACCCAGCACCCCGAGCACTGAGCACCCAGCACCCTGAGTACTGAGCACTGAGCACACAGCAACCCGAGCACTGAGCACCCAGCACCCTGTGTACTGAGCACTGAGTACCCAGTACCCCGAGCACTGCGACCCAGCACCCTGAGCACTGAGCACCCAGCACCCCGAGTACTGAGCACCCAGCACCCCGAGCATGGGGCACCCAGCACCCTGAGCACTGAGCACCCAGCACCCCGAGCAATGAGCACCCAGCACCCTGAGTACTGAGCACCGAGCACCCCGAGTACTGAGCACCCAGCAACCTGAGCACTGAGCACCCAGCACCCCCAGCAATGAGCACCCAGCACCCTGAGTACTGAGCACCAGGCACCCCGAGTACTGAGCACCCAGCAACCTGAGAACCGAGCAGCCAGCACCCTCAGCAATGAGCACCCAGCACCCTGAGTACTGAGCACCCAGCACCCCCAGCAATGAGCACCCAGCACCCTGAGTACTGAGCACCCCGCACCTCGAGTACTGAGCACCCAGCAACCTGAGAACCGAGCAGCCAGCACTCCGAGCGCTGAGCACCCAGCACCCTGAGCACTGAGCACCCAGCACCCTGAGTACTGAGCACTGAGCACCCCGAGTACTGAGCACACAGCACCCCGAGCACTGAGCACCCAGCACCCTGAGTACTGAGCACCCAGCACCCTGAGTACTGAGCACCCAGCACCCTGAGCACTGAGCACCCAGCACCCTGAGTACTAAGCACCCAACACCCCAAGCACTGAGCACCCTGAGTACTGAGCACCCAGCACCCCAAGCACTGAGCACCCCGAGCACTGAGCAGCCAGTACCCTGAGTACTGAGCACCGAGCACCCTGAGTACTGAGCAGCCAGCACCTTGACAACTGAGCACCCAGCATACTGAGCACCGAGCACCCAGCACCCTGAGTACTGAGCACACAGCACCCTGATCACTGAGCACCCAGCACCCTGAGTACTGAGCACCGAGCACCCTGAGTACTGAGCAGCCAGCACCCTGAGTACTGAGCACCCAGCATACTGAGCACCGAGCACCCAGCACCCTGAGTACTGAGCACACAGCACCCTGAGCACTGAGCACCCAGCACCCTGAGTACTGAGCACCGAGCACCCTGAGTACTGAGCACCCAGCACCCCGAGCACTGAGCACCCAGCACCCTGAGCACTGAGCACCCAGCACCCTGAGTACTAAGCACCCAACACCCCAAGCACTGAGCACCCTGAGAACTGAGCACCCAGCACCCCAAGCACTGAGCACCCCGAGCACTGAGCAGCCAGTACCCTGAGGACTGAGCACCGAGCACCCTGAGTACTGAGCAGACAGCACCCTGAGAACTGAGCACCCAGCATACTGAGCACCGAGCACCCAGCACCCTGAGTACTGAGTACACAGCACCCTGAGCACTGAGCACCCAGCACCCTGAGTACTGAGCACCGAGCACCCTGAGTACTGAGCACCCAGCACCCCGAGCACTGAGCACCCAGCACCCTGAGCACTGAGCACCCAGCATACTGAGTACTGAGCACCCAGCACCCTGAGCACTGAGCACCCAGCACCCTGAGCACTGAGCACCCAGCACCCTGAGTACTGAGCACTGAGCACCCAGCACCCCGAGCACTGAGCACCCAGCACCCTGTGTACTGAGCACTGAGTACCCAGCACCCCGAGCACTGAGCACCCAGCAACCTGAGTACTGAGCATCCAGCACCCCGAGCACTGAGCACCCAGCATCCTGAGTACTGAGCACTGAGCACCCAGCACCCCGAGCACTGAGCACCCAGCACCCTGAGTACTGAGCACTGAGCACACAGCAACCCGAGCACTGAGCACCCAGCACCCTGTGTACTGAGCACTGAGTACCCAGTACCCCGAGCACTGCGACCCAGCACCCTGAGCACTGAGCACCCAGCACCCCGAGTACTGAGCACCCAGCACCCCGAGCATGGGGCACCCAGCACCCTGAGCACTGAGCACCCAGCACCCCGAGCAATGAGCACCCAGCACCCTGAGTACTGAGCACCGAGCACCCCGAGTACTGAGCACCCAGCAACCTGAGCACTGAGCACCCAGCACCCCCAGCAATGAGCACCCAGCACCCTGAGTACTGAGCACCAGGCACCCCGAGTACTGAGCACCCAGCAACCTGAGAACCGAGCAGCCAGCACCCTCAGCAATGAGCACCCAGCACCCTGAGTACTGAGCACCCAGCACCCCCAGCAATGAGCACCCAGCACCCTGAGTACTGAGCACCCCGCACCTCGAGTACTGAGCACCCAGCAACCTGAGAACCGAGCAGCCAGCACTCCGAGCGCTGAGCACCCAGCACCCTGAGCACTGAGCACCCAGCACCCTGAGTACTGAGCACTGAGCACCCCGAGTACTGAGCACACAGCACCCCGAGCACTGAGCACCCAGCACCCTGAGTACTGAGCACCCAGCACCCTGAGTACTGAGCACCCAGCACCCTGAGCACTGAGCACCCAGCACCCTGAGTACTAAGCACCCAACACCCCAAGCACTGAGCACCCTGAGTACTGAGCACCCAGCACCCCAAGCACTGAGCACCCCGAGCACTGAGCAGCCAGTACCCTGAGTACTGAGCACCGAGCACCCTGAGTACTGAGCAGCCAGCACCTTGACAACTGAGCACCCAGCATACTGAGCACCGAGCACCCAGCACCCTGAGTACTGAGCACACAGCACCCTGATCACTGAGCACCCAGCACCCTGAGTACTGAGCACCGAGCACCCTGAGTACTGAGCAGCCAGCACCCTGAGTACTGAGCACCCAGCATACTGAGCACCGAGCACCCAGCACCCTGAGTACTGAGCACACAGCACCCTGAGCACTGAGCACCCAGCACCCTGAGTACTGAGCACCGAGCACCCTGAGTACTGAGCACCCAGCACCCCGAGCACTGAGCACCCAGCACCCTGAGCACTGAGCACCCAGCATACTGCGTACTGAGCACCCAGCACCCTGAGTACTGAGCAAACAGCACCCAGAGCACTGAGCACCCAGCACCCTGAGTACTGAGCATCCAGCACCCCGAGCACTGAGCACCCAGCACCCTGAGTACTGAGCACTGAGCACCCAGCACCCCGAGCACTGAGCACCCAGCACCCTGTGTACTGAGCACTGAGTACCCAGCACCCCGAGCACTGAGCACCCAGCACCCTGAGCACTGAGCACCCTGAGGACTGAGCACCCAGCACCCTGAGCACTGAGCACCCAGCACCCTGAGCACTGAGCACCCAGCACCCAGAGCACTGAGCCCTGAGCACCCTGAGTACTGAGCACTGAGCACCCTGAGCACTGAGCACCGAGCACCCTGAGTACTGAGCACTGAGCACCCTGAGTACTGAGCACCCAGCATCCCGAGCACTGAGCACCCAGCACCCTGTGTACTGAGCACTGAGTACCCAGTACCCCGAGCACTGCGACCCAGCACCCTGAGCACTGAGCACCCAGCACCCCGAGTCCTGAGCACCCAGCACCCCTAGCATGGGGCACCCAGCACCCTGAGCACTGAGCACCCAGCACCCCGAGCATTGAGCACCCAGCACCCTGAGTACTGAGCACCGAGCACCCCGAGTACTGAGCACCCAGCAACCTGAGCACTGAGCACCCAGCACCCCCAGCAATGAGCACCCAGCACCCTGAGTACTGAGCACCCAGCACCCCGAGTACTGAGCACCCAGCAACCTGAGAACCGAGCAGCCAGCACCCCCAGCAATGAGCACCCAGCACCCTGAGTACTGAGCACCCAGCACCCCCAGCAATGAGCACCCAGCACCCTGAGTACTGAGCACCCAGTACCCCGAGTACTGAGCACCCAGCAACCTGAGAACCGAGCAGCCAGCACCCCGAGCGCTGAGCACCAAGCACCCTGAGCACTGAGCACCCAGCACCCTGAGTACTGAGCACTGAGCACCCCGAGTACTGAGCACCCAGCACCCCCAGCACTGAGCACCCAGCACCCTGATTACTGAGCACCCAACACCCTGAGTACTGAGCACCCAGCACCCTGCGCACTGAGCACCCAGCACCCTGAGTACTAAGCACCCAACACCCCAAGCACTGAGCACCCTGAGAACTGAGCACCCAGCACCCCAAGCACTGAGCACCCCGAGCACTGAGCAGCCAGTACCCTGAGGACTGAGCACCGAGCACCCTGAGTACTGAGCAGACAGCACCCTGAGAACTGAGCACCCAGCATACTGAGCACCGAGCACCCAGCACCCTGAGTACTGAGTACACAGCACCCTGAGCACTGAGCACCCAGCACCCTGAGTACTGAGCACCGAGCACCCTGAGTACTGAGCACCCAGCACCCCGAGCACTGAGCACCCAGCACCCTGAGCACTGAGCACCCGCATACTGAGTACTGAGCACCCAGCACCCTGAGCACTGAGCACCCAGCACCCTGAGCACTGAGCACCCAGCAACCTGAGTACTGAGCATCCAGCACCCCGAGCACTGAGCACCCAGCACCCTGAGTACTGAGCACTGAGCACCCAGCACCCCGAGCACTGAGCACCCAGCACCCTGTGTACTGAGCACTGAGTACCCAGCACCCCGAGCACTGAGCACCCAGCACCCTGAGCACTGAGCACCCTGAGTACTGAGCACCCAGCACCCTGAGCACTGAACACCCAGCACCCCGAGCACTGAGCACCCAGCACCCAGAGCACTGAGCACTGAGCACCCTGAGCACTGAGCACCGAGCACCCTGAGTACTGAGCACTGAGCACCCAACACCCCATGCACTGAGCACCCTGAGTAATGAGCACCCAGCACCCCAAGCACTGAGCACCCTGAGTACTGAGCACCCAGCACCCTGAGTAATGAGCACCCAGCACCCTGAGTACTGAGCACCCAGCTCCCTGAGTACTGAGCACCCAGCACCCCGAGCACTGAGCACCCAGCACCCTGAGTACTGAGCACTGAGCACACAGCACCCGAGCACTGAGCACCCAGCACCCTGTGTACTGAGCACTGAGTACCCAGTACCCCGAGCACTGCGACCCAGCACCCTGAGCACTGAGCACCCAGCACCCCGAGTACTGAGCACCCAGCACCCCGAGCATGGGGCACCCAGCACCCTGAGCACTGAGCACCCAGCACCCCGAGCAATGAGCACCCAGCACCCTGAGTACTGAGCACCGAGCACCCCGAGTACTGAGCACCCAGCAACCTGAGCACTGAGCACCCAGCACCCCCAGCAATGAGCACCCAGCACCCTGAGTACTGAGCACCCAGCACCCTGAGTACTGAGCACCCAGCACCCTGAGCACTGAGCACCCAGCACCCTGAGTACTAAGCACCCAACACCCCAAGCACTGAGCACCCTGAGTACTGAGCACCCAGCACCCCAAGCACTGAGCACCCCGAGCACTGAGCAGCCAGTACCCTGAGTACTGAGCACCGAGCACCCTGAGTACTGAGCAGCCAGCACCCTGAGTACTGAGCACCCAGCATACTGAGCACCGAGCACCCAGCACCCTGAGTACTGAGCACACAGCACCCTGAGCACTGAGCACCCAGCACCCTGAGTACTGAGCACCGAGCACCCTGAGTACTGAGCACCCAGCACCCCGAGCACTGAGCACCCAGCACCCTGAGCACTGAGCACCCAGCATACTGCGTACTGAGCACCCAGCACCCTGAGTACTGAGCAAACAGCACCCAGAGCACTGAGCACCCAGCACCCTGAGTACTGAGCATCCAGCACCCCGAGCACTGAGCACCCAGCACCCTGAGTACTGAGCACTGAGCACCCAGCACCCCGAGCACTGAGCACCCAGCACCCTGTGTACTGAGCACTGAGTACCCAGCACCCCGAGCACTGAGCACCCAGCACCCTGAGCACTGAGCACCCTGAGGACTGAGCACCCAGCACCCTGAGCACTGAGCACCCAGCACCCTGAGCACTGAGCACCCAGCACCCAGAGCACTGAGCCCTGAGCACCCTGAGTACTGAGCACTGAGCACCCTGAGCACTGAGCACCGAGCACCCTGAGTACTGAGCACTGAGCACCCTGAGTACTGAGCACCCAGCATCCCGAGCACTGAGCACCCAGCACCCTGTGTACTGAGCACTGAGTACCCAGTACCCCGAGCACTGCGACCCAGCACCCTGAGCACTGAGCACCCAGCACCCCGAGTCCTGAGCACCCAGCACCCCTAGCATGGGGCACCCAGCACCCTGAGCACTGAGCACCCAGCACCCCGAGCATTGAGCACCCAGCACCCTGAGTACTGAGCACCGAGCACCCCGAGTACTGAGCACCCAGCAACCTGAGCACTGAGCACCCAGCACCCCCAGCAATGAGCACCCAGCACCCTGAGTACTGAGCACCCAGCACCCCGAGTACTGAGCACCCAGCAACCTGAGAACCGAGCAGCCAGCACCCCCAGCAATGAGCACCCAGCACCCTGAGTACTGAGCACCCAGCACCCCCAGCAATGAGCACCCAGCACCCTGAGTACTGAGCACCCAGTACCCCGAGTACTGAGCACCCAGCAACCTGAGAACCGAGCAGCCAGCACCCCGAGCGCTGAGCACCAAGCACCCTGAGCACTGAGCACCCAGCACCCTGAGTACTGAGCACTGAGCACCCCGAGTACTGAGCACCCAGCACCCCCAGCACTGAGCACCCAGCACCCTGATTACTGAGCACCCAACACCCTGAGTACTGAGCACCCAGCACCCTGCGCACTGAGCACCCAGCACCCTGAGTACTAAGCACCCAACACCCCAAGCACTGAGCACCCTGAGAACTGAGCACCCAGCACCCCAAGCACTGAGCACCCCGAGCACTGAGCAGCCAGTACCCTGAGGACTGAGCACCGAGCACCCTGAGTACTGAGCAGACAGCACCCTGAGAACTGAGCACCCAGCATACTGAGCACCGAGCACCCAGCACCCTGAGTACTGAGTACACAGCACCCTGAGCACTGAGCACCCAGCACCCTGAGTACTGAGCACCGAGCACCCTGAGTACTGAGCACCCAGCACCCCGAGCACTGAGCACCCAGCACCCTGAGCACTGAGCACCCGCATACTGAGTACTGAGCACCCAGCACCCTGAGCACTGAGCACCCAGCACCCTGAGCACTGAGCACCCAGCAACCTGAGTACTGAGCATCCAGCACCCCGAGCACTGAGCACCCAGCACCCTGAGTACTGAGCACTGAGCACCCAGCACCCCGAGCACTGAGCACCCAGCACCCTGTGTACTGAGCACTGAGTACCCAGCACCCCGAGCACTGAGCACCCAGCACCCTGAGCACTGAGCACCCTGAGTACTGAGCACCCAGCACCCTGAGCACTGAACACCCAGCACCCCGAGCACTGAGCACCCAGCACCCAGAGCACTGAGCACTGAGCACCCTGAGCACTGAGCACCGAGCACCCTGAGTACTGAGCACTGAGCACCCAACACCCCATGCACTGAGCACCCTGAGTAATGAGCACCCAGCACCCCAAGCACTGAGCACCCTGAGTACTGAGCACCCAGCACCCTGAGTAATGAGCACCCAGCACCCTGAGTACTGAGCACCCAGCTCCCTGAGTACTGAGCACCCAGCACCCCGAGCACTGAGCACCCAGCACCCTGAGTACTGAGCACTGAGCACACAGCACCCGAGCACTGAGCACCCAGCACCCTGTGTACTGAGCACTGAGTACCCAGTACCCCGAGCACTGCGACCCAGCACCCTGAGCACTGAGCACCCAGCACCCCGAGTACTGAGCACCCAGCACCCCGAGCATGGGGCACCCAGCACCCTGAGCACTGAGCACCCAGCACCCCGAGCAATGAGCACCCAGCACCCTGAGTACTGAGCACCGAGCACCCCGAGTACTGAGCACCCAGCAACCTGAGCACTGAGCACCCAGCACCCCCAGCAATGAGCACCCAGCACCCTGAGTACTGAGCACCCAGCACCCTGAGTACTGAGCACCCAGCACCCTGAGCACTGAGCACCCAGCACCCTGAGTACTAAGCACCCAACACCCCAAGCACTGAGCACCCTGAGTACTGAGCACCCAGCACCCCAAGCACTGAGCACCCCGAGCACTGAGCAGCCAGTACCCTGAGTACTGAGCACCGAGCACCCTGAGTACTGAGCAGCCAGCACCCTGAGTACTGAGCACCCAGCATACTGAGCACCGAGCACCCAGCACCCTGAGTACTGAGCACACAGCACCCTGAGCACTGAGCACCCAGCACCCTGAGTACTGAGCACCGAGCACCCTGAGTACTGAGCACCCAGCACCCCGAGCACTGAGCACCCAGCACCCTGAGCACTGAGCACCCAGCATACTGCGTACTGAGCACCCAGCACCCTGAGTACTGAGCAAACAGCACCCAGAGCACTGAGCACCCAGCACCCTGAGTACTGAGCATCCAGCACCCCGAGCACTGAGCACCCAGCACCCTGAGTACTGAGCACTGAGCACCCAGCACCCCGAGCACTGAGCACCCAGCACCCTGTGTACTGAGCACTGAGTACCCAGCACCCCGAGCACTGAGCACCCAGCACCCTGAGCACTGAGCACCCTGAGGACTGAGCACCCAGCACCCTGAGCACTGAGCACCCAGCACCCTGAGCACTGAGCACCCAGCACCCAGAGCACTGAGCCCTGAGCACCCTGAGTACTGAGCACTGAGCACCCTGAGCACTGAGCACCGAGCACCCTGAGTACTGAGCACTGAGCACCCTGAGTACTGAGCACCCAGCATCCCGAGCACTGAGCACCCAGCACCCTGTGTACTGAGCACTGAGTACCCAGTACCCCGAGCATTGCGACCCAGCACCCTGAGCACTGAGCACCCAGCACCCCGAGTCCTGAGCACCCAGCACCCCTAGCATGGGGCACCCTGCACCCTGAGCACTGAGCACCCAGCACCCCGAGCAATGAGCACCCAGCACCCTGAGTACTGAGCACCGAGCACCCCGAGTACTGAGCACCCAGCAACCTGAGCACTGAGCACCCAGCACCCCCAGCAATGAGCACCCAGCACCCTGAGTACTGAGCACCCAGCACCCCGAGTACTGAGCACCCAGCAACCTGAGAACCGAGCAGCCAGCACCCCCAGCAATGAGCACCCAGCACCCTGAGTACTGAGCACCCAGCACCCCCAGCAATGAGCACCCAGCACCCTGAGTACTGAGCACCCAGTACCCCGAGTACTGAGCACCCAGCAACCTGAGAACCGAGCAGCCAGCACCCCGAGCGCTGAGCACCAAGCACCCTGAGCACTGAGCACCCAGCACCCTGAGTACTGAGCACTGAGCACCCCGAGTACTGAGCACCCAGCACCCCGAGCACTGAGCACCCAGCACCCTGAGTACTGAGCACCCAACACCCTGAGTACTGAGCACCCAGCACCCTGAGCACTGAGCACCCAGCACCCTGAGTACTAAGCACCCAACACCCCAAGCACTGAGCACCCTGAGAACTGAGCACCCAGCACCCCAAGCACTGAGCACCCCGAGCACTGAGCAGCCAGTACCCTGAGGACTGAGCACCGAGCACCCTGAGTACTGAGCAGACAGCACCCTGAGAACTGAGCACCCAGCATACTGAGCACCGAGCACCCAGCACCCTGAGTACTGAGTACACAGCACCCTGAGCACTGAGCACCCAGCACCCTGAGTACTGAGCACCGAGCACCCTGAGTACTGAGCACCCAGCACCCCGAGCACTGAGCACCCAGCACCCTGAGCACTGAGCACCCAGCATACTGAGTACTGAGCACCCAGCACCCTGAGCACTGAGCACCCAGCACCCTGAGCACTGAGCACCCAGCAACCTGAGTACTGAGCATCCAGCACACCGAGCACTGAGCACCCAGCACCCTGAGTACTGAGCACTGAGCACCCAGCACCCCGAGCACTGAGCACCCAGCACCCTGTGTACTGAGCACTGAGTACCCAGCACCCCGAGCACTGAGCACCCAGCACCCTGAGCACTGAGCACCCTGAGTACTGAGCACCCAGCACCCTGAGCACTGAACACCCAGCACCCCGAGCACTGAGCACCCAGCACCCAGAGCACTGAGCACTGAGCACCCTGAGCACTGAGCTCCGAGCACCCTGAGTACTGAGCACTGAGCACGCAACACCCCAAGCACTGAGCACCCTGAGCACTGAGCACCCAGCACCCCAAGCACTGAGCACCCTGAGTACTGAGCACCCAGCACCCTGAGTAATGAGCACCCAGCACCCTGAGTACTGAGCACCCAGCTCCCTGAGTACTGAGCACCCAGCACCCCGAGCACTGAGCACCCAGCACCCTGAGTACTGAGCACTGAGCACACAGCACCCCGAGCACTGAGCACCCAGCACCCTGTGTACTGAGCACTGAGTACCCAGTACCCCGAGCACTGCGACCCAGCACCCTGAGCACTGAGCACCCAGCACCCCGAGTACTGAGCACCCAGCACCCCGAGCATGGGGCACCCAGCACCCTGAGCACTGAGCACCCAGCACCCCGAGCAATGAGCACCCAGCACCCTGAGTACTGAGCACCGAGCACCCCGAGTACTGAGCACCCAGCAACCTGAGCACTGAGCACCCAGCACCCCCAGCAATGAGCACCCAGCACCCTGAGTACTGAGCACCAGGCACCCCGAGTACTGAGCACCCAGCAACCTGAGAACCGAGCAGCCAGCACCCTCAGCAATGAGCACCCAGCACCCTGAGTACTGAGCACCCAGCACCCCCAGCAATGAGCACCCAGCACCCTGAGTACTGAGCACCCCGCACCTCGAGTACTGAGCACCCAGCAACCTGAGAACCGAGCAGCCAGCACTCCGAGCGCTGAGCACCCAGCACCCTGAGCACTGAGCACACAGCACCCTGAGTACTGAGCACTGACCACCCCGAGTACTGAGCACCCAGCACCCCGAGCACTGAGCACCCAGCACCCTGAGTACTGAGCACCCAGCACCCTGAGTACTGAGCACCCAGCACCCTGAGCACTGAGCACCCAGCACCCTGAGTACTAAGCACCCAACACCCCAAGCACTGAGCACCCTGAGTACTGAGCACCCAGCACCCCAAGCACTGAGCACCCCGAGCACTGAGCAGCCAGTACCCTGAGTACTGAGCACCGAGCACCCTGAGTACTGAGCAGCCAGCACCCTGAGAACTGAGCACCCAGCATACTGAGCACCGAGCACCCAGCACCCTGAGTATTGAGCACACAGCACCCTGAGCACTGAGCACCCAGCACCCTGAGTACTGAGCACCGAGCACCCTGAGTACTGAGCACCCAGCACCCTGAGCACTGAGCACCCAGCACCCTGAGCACTGAGCACCCAGCATACTGAGTACTGAGCACCCAGCACCCTGAGCACTGAGCACCCAGCACCCTGAGCACTGAGCACCCAGCACCCTGAGTACTGAGCATCCAGCACCCCGAGCACTGAGCACCCAGCACCCTGAGTACTGAGCACTGAGCACCCAGCACCCCGAGCACTGAGCACCCAGCACCCTGTGTACTGAGCACTGAGTACCCAGCACCCCGAGCACTGAGCACCCAGCACCCTGAGCACTGAGCACCCTGAGTACTGAGCACCCAGCACCCTGAGTACTGAGCACGCAGCACCCCGAGCACTGAGCACCCAGCACCCAGAGCACTGAGCACTGAGCACCCTGAGTACTGAGCACTGAGCACCCTGAGCACTGAGCACCGAGCACCCTGAGTACTGAGCACTGAGCACCCAACACCCCAAGCACTGAGCACCCTGAGCACTGAGCACCCAGCACCCCAAGCACTGAGCACCCTGAGTACTGAGCACCCAGCACCCCGAGCTCGGAGCACCCAGCACCCTGAGTACTAAGCACCGAGCAACCTGAGTACTGAGCAGCCAGCACCCTGAGTACTGAGCACCCAGCGTACTGAGCACCGAGCACCCAGCACCCTGAGAACTGAGCACCCAGCACCCCAAGCACTGAGCACCCCGAGCACTGAGCAGCCAGTACCCTGAGGACTGAGCACCTAGCACCCTGAGTACTGAGCAGACAGCACCCTGAGAACTGAGCACCCAGCATACTGAGCACAGAGCACCCAGCACCCTGAGTACTGAGTACACAGCACCCTGAGCACTGAGCACCCAGCACCCTGAGTACTGAGCACCGAGCACCCTGAGTACTGAGCACCCAGCACCCCGAGCACTGAGCACCCAGCACCCTGAGCACTGAGCACCCAGCATACTGAGTACTGAGCACCCAGCACCCTGAGCACTGAGCACCCAGCACCCTGAGCACTGAGCACCCAGCAACCTGAGTACTGAGCATCCAGCACCCCGAGCACTGAGCACCCAGCACCCTGAGTACTGAGCACTGAGCACCCAGCACCCCGAGCACTGAGCACCCAGCACCCTGTGTACTGAGCACTGAGTACCCAGCACCCCGAGCACTGAGCACCCAGCACCCTGAGCACTGAGCACCCTGAGTACTGAGCACCCAGCACCCTGAGCACTGAACACCCAGCACCCCGAGCACTGAGCACCCAGCACCCAGAGCACTGAGCACTGAGCACCCTGAGCACTGAGCACCGAGCACCCTGAGTACTGAGCACTGAGCACCCAACACCCCAAGCACTGAGCACCCTGAGTACTGAGCACCCAGCACCCCAAGCACTGAGCACCGTGAGTACTGAGCACCCAGCACCCTGAGTAATGAGCACCCAGCACCCTGAGTACTGAGCACCCAGCTCCCTGAGTACTGAGCACCCAGCACCCCGAGCACTGAGCACCCAGCACCCTGAGTACTGACCACTGAGCACACAGCACCCCGAGCACTGAGCACCCAGCACCCTGTGTACTGAGAACTGAGCACCCAGCACCCCGAGTACTGAGCACCCAGCACCCCGAGCATGGGGCACCCAGCACCTTGAGCACTGAGCACCCAGCACCCCGAGCAATGAGCACCCAGCACCCTGAGTACTGAGCACCAGGCACCCCGAGTACTGAGCACCCAGCAACCTGAGAACCGAGCAGCCAGCACCCTCAGCAATGAGCACCCAGCACCCTGAGTACTGAGCACCCCGCACCTCGAGTACTGAGCACCCAGCAACCTGAGAACCGAGCAGCCAGCACTCCGAGCGCTGAGCACCTAGCACCCTGAGCACTGAGCACCCAGCACCCTGAGTACTGAGCACTGAGCACCCCGAGTACTGAGCACCCAGCACCCCGAGCACTGAGCACCCAGCACCCTGAGTACTGAGCACCCAGCACCCTGAGTACTGAGCACCCAGCACCCTGAGCACTGAGCACCCAGCACCCTGAGTACTAAGCACCCAACACCCCAAGCACTGAGCACCCTGAGTACTGAGCACCCAGCACCCCAAGCACTGAGCACCCCGAGCACTGAGCAGCCAGTACCCTGAGTACTGAGCACCGAGCACCCTGAGTACTGAGCAGCCAGCACCCTGAGTACTGAGCACCCAGCATACTGAGCACCGAGCACCCAGCACCCTGAGTACTGAGCACACAGCACCCTGAGCACTGAGCACCCAGCACCCTGAGTACTGAGCACCGAGCACCCTGAGTACTGAGCACCCAGCACCCCGAGCACTGAGCACCCAGCACCCTGAGCACTGAGCACCCAGCATACTGCGTACTGAGCACCCAGCACCCTGAGTACTGAGCAAACAGCACCCAGAGCACTGAGCACCCAGCACCCTGTGTACTGAGCATCCAGCACCCCGAGCACTGAGCACCCAGCACCCTGAGTACTGAGCACTGAGCACCCAGCACCCCGAGCACTGAGCACCCAGCACCCTGTGTACTGAGCACTGAGTACCCAGCACCCCGAGCACTGAGCACCCAGCACCCTGAGCACTGAGCACCCTGAGGACTGAGCACCCAGCACCCTGAGCACTGAGCACCCAGCACCCTGAGCACTGAGCACCCAGAACCCAGAACACTGAGCCCTGAGCACCCTGAGTACTGAGCACTGAGCACCCTGAGCACTGAGCACCGAGCACCCTGAGTACTGAGCACTGAGCACCCTGAGTACTGAGCACCCAGCATCCCGAGCACTGAGCACCCAGCACCCTGTGTACTGAGCACTGAGTACCCAGTACCCCGAGCACTGCGACCCAGCACCCTGAGCACTGAGCACCCAGCACCCCGAGTCCTGAGCACCCAGCACCCCTAGCATGGGGCACCCTGCACCCTGAGCACTGAGCACCCAGCACCCCGAGCAATGAGCACCCAGCACCCTGAGTACTGAGCACCGAGCACCCCGAGTACTGAGCACCCAGCAACCTGAGCACTGAGCACCCAGCACCCCCAGCAATGAGCACCCAGCACCCTGAGTACTGAGCACCCAGCACCCCGAGTACTGAGCACCCAGCAACCTGAGAACCGAGCAGCCAGCACCCCCAGCAATGAGCACCCAGCACCCTGAGTACTGAGCACCCAGCACCCCCAGCAATGAGCACCCAGCACCCTGAGTACTGAGCACCCAGTACCCCGAGTACTGAGCACCCAGCAACCTGAGAACCGAGCAGCCAGCACCCCGAGCGCTGAGCACCAAGCACCCTGAGCACTGAGCACCCAGCACCCTGAGTACTGAGCACTGAGCACACCGAGTACTGAGCACCCAGCACCCCGAGAACTGAGCACCCAGCACCCTGAGTACTGAGCACCCAACACCCTGAGTACTGAGCACCCAGCACCCTGAGCACTGAGCACCCAGCACCCTGAGTACTAAGCACCCAACACCCCAAGCACTGAGCACCCTGAGAACTGAGCACCCAGCACCCCAAGCACTGAGCACCCCGAGCACTGAGCAGCCAGTACCCTGAGGACTGAGCACCGAGCACCCTGAGTACTGAGCAGACAGCACCCTGAGAACTGAGCACCCAGCATACTGAGCACCGAGCACCCAGCACCCTGAGTACTGAGTACACAGCACCCTGAGCACTGAGCACCCAGCACCCTGAGTACTGAGCACCGAGCACCCTGAGTACTGAGCACCCAGCACCCCGAGCACTGAGCACCCAGCACCCTGAGCACTGAGCACCCAGCATACTGAGTACTGAGCACCCAGCACCCTGAGCACTGAGCACCCAGCACCCTGAGCACTGAGCACCCAGCAACCTGAGTACTGAGCATCCAGCACACCGAGCACTGAGCACCCAGCACCCTGAGTACTGAGCACTGAGCACCCAGCACCCCGAGCACTGAGCACCCAGCACCCTGTGTACTGAGCAATGAGTACCCAGCACCCCGAGCACTGAGCACCCAGCACCCTGAGCACTGAGCACCCTGAGTACTGAGCACCCAGCACCCTGAGCACTGAACACCCAGCACCCCGAGCACTGAGCACCCAGCACCCAGAGCACTGAGCACTGAGCACCCTGAGCACTGAGCACCGAGCACCCTGAGTACTGAGCACTGAGCACGCAACACCCCAAGCACTGAGCACCCTGAGCACTGAGCACCCAGCACCCCAAGCACTGAGCACCCTGAGTACTGAGCACCCAGCACCCTGAGTAATGAGCACCCAGCACCCTGAGTACTGAGCACCCAGCTCCCTGAGTACTGAGCACCCAGCACCCCGAGCACTGAGCACCCAGCACCCTGAGTACTGAGCACTGAGCACACAGCACCCCGAGCACTGAGCACCCAGCACCCTGTGTACTGAGCACTGAGTACCCAGTACCCCGAGCACTGCGACCCAGCACCCTGAGCACTGAGCACCCAGCACCCCGAGTACTGAGCACCCAGCACCCCGAGCATGGGGCACCCAGCACCCTGAGCACTGAGCACCCAGCACCCCGAGCAATGAGCACCCAGCACCCTGAGTACTGAGCACCGAGCACCCCGAGTACTGAGCACCCAGCAACCTGAGCACTGAGCACCCAGCACCCCCAGCAATGAGCACCCAGCACCCTGAGTACTGAGCACCAGGCACCCCGAGTACTGAGCACCCAGCAACCTGAGAACCGAGCAGCCAGCACCCTCAGCAATGAGCACCCAGCACCCTGAGTACTGAGCACCCAGCACCCCCAGCAATGAGCACCCAGCACCCTGAGTACTGAGCACCCCGCACCTCGAGTACTGAGCACCCAGCAACCTGAGAACCGAGCAGCCAGCACTCCGAGCGCTGAGCACCCAGCACCCTGAGCACTGAGCACACAGCACCCTGAGTACTGAGCCCTGACCACCCCGAGTACTGAGCACCCAGCACCCCGAGCACTGAGCACCCAGCACCCTGAGTACTGAGCACCCAGCACCCTGAGTACTGAGCACCCAGCACCCTGAGCACTGAGCACCCAGCACCCTGAGTACTAAGCACCCAACACCCCAAGCACTGAGCACCCTGAGTACTGAGCACCCAGCACCCCAAGCACTGAGCACCCCGAGCACTGAGCAGCCAGTACCCTGAGTACTGAGCACCGAGCACCCTGAGTACTGAGCAGCCAGCACCCTGAGAACTGAGCACCCAGCATACTGAGCACCGAGCACCCAGCACCCTGAGTACTGAGCACACAGCACCCTGAGCACTGAGCACCCAGCACCCTGAGTACTGAGCACCGAGCACCCTGAGTACTGAGCACCCAGCACCCTGAGCACTGAGCACCCAGCACCCTGAGCACTGAGCACCCAGCATACTGAGTACTGAGCACCCAGCACCCTGAGCACTGAGCACCCAGCACCCTGAGCACTGAGCACCCAGCACCCTGAGTACTGAGCATCCAGCACCCCGAGCATTGAGCACCCAGCACCCTGAGTACTGAGCACTGAGCACCCAGAACCCCGAGCACTGAGCACCCAGCACCCTGTGTACTGAGCACTGAGTACCCAGCACCCCGAGCACTGAGCACCCAGCACCCTGAGCACTGAGCACCCTGAGTACTGAGCACCCAGCACCCTGAGTACTGAGCACCCAGCACCCCGAGCACTGAGCACCCAGCACCCAGAGCACTGAGCACTGAGCACCCTGAGTACTGAGCACTGAGCACCCTGAGCACTGAGCACCGAGCACCCTGAGTACTGAGCACTGAGCACCCAACACCCCAAGCACTGAGCACCCTGAGCACTGAGCACCCAGCACCCCAAGCACTGAGCACCCTGAGTACTGAGCACCCAGCACCCCGAGCTCGGAGCACCCATCACCCTGAGTACTAAGCACCGAGCAACCTGAGTACTGAGCAGCCAGCACCCTGAGTACTGAGCACCCAGCGTACTGAGCACCGAGCACCCAGCACCCTGAGTACTGAGCACCCAGCACCCTGAGCACTGAGCACCCAGCACCCTGAGTACTGAGCACCGAGCACCCCGAGCACTGAGCACCCAGCACCCCGAGCACTGAGCACCCAGCACCCCGAGCACTGAGCACCCAGCACCCCGAGCACTGAGCACCCAGCACCCCGAGCACTGAGCACCCAGCACCCCGAGCACTGCGCACACAGCACCCCGAGCACCGAGCACCCTGAGTACTAAGCACCGAGCACCCTGAGCACTGAGCACCCAGCACCCTTAGCACTGAGAACACAGTACCCTGAGTACTGAGCACCCAGCACCCCGAGCACTGAGCACACAGCACCCTGAGCACTGAGCACCCATCTCCCCGAGCAGTGAGCACCCAGCACCCTGAGCCCTGAGCAACCTGAGTCCTGAGCACTGAGCACCCTGAGTACTGAGCACTGAGCACCCTAAGTACTGAGCACCCAGCACCCTGAGCAATGAGCACCCAGAGTACTGAGCACCCAGCACCCTGAGCACTGAGCACAGAGCACCTAGAGCACTGAGCACCCAGCACCCGGAGTACTGAGCACCCAGCACCCTGAGTACTAAGCACCAAGCACCCTGAGTACTGAGCACCCAATACCCTGAGCACTGAACACACAGCACCCTGAGTACTGAGCACCCCGAGCACTGAGCACCCAGCATACTGAGTACTGAGCACCCAGCACCCTGAGTACTGAGCACCCAGCACCCAGAGCACTGAGCACTGAGCACCCTGAGTACTGAGCACTGAGCACCCTTAGCACTGAGCACCCTGAGTACTGAGCACTGAGCACCCTGAGCACTGAGCACCATGCACCCCAAGCACTGAGCACCCTGCACCCTGAGCACTGAGCACCCAGCACCCTGAGCACTGAGGACCGAGCACCCTGATTACTGAGCACCCAGCACCCAGAGCACTGAGCACTGAGCACCCTGAGTACTGAGCACTGAGCACCCTTAGCACTGAGCACCCTGAGCACTGAGGACCGAGCACCCTGAGCACTGAGCACCATGCACCCTGAGTACTGAGCACCCAGCACCCTGAGCACTGAGCACCCAGCACCCTGAGCACTGAGGACCGAGCACCCTGAGTACTGAGCACCCAGCACCCCAAGCACTGAGCACCCCGAGCACTGAGCAGCCAGCACCCTGAGTACTGAGCACCGAGCACCCTGAGTACTGAGCTGCCAGCACCCTGAGTACTGAGCACCCAGCATACTGAGCACCGAGCACCCAGCACCCTGAGTACTGAGCACACAGCACCCTGAGTACTGAGCACCCAGCACCCTGAGTACTGAGCACCGAGCACCCTGAGTACTGAGCACCCAGCACCCCGAGCACTGAGCACCCAGCACCCTGAGCACTGAGCACCCAGCATACTGCGTACTGAGCACCCAGCACCTTGAGTACTGAGCACCCAGCACCCTGAGCACTGAGCACCCAGCACCCTGAGTACAGAGCATCCAGCACCCCGAGCACTGAGCACCCAGCACCCTGAGTACTGAGCACTGAGCACCCAGCACCCCGAGCACTGAGCACCCAGCACCCTGTGTACTGAGCACTGAGTACCCAGCACCCCGAGCACTGAGCACCAAGCACCCTGAGCACTGAGCACCGTGAGTACTGAGCACCCAGCACCCTGAGCACTGAGCACCCAGCACCCCGAGCACTGAGCACCCAGCACCCAGAGCACTGTGCACTGAGCACCCTGAGTACTGAGCACTGAGCACCCAACACCCCAAGCACTGAGCACCCTGAGCACTGAGCACCCAGCACCCCAAGCACTGAGCACCCAGCACCCTGTGTACTGAGCACTGAGTACCCAGTACCCCGAGCACTGCGACCCAGCACCCTGAGCACTGAGCACCCAGCACCCCGAGTACTGAGCACCCAGCACCCCGAGCATGGGGCACCCAGCACCCTGAGCACTGAGCACCCAGCACCCCGAGCAATGAGCACCCAGCACCCTGAGTACTGAGGACCGAGCACCCCGAGTACTGAGCACCCAGCAACCTGAGCAATGAGCACCCAGCACCCCCAGCAATGAGCACCCAGCACCCTGAGTACTGAGCACCCAGCACCCCGAGTACTGAGCACCCAGCAACCTGAGAACCGAGCAGCCAGCACCCCGAGCGCTGAGCACCCAGCACCCTGAGCACTGAGCACCCAGCACCCTGAGTACTGAGCACTGAGCACCCCGAGTACTGAGCACCCAGCACCCTGAGTACTTAGCACCCAGCACCCTGAGTACTGAGCACCCAGCACCCTGAGCACTGAGCACCCAGCACCCTGAGTACTAAGCACCCAACACCCCAAGCACTGAGCACCCTGAGTACTGATCACCCAGCACCCCAAGCACTGAGCACCCCGAGCACTGAGCAGCCAGTACCCTGAGTACTGAGCACCGAGCACCCTGAGTACTGAGCAGCCAGCACCCTGAGAACTGAGCAGCCAGCATACTGAGCACTGAGCACCCAGCACCCTGAGTACTGAGCACCGAGCACCCTGAGTACTGAGCACCCAGCACCCCGAGCACTGAGCACCCAGCACCCTGAGCACTGAGCACCCAGCATAATGAGTACTGAGCACCCAGCACCCTGAGCACTGAGCACCCAGCACCCTCAGCACTGAGCACCCAGCACCCTGATTACTGAGCATCCAGCACCGCGAGCACTGAGCACCCAGCACCCTGAGTACTGAGCACTGAGCACCCAGCACCCCGAGCACTGACCACCCAGCACCCTGTGTACTGAGCACTGAGTACCCAGCACCCCGAGCACTGAGCACCCAGCACCCTGAGTACTGAGCACTGAGCACCCAGCACCCCGAGCACTGACCACCCAGCACCCTGTGTACTGAGCACTGAGTACCCAGCACCCCGAGCACTGAGCACCCAGCACCCTGAGTACTGAGCACTGAGCACACAGCACCCCGAGCACTGAGAACCCAGCACCCTGTGTACTGAGCACTGAGTACCCAGCACCCCGAGCACTGAGCACCCAGCACCCCGAGTACTGAGCACCCAGCACCCCGAGCACTGAGCACCCAGCACCCCGAGCACTGAGCACCCAGCACCCCGAGCAATGAGCACCCAGCACCCTGAGTACTGAGCACCCAGCACCCCGAGTACTGAGCACCCAGCAACCTGAGAACGGAGCAGCCAGCACCCCGAGCGCTGAGCACCCAGCACCCTGAGCACTGAGCACGCAGCACCCTGAGTACTGAGCACTGAGCACACCGAGTACTGAGCACCCAGCACCCTGAGCACTGAGTACTGAGCACCCAGCACGCTGAGCACTGAGCACACAGCACCCTGAGTACTGAGCACTGAGCACCCCGATTATTGAGCACCCAGCACCCCGAGCGCTGGTCACCCAGCACCCTGAGCACTGAGCACCCAGCACCCTGAGTACTGAGCACTGAGCACCCCGAGCACTGAGCACCCAGCACCCCGAGCACTGAGCACCGAGCACCCCGAGCACTGAGCAACCAGCACCCCGAGCACTGAGCACCGAGCACCCCGAGCACTGAGCACCCAGCACCCCGAGCACTGAGCACTGAGCACCCAGCACCCCGAGCACTGAGCACCCAGCACCCTGAGCACTGAGCACCCAGCACCCGAGTACTGATCACCCAGCACCCTGAGTACTGAGCACCCAGCACCCTGAGTACTGAGCACACAGCACCCCGAGCACTGAGCACTGAGCACCCAGCACCCTGAGCACTGAGCACCCAGCACCCGAGTACTGATCACCCAGCACCCTGAGTACTGAGCACCCAGCACCCTGAGTACTGAGCACACAGCACCCCGAGCACTGAGCACTGAGCACCCAGCACCCTGAGTACTAAGCACCCAACACCCCAAGCACTGAGCACCCCGAGCACTGAGCAGCCAGCACCCTGAGTACTGAGCACCTAGCACCCTGAGTACTGAGCACCCAGCACCCTGAGTACTGAGCACCGAGCACCCTGAGCACCGAGCACCCAGCACCCTGAGTACTGAGCACCCAGCACCCTGAGCACTGAGCACCCAGCACCCTGAGTACTGACCACCGAGCACCCTGACTACTGAGCACGAAGCACCCCGAGCACTGAGCACCCAGCACCCTGAGCACTGAGCACCCAGCATACTGAGTACTGAGCACACAGCACCCTGAGTACTGTGCACCCAGCACCCTGAGCACTGAGCACCCAGCACCCTGAGTACTGAGCATCCAGCACCCCGAGCACTGAGCACCCAGCACCCTGAGTACTGAGCACTGAGCACCCAGCACCCCGAGCACTGAGCACCCAGGACCCTGTGTACTGAGCACTGAGTACACAGCACCCCGACCACTGAGCACCCAGCACCCTGAGCACTGAGCACCCTGAGTACTGAGCACCCAGCACCCTGAGCACTGAGCACCCAGCACCCCGAGCACTGAGCACCCAGCACCCAGAGCACTGAGCACTGAGCACCCTGAGTACTGAGCACTGAGCACCCTGAGCACTGAGCACCGAGCACCCTGAGTACTGAGCACTGAGCACCCTGAGCACTGAGCACCCTGCACCCTGAGTACTGAGCAACCAGCACCCTGAGCACTGAGGACCGAGCACCCTGAGTACTAAGCACCCAGCACCCTGAGTACTGAGCACCCAGCACCCTGAGCACTGAGCACCCAGCACGCTGAGTACTGAGCACTGAGCACCCTGAGTACTGAGCACCGAGCACCCTGAGCACTGAGCACCCAGCACGCTGAGTACTGAGCACTGAGCACCCTGAGCACTGAGCACCCAGCACCCTGAGTACTGAGCACCGAGCACCATGAGTACTGAGCACCCAGCAATCTGAGCACTGAGCACCCAGCACCCTGAGCACTGAGACACCCAGCACCCCGAGCACTGAGCACCCAGCACCCCGAGCACTGAGCACCCTGCACCCTGAGCACTGAGCCTGAGCACCCTGAGTACTGAGCACTGAGCACCCTGAGTACTGAGCACTGAGCACCCTGAGTACTGAGCACCCAGCACCCCGAGCACTGAGCACCGAGCACCCTGAGCACTGAGCACCCAGCACCCTGAGTACTAAGCACCCAGCACCCTGAGTACTGAGCACCCAGCACCCTGAGTACTGAGCACCCAGCGTACTGAGCACCGAGCACCCCGAGCACTGAGCACCCAGCACCCTGAGTACTGAGCACCCAGCACCCTGAGCACTGAGCACACAGCACCCTGAGTACTGAGCACCGAGCACCCTGAGTACTGAGCACCCAGCACCCTGAGTACTGAGCACCCAGCACCCTGAGTACTGAGCACCCAGCGTACTGAGCACCGAGCACCCAGCACCCTGAGTACTGAGCACCCAGCACCCTGAGCACTGAGCACCCAGCACCCTGAGTACTGAGCACTGAGCACCCCGAGTACTGAGCACCGAGCACACCGAGCACTGAGCACCCAGCATCCCGAGCACCGAGCACCCTGTGTACTGAGCACCCAGCACCCTGAGCACTGAGCACCCAGCACCCTGAGCACTTAGCACCCAGCACCCTGAGCACTGAGCACCCAGCACCCTGAGTACTGAGCACCGAGCACCCCGAGCACTGAGCACCCAGCACCCTGAGCACTGAGCAACCTTAGTACTGAGTACTGAGCACCCCGAGCA
Source organism: Microtus oregoni (assembly GCF_018167655.1). Taxonomy (NCBI): domain Eukaryota; kingdom Metazoa; phylum Chordata; class Mammalia; order Rodentia; family Cricetidae; genus Microtus; species Microtus oregoni. The sequence goes on from NW_024544557.1 coordinate 1,664,942, forward strand.
CTGAGCACCGAGCACCCCGAGCACTGAGCACCCAGCACCCCGAGCACTGAGCACTGAGCACCCAGCACCCCGAGCACTGAGCACCCAGCACCCTGAGCACTGAGCACCCAGCACCCGAGTACTGATCACCCAGCACCCTGAGTACTGAGCACCCAGCACCCTGAGTACTGAGCACACAGCACCCCGAGCACTGAGCACTGAGCACCCAGCACCCTGAGCACTGAGCACCCAGCACCCGAGTACTGATCACCCAGCACCCTGAGTACTGAGCACCCAGCACCCTGAGTACTGAGCACACAGCACCCCGAGCACTGAGCACTGAGCACCCAGCACCCTGAGTACTAAGCACCCAACACCCCAAGCACTGAGCACCCCGAGCACTGAGCAGCCAGCACCCTGAGTACTGAGCACCGAGCACCCTGAGTACTGAGCACCCAGCACCCTGAGTACTGAGCACCGAGCACCCTGAGCACCGAGCACCCAGCACCCTGAGTACTGAGCACCCAGCACCCTGAGCACTGAGCACCCAGCACCCTGAGTACTGAGCACCGAGCACCCTGACTACTGAGCACGAAGCACCCCGAGCACTGAGCACCCAGCACCCTGAGCACTGAGCACCCAGCATACTGAGTACTGAGCACACAGCACCCTGAGTACTGTGCACCCAGCACCCTGAGCACTGAGCACCCAGCACACTGAGTACTGAGCATCCAGCACCCCGAGCACTGAGCACCCAGCACCCTGAGTACTGAGCACTGAGCACCCAGCACCCCGAGCACTGAGCACCCAGCACCCTGTGTACTGAGCACTGAGTACACAGCACCCCGACCACTGAGCACCCAGCACCCTGAGCACTGAGCACCCTGAGTACTGAGCACCCAGCACCCTGAGCACTGAGCACCCAGCACCCCGAGCACTGAGCACCCAGCACCCAGAGCACTGAGCACTGAGCACCCTGAGTACTGAGCACTGAGCACCCTGAGCACTGAGCACCGAGCACCCTGAGTACTGAGCACTGAGCACCCTGAGCACTGAGCACCCTGCACCCTGAGTACTGAGCAACCAGCACCCTGAGCACTGAGGACCGAGCACCCTGAGTACTAAGCACCCAGCACCCTGAGTACTGAGCACCCAGCACCCTGAGCACTGAGCACCCAGCACGCTGAGTACTGAGCACTGAGCACCCTGAGTACTGAGCACCGAGCACCCTGAGCACTGAGCACCCAGCACGCTGAGTACTGAGCACTGAGCACCCTGAGCACTGAGCACCCAGCACCCTGAGTACTGAGCACCGAGCACCATGAGTACTGAGCACCCAGCAATCTGAGCACTGAGCACCCAGCACCCTGAGCACTGAGACACCCAGCACCCCGAGCACTGAGCACCCAGCACCCCGAGCACTGAGCACCCTGCACCCTGAGCACTGAGCCTGAGCGCCCTGAGTACTGAGCACTGAGCACCCTGAGTACTGAGCACTGAGCACCCTGAGTACTGAGCACCCAGCACCCCGAGCACTGAGCACCGAGCACCCTGAGCACTGAGCACCCAGCACCCTGAGTACTAAGCACCCAGCACCCTGAGTACTGAGCACCCAGCACCCTGAGTACTGAGCACCCAGCGTACTGAGCACCGAGCACCCCGAGCACTGAGCACCCAGCACCCTGAGTACTGAGCACCCAGCACCCTGAGCACTGAGCACCCAGCACCCTGAGTACTGATCACCGAGCACCCTGAGTACTGAGCACCCAGCACCCTGAGTACTGAGCACCCAGCACCCTGAGTACTGAGCACCCAGCGTACTGAGCACCGAGCACCCAGCACCCTGAGTACTGAGCACCCAGCACCCTGAGCACTGAGCACCCAGCACCCTGAGTACTGAGCACTGAGCACCCCGAGTACTGAGCACCGAGCACACCGAGCACTGAGCACCCAGCATCCCGAGCACCGAGCACCCTGTGTACTGAGCACCCAGCACCCTGAGCACTGAGCACCCAGCACCCTGAGCACTTAGCACCCAGCACCCTGAGCACTGAGCACCCAGCACCCTGAGTACTGAGCACCGAGCACCCCGAGCACTGAGCACCCAGCACTCTGAGCACTGAGCAACCTTAGTACTGAGTACTGAGCACCCTGAGTACTGAGCACTGAGGACCCTGAGTACTGAGCCCACAGCACCCTGAGTACTGAGCACCCAGCTCCCTGAGCAATGATCACCCTGAGTACTGAGCACCCAGCACCCTGAGTACTAAGCACCGAGCACCCTGAGTACTGAGCAATGAGCACCCCGAGTACTGAGCACCGAGCACCCCGAGCACTGAGCACCCAGAACCCCGAGCACCAAGCACCCTGAGTACTGAGCACCCAGCACCCTGAGCACTGAAGACACAGCAACCTGAGTACAGAAAACCCCTAGCACTGAGAACCCAGCACCCTGAGTACTGAGCACCGAGCACACTGAGCACTAAGCACCCAGCACCCTGAGTTCTGAGCACTGAGCACCCAGCACCCCGAGCACTGAGCACCCAGCACCCTGAGTACTGAGCACTGAGCACCCAGCACCCCGAGCACTGAGCACCCAGCACCCTGAGCACTGAGAACCCAACACCCGAGTACTGAGCACCCAGCACCCTGAGTAGTGAGCACCCAGCTCCCTGAGTACTGAGCACCCAACACCCCGAGTACTGAGCACCCAGCACCCTGAGTACTGAGCACCCAGCACCCCGAGCACTAAGCACACAGCACCCAGAGCACTGAGGACCCAGCACCCTGAGCACTGAGCAGCCAGCACCCTGAGTACTGAGCACCGAGCACCCTGAGTACTGAGCACCCAGCACCCTGAGCACTGATCACCCAGCACCCTGAGTACTGAGCACCAAGTACCCTGAGTACTGAGCACCCAGCACCCCGAGCACTGAGCACCCAGCACCCTGAGTACTGAGCACTGAGAACACAGCACCCTGAGCAATGAGCAACCAGCACCCTGTGTACTGAGCACTGAGCACCCAGCACCCCGAGCACTGAGCACCCAGCACCCCGAGCAATGAGCACCCAGCACCCTGAGTACTGAGCACCCAGCACCCCGAGTACTGAGCACCCAGCAACCTGAGAACCGAGAAGCCAGCACCCCGAGCACTGAGCACCCAGCACACTGAGCACTGAGCACCCAGCACCCTGAGTACTGAGCACTGAGCACCCTGAGTACTGAGCACCCAGCACCCCGAGCACTGAGCACCGAGCACCCCGAGCACTGAGCACCCAGCGCCCCGAGCACTGAGCACCCAGCACCCCGAGCACGGATCACCCAGCACCCTGAGCACTGAGCACCCAGCACCCTGAGCACTGAGCACCCAGCACCCCGAGCACTGAGCACACAGCACCCCGAGCACTGAGCACCCAGCACCCTGAGTACTGAGCACCCAGCACCCTGAGTACTGAGCACCCAGCACCCTGAGCACTGAGCACCCAGCACCCTGAGTACTAAGCACCCAACACCCCAAGCACTGAGCACCCTGAGTACTGAGCACCCAGCACACCGAGCACTGAGTAACCAGCACCCTGAGCACTGAGCACCCAGCACCCTGAGCACTGAGCACCCAGCACCCTGAGCACTGAGCACCCAGCACCCTGAGTACTGAGCACTGAGCACCCAGCACCCCGAGCACTGAGCACCCAGCACCCTGAGTAATGAGCACCCAGCACCCCGAGCACTGAGCACCCAGCACCCCGAGCACTGAGCACCCAGCACCCTGAGTACTGAGCACCCAGCACCCTGAGTACTGAGCACCCAGCACCCCGAGCACTGAGTACCCAGCACCCTGAGCACTGAGCACCCAGCACCCTGAGCACTGAGCACCCAGCACCCTGAGCACTGAGCACCCAGCACCCTGAGTACTGAGCACTGAGCACCCAGCACCCCGAGCACTGAGCACCCAGCACCCTGAGTACTGAGCACTGAGCACCCAGCACCCCGAGCACTGAGCACCCAGCACCCTGAGCACTGAGCACCCAGCACCCGAGTACTGAGCACCCAGCACCTTGAGTACTGAGCACCCAGCTCCCTGAGTACTGAGCACCCAGCACCCCGAGTACTGAGCACCCAGCACCCTGAGTACTGAGCACCCAGCACCCCGAGCACTAAGCACCCAGCACCCCGAGCACTGAGCACCCAGAACCCTGTGTACTGAGCACTGAGTACCCAGTACCCCGAGCACTGAGATCCAGCACCCTGAGCACTGAGCACCCAGCACCCCGAGTACTGAGCACCCAGCACCCCGAGCACTGAGCACCCAGCACCCCGAGCACTGAGCACCCAGCACCCCAGCAATGAGCACCCAGCACCCTGAGTATTGAGCACCCAGCACCCCGAGTACTGAGCACCCAGTAACCTGAGAACGGAGCAGCCAGCACCCCGAGCGCTGAGCACCCAGCACCCTGAGCACTGAGCACCCAGCACCCTGAGTACTGAGCACTGAGCACCCCGAGTACTGAGCACCCAGCACCCCGAGCACTGAGCACCGAGCACCCCGAGAACTGAGCACCCAGCACCCCGAGCACTGAGCACCCAGCACCCCGAGCACTGAGCACCCAGCACCCTGAGCACTGAGCACTGAGCACCCTGAGCACTGAGCACCCAGAACCCTGAGCACTGAGCACCCAGCATCCTGAGCACTGAGTACTGAGCACCCAGCACGCTGAGCACTGAGCACCCAGCACCCTGAGTACTGAGCACTGAGCACCCCGATTACTGAGCACCCAGCACCCTGAGCGCTGAGCACCCAGCACCCTGAGCACTGAGCACCCAGCACCATGAGTACTGAGCACCGAGCACCCTGAGCACCGAGCACCCAGCACCCTGAGTACTGAGCACCCAGCACCCTGAGCACTGAGCACCCAGCACCCTGAGTACTGAGCACCGAGCACCCTGAGTACTGAGCACCCAGCACCTCGAGCACTGAGAACCCAGCACCCTGAGCACTGAGCACCCAGCATACTGAGTACTGAGCACCCAGCACCCTGAGTACTGAGCACCCAGCACCCTGAGTACTGAACACCCAGCACCCTGAGTACTGAGCATCCAGCGCCCCGAGCACTGAGCTCCCAGCACCCTGAGTACTGAGCACTGAGCACCCAGCACCCCGAGCACTGAGCACCCAGCACCCTGTGTACTGAGCACTGAGTACCCAGCACACCGAGCGCTGAGCACCCAGCACCCTGAGCACTGAGCACCCTGAGTACTGAGCACCCAGCACCCTGAGCACTGAGCACCCAGCACCCCGATCACTGAGCACCCAGCACCCAGAGCACTGAGCACTGAGCACCCTGAGTACTGAGCACTGAGCACCCTGAGCACTGAGCACCGGGCACCCTGAGTACTGAGCACTGAGCACCCTGAGCACTGAGCACCCTGCACCCTGAGTACTGAGCACCCAGCACCCTGAGCACTTAGGACCGAGCACCCTGAGTACTAAGCACCCAGCACCCTGAGTACTGAGCACCCTGCACCCTGAGCACTGAGCACCCAGCACGCTGAGTACTGAGCACTGAGCACCCTGAGTACTGAGCACCGAGCACCCTGAGCACTGAGCACCCAGCACGCTGAGTACTGAGCACTGAGCACCCTGAGCACTGAGCACCCAGCACCCTGAGTACTGAGCACCGAGCACCCTGAGTACTGAGCACCCAGCACTCTGAGCACTGAGCACCCAGCACCCTGAGCACTGAGACACCCAGCACCCCGAGCACTGAGCACCCAGCACCCCGAGCACTGAGCACCCTGCACCCTGAGCACTGAGCCTGAGCACCCTGAGTACTGAGCACTGAGCACCCTGAGTACTGAGCACCGAGCACCCTGAATACTGAGCACCCAGAACCCCGAGCACTGAGCACCGAGCACCCTGAGCACTGAGCACCCAGCACCCTGAGTACTAAGCACCCAGGACCCTGAGTACTGAGCACACAGCACCCTGAGTACTGAGCACCCAGCACCCTGAGCACTGAGCAACCTTAGTACTGAGCACTGAGCAGCCTGAGTACTGAGCACTGAGCACCCTGAGTACTGAGCACCCAGCACCCTGAGTACTGAGCACCCAGCACCCTGAGCAATGATCACCCTGAGTACTGAGCACCCAGCACCATGAGCACTGAGCACCGAGCACCCTGAGCACTGAGCAACCAGCACCCGGAGTACTGAGAACCCAGCACCCTGAGTACTAAGCACCGAGCACCCTGAGTACTGAGCACTGAGCACCCCGAGCACTGAGCACCCAGAACCCCGAGCACCGAGCACCCTGAGTACTGAGCACCCAGCACCCTGAGCACTGAACACACAGCACCCTGAGTACAGAAAACCCCGAGCACTGAGCACCCAGCACTCTGAGTACTGAGCACCGAGCACACTGAGCACTGAGCACCCAGCACCCCGAGCACTGAGCACCCAGCACCCTGAGTACTGAGCACCCAGCACCCTGAGTACTGAGCACCCAGCACCCCGAGCACTGAGTACCCAGCACCCTGAGCACTGAGCACCGAGCACACTGAGCACTGAGCACCCAGCACCCCGAGCACTGAGCACCCAGCACCCTGAGTACTGAGCACCCAGCACCCTGAGTACTGAGCACCCAGCACCCCGAGCACTGAGCACCCAGCACCCCGAGCACTAAGCACCCAGCACCCCGAGCACTGAGCACCCAGAACCCTGTGTACTGAGCACTGAGTACCCAGTACCCCGAGCACTGAGATCCAGCACCCTGAGCACTGAGCACCCAGCACCCCGAGTACTGAGCACCCAGCACCCCGAGCACTGAGCACCCAGCACCCCGAGCACTGAGCACCCAGCACCCCAGCAATGAGCACCCAGCACCCTGAGTATTGAGCACCCAGCACCCCGAGTACTGAGCACCCAGTAACCTGAGAACGGAGCAGCCAGCACCCCGAGCGCTGAGCACCCAGCACCCTGAGCACTGAGCACCCAGCACCCTGAGTACTGAGCACTGAGCACCCCGAGTACTGAGCACCCAGCACCCCGAGCACTGAGCACCGAGCACCCCGAGAACTGAGCACCCAGCACCCCGAGCACTGAGCACCCAGCACCCCGAGCACTGAGCACCCAGCACCCTGAGCACTGAGCACTGAGCACCCTGAGCACTGAGCACCCAGAACCCTGAGCACTGAGCACCCAGCATCCTGAGCACTGAGTACTGAGCACCCAGCACGCTGAGCACTGAGCACCCAGCACCCTGAGTACTGAGCACTGAGCACCCCGATTACTGAGCACCCAGCACCCTGAGCGCTGAGCACCCAGCACCCTGAGCACTGAGCACCCAGCACCATGAGTACTGAGCACCGAGCACCCTGAGCACCGAGCACCCAGCACCCTGAGTACTGAGCACCCAGCACCCTGAGCACTGAGCACCCAGCACCCTGAGTACTGAGCACCGAGCACCCTGAGTACTGAGCACCCAGCACCTCGAGCACTGAGAACCCAGCACCCTGAGCACTGAGCACCCAGCATACTGAGTACTGAGCACCCAGCACCCTGAGTACTGAGCACCCAGCACCCTGAGTACTGAACACCCAGCACCCTGAGTACTGAGCATCCAGCGCCCCGAGCACTGAGCTCCCAGCACCCTGAGTACTGAGCACTGAGCACCCAGCACCCCGAGCACTGAGCACCCAGCACCCTGTGTACTGAGCACTGAGTACCCAGCACACCGAGCGCTGAGCACCCAGCACCCTGAGCACTGAGCACCCTGAGTACTGAGCACCCAGCACCCTGAGCACTGAGCACCCAGCACCCCGATCACTGAGCACCCAGCACCCAGAGCACTGAGCACTGAGCACCCTGAGTACTGAGCACTGAGCACCCTGAGCACTGAGCACCGGGCACCCTGAGTACTGAGCACTGAGCACCCTGAGCACTGAGCACCCTGCACCCTGAGTACTGAGCACCCAGCACCCTGAGCACTTAGGACCGAGCACCCTGAGTACTAAGCACCCAGCACCCTGAGTACTGAGCACCCTGCACCCTGAGCACTGAGCACCCAGCACGCTGAGTACTGAGCACTGAGCACCCTGAGTACTGAGCACCGAGCACCCTGAGCACTGAGCACCCAGCACGCTGAGTACTGAGCACTGAGCACCCTGAGCACTGAGCACCCAGCACCCTGAGTACTGAGCACCGAGCACCCTGAGTACTGAGCACCCAGCACTCTGAGCACTGAGCACCCAGCACCCTGAGCACTGAGACACCCAGCACCCCGAGCACTGAGCACCCAGCACCCCGAGCACTGAGCACCCTGCACCCTGAGCACTGAGCCTGAGCACCCTGAGTACTGAGCACTGAGCACCCTGAGTACTGAGCACCGAGCACCCTGAATACTGAGCACCCAGAACCCCGAGCACTGAGCACCGAGCACCCTGAGCACTGAGCACCCAGCACCCTGAGTACTAAGCACCCAGGACCCTGAGTACTGAGCACACAGCACCCTGAGTACTGAGCACCCAGCACCCTGAGCACTGAGCAACCTTAGTACTGAGCACTGAGCAGCCTGAGTACTGAGCACTGAGCACCCTGAGTACTGAGCACCCAGCACCCTGAGTACTGAGCACCCAGCACCCTGAGCAATGATCACCCTGAGTACTGAGCACCCAGCACCATGAGCACTGAGCACCGAGCACCCTGAGCACTGAGCAACCAGCACCCGGAGTACTGAGAACCCAGCACCCTGAGTACTAAGCACCGAGCACCCTGAGTACTGAGCACTGAGCACCCCGAGCACTGAGCACCCAGAACCCCGAGCACCGAGCACCCTGAGTACTGAGCACCCAGCACCCTGAGCACTGAACACACAGCACCCTGAGTACAGAAAACCCCGAGCACTGAGCACCCAGCACTCTGAGTACTGAGCACCGAGCACACTGAGCACTGAGCACCCAGCACCCCGAGCACTGAGCACCCAGCACCCTGAGTACTGAGCACCCAGCACCCTGAGTACTGAGCACCCAGCACCCCGAGCACTGAGTACCCAGCACCCTGAGCACTGAGCACCCAGCACCCTGAGCACTGAGCACCCAGCACCCTGAGCACTGAGCACCCAGCACCCTGAGTACTGAGCACTGAGCACCCAGCACCCCGAGCACTGAGCACCCAGCACCCTGAGTACTGAGCACTGAGCACCCAGCACCCCGAGCACTGAGCACCCAGCACCCTGAGCACTGAGCACCCAGCACCTGAGTCCTGAGCACCCAGCACCCTGAGGACTGAGCACCCAGCTCCCTGAGTACTGAGCACCCAGCACCCCGAGTACTGAGCACCCAGCATCCTGAGTACTGAGCACCCAGCTCCCCGAGCACTAAGCACACAGCACCCAGAGCACTGAGGACCCAGCACCCTGAGCACTGAGCACCCAGCACCCTGAGTACTGAGCACCGAGCACCCTGAGTACTGAGCACCCAGCACCCTGAGCACTGATCACCCAGCACCCTGAGTACTGAGCACCAAGTACCCTGAGTACTGAGCACCCAGCACCCCGAGCACTGAGCACCCAGCACCCTGAGTACTGAGCACTGAGCACACAGCACCCCGAGCACTGAGCACCCAGCACCCTGTGTACTGAGCACTGAGTACCCAGTACCCCGAGCACTGCGACCCAGCACCCTGAGCACTGAGCACCCAGCACCCCGAGTACTGAGCACCCAGCACCCCGAGCACTGAGCACCCAGCACCCTGAGCACTGAGCACCCAGCACCCCGAGCAATGAGCACCCAGCACCCTGAGTACTGAGCACCCAGCACCCCGAGTACTGAGCACCCAGCAACCTGAGCACTGAGCACCCAGCACCCCCAGCAATGAGCACCCAGCACCCTGAGTACTGAGCACCCAGCACCCCGAGTACTGAGCACCCAGCAACCTGAGAACCGAGCAGCCAGCACCCCCAGCAATGAGCACCCAGCATCCTGAGTACTGAGCACCCAGCACCCCCAGCAATGAGCACCCAGCACCCTGAGTACTGAGCACCCAGCACCCCGAGTACTGAGAACCCAGCAACCTGAGAACCGAGCAGCCAGCACCCCGAGCGCTGAGCACCCAGCACCCTGAGCACTGAGCACCCAGCACCCTGAGTACTAAGCACCCAACACCTCAAGCACTGAGCACCCTGAGTACTGAGCACCCAGCACCCCAAGCACTGAGCACCCCGAGCACTGAGCAGCCAGCACCCTGAGTACTGAGCACCGAGCACCCTGAGTACTGAGCAGCCAGCACCCTGAGTACTGAGCACCCAGCATACTGAGCACCAAGCACCCAGCACCCTGAGTACTGAGCACACAGCACCCTGAGCACTGAGCACCCAGCACCCTGAGTACTGAGCACCGAGCACCCTGAGTACTGAGCACCCAGCACCCCGAGCACTGAGCACCCAGCACCCTGAGCACTGAGCACCCAGCATACTGCGTACTGAGCACCCAGCACCCTGAGTACTGAGCACCCAGCACCCTGAGCACTGAGCACCCAGCACCCTGAGTACTGAGCATCCAGCACCCCGAGCAGTGAGCACCCAGCACCCTGAGTACTGAGCACTGAGCACCCAGCACCCCGAGCACTGAGCACCCAGCACCCTGTGTACTGAGCACTGAGTACCCAGCACCCCGAGCACTGAGCACCCAGCACCCAGAGCACTGAGCACCCAGCACCCTGAGTACTGAGCACCCAGCACCCCGAGCACTGAGCACCCAGCACCCTGAGTACTGAGCACTGAGCACACAGCACCCCGAGCACTGAGCACCCAGCACCCTCTGTACTGAGCACTGAGTACCCAGTACCCCGAGCACTGCGACCCAGCACCCTGAGCATTGAGCACCCAGCACCCCGAGTACTGAGCACCCAGCACCCCGAGCATGGGGCACCCAGGACCCTGAGCACTGAGCACCCAGCACCCCGAGCAATGAGCACCCAGCACCCTGAGTACTGAGCACCGAGCACCCCGAGTACTGAGCACCCAGCAACCTGAGCACTGAGCACCCAGCACCCCCAGCAATGAGCACCCAGCACCCCGAGCACTGAGCACCCAGCACCCCGAGCACTGAGCACCCAGCACCCCGAGCACTGAGCACCCAGCACCCTGAGCACTGAGCACTGAGCACTGAGCACCCTGAGCACTGAGCACCCAGAACCCTGAGCACTGAGCACCCAGCATCCTGAGCACTGAGTACTGAGCACCCAGCACGCTGAGCACTGAGCACCCAGCACCCTGAGTACTGAGCACTGAGCACCCCGATTACTGAGCACCCAGCACCCTGAGCGCTGAGCACCCAGCACCCTGAGCACTGAGCACCCAGCACCATGAGTACTGAGCACCGAGCACCCTGAGCACCGAGCACCCAGCACCCTGAGTACTGAGCACCCAGCACCCTGAGCACTGAGCACCCAGCACCCTGAGTACTGAGCACCGAGCACCCTGAGTAATGAGCACTGAGCACCCTGAGCACTGAGCACCGAGCACCCTGAGTACTGAGCACTGAGCACCCAACACCCCAAGCACTGAGCACCCTGAGCACTGAGCACCCAGCACCCCAAGCTCTGAGCACCCTGAGTACTGAGCACCCAGCACCCTGAGTAATGACCACCCAGCACCCTGAGTACTGAGCACCCAGCTCCCTGAGTACTGAGCACCCAGCAAACCGAGCACTGAGCACCCAGCACCCTGAGTACTGAGCACTGAGCACACAGCAGCCCGAGCACTGAGCACCCAGCACACTCTGTACTGAGCACTGAGTACCCAGTACCCCGAGCACTGCGACCCAGCATCCTGAGCATTGAGCACCCAGCACCCCGAGTACTGAGCACCCAGCACCCCGAGCATGGGGCACCCAGCACCCTGAGCACTGAGCACCCAGCACCCCGAGCAATGAGCACCCAGCACCCTGACTACTGAGCACCGAGCACCCCGAGTACTGAGCACCCAGCAACCTGAGCACTGAGCACCCAGCACCCCCAGCAATGAGCACCCAGCACCCTGAGCACTGAGCACCCAGCACCCCGAGCACTGAGCACCCAGCACCCCGAGCACTGAGCACCCAGCACCCTGAGCACTGGGCACTGAGCACTGAGCACCCTGAGCACTGAGCACCCAGAACCCTGAGCACTGAGCACCCAGCATCCTGAGCACTGAGTACTGAGCACCCAGCACGCTGAGCACTGAGCACCCAGCACCCCGAGCACTGAGCACCCAGCACCCGGAGTACTGAGAACCCAGCACCCTGAGTACTAAGCACCGAGCACCCTGAGTACTGAGCACTGAGCACCCCGAGCACTGAGCACCCAGAACCCCGAGCACCGAGCACCCTGAGTACTGAGCACCCAGCACCCTGAGCACTGAACACACAGCACCCTGAGTACAGAAAACCCCGAGCACTGAGCACCCAGCACTCTGAGTACTGAGCACCGAGCACACTGAGCACTGAGCACCCAGCACCCCGAGCACTGAGCACCCAGCACCCTGAGTAATGAGCACCCAGCAACCTGAGTACTGAGCACCCAGCACCCCGAGCACTGAGTACCCAGCACCCTGAGCACTGAGCACCCAGCACCCTGAGCACTGAGCACCCAGCACCCTGAGCACTGAGCACCCAGCACCCTGAGTACTGAGCACTGAGCACCCAGCACCCCGAGCACTGAGCACCCAGCACCCTGAGTTCTGAGCACTGAGCACCCAGCACCCCGAGCACTGAGCACCCAGCACCCTGAGCACTGAGCACCCAGCACCTGAGTCCTGAGCACCCAGCACCCTGAGGACTGAGCACCCAGCTCCCTGAGTACTGAGCACCCAGCACCCCGAGTACTGAGCACCCAGCATCCTGAGTACTGAGCACCCAGCTCCCCGAGCACTAAGCACACAGCACCCAGAGCACTGAGGACCCAGCACCCTGAGCACTGAGCACACAGCACCCTGAGTACTGAGCACCGAGCACCCTGAGTACTGACCACCCAGCACCCTGAGCACTGATCACCCAGCACCCTGAGTACTGAGCACTGAGCACACAGCACCCCGAGCACTGAGCACCCAGCACCCTGTGTACTGAGCACTGAGTACCCAGTACCCCGAGCACTGCGACCCAGCACCCTGAGCACTGAGCACCCAGCACCCCGAGCACTGAGCACCCAGCACCCTGAGCACTGAGCACCCAGCACCCCGAGCAATGAGCACCCAGCACCCTGAGTACTGAGCACCCAGCACCCCGAGTACTGAGCACCCAGCAACTTGAGCACTGAGCACCCAGCACCCCAGCAATGAGCACCCAGCACCCTGAGTACTGAGCACCCAGCACCCCGAGTACTGAGCACCCAGCAACCTGAGAACCGAGCAGCCAGCACCCCCAGCAATGAGCACCCAGCATCCTGAGTACTGAGCACCCAGCACCCCCAGCAATGAGCACCCAGCACCCTGAGTACTGAGCACCCAGCACCCCGAGTACTGAGAACCCAGCAACCTGAGAACCGAGCAGCCAGCACCCCGAGCGCTGAGCACCCAGCACCCTGAGCACTGAGCGCCCAGCACCCTGAGTACTGAGCACTGAGCACCCCGAGTACTGAGCACCCAGCACCCCGAGCACTGAGCACCCAGCACCCTGAGTACTGAGCACCCAGCACCCTGAGTACTGAGCACCCAGCACCCTGAGCACTGAGCACCCAGCACCCTGAGTACTAAGCACCCAACACCCCAAGCACTGAGCACCCTGAGTACTGAGCACCCAGCGCCCCAAGCACTGAGCACCCCGAGCACTGAGCAGCCAGCACCCTGAGTACTGAGCACCGAGCACCCTGAGTACTGAGCAGCCAGCACCCTGAGTACTGAGCACCCAGCATACTGAGCACCGAGCACCCAGCACCCTGAGTACTGAGCACACAGCACCCTGAGCACTGAGCACCCAGCACCCTGAGTACTGAGCACCGAGCACCCTGAGTACTGAGCACCCAGCACCCCGAGCACTGAGCACCCAGCACCCTGAGCACTGAGCACCCAGCATACTTCGTACTGAGCACCCAGCACCCTGAGTACTGAGCACCCAGCACCCTGAGCACTGAGCACCCAGCACCCTGAGTACTGAGCATCCAGCACCCCGAGCACTGAGCACCCAGCACCCTGAGTACTGAGCACTGAGCACCCAGCACCCTGAGCACTGAGGACCCAGCACCCTGTGTACTGAGCACTGAGTACCCAGCACCCCAAGCACTGAGCACCCAGCACCCTGAGCACTGAGCACCCTGAGTACTGAGCACCCAGCACCCTGAGCACTGAGCACCCAGCACCCCGAGCACTGAGCACCCAGCACCCAGAGCACTGAGCACTGAGCACCCTGAGTACTGAGCACTGAGCACCCTGAGCACTGAGAACCGAGCACCCTGAGTACTGAGCACTGAGCACCCAACACCCCAAGCACTGAGCACCCTGAGCACTGAGCACCCAGCACCCCAAGCACTGAGCACCCTGAGTACTGAGCACCCAGCACCCTGAGTAATGAGCACCCAGCACCCTGAGTACTGAGCACCCAGCTCCCTGAGTACTGAGCACCCAGCACCCCGAGCACTGAGCACCCAGCACCCTGAGTACTGAGCACTGAGCACACAGCACCCCGAGCACTGAGCACCCAGCACCCTGTGTACTGAGCACTGAGTACCCAGTACCCCGAGCACTGCGACCCAGCACCCTGAGCACTGAGCACCCAGCACCCTGAGTACTGAGCACCCAGCACCCCGAGAATGGGGCACCCAGCACCCTGAGCACTAAGCACCCAGCACCCCGAGCAATGAGCACCCAGCACCCTGAGTACTGAGCACCGAGCACCCCGAGTACTGAGCACCCAGCAACCTGAGCACTGAGCACCCAGCACCCCCAGCAATGAGCACCCAGCACCCTGAGTACTGAGCACCCAGCACCCCGAGTACTGAGCACCCAGCAACCTGAGAACCGAGCAGCCAGCACCCCCAGCAATGAGCACCCAGCACCCTGAGTACTGAGCACCCAGCACCCCCAGCAATGAGCACCCAGCACCCTGAGTACTGAGCACCCAGCATCCCGAGTACTGAGCACCCAGCAACCTGAGAACCGAGCAGCCAGCACCCCGAGCGCTGAGCACCCAGCACCCTGAGCACTGAGCACCCAGCACCCTGAGTACTGAGCACTGAGCACCCCGAGTACTGAGCACCCAGCACCCCGAGCACTGAGCACCCAGCACCCTGAGTACTGAGTACCCAGCACCCTGAGTACTGAGCACCCAGCACCCTGAGCACTGAGCACCCAGCACCCTGAGTACTAAGCACCCAACACCCCAAGCACTGAGCACCCTGAGTACTGAGCACCCAGCACCCCAAGCACTGAGCACCCCGAGCACTGAGCAGCCAGCACCCTGAGTACTGAGCACCGAGCACCCTGAGTACTGAGCAGCCAGCACCCTGAGTACTGAGCACCCAGCATACTGAGCACCGAGCACCCAGCACCCTGAGTACTGAGCACACAGCACCCTGAGCACTGAGCACCCAGCACCCTGAGTACTGAGCACCGAGCACGCTGAGTACTGATCACCCAGCACCCCGAGCACTGAGCACCCAGCACCCTGAGGACTGAGCACCCAGCATACTGCGTACTGAGCACCCAGCACCCTGAGTACTGAGCACCCAGCACCCTGAGCACTGAGCACCCAGCACCCTGAGTACTAAGCACCCAACACCTCAAGCACTGAGCACCCTGAGTACTGAGCACCCAGCACGCCAAGCACTGAGCACCCCGAGCACTGAGCAGCCAGCACCCTGAGTACAGAGCACCGAGCACCCTGAGTACTGAGCAGCCAGCACCCTGAGTACTGAGCACCCAGCATACTGAGCACCAAGCACCCAGCACCCTGAGTACTGAGCACACAGCACCCTGAGCACTGAGCACCCAGCACCCTGAGTACTGAGCACCGAGCACCCTGAGTACTGAGCACCCAGCACCCCGAGCACTGAGCACCCAGCACCCTGAGCACTGAGCACCCAGCATACTGCGTACTGAGCACCCAGCACCCTGAGTACTGAGCACCCAGCACCCTGAGCACTGAGCACCCAGCACCCTGAGTACTGAGCATCCAGCACCCCGAGCAGTGAGCACCCAGCACCCTGAGTACTGAGCACTGAGCACCCAGCACCCCGAGCACTGAGCACCCAGCACCCTGTGTACTGAGCACTGAGTACCCAGCACCCCGAGCACTGAGCACCCAGCACCCAGAGCACTGAGCACCCAGCACCCTGAGTACTGAGCACCCAGCACCCCGAGCACTGAGCAACCAGCACCCTGAGTACTGAGCACTGAGCACACAGCACCCCGAGCACTGAGCACCCAGCACCCTCTGTACTGAGCACTGAGTACCCAGTACCCCGAGCACTGCGACCCAGCACCCTGAGCATTGAGCACCCAGCACCCCGAGTACTGAGCACCCAGCACCCCGAGCATGGGGCACCCAGGACCCTGAGCACTGAGCACCCAGCACCCCGAGCAATGAGCACCCAGCACCCTGAGTACTGAGCACCGAGCACCCCGAGTACTGAGCACCCAGCAACCTGAGCACTGAGCACCCAGCACCCCCAGCAATGAGCACCCAGCACCCCGAGCACTGAGCACCCAGCACCCCGAGCACTGAGCACCCAGCACCCCGAGCACTGAGCACCCAGCACCCTGAGCACTGAGCACTGAGCACTGAGCACCCTGAGCACTGAGCACCCAGAACCCTGAGCACTGAGCACCCAGCATCCTGAGCACTGAGTACTGAGCACCCAGCACGCTGAGCACTGAGCACCCAGCACCCTGAGTACTGAGCACTGAGCACCCCGATTACTGAGCACCCAGCACCCTGAGCGCTGAGCACCCAGCACCCTGAGCACTGAGCACCCAGCACCATGAGTACTGAGCACCGAGCACCCTGAGCACCGAGCACCCAGCACCCTGAGTACTGAGCACCCAGCACCCTGAGCACTGAGCACCCAGCACCCTGAGTACTGAGCACCGAGCACCCTGAGTAATGAGCACTGAGCACCCTGAGCACTGAGCACCGAGCACCCTGAGTACTGAGCACTGAGCACCCAACACCCCAAGCACTGAGCACCCTGAGCACTGAGCACCCAGCACCCCAAGCTCTGAGCACCCTGAGTACTGAGCACCCAGCACCCTGAGTAATGAGCACCCAGCACCCTGAGTACTGAGCACCCAGCTCCCTGAGTACTGAGCACCCAGCAAACCGAGCACTGAGCACGGAGCACCCTGAGTACTGAGCACTGAGCACACAGCAGCCCGAGCACTGAGCACCCAGCACACTCTGTACTGAGCACTGAGTACCCAGTACCCCGAGCACTGCGACCCAGCATCCTGAGCATTGAGCACCCAGCACCCCGAGTACTGAGCACCCAGCACCCCGAGCATGGGGCACCCAGCACCCTGAGCACTGAGCACCCAGCACCCCGAGCAATGAGCACCCAGCACCCTGACTACTGAGCACCGAGCACCCCGAGTACTGAGCACCCAGCAACCTGAGCACTGAGCACCCAGCACCCCCAGCAATGAGCACCCAGCACCCTGAGCACTGAGCACCCAGCACCCCGAGCACTGAGCACCCAGCACCCCGAGCACTGAGCACCCAGCACCCTGAGCACTGGGCACTGAGCACTGAGCACCCTGAGCACTGAGCACCCAGAACCCTGAGCACTGAGCACCCAGCATCCTGAGCACTGAGTACTGAGCAGCCAGCACGCTGAGCACTGAGCACCCAGCACCCCGAGCACTGAGCACCCAGCACCCGGAGTACTGAGAACCCAGCACCCTGAGTACTAAGCACCGAGCACCCTGAGTACTGAGCACTGAGCACCCCGAGCACTGAGCACCCAGAACCCCGAGCACCGAGCACCCTGAGTACTGAGCACCCAGCACCCTGAGCACTGAACACACAGCACCCTGAGTACAGAAAACCCCGAGCACTGAGCACCCAGCACTCTGAGTACTGAGCACCGAGCACACTGAGCACTGAGCACCCAGCACCCCGAGCACTGAGCACCCAGCACCCTGAGTACTGAGCACTCAGCAACCTGAGTACTGAGCACCCAGCACCCCGAGCACTGAGTACCCAGCACCCTGAGCACTGAGCACCCAGCACCCTGAGCACTGAGCACCCAGCACCCTGAGCACTGAGCACCCAGCACCCTGAGTACTGAGCACTGAGCACCCAGCACCCCGAGCACTGAGCACCCAGCACCCTGAGTACTGAGCACTGAGCACTGAGCACCCAGCACCCCGAGCACTGAGCACCCAGCACCCTGAGCACTGAGCACCCAGCACCTGAGTCCTGAGCACCCAGCACCCTGAGGACTGAGCACCCAGCTCCCTGAGTACTGAGCACCCAGCACCCCGAGTACTGAGCACCCAGCATCCTGAGTACTGAGCACCCAGCTCCCCGAGCACTAAGCACACAGCACCCAGAGCACTGAGGACCCAGCACCCTGAGCACTGAGCACCCAGCACCCTGAGTACTGAGCACCGAGCACCCTGAGTACTGACCACCCAGCACCCTGAGCACTGATCACCCAGCACCCTGAGTACTGAGCACTGAGCACACAGCACCCCGAGCACTGAGCACCCAGCACCCTGTGTACTGAGCACTGAGTACCCAGTACCCCGAGCACTGCGACCCAGCACCCTGAGCACTGAGCACCCAGCACCCCGAGTACTGAGCACCCAGCACCCCGAGCACTGAGCACCCAGCACCCTGAGCACTGAGCACCCAGCACCCCGAGCAATGAGCACCCAGCACCCTGAGCACTGAGCACCCAGCAACCTGAGCACTGAGCACCCAGCACCCCAGCAATGAGCACCCAGCACCCTGAGTACTGAGCACCCAGCACCCCGAGTACTGAGCACCCAGCAACATCAGAACCGAGCAGTCTGCACCCCCAGCAATGAGCACCCAGCATCCTGAGTACTGAGCACCCAGCACCCCCAGCAATGAGCACCCAGCACCCTGAGTACTGAGCACCCAGCACCCCGAGTACTGAGAACCCAGCAACCTGAGAACCGAGCAGCCAGCACCCCGAGCGCTGAGCACCCAGCACCCTGAGCACTGAGCACCCAGCACCCTGAGTACTGAGCACTGAGCACCCCGAGTACTGAGCACCCAGCACCCCGAGCACTGAGCACCCAGCACCCTGAGTACTGAGCACCCAGCACCCTGAGTACTGAGCACACAGCACCCTGAGCACTGAGCACCCAGCACCCTGAGTACTAAGCACCCAACACCCCAAGCACTGAGCACCCTGAGTACTGAGCACCCAGCGCCCCAAGCACTGAGCACCCCGAGCACTGAGCAGCCAGCACCCTGAGTACTGAGCACCGAGCACCCTGAGTACTGAGCAGCCAGCACCCTGAGTACTGAGCACCCAGCATACTGAGCACCGAGCACCCAGCACCCTGAGTACTGAGCACACAGCACCCTGAGCACTGAGCACCCAGCACCCTGAGTACTGAGCACCGAGCACCCTGAGTACTGAGCACCCAGCACCCCGAGCACTGAGCACCCAGCACCCTGAGCACTGAGCACCCAGCATACTTCGTACTGAGCACCCAGCACCCTGAGTACTGAGCACCCAGCACCCTGAGCACTGAGCACCCAGCACCCTGAGTACTGAGCATCCAGCACCCCGAGCACTGAGCACCCAGCACCCTGAGTACTGAGCACTGAGCACCCAGCACCCCGAGCACTGAGGACCCAGCACCCTGTGTACTGAGCACTGAGTACCCAGCACCCCAAGCACTGAGCACCCAGCACCCTGAGCACTGAGCACCCTGAGTACTGAGCACCCAGCACCCTGAGCACTGAGCACCCAGCACCCCGAGCACTGAGCACCCAGCACCCAGAGCACTGAGCACTGAGCACCCTGAGTACTGAGCACTGAGCACCCTGAGCACTGAGCACCGAGCACCCTGAGTACTGAGCACTGAGCACCCAACACCCCAAGCACTGAGCACCCTGAGCACTGAGCACCCAGCACCCCAAGCACTGAGCACCCTGAGTACTGAGCACCCAGCACCCTGAGTAATGAGCACCCAGCACCCTGAGTACTGAGCACCCAGCTCCCTGAGTACTGAGCACCCAGCACCCCGAGCACTGAGCACCCAGCACCCTGAGTACTGAGCACTGAGCACACAGCACCCCGAGCACTGAGCACCCAGCACCCTGTGTACTGAGCACTGAGTACCCAGTACCCCGAGCACTGCGACCCAGCACCCTGAGCACTGAGCACCCAGCACCCCGAGTACTGAGCACCCAGCACCCCGAGAATGGGGCACCCAGCACCCTGAGCACTGAGCACCCAGCACCCCGAGCAATGAGCACCCAGCACCCTGAGTACTGAGCACCGAGCACCCCGAGTACTGAGCACCCAGCAACCTGAGCACTGAGCACCCAGCACCCCCAGCAATGAGCACCCAGCACCCTGAGTACTGAGCACCCAGCACCCCGAGTACTGAGCACCCAGCAACCTGAGAACCGAGCAGCCAGCACCCCCAGAAATGAGCACCCAGCACCCTGAGTACTGAGCACCCAGCACCCCCAGCAATGAGCACCCAGCACCCTGAGTACTGAGCACCCAGCATCCCGAGTACTGAGCACCCAGCAACCTGAGAACCGAGCAGCCAGCACCCCGAGCGCTGAGCATCCAGCACCCTGAGCACTGAGCACCCAGCACCCTGAGTACTGAGCACTGAGCACCCCGAGTACTGAGCACCCAGCACCCCGAGCACTGAGCACCCAGCACCCTGAGTACTGAGTACCCAGCACCCTGAGTACTGAGCACCCAGCACCCTGAGCACTGAGCACCCAGCACCCTGAGTACTAAGCACCCAACACCCCAAGCACTGAGCACCCTGAGTACTGAGCACCCAGCACCCCAAGCACTGAGCACCCCGAGCACTGAGCAGCCAGCACCCTGAGTACTGAGCACCGAGCACCCTGAGTACTGAGCAGCCAGCACCCTGAGTACTGAGCACCCAGCATACTGAGCACCGAGCACCCAGCACCCTGAGTACTGAGCACACAGCACCCTGAGCACTGAGCACCCAGCACCCTGAGTACTGAGCACCGAGCACGCTGAGTACTGAGCACCCAGAACCCCGAGCACTGAGCACCCAGCACCCTGAGCACTGAGCACCCAGCATACTGCGTACTGAGCACCCAGCACCCTGAGTACTGAGCACCCAGCACCCTGAGCACTGAGCACCCAGCACCCTGAGTACTGAGCATCCAGCACCCCGAGCAGTGAGCACCCAGCACCCTGAGTACTGAGCACTGAGCACCCAGCACCCCGAGCACTGAGCACCCAGCACCCTGTGTACTGAGCACTGAGTACCCAGCACCCCGAGCACTGAGCACCCAGCACCCAGAGCACTGAGCACCCAGCACCCTGAGTACTGAGCACCCAGCACCCCGAGCACTGAGCACCCAGCACCCTGAGTACTGAGCACTGAGCACACAGCACCCCGAGCACTGAGCACCCAGCACCCTCTGTACTGAGCACTGAGTACCCAGTACCCCGAGCACTGCGACCCAGCACCCTGAGCATTGAGCACCCAGCACCCCGAGTACTGAGCACCCAGCACCCCGAGCATGGGGCACCCAGGACCCTGAGCACTGAGCACCCAGCACCCCGAGCAATGAGCACCCAGCACCCTGAGTACTGAGCACTGAGAACCCCGAGTACTGAGCACCCAGCAACCTGAGCACTGAGCACCCAGCACCCCCAGCAATGAGCACCCAGCACCCCGAGCACTGAGCACCCAGCACCCCGAGCACTGAGCACCCAGCACCCCGAGCACTGAGCACCCAGCACCCTGAGCACTGAGCACTGAGCACTGAGCACCCTGAGCACTGAGCACCCAGAACCCTGAGCACTGAGCACCCAGCATCCTGAGCACTGAGTACTGAGCACCAAGCACGCTGAGCACTGAGCACCCAGCACCCTGAGTACTGAGCACTGAGCACCCCGATTACTGAGCACCCAGCACCCTGAGCGCTGAGCACCCAGCACCCTGAGCACTGAGCACCCAGCACCCTGAGTACTGAGCACCGAGCACCCTGAGCACCGAGCACCCAGCACCCTGAGTACTGAGCACCCAGCACCCTGAGCACTGAGCACCCAGCACCCTGAGTACTGAGCAGCCAGCACCCTGAGTACTGAGCACCCAGCATACTGAGCACCGAGCACCCAGCACCCTGAGTACTGAGCACACAGCACCCTGAGCACTGAGCACCCAGCACCCTGAGTACTGAGCACCGAGCACCCTGAGTACTGAGCACCCAGCACCCCGAGCACTGAGCACCCAGCACCCTGAGCACTGAGAACCCAGCATACTGCGTATTGAGCACCCAGCACCCTGAGTACTGAGCACCCAGCACCCTGAGCACTGAGCACCCAGCACCCTGAGTACTGAGCATCCAGCACCCCGAGCACTGAGCACCCAGCACCCTGAGTACTGAGCACTGAGCACCCAGCACCCCGAGCACTGAGCACCCAGCACCCTGTGTACTGAGAACTGAGTACCCAGCACCCCGAGCACTGAGCACCCAGCACCCTGAGCACTGAGCACCCTGAGTACTGAGCACCCAGCACCCTGAGCACTGAGCACCCAGCACCCCGAGCACTGAGCACCCAGCACCCAGAACACTGAGCACTGAGCACCCTGAGTACTGAGCACTGAGCACCCTGAGCACTGAGCACCGAGCACCCTGAGTACTGAGCACTGAGCACCCAACACCCAAAGCACTGAGCACCCTGAGCACTGAGCACCCAGCACCCCAAGCACTGAGCACCCTGAGTACTGAGCACCCAGCACCCTGAGTAATGAGCACCCAGCACCCTGAGTACTGAGCACCCAGCTCCCTGAGTACTGAGCACCCAGCACCCAGAGCACTGAGCACCCAGCACCCTGAGCACTGAGCACCCAGCACCCTGAGTACTGAGCACCCAGCACCCTGAGTACTGAGCACCCAGCACCCTGAGCACTGAGCACCCAGCACCCTGAGTACTAAGCACCCAACACCCCAAGCACTGCGCACCCTGAGTACTGAGCACCCAGCACCCCAAGCACTGAGCACCCCGAGCACTGAGCAGCCAGCACCCTGAGTATTGAGCACCGAGCACCCTGAGTACTGAGCAGCCAGCACCCTGAGTACTGAGCACCCAGCATACTGAGCACCGAGCACCCAGCACCCTGAGTACTGAGCACACAGCACCCTGAGCACTGAGCACCCAGCACCCTGAGCACTGAGCACCCAGCATACTTCGTACTGAGCACCCAGCACCCTGAGTACTGAGCACCCAGCACCCTGAGCACTGAGCACCCAGCACCCTGAGTACTGAGCATCCAGCACCCCGAGCACTGAGCACCCAGCACCCTGAGTACTGAGCACTGAGCACCCAGCACCCCGAGCACTGAGCACCCAACACCCTGTGTACTGAGCACTGAGTACCCAGCACCCCGAGCACTGAGCACCCAGCACCCTGAGCACTGAGCACCCTGAGTTCTGAGCACCCAGCACCCTGAGCACTGAGCACCCAGCACCCCGAGCACTGAGCACCCAGCGCCCAGAGCACTGAGCACTGAGCACCCTGAGTACTGAGCACTGAGCACCCTGAGCACTGAGCACCGAGCACCCTGAGTACTGAGCACTGAGCACCCAACACCCCAAGCACTGAGCACCCTGAGCACTGAGCACCCAGCACCCCAAGCACTGAGCACCCTGAGTACTGAGCACCCAGCACCCTGAGTAATGAGCACCCAGCACCCTGAGTACTGAGCACCCAGCTCCCTGAGTACTGAGCACCCAGCACCCCGAGCACTGAGCACCCAGCTCCCTGAGTACTGAGCACTGAGCACACAGCACCCCGAGCACTGAGCACCCAGCACCCTGTGTACTGAGCACTGAGTACCCAGTACCCCGAGCACTGCGACCCAGCACCCTGAGCACTGAGCACCCAGCACCCCGAGTACTGAGCACCCAGCACCCCGAGCATGGGGCACCCAGCACCCTGAGCACTGAGCACCCAGCACCCCGAGCAATGAGCACCCAGCACCCTGAGTACTGAGCACCGAGCACCCCGAGTACTGAGCATCCAGCAACCTGAGCACTGAGCACCCAGCACCCCCAGCAATGAGCACGCAGCACCCTGAGTACTGAGCACCCAGCACCCCGAGTACTGAGCACCCAGCAACCTGAGAACCGAGCAGCCAGCACCCCGAGCGCTGAGCACCCAGCACCCTGAGCACTGAGCACCCAGCACCCTGAGTTCTGAGCACTGAGCACCCCGAGTACTGAGCACCCAGCACCCCGAGCACTGAGCACCCAGCACCCTGAGTACTGAGCACCCAGCACCCTGAGTACTGAGCACCCAGCACCCTGAGCACTGAGCACCCAGCACCCTGAGTACTAAGCACCCAACACCCCAAGCACTGAGCACCCTGAGTACTGAGCACCCAGCACCCCAAGCACTGAGCACCCCGAGCACTGAACAGCCAGCACCCTGAGTACTGAGCACCGAGCACCCTGAGTACTGAGCAGCCAGCACCCTGAGTACTGAGCACCCAGCATACTGAGCACCGAGCACCCAGCACCCTGAGTACTGAGCACACAGCACCCTGAGCACTGAGCACCCAGCACCCTGAGTACTGAGCACCGAGCACCCTGAGTACTGAGCACCCAGCACCCCGAGCACTGAGCACCCAGCACCCTGAGCACTGAGAACCCAGCATACTGCGTATTGAGCACCCAGCACCCTGAGTACTGAGCACCCAGCACCCTGAGCACTGAGCACCCAGCACCCTGAGTACTGAGCATCCAGAACCCCGAGCACTGAGCACCCAGCACCCTGAGTACTGAGCACTGAGCACCCAGCACCCCGAGCACTGAGCACCCAGCACCCTGTGTACTGTGCACTGAGTACCCAGCACCCCGAGCACTGAGCACCCAGCAGCCTGAGCACTGAGCACCCTGAGTACTGAGCACCCAGCACCCTGAGCACTGAGCACCCAGCACCCCGAGCACTGAGCACCCAGCACCCAGAGCACTGAGCACTGAGCACCCTGAGTACTGAGCACTGAGCACCCTGAGCACTGAGCACCGAGCACCCTGAGTACTGAGCACTGAGCACCCAACACCCCAAGCAATGAGCACCCTGAGCACTGAGCACCCAGCACCCCAAGCACTGAGCACCCTGAGTACTGAGCACCCAGCTCCCTGAGTACTGAGCACCCAGCACCCCGAGCACTGAGCACCCAGCACCCTGAGTACTGAGCACTGAGCACACCGCACCCCGAGCACTGAGCACCCAGCACCCTGTGTACTGAGCACTGAGTACCCAGTACCCCGAGCACTGCGACCCAGCACCCTGAGCACTGAGCACCCAGCACCCCGAGTACTGAGCACCCAGCATCCCGAGCATGGGGCACCCAGCACCCTGAGCACTGAGCACCCAGCACCCCGAGCAATGAGCACCCAGCACCCTGAGTACTGAGCACCCAGCACCCCGAGTACTGAGCACCCAGCAACCTGAGAACCGAGCAGCCAGCACCCCCAGCAATGAGCACCCAGCACCCTGAGTACTGAGCACCCAGCACCCCCAGCAATGAGCACCCAGCACCCTGAGTACTGAGCACCCAGCATCCCGAGTACTGAGCACCCAGCAACCTGAGAACCGAGCAGCCAGCACCCCGAGCGCTGAGCACCCAGCACCCTGAGCACTAAGCACCCAGCACCCTGAGTACTGAGCACTGAGCACCCCGAGTACTGAGCACCCAGCACCCCGAGCACTGAGCACCCAGCACCCTGAGTACTGAGCACCCAGCACCCTGAGTACTGAGCACCCAGCACCCTGAGCACTGAGCACCCAGCACCCTGAGTACTAAGCACCCAACACCCCAAGCACTGAGCACCCTGAGTACTGAGCACCCAGCACCCCAAGCACTGAGCACCCCGAGCACTGAGCAGCCAGCACCCTGAGTACTGAGCACCGAGCACCCTGAGTACTGAGCAGCCAGCACCCTGAGTACTGAGCACCCAGCATACTGAGCACCGAGCACCCAGCACCCTGAGTACTGAGCACACAGCACCCTGAGCACTGAGCACCCAGCACCCTGTGTACTGAGCACCGAGCACCCTGAGTACTGAGCACCCAGCACCCCGAGCACTGAGCACCCAGCACCCTGAGCACTGAGCACCCAGCACCCTGAGTACTGAGCATCCAGCACCCCGAGCACTGAGCACCCAGCACCCTGAGTACTGAGCACTGAGCACCCAGCACCCCGAGCACTGAGCACCCAGCACCCTGTGTACTGAGCACTGAGTACCCAGCACCCCGAGCACTGAGCACCCAGCACCCTGAGCACTGAGCACCCTGAGTACTGAGCACCCAGCACCCTGAGCACTGAGCACCCAGCACCCCGAGCACTGAGCACCCAGCACCCAGAGCACTGAGCACTGAGCACCCTGAGCACTGAGCACCCAACACCCCAAGCACTGAGCACCCTGAGTACTGAGCACCCAGCACCCCGAGCACTGAGCACCCAGCACCCTGAGTACTGAGCACTGAGCACACAGCACCCCGAGCACTGAGCACCCAGCACCCTGTGTACTGAGCACTGATTACCCAGTACCCCGAGCACTGCGACCCAGCTCCCTGAGCATTGAGCACCCAGCACCCCGAGTACTGAGCACCCAGCACCCCGAGCATGGGGCACCCAGCACCCTGAGCACTGAGCACCCAGCACCCCGAGCAATGAGCACCCAGCCCCCTGAGTACTGAGCACCGAGCACCCCGATTACTGAGCACCCAGCAACCTGAGCACTGAGCACCCAGCACCCCCAGCAATGAGCACCCAGCACCCTGAGTACTGAGCACCCAGCACCCCGAGTACTGAGCACCCAGCAACCTGAGAACCGAGCAGCCAGCACCCCCAGCAATGAGCACCCAGCACCCTGAGTACTGAGCACCCAGCACCCCCAGCAATGAGCACCCAGCACCCTGAGTACTGAGCACCCAGCACACCGAGTACTGAGCACCCAACAACCTGAGAACCGAGCAGCCAGCACCCCGAGCGCTGAGCACCCAGCACCCTGAGCACTGAGCACCCAGCACCCTGAGTAGTGAGCACTGAGCACCCCGAGTACTGAGCACCCAGCATCCCGAGCACTGAGCACCCAGCACCCTGAGTACTGAGCACCCAACACCCTGAGTACTGAGCACCCAGCACCCTGAGCACTGAGCACCCAGCACCCTGAGTACTAAGCACCCAACACCCCAAGCACTGAGCACCCTGAGAACTGAGCACCCAGCACCCCAAGCACTGAGCACCCCGAGCACTGAGCAGCCAGTACCCTGAGTACTGAGCACCGAGCACCCTGAGTACTGAGCAGCCAGCACCCTGAGAACTGAGCACCCAGCATATTGAGCACCGAGCACCCAGCACCCTGAGTACTGAGTACACAGCACCTTGAGCACTGAGCACCCAGCACCCTGAGTACTGAGCACCGAGCACCCTGATTACTGAGCACCCAAAACCCCGAGCACTGAGCACCCAGCACCCTGAGCACTGAGCACCCAGCATACTGAGTACTGAGAACCCAGCACCCTGAGCACTGAGCACCCAGCGCCCTGAGCACTGAGCACTGAGCACCCTGAGTACTGAGCACTGAGCACCCTGAGCACTGAGCACCCAGCACCCTGAGTACTGAGCACCCTGAGTACTGAGCACCCAGCACCCTGAGCACTGAACACCCAGCACCCCGAGCACTGAGCACCCAGCACCCAGAGCACTGAGCACTGAGCACCCTGAGTACTGAGCACTGAGCACCCTGAGCACTGAGCACAGAGCACCCTGAGTACTGAGCACTGAGCACCCAACACCCCAAGCACTGAGCTACCTGAGCACTGAGCACCCAGCACCCCAAGCACTGAGCACCCTGAGAACTGAGCACCCAGCACCCTGAGTAATGAGCACCCAGCACCCTGAGTACTGAGCACCCAGCTCCCTGAGTACTGAGCACCCAGCACCCCGAGCACTGAGCACCCAGCACCCTGAGTACTGAGCACTGAGCACACAGCACCCCGAGCACTGAGCACCCAGCACCCTGTGTACTGAGCACTGAGTACCCAGTACCCCGAGCACTGCGACCCAGCACCCTGAGCACTGAGCACCCAGCACCCCGAGTACTGAGCACCCAGCACCCCGAGCATGGGGCACCCAGCACCCTGAGCACTGAGCACCCAGCACCCCGAGCAATGAGCACCCAGCACCCTGAGTACTGAGCACCGAGGACCCCGAGTACTGAGCACCCAGCAACCTGAGCACTGAGCACCCAGCATCCCCAGCAATGAGCACCCAGCACCCTGAGTACTGAGCACCCAGCACCCCGAGTACTGAGCACCCAGCAACCTGAGAACCGAGCAGCCAGCACCCCCAGCAATGAGCACCCAGCACCCTGAGTACTGAGCACCCAGCACCCCCAGCAATGAGCACCCAGCACCCTGAGTACTGAGCACCCAGCACCCCGAGTACTGAGCACCCAGCAACCTGAGAACCGAGCAGCCAGCACCCCGAGCGCTGAGCACCCAGCACCCTGAGCACTGAGCACCCAGCACCCTGAGTACTGAGCACTGAGCACCCCGAGTACTGAGCATCCAGCACCCCGAGCACTGAGCACCCAGCACCCTGAGTACTGAGCACCCAGCACCCTGAGTACTGAGCACCCAGCACCCTGAGCACTGAGCACCCAGCACCCTGAGTACTAAGCACCCAACACCCCAAGCACTGAGCACCCTGAGTACTGAGCACCCAGCACCCCAAGCACTGAGCACCCCGAGCACTGAGCAGCCAGTACCCTGAGTACTGAGCACCGAGCACCCTGAGTACTGAGCAGCCAGCACCCTGAGAACTGAGCACCCAGCATACTGAGCACCGAGCACCCAGCACCCTGAGTACTGAGCACACAGCACCCTGAGCACTGAGCACCCAGCACCCTGAGTACTGAGCACCGAGCACCCTGAGTACTGAGCACCCAGCACCCCGAGCACTGGGCACCCAGCACCCTGAGCACTGAGCACCCAGCATACTGAGTACTGAGCACCCAGCACCCTGAGCACTGAGCACCCAGCACCCTGAGCACTGAGCACCCAGCACCCTGAGTACTGAGCATCCAGCACCCCGAGCACTGAGCACCCAGCACCCTGAGTACTGAGCACTGAGCACCCAGCACCCCGAGCACTGAGCACCCAGCACCCTGTGTACTGAGCACTGAGTACCCAGCACCCCGAGCACTGAGCACCCAGCACCCTGAGCACTGAGCACCCTGAGTACTGAGCACCCAGCACCCTGAGCACTGAGCACCCAGCACCCCGAGCAGTGAGCACCCAGCACACAGAGCACTGAGCACTGAGCACCCTGAGTACTGAACACTGAGCACCCTGAGCACTGAGCACCGAGCACCCTGAGTACTGAGCACTGAGCACCCAACACCCCAAGCACTGAGCACCCTGAGCACTGAGCACCCAGCACCCCAAGCACTGAGCACCCTGAGTACTGAGCACCCAGCACCCTGAGTAATGAGCACCCAGCACCCCGAGCTCTGAGCACCCAGCACCCTGAGTACTAAGCACCGAGCAACCTGAGTACTGAGCAGCCAGCACCCTGAGTACTGAGCACCCAGCGTACTGAGCACCGAGCACCCAGCACCCTGAGTACTGAGCACCCAGCACCCTGAGCACTGAGCACCCAGCACCCTGAGTACTGAGCACCGAGCACCCCGAGCACTGAGCACCCAGCACCCCGAGCACTGAGCACTCAGCACCCCGAGCACTGAGCACCGAGCACCCCGAGCACTGAGCACCCAGCACCCCGAGCACTGAGCACCCAGCACCCCGAGCACTGCGCACACAGCACCCCGAGCACCGAGCACCCTGAGTACTAAGCACCGAGCACCCTGAGCACTGAGCACCCAGCACCCTTAGCACTGAGCACCCAGCACCCTGAGTACTGAGCACCCAGCACCCCGAGCACTGAGCACACAGCACCCTGAGCACTGAGCACCCAGCTCCCCGAGCAGTGAGCACCCAGCACCCTGAGCCCTGAGCAACCTGAGTCCTGAGCACTGAGCACCCTGAGTACTGAGCACTGAGCACCCTGAGTACTGAGCACCCAGCACCCTGAGCAATGAGCACCCAGATTACTGAGCACCCAGCACCCTGAGCCCTGAGCACTGAGCACAGAGCACCTAGAGCACTGAGCACCCAGCACCCGGAGTACTGAGCACCCAGCACCCTGAGTACTAAGCACCAAGCACCCTGAGTACTGAGCACCCAATACCCTGAGCACTGAACACACAGCACCCTGAGTACTGAGCACCCCGAGCACTGAGCACCCAGCATACTGAGCACCCAGCACCCTGAGTACTGAGCACCCAGCACCCAGAGCACTGAGCACTGAGCACCCTGAGTACTGAGCACTGAGGACCCTGAGCACTGAGCACCATGCACCCTGAGTACTGAGCACCCAGCACCCTGAGCACTGAGGACCGAGCACCCTGAGTACTAAGCACCCAGCACCCTGAGTACTGAGAAAACAGCACCCTGAGCACTGAGCACCCAGAACGCTGAGTACTGAGCACTGAGCACCCTGAGTACTGAGCACCGAGCACCCTGAGCACTGAGCACCCAGCACGCTGAGAACTGAGCACTGAGCACCCTGAGCGCTGAGCACCCAGCACCCTGAGTACTGAGCACCCAGCACTCTGAGCACTGAGCACCCAGCACCCTGAGCACTGAGACACCCAGCACCCCGAGCACTGAGCACCCAGCACCCCGAGTACTGAGCACCCAGCAACCTGAGAACCGAGCAGCCAGCACCCCGAGCGCTGAGCACACAGCACCCTGAGCACTGAGCACCCAGCACCCTGAGTACTGAGCACTGAGCACCCCGAGTACTGAGCACCCAGAACCCCGAGCACTGAGCACCCAGCACCCTGAGTACTGAGCACCCAGCACCCTGAGTACTGAGCACCCAGCACCCTGAGCACGGAGCACCCAGCACCCTGAGTACTAAGCACCCAACACCCCAAGCACTGAGCACCCTGAGTACTGAGCACCCAGCACCCCAAGCACTGAGCACCCCGAGCACTGAGCAGCCAGCACCCTGAGTACTGAGCACCGAGCACCCTGAGTACTGAGCTGCCAGCACCCTGAGTACTGAGCACCCAGCATACTGAGCACCGAGCACCCAGCACCCTGAGTACTGAGCACCCAGCACCCTGAGCACTGAGCACCCAGCACCCTGAGTACTGAGCACCGAGCACCCTGAGTACTGAGCACCCAGCACCCCGAGCACTGAGCACCCAGCACCCTGACCACTGAGCACCCAGCATACTGCGTACTGAGCACCCAGCACCCTGAGTACTGAGCACCCAGCACCCTGAGCACTGAGCACCCAGCACCCTGAGTACTGAGCATGCAGCACCCCGAGCACTGAGCACCCAGCACCCTGAGTACTGAGCACTGAGCAACCAGCACCCCGAGCACTGAGCACCCAGCACCCTGAGTACTGAGCATGCAGCACCCCGAGCACTGAGCACCCAGCACCCTGAGTACTGAGCACTGAGCACCCAGCACCCCGAGCACTGAGCACCCAGCACCCTGAGCACTGAGCACCCTGAGTACTGAGCACCCAGCACCCTGAGCACTGAGCACCCAGCACCCCGAGCACTGAGCACCCAGCACCCAGAGCACTGAGCACTGAGCACCCTGAGTACTGAGCAATGAGCACCCTGAGCACTGAGCACCGAGCACCCTGAGTACTGAGCAGCCAGCACCCTGAGTACTAAGCACCCAACACCCCAAGCACTGAGCACCCTGAGCACTGAGCACCCAGCACCCCAAGCACTGAGCACCCTGAGTACTGAGCACCCAGCAACCTGAGTAATGAGCACCCAGCACCCTGAGTACTGAGCACCCAGCTCCCTGAGTACTGAGCACCCTGCACCCCGAGCACTGAGCACCCAGCACCCTGAGTACTGAGCACCGAGCACCCCGTGTACTGAGCACCCAGCAACCTGAGCCCTGAGCACCCAGCACCCCCAGCAATGAGCACCCAGCACCCTGAGTACTGAGCACCGAGCACCCCGTGTACTGAGCACCCAGCAACCTGAGCCCTGAGCACCCAGCACCCCCAGCAATGAGCACCCAGCACCCTGAGTACTGAGCACCCAGCACCCCGAGTACTGAGCACCCAGCAACCTGAGAACCGAGCAGCCAGCACCCCCAGCAATGAGCACCCAGCACCCTGAGTACTGAGCACCCAGCACCCCCAGCAATGAGCACCCAGCACCCTGAGTACTGAGCACCCAGCACCCCGAGTACTGAGCACCCAGCAACCTGAGAACCGACCAGCCAGCACCCCGAGCGCTGAGCACCCAGCACCCTGAGCACTGAGCACCCAGCACCCTGAGTACTGAGCACTGAGCACCCCGAGTACTGAGCACCCAGCACCCCGAGCACTGAGCACCCAGCACCCTGAGTACTGAGCACCCAGCACCCTGAGCACTGAGCACCCAGCACCCTGAGTACTAAGCACCCAACACCCCAAGCACTGAGCACCCTGAGTACTGAGCACCCAGCACCCCAAGCACTGAGCACCCCGAGCACTGAGCAGCCAGCACCCTGAGTACTGAGCACCGAGCACCCTGAGTACTGAGCTGCCAGCACCCTGAGTACTGAGCACCCAGCATACTGAGCACCGAGCACCCAGCACCCTGAGTACTGAGCACACAGCAAACTGAGCACTGAGCACCCAGCACCCTGAGTACTGAGCACCGAGCACCCTGAGTACTGAGCACCCAGCACCCCGAGCACTGAGCACCCAGCACCCTGACCACTGAGCACCCAGCATACTGCGTACTGAGCACCCAGCACCCTGAGTACTGAGCACCCAGCACCCTGAGCACTGAGCACCCAGCACCCTGAATACTGAGCATCCAGCACCCCGAGCACTGAGCACCCAGCACCCTGAGTACTGAGCACTGAGCACCCAGCACCCCGAGCACTGAGCACCCAGCACCCTGTGTACTGAGCACTGAGTACCCAGCACCCCGAGCACTGAGCACCCAGCACCCTGAGCACTGAGCACCCTGAGTACTGAGCACCCAGCACCCTGAGCACTGAGCACCCAGCACCCCGAGCACTGAGCACCCAGCACCCAGAGCACTGAGCACTGAGCACCCTGAGTACTGAGCACTGAGCACCCTGAGCACTGAGCACCGAGCACCCTGAGTACTGAGCACTGAGCACCCAACACCCCAAGAACTGAGCACCCTGAGCACTGAGCACCCAGCACCCCAAGCACTGAGCACCCTGAGTACTGAGCACCCAGCACCCTGAGTAATGAGCACCCAGCACCCTGAGTACTGAGCACCCAGCTCCCTGAGTACTGAGCACCCTGCACCCCGAGCACTGAGCACCCAGCACCCTGAGTACTGAGCACTGAGCACACAGCACCCCGAGCACTGAGCACCCAGCACCCTGTGTACTGAGCACTGAGTACCCAGTACCCCGAGCACTGCGACCCAGCACCCTGAGCACGGAGCACCCAGCACCCCGAGTACTGAGCACCCAGCACCCCGAGCATGGGGCACCCAGCACCCTGAGCACTGAGCACCCAGCACCCCGAGCAATGAGCACCCAGCACCCTGAGTACTGAGCACCGAGCACCCCGTGTACTGAGCACCCAGCAACCTGAGCACTGAGCACCCAGCACCCCCAGCAATGAGCACCCAGCACCCTGAGTACTGAGCACCCAGCACCCCGAGTACTGAGCACCCAGCAACCTGAGAACCGAGCAGCCAGCACCCCCAGCAATGAGCACCCAGCACCCTGAGTACTGAGCACCCAGCACCCCCAGCAATGAGCACCCAGCACCCTGAGTACTGAGCACCCAGCACCCCGAGTACTGAGCACCCAGCAACCTGAGAACCGAGCAGCCAGCACCCCGAGCGCTGAGCACCCAGCACCCTGAGCACTGAGCACCCAGCACCCTGAGTACTGAGCACTGAGCACCCCGAGTACTGAGCACCCAGCACCCCGAGCACTGAGCACCCAGCACCCTGAGTACTGAGCACCCAGCACCCTGAGCACTGAGCACCCAGCACCCTGAGTACTAAGCACCCAACACCCCAAGCACTGAGCACCCTGAGTACTGAGCACCCAGCACCCCAAGCACTGAGCACCCCGAGCACTGAGCAGCCAGTACCCTGAGTACTGAGCACCGAGCACCCTGAGTACTGAGCAGCCAGCACCCTGAGAACTGAGCACCCAGCATACTGAGCACCGGGCACCCAGCACCCTGAGTACTGAGCACACAGCACCCTGAGCACTGAGCACCCAGCACCCTGAGTACTGAGCACCGAGCACCCTGAGTACTGAGCACCCAGCACCCCGAGCACTGAGCACCCAGCACCCTGAGCACTGAGCACCCAGCATACTGAGTACTGAGCACCCAGCACCCTGAGCACTGAGCACCCAGCACCCTCAGCACTGAGCACCCAGCACCCTGAGTACTGAGCATCCAGCACCCCGAGCACTGAGCACCCAGCACCCTGAGTACTGAGCACTGAGCACACAGCACCCCGAGCACTGAGCACCCAGCACCCTGTGTACTGAGCACTGAGTACCCAGCACCCCGAGCACTGAGCACCCAGCACCCTGAGCACTGAGCACCCTGAGTACTGAGCACCCAGCACCCTGAGCACTGAGCACCCAGCACCACGAGCACTGAGCACCCAGCACCCAGAGCACTGAGCACTGAGCACCCTGAGTACTGAGCACTGAGCACCCTGAGCACTGAGCACCGAGCACCCTGAGTACTGAGCACTGAGCACCCAACACCCCAAGCACTGAGCACCCTGAGCACTGAGCACCCAGCACCCCAAGCACTGAGCACCCTGAGTACTGAGCACCCAGCACCCTGAGTACTGAGCACCCAGCACCCTGAGTACTGAGCACCCAGCACCCTGAGCACTGAGCACCCAGCACCCTGAGTACTAAGCACCCAACACCCCAAGCACTGAGCACCCTGAGTACTGAGCACCCAGCACCCCAAGCACTGAGCACCCCGAGCACTGAGCAGCCAGCACCCTGAGTACTGAGCACCGAGCACCCTGAGTACTGAGCTGCCAGCACCCTGAGAACTGAGCACCCAGCATACTGAGCACCGAGCACCCAGCACCCTGAGTACTGAGCACACAGCACCCTGAGCACTGAGCACCCAGCACACTGAGTACTGAGCACCGAGCACCCTGAGTACTGAGCACCCAGCACCCCGAGCACTGAGCACCCAGCACACTGAGCACTGAGCACCCAGCATACTGCGTACTGGGCACCCAGCACCCTGAGTACTGAGCACCCAGCACCCTGAGCACTGAGCACCCAGCACCCTGAGTACTGAGCATCCAGCACCCCGAGCACTGAGCACCCAGCACCCTGAGTACTGAGCACTGAGCACCCAGCACCCCGAGCACTGAGCACCCAGCACCCTGTGTACTGAGCACTGAGTACCCAGCACCCCGAGCACTGAGCACCCAGCACCCTGAGCACTGAGCACCCTGAGTACTGAGCACCCAGCACCCTGAGCACTGAGCACCCAGTACCCCGAGCACTGAGCACCCAGCACCCAGAGCACTGAGCACTGAGCACCCTGAGTACTGAGCACTGAGGACCCTGAGCACTGAGCACCATGCACCCTGAGTACTGAGCACCCAGCACCCTGAGCACTGAGGACCGAGCACCCTGAGTACTAAGCACCCAGCACCCTGAGTACTGAGAAAACAGCACCCTGAGCACTGAGCACCCAGAACGCTGAGTACTGAGCACTGAGCACCCTGAGTACTGAGCACCGAGCACCCTGAGCACTGAGCACCCAGCACGCTGAGAACTGAGCACTGAGCACCCTGAGCGCTGAGCACCCAGCACCCTGAGTACTGAGCACCGAGCACCCTGAGTACTGAGCACCCAGCACTCTGAGCACTGAGCACCCAGCACCCTGAGCACTGAGACACCCAGCACCCCGAGCACTGAGCACCCAGCACCCCGAGTACTGAGCACCCAGCAACCTGAGAACCGAGCAGCCAGCACCCCGAGCGCTGAGCACCCAGCACCCTGAGCACTGAGCACCCAGCACCCTGAGTACTGAGCACTGAGCACCCCGAGTACTGAGCACCCAGCACCCCGAGCACTGAGCTCCCAGCACCCTGAGTACTGAGCACCCAGCACCCTGAGTACTGAGCACCCAGCACCCTGAGCACTGAGCACCCAGCACCCTGAGTACTAAGCACCCAACACCCCAAGCACTGAGCACCCTGAGTACTGAGCACCCAGCACCCCAAGCACTGAGCACCCCGAGCACTGAGCAGCCAGCACCCTGAGTACTGAGCACCGAGCAACCTGAGTACTGAGCTGCCAGCACCCTGAGTACTGAGCACCCAGCATACTGAGCACCGAGCACCCAGCACCCTGAGTACTGAGCACACAGCACCCTGAGCACTGAGCACCCAGCACCCTGAGTACTGAGCACCGAGCACCCTGAGTACTGAGCACCCAGCACCCCGAGCACTGAGCACCCAGCCCCCTGACCACTGAGCACCCAGCATACTGCGTACTGAGCACCCAGCACCCTGAGTACTGAGCACCCAGCACCCTGAGCACTGAGCACCCAGCACACTGAGTACTGAGCATCCAGCACCCCGCGCACTGAGCACCCAGCACCCTGAGTACTGAGCACTGAGCACCCAGCACACCGAGCACTGAGCACCCAGCACCCTGTGTACTGAGCACTGAGTACCCAGCACCCCGAGCACTGAGCACCCAGCACCCTGAGCACTGAGCACCCTGAGTACTGAGCACCCAGCACCCTGAGCACTGAGCACCCAGCACCCAGAGCACTGAGCACTGAGCACCCTGAGTACTGAGCACTGAGCACCCTGAGCACTGAGCACCGAGCACCCTGAGTACTGAGCACTGAGCACCCAACACCCCAAGCACTGAGCACCCTGAGCACTGAGCACCCAGCACCCCAAGCACTGAGCACCTTGAGTACTGAGCACCCAGCACCCTGAGTAATGAGCACCCAGCACCCTGAGTACTGAGCACCCAGCTCCCTGAGTACTGAGCACCCTGCACCCCGAGCACTGAGCACCCAGCACCCTGAGTACTGAGCACTGAGCACACAGCACCCCGAGCACTGAGCACCCAGCACCCTGAGTACTGAGCACTGAGCACACAGCACCCCGAGCACTGAGCACCCAGCACCCTGTGTACTGAGCACTGTGTACCCAGTAGCCCGAGCACTGCGACCCAGCACCCTGAGTACTGAGCACCCAGCACCCCGAGCATGGGGCACCCAGCACCCTGAGCACTGAGCACCCAGCACCCCGAGCAATGAGCACCCAGCACCCTGAGTACTGAGCACCGAGCACCCCGTGTACTGAGCACCCAGCAACCTGAGCACTGAGCACCCAGCACCCCCAGCAATGAGCACCCAGCACCCTGAGTACTGAGCACCCAGCACCCCGAGTACTGAGCACCCAGCAACCAGAGAACCGAGCAGCCAGCACCCCCAGCAATGAGCACCCAGCACCCTGAGTACTGAGCACCCAGCACCCCCAGCAATGAGCACCCAGCACCTTGAGTACTGAGCACCCAGCACCCCGAGTACTGAGCACCCAGCAACCTGAGAACCGAGCAGCCAGCACCCCGAGCGCTGAGCACCCAGCACCCTGAGCACTGAGCACCCAGCACCCTGAGTACTGAGCACTGAGCACCCCGAGTACTGAGCACCCAGCACCCTGAGCACTGAGCACCCAGCACCACGAGCACTGAGCAACCAGCACCCAGAGCACTGAGCACTGAGCACCCTGAGCACTGAGCACCGAGCACCCTGAGTACTGAGCACTGAGCACCCAACACCCCAAGCACTGAGCACCCTGAGCACTGAGCACCCAGCACCCCAAGCACTGAGCACCCTGAGTACTGAGCACCCAGCACCCTGTGTACTGAGCTCCCAGCACCCTGAGTACTGAGCACCCAGCACCCTGAGCACTGAGCACCCAGCACCCTGAGTACTAAGCACCCAACACCCCAAGCACTGAGCACCCTGAGTACTGAGCACCCAGCACCCCAAGCACTGAGCACCCCGAGCACTGAGCAGCCAGCACCCTGAGTACTGAGCACCGAGCACCCTGAGAACTGAGCTGCCAGCACCCTGAGAACTGAGCACCCAGCATACTGAGCACCGAGCACCCAGCACCCTGAGTACTGAGCACACAGCAACCTGAGCACTGAGCACCCAGCACCCTGAGTACTGAGCACCGAGCACCCTGAGTACTGAGCACCCAGCACCCCGAGCACTGAGCACCCAGCACCCTGAGCACTGAGCACCCAGCATACTGCGTACTGAGCACCCAGCACCCTGAGTACTGAGCACCCAGCACCCTGAGCACTGAGCACCCAGCACCCTGAGTACTGAGCATCCAGCACCCCGAGCACTGAGCACCCAGCACCCTGAGTACTGAGCACTGAGCACCCAGCACCCCGAGCACTGAGCACCCAGCACCCTGTGTACTGAGCACTGAGTACCCAGCACCCCGAGCACTGAGCACCCAGCACCCTGAGCACTGAGCACCCTGAGTACTGAGCACCCAGCACCCTGAGCACTGAGCACCCAGCACCCCGAGCACTGAGCACCCAGCACCCAGAGCACTGAGCACTGAGCACCCTGAGTACTGAGCACTGAGCACCCTGAGCACTGAGCACCGAGCACCCTGAGTACTGAGCACTGAGCACCCAACACCCCAAGCACTGAGCACCCTGAGCACTGAGCACCCAGCACCCCAAGCACTGAGCACCCTGAGTACTGAGCACCCAGCACCCTGAGTAATGAGCACCCAGCACCCTGAGTACTGAGCACCCAGCTCCCTGAGTACTGAGCACAATGCACCCCGAGCACTGAGCACCCAGCACCCTGAGTACTGAGCACTGAGCACACAGCACCCCGAGCACTGAGCACCCAGCACCCTGTGTACTGAGCACTGAGTACCCAGTACCCCGAACACTGCGACCCAGCACCCTGAGCACGGAGCACCCAGCACCCCGAGTACTGAGCACCCAGCACCCCGTGTACTGAGCACCCAGCAACCTGAGCACTGAGCACCCAGCACCCCCAGCAATGAGCACCCAGCACCCTGAGTACTGAGCACCCAGCACCCCGAGTACTGAGCACCCAGCAACCTGAGAACCGAGCAGCCAGCACCCCCAGCAATGAGCACCCAGCACCCTGAGTACTGAGCACCCAGCACCCCCAGCAATGAGCACCCAGCACCCTGAGTACTGAGCACCCAGCACCCCGAGTACTGAGCACCCAGCAACCTGAGAACCGAGCAGCCAGCACCCCGAGCGCTGAGCACCCAGCACCCTGAGCACTGAGCACCCAGCACCCTGAGTACTGAGCACTGAGCACCTCGAGTACTGAGCACCCAGCACCCCGAGCACTGAGCACCCAGCACCCTGAGTACTGAGCACCCAGCACCCTGAGTACTGAGCACCCAGCACCCTGAGTACTAAGCACCCAACACCACAAGCACTGAGCACCCTGAGTACTGAGCACCCAGCACCCCAAGCACTGAGCACCCCGAGCACTGAGCAGCCAGTACCCTGAGTACTGAGCACCGAGCACCCTGAGTACTGAGCAGCCAGCACCCTGAGAACTGAGCACCCAGCATACTGAGCACCGAGCACCCAGCACCCTGAGTACTGAGCACACAGCACCCTGAGCACTGAGCACCGAGCACCCTGAGTACTGAGCACCGAGCACCCTGAGTACTGAGCACCCAGCACCCCGAGCACTGAGCACCCAGCACCCTGAGCACTGAGCACCCAGCATACTGAGTACTGAGCACCCAGCACCCTGAGCACTGAGCACCCAGCACCCTCAGCACTGAGCACCCAGCACCCTGAGTACTGAGCATCCAACACCCCGAGCACTGAGCACCCAGCACCCTGAGTACTGAGCACTGAGCACCCAGCACCCCGAGCACTGAGCACCCAGCACCCTGTGTACTGAGCACTGAGTACCCAGCACCCCGAGCACTGAGCACCCAGCACCCTGAGCACTGAGCACCCTGAGTACTGAGCACCCAGCACCCTGAGCACTGAGCACCCAGCACCACGAGCACTGAGCACCCAGCACCCAGAGCACTGAGCACTGAGCACCCTGAGTACTGAGCACTGAGCACCCTGAGCACTGAGCACCGAGCACCCTGAGTACTGAGCACTGAGCACCCAACACCCCAAGCACTGAGCACCCTGAGCACTGAGCACCCAGCACCCCAAGCACTGAGCACCCTGAGTACTGAGCACCCAGCACCCTGAGTACTGAGCATCCAGCACCCTGAGTACTGAGCACCCAGCACCCTGAGCACTGAGCACCCAGCACCCTGAGTACTAAGCACCCAACACCCCAAGCACTGAGCACCCTGAGTACTGAGCACCCAGCACCCCAAGCACTGAGCACCCCGAGCACTGAGCAGCCAGCACCCTGAGTACTGAGCACCGAGCACCCTGAGTACTGAGCTGCCAGCACCCTGAGAACTGAGCACCCAGCATACTGAGCACCGAGCACCCAGCACCCTGAGTACTGAGCACACAGCACCCTGAGCACTGAGCACCCAGCACCCTGAGTACTGAGCACCGAGCACCCTGAGTACTGAGCACCCAGCACCCCGAGCACTGAGCACCCAGCACCCTGAGCACTGAGCACCCAGCATACTGCGTACTGAGCACCCAGCACCCTGAGTACTGAGCACCCAGCACCCTGAGCACTGAGCACCCAGCACCCTGAGTACTGAGCATCCAGCACCCCGAGCACTGAGCACCCAGCACCCTGAGTACTGAGCACTGAGCACCCAGCACCCCGAGCACTGAGCACCCAGCACCCTGTGTACTGAGCACTGAGTACCCAGCACCCCGAGCACTGAGCACCCAGCACCCTGAGCACTGAGCACCCTGAGTACTGAGCACCCAGCACCCTGAGCACTGAGCACCCAGCACCCCGAGCACTGAGCACCCAGCACCCAGAGTACTGAGCACTGAGCACCCTGAGTACTGAGCACTGAGCACCCTGAGCACTGAGCACCGAGCACCCTGAGTACTGAGCACTGAGCACCCAACACCCCAAGCACTGCGCACCCTGAGCACTGAGCACCCAGCACCCCAACCACTGAGCACCCTGAGTACTGAGCACCCAGCACCCTGAGTAATGAGCACCCAGCACCCTGAGTACTGAGCACCCAGCTCCCTGAGTACTGAGCACCCTGCACCCTGAGCACTGAGCACCCAGCACCCTGTGTACTGAGCACTGATTACCCAGTACCCCGAGCACTGCGACCAAGCACCCTGAGCACTGAGCACCCAGCACCCTGTGTACTGAGCACTGATTACCCAGTACCCCGAGCACTGCGACCAAGCACCCTGAGCATGGAGCACCCAGCACCCCGAGTAATGAGCACCCAGCACCCCGAGCATGGGGCACCCAGCACCCTGAGCACTGAGCACCCAGCACCCCGAGCAATGAGCACCCAGCACCCTGAGCACTGAGCACCCAGCACCCTGAGTACTAAGCACCCAACACCCCAAGCACTGAGCACCCTGAGTACTGAGCACCCAGCACCCCAAGCACTGAGCACCCTGAGTACTGAGCAGACAGCACCCTGAGAACTGAGCACCCAGCATACTGAGCACCGAGCACCCAGCACCCTGAGTACTGAGCACACAGCACCCTGAGCACTGAGCACCCAGCACCCTGAGTACTGAGCACCGAGCACCCTGAGTACTGAGCACCCAGCACCACGAGCACTGAGCACCCAGCACCCTGAGCACTGAGCACCCAGCATACTGAGTACTGAGCACCCAGCACCCTGAGCACTGAGCACCCAGCACCCTCAGCACTGAGCACCCAGCACCCTGAGTACTGAGCATCCAGCAACCCGAACACTGAGCACCCAGCACCCTGAGTACTGAGCACTGAGCACCCAGCACCCTGAGCACTGACTACCCAACACCCTGTGTACTGAGCACTGAGTACCCAGCATCCCGAGCACTGAGCACCCAGCACCCTGAGCACTGAGCACCCTGAGTACTGAGCACCCAGCAGCCTGAGCACTGAGCACCCAGCACCAGGAGCACTGAGCACCCAGCACCCAGAGCACTGAGCACTGAGCACCCTGAGTACTGAGCACTGAGCACCCTGAGCACTGAGCACCGAGCACCCTGAGTACTGAGCACTGAGCACCCAACACCCCAAGTACTGAGCACCCTGAGCACTGAGCACCCAGCACCCCAAGCACTGAGCACCCTGAGTA
The DNA here is from genome assembly GCF_018167655.1 of Microtus oregoni. Classification (NCBI taxonomy): domain Eukaryota; kingdom Metazoa; phylum Chordata; class Mammalia; order Rodentia; family Cricetidae; genus Microtus; species Microtus oregoni. Next base: position 1,707,449 of record NW_024544557.1, read on the forward strand.
CTGAGCACCCAGCACCCTGAGTAATGAGCACCCAGCACCCCGAGCTCTGAGCACCCAGCACCCTGAGTACTAAGCACCGAGCAACCTGAGTACTGAGCAGGCAGCACCCTGAGTACTGAGCACCCAGCGTACTGAGCACCGAGGACCCAGCACCCTGAGTACTGAGCACCCAGCACCCTGAGCACTGAGCACCCAGCACCCTGAGTACTGAGCACCGAGCACCCCTAGTACTGAGCACCCAGCACCCCGAGCACTGAGCACCCAGCACCCCGAGCACTGAGCACCCAGCACCCCGAGTACTGAGCACCCAGCACCCCGAGCACTGAGCACCCAGCACCCCGAGCACTGCGCACCCAGCACCCCGAGCACCGAGCACCCTGAGTACTAAGCACCGAGCACCCTGAGCACTGAGCACCCAGCACCCTTAGCACTGAGCACCCAGCACCCTGAGTACTGAGCACCCAGCACCCCGAGCACTGAGCACACAGCACCCTGAGCACTGAGCACCCAGCTCCCCGAGCAGTGAGCACCCAGCACCCTGAGCCCTGAGCACCCTGAGTCCTGAGCACTGAGCACCCTGAGTACTGAGCACTGAGCACCCTGAGTACTGAGCACCCAGCACCCTGGGCAATGAGCACCCAGAGTACTGAGCACCCAGCACCCTGAGCACTGAGCACAGAGCACCTAGAGCACTGAGCACCCAGCACCCGGAGTACTGAGCACCCAGCACCCTGAGTACTAAGCACCAAGCACCCTGAGTACTGAGCACCCAATACCCTGAGCACTGAACACACAGCACCCTGAGTACTGAGCACCCCGAGCACTGAGCACCCAGCATACTGAGTACTGAGCACCCAGCACCCTGAGTACTGAGCACCCAGCACACCGAGCACTGAGTACCCAGCACCCTGAGCACTGAACACACAGCGCCCTGAGTACTGAGCACCCCGAGCACTGAGCACCCAGCATACTGAGTACTGAGCACCCAGCACCCTGAGTACTGAGCACCCAGAGCACTGAGCACTGAGCACTGAGCACCCTGAGTACTGAGCACTGAGCACCCTGAGCACTGAGCACCCAGCACCCTGAGTACTGAGCACCCAGCACCCTGAGCACTGAGGACCGAGCACCCTGAGTACTAAGCACCCAGCACCCTGAGTACTGAGCACCCAGCACCCTGAGCACTGAGCACCCAGAACGCTGAGTACTGAGCACTGAGCACCCTGAGTACTGAGCACCGAGCACCCTGAGCACTGAGCACCCAGCACGCTGAGAACTGAGCACTGAGCACCCTGAGCGCTGAGCACCCAGCACCCTGAGTACTAAGCACCGAGCACCCTGAGTACTGAGCACCCAGCACTCTGAGCACTGAGCACCCAGCACCCTGAGCACTGAGACACACAGCACCCCGAGCACTGAGCACCCAGCACCCTGAGCACTGAGCACCTTGCACCCCGAGCACTGAGCCTGAGCACCCTGAGTACTGAGCACTGAGCACCCTGAGTACTGAGCACCGAGCACCCTGACTACTGAGCACCCAGCACCCCGAGCACTGAGCACCGAACACCCCGAGCACTGAGCACCCAGTACCCTGAGCACTGAGCACCCTTAGTACTGAGGACTGAGCACCCTGAGTACTGAGCACTGAGCACCTTGAGTACTGAGCACCCAGCACCCTGAGTACTGAGCACCCAGCACCCTGAGCAATGATCACCCTGAGTACTGAGCACCCAGCACCTTGAGCACTGAGCACCGAGCACCCCGAGCACTGAGCACCCAGCACCCGGAGTACTGAGCACCCAGCACCCTGAGTACTAAGCACCGAGCACCCTGAGTATTGAGCACCCAGCACCCTGAGCACTGAACACACAGCACCCTGAGTACTGAGCACCCCGAGCACTGAGCACCCAGCACCCGGAGTACTGAGCACCCAGCACCCTGAGTACTAAGCACCGAGCACCCTGAGTACTGAGCACCCAGCACCCGGAGTACTGAGCACCCAGCACCCTGAGTACTGAGCACCGAGCACCCTGAGTACTGAGCACCCAGCACCCTGAGTACTGAGCACCGAGCACCCTGAGTACTGAGCACCCAGCACCCTGAGCACTGATCACCCAGCACCCTGAGTACTGAGCACCAAGTACCCTGAGTACTGAGCACCCAGCACCCCGAGCACTGAGCACCCAGCACCCTGAGTACTGAGCATTGAGCACACAGCACCCCGAGCACTGAGCACCCAGCACCCTGTGTACTGAGCATTGAGTACCCAGTACCCCGAGCACTGTGACCCAGCACCCTGAGCACTGAGCACCCAGCACCCCGAGTACTGAGCACCCAGCACCCCGAGCACTGAGCACCCAGCACCCCGAGCACTGAGCACCCAGCACCCCGAGCAATGAGCACCCAGCACCCTGAGTACTGAGCACCCAGCACCCCGAGTACTGAGCACCCAGCAACCTGAGAACGGAGCAGCCAGCACCCTGAGCGCTGAGCACCCAGCACCCTGAGCACTGAGCACCCAGCACCCTGAGTACTGAGCACTGAGCACCCCGAGTACTGAGCACCCAGCATCCCGAGCACTGAGCACCGAGCACCCCGAACACTGAGCACCCAGCACCCCGAGCACTGAGCACCCAGCACCCCGAGCACTGAGCACCCAGCACCCTGAGCACTGAGCACTGAGCACTGAGCACCCTGAGCACTGAACACCCAGCACCCTGAGCACTGAGCACCCAGCATCCTGAGCACTGAGTACTGAGCACCCAGCACGCTGAGCACTGAGCACCCAGCACCCTGAGTACTGAGCACTGAGCACCCCGATTACTGAGCACCCAGCACCCCGAGCGCTGAGCACCCAGCACCATGAGCACTGAGCACCCAGCACCCTGAGTACTGAGCACTGAGCACCCCGAGCACTGAGCACCCAGCACCCCGAGCACTGAGCACCGAGCACCCCAAGCACTGAGCCACCAGCACCCCGAGCACTGAGCACCGAGCACCCCGAGCACTGAGCACCCAGCACCCCGAGCACTGAGCACTGAGCACCCAGCACCCCGAGCACTGAGCACCCAGCACCCTGAGCACTGAGCACCCAGCACCCGAGTACTGATCACCCAGCACCCTGAGTACTGAGCACCCAGCACCCTGAGTACTGAACACACAGCACCCTGAGCACTGAGCACTGAGCATCCATCACCCTGAGCACTGAGCACCCAGCACCCAAGTACTGATCACCCAGCACCCTGAGTACTGAGCACCCAGCACCCTGAGTACTGAACACACAGCACCCTGAGCACTGAGCACTGAGCATCCAGCACCCTGAGCACTGAGCACCCAGCACCCAAGTACTGATCACCCAGCACCCTGAGTACTGAGCACCCAGCACCCTGAGCACTGAACAGCCAGCACCCTGAGTACTGAGCACCGAGCACCCTGAGTATTGAGCACCCAGCACCCTGATTACTGAGCACCGAGCACCCTGAGCACCGAGCACTCAGCACCCTGAGTACTGAGCACCCAGCACCCTGAGCACTGAGCACCCAGCACCCGGAGTACTGAGCACCCAGCACCCTGAGTACTAAGCACCAAGCACCCTGAGTACTGAGCACCCAATACCCTGAGCACTGAACACACAGCACCCTGAGTACTGAGCACCCCGAGCACTGAGCACCCAGCATACTGAGTACTGAGCACCCAGCACCCTGAGTACTGAGCACCCAGCACCCAGAGCACTGAGCACTGAGCACCCTGAGTACTGAGCACTGAGCACCCTGAGCACTGAGCACCCTGCACCCTGAGTACTGAGCACCCAGTACCCTGAGCACTGAGGACCGAGCACACTGAGTACTAAGCACCCAGCACCCTGAGTACTGAGCACCCAGCACCCTGAGCACTGAGCACCCAGAACGCTGAGTACTGAGCACTGAGCACCCTGAGTACTGAGCACCGAGCACCCTGAGCACTGAGCACCCAGCACGCTGAGAACTGAGCACTGAGCACCCTGAGCGCTGAGCACCCAGCACCCTGAGTACTGAGCACCGAGCACCCTGAGTACTGAGCACCCAGCACTCTGAGCACTGAGCACCCAGCACCCTGAGCACTGAGACACCCAGCACCCCGAGCACTGAGCACGAAGCACCCCGAGCACTGAGCAACCTGCACCCCGAGCACTGAGCCTGAGCACCCTGAGTACTGAGCACTGAGCACCCTGAGTACTGAGCACCGAGCACCCTGAGTACTGAGCACCCAGCACCCCGAGCACTGAGCACCGAGCACCCCGAGCACTGAGCACCCAGTACCCTGAGCACTGAGCACCCTTAGTACTGAGCACTGAGCACACTGAGTACTGAGCACTGAGCACCTTGAGTACTGAACACCCAGCACCCTGAGTACTGAGCACCCAGTACCCTGAGCAATGATCACCCTGAGTACTGAGCACCCAGCACCTTGAGCACTGAGCACCGAGCACCCCGAGCACTGAGCACCCAGCACCCGGAGTACTGAGCACCCAGCACCCTGAGTACTAAGCACCGAGCACCCTGAGTACTGAGCACCCAGCACCCTGAGCACTGAACACACAGCACCCTGAGTACTGAGCACCCCGAGCACTGAGCACCCAGCACCCTGAGTACTGAGCACCGAGCACACTGATCACTGAGCACCCAGCACCCCGAGCACTGAGCACCCAGCACCCTGAGTACTGAGCACCCAGCACCCTGAGTACTGAGCACCCAGCACCCCGAGCACTGAGCACCCAGCACCCTGAGCACTGAGCACTGAGCACTGAGCACCCTGAGCACTGAGCACCCAGCACCCTGAGCACTGAGCACCCAGCATCCTGAGCACTGAGTACTGAGCACCCAGTACGCTGAGCACTGAGCACCCAGCACCCTGAGTACTGAGCACTGAGCACCCCGATTACTGAGCACCCAGCACCCCGAGCGCTGAGCACCCAGCACCCTGAGCACTGAGCACCCAGCGCCCTGAGTACTGAGCACTGAGCACCCCGAGCACTGAGCACCCAGCACCCCGAGCACTGAGCACCGAGCACCCCGAGCACTGAGCAACCAGCACCCCGAGCACTGAGCACCGAGCACCCCGAGCACTGAGCACCCAGCACCCCGAGCACTGAGCACTGAGCACCCAGCACCCCGAGCACTGAGCACCCAGCACCCTGAGCACTGAGCACCCAGCACCCGAGTACTGATCACCCAGCACCCTGAGTACTGAGCACCCAGCACCCTGAGTACTGAGCACACAGCACCCCGAGCACTGAGCACTGAGCACCCAGCACCCTGAGCACTGAGCACCCAGCACCCGAGTACTGATCACCCAGCACCCTGAGTACTGAGCACCCAGCACCCTGAGTACTGAGCACACAGCACCCCGAGCACTGAGCACTGAGCACCCAGCACCCTGAGTACTAAGCACCCAACACCCCAAGCACTGAGCACCCCGAGCACTGAGCAGCCCGCACCCTGAGTACTGAGCACCGAGCACCCTGAGTACTGAGCACCCAGCACCCTGAGTACTGAGCACCGAGCACCCTGAGCACCGAGCACCCAGCACCCTGAGTACTGAGCACCCAGCACCCTGAGCACTGAGCACCCAGCACCCTGAGTACTGAGCACCGAGCACCCTGAGTACTGAGCACCCAGCACCCCGAGCACTGAGCACCCAGCACCCTGAGCACTGAGCACCCAGCATACTGAGTACTGAGCACCCAGCACCCCGAGCACTGAGCACCCAGCACCCCGAGCACTGAGCACCCAGCACCCTGAGCACTGAGCACCCAGCACCCGAGTACTGATCACCCAGCACCCTGAGTACTGAGCACCCAGCACCCTGAGTACTGAACACACAGCACCCCGAGCACTGAGCACTGAGCATCCAGCACCCTGAGCACTGAGCACCCAGCACCCGAGTACTGATCACCCAGCACCCTGAGTACTGAGCACCCAGCACCCTGAGCACTGAGCACCCAGCACCCTGAGTACTAAGAACCCAACACCCCAAGCACTGAGCACCCTGAGCACTGAGCAGCCAGCACCCTGAGTACTGAGCACCCAGCACCCTGAGTACTGAGCACCCAGCACCCTGAGTACTGAGCAACCAGCACCCCGAGCACTGAGTACCCAGCACCCTGAGCACTGAGCACCCAGCACCCTGAGCACTGAGCACCCAGCACCCTGAGCACTGAGCACCCAGCACCCTGAGTACTGAGCACTGATCACCCAGCACCCCGAGCACTGAGCACCCAGCACCCTGAGTACTGATCACTGAGCACCCAGCACCCCGAGCACTGAGCACCCAGCACCCTGAGCACTGAGCACCAGCACCCGAGTACTGAGCACCCAGCACCCTGAGTACTGGGAACCCAGTTCCCTGAGTACTGAGCACCCTGCACCCCGAGTACTGAGCACCCATCACCCTGAGTACTGAACACCCAGCACCCCGAGCACTAAGCACCCAGCACCCCGAACACTGAGGATCCAGCACCCTGAGCACTGAGCACCCAGCACCCTGAGTACTGAGCACCGAGCACCCTGAGTACTGAGCACCCAGCACCCTGAGCACTGATCACCCAGCACCCTGAGTACTGAGCACCAAGTACCCTGAGTACTGAGCACCCAGCACCCTGAGCACTGAGCACCCAGCACCCTGAGTACTGAGCACTGAGCACACAGCACCCCGAGCACTGAGAACCCAGCACCCTGTGTACTGAGCACTGAGTACCCAGTACCCCGAGCACTGTGACCCAGCACCCTGAGCACTGAGCACCCAGCACCCCGAGTACTGAGCACCCAGCACCCCGAGCACTGAGCACCCAGCACCCCGAGCACTGAGCACCCAGCACCCCGAGCAATGAGCACCCAGCACCCTGAGTACTGAGCACCCAGCACCCCGAGTACTGAGCACCCAGCAACCTGAGAACGGAGCAGCCAGCACCCCGAGCGCTGAGCACCCAGCACCCTGAGCACTGATCACCCAGCACCCTGAGTACTGAGCACTGAGCAGCCCGAGTACTGAGCACCCAGCACCCCGAGCACTGAGCACTGAGCACCCAGCACCCTGAGTACTAAGCACCCAACAACCCAAGCACTGAGCACCCCGAGCACTGAGCAGCCAGCACCCTGAGTACTGAGCACCGAGCACCCTGAGTACTGAGCACCCAGCACCCTGAGTACTGAGCACCGAGCACCCTGAGCACCGAGCACTTAGCACCCTGAGTACTGAGCACCCAGCACCCTGAGCACTGAGCACCCAGCACCCTGAGTACTGAGCACCGAGCACCCTGAGTACTGAGCACCCAGCACCCCGAGCACTGAGCACCCAGCACCCTGAGCACTGAGCACCAAGCATACTGAGTACTGAGCACCCAGCACCCTGAGTACTGTGCACCCAGCACCCTGAGCACTGAGCACCCAGCACCCTGAGTACTGAGCATCCAGCACCCCGAGCACTGAGCACCCAGCACCCTGAGTACTGAGCACTGAGCACCCAGCACCCTGAGCACTGAGCACCCAGCACCCTGTGTACTGAGCACTGAGTACACAGCACCACGAGCACTGAGCACCCAGCACCCTGAGCACTGAGCACCCTGAGTACTGAGCACCCAGCACCCTGAGCACTGTGCACCCAGGACCCCGAGCACTGAGCACTGAGCACCCTGAGTACTGAGCACCGAGCACCCTGAGTACTGAGCACTGAGCACCCTGAGCACTGAGCACCCTGCACCCTGAGTACTGAGCACCGAGCACCATGAGTACTGAGCACCCAGCACTCTGAGCACTGAGCACCCAGCACCCTGAGCACTGAGACACCCAGCACCCCGAGCACTGAGCACCCAGCACCCCGAGCACTGAGCACCCTGCACCCTGAGCACTGAGCCTGAGCACCCTGAGTACTGAGCACTGAGCACCCTGAGTACTGAGCACTGAGCACCCTGAGTACTGAGCACCCAGCACCCTGAGCACTGAGCACCGAGCACCCTGAGCACTGAGCACCCAGCACCCTGAGTACTAAGCACCCAGCACCCTGAGTACTGAGCACCCAGCACCCTGAGTACTGAGCACCCAGCGTACTGAGCACCGAACACCCCGAGCACTGAGCACCCAGCACCCTGAGTACTGAGCACCCAGCACCCTGAGCACTGAGCACCCAGCACCCTGAGTACTGAGCACCGAGCACCCTGAGTACTGAGCACCCAGCACCCTGAGTACTGAGCACCCAGCACCCTGAGTACTGAGCACCCAGCGTACTGAGCACCGAGCACCCAGCACCCTGAGTACTGAGCACCCAGCACCCTGAGCACTGTGCACCCAACACCCTGAGTACTGAGCACTGAGCACCCCGAGTACTGAGCACCGAGCACACCGAGCACTGAGCACCCAGCACCCAGAGCACCGAGCACCCTGTGTACTGAGCAACCAGCACACTGAGCACTGAGCACCCAGCACCCTGAGCACTGAGCACCCAGCACCCTGAATACTGAGCACCGAGCACCCCGAGCACTGAGCACCCAGCACCCTGAGCACTGAGCAACCTTAGTACTGAGCACTGAGCACCCTGAGTACTGAGCACTGAGCACCCTGAGTAGTGAGCACCCAGCACCCTGAGTACTGAGCACCCAGCTCCCTGAGCAATGATCACCCTGAGTACTGAGCACCCAGCACCTTGAGCACTGAGCACCGAGCACACTGAGCACTGAGCAACCAGCACCCGGAGTACTGAGCACCCAGCACCCTGAGAACTAAGCACCAAGCACCCTGAGTACTGAGCACTGAGCACCCCGAGTACTGAGCACCGAGCACCCCGAGCACTGAGCACCCATAACCCCGAGCACCGAGCACCCTGAGTACTGAGCACCCAGCACACTGAGCACTGAACACACAGCACCCTGAGTACAGAAAACCCCTAGCACTGAGAACCCAGCACCCTGAGTACTGAGCACCGAGCACACTGAGCACTGAGCACCCAGCACCCCGAGCACTGAGCACCCAGCACCCTGAGTACTGAGCACCCAGCACCCTGAGTACTGAGCACCCAGCACCCCGATCACTGAGTACCCAGCACCCTGAGCACTGAGCACCCAGCACACTGAGCACTGAGCACCAAGCACCCTGAGCACTGAGCACCCAGCACCCTGAGTTCTGAGCACTGAGCACCCAGCACCCCGAGCACTGAGCACCCAGCACCCTGAGTACTGAGCACTGAGCACCCAGAACCCCGAGCACTGAGCACCCAGCACCCTGAGCACTGAGCACCCAACACCCAAGTACTGAGCACCCAGCACCGTGAGTACTGAGCACCCAGCTCCCTGAGTACTGAGCACCCAGCACCCCGAGTACTGAGCACCCAGCACCCTGAGTACTGAGCACCCAGCACCCCGAGCACTAAGCACACAGCACCCAGAGCACTGAGGACCCAGCACCCTGAGCACTGAGCACCCAGCACCCTGAGTACTGAGCACCGAGCACCCTGAGTACTGAGCACCCAGCACCCTGAGCACTGATCACCCAGCACCCTGAGTACTGAGCACCAAGTACCCTGAGTACTGAGCACCCAGCACCCCGAGCACTGAGCACCCAGCACCCTGAGTACTGAGCACAGAGAACACAGCACCCCGAGCAATGAGCACCCAGCACCCTGAGTACTGAGCACCCAGCACCCCGAGTACTGAGCACCCAGCAACCTGAGAACCGAGCAGCCAGCACCCCGAGCACTGAGCACCCAGCACACTGAGCACTGAGCACCCAGCACCCTGAGTACTGAGCACTGAGCACCCTGAGTACTGAGCACCCAGCACCCCGAGCACTGAGCACTGAGCACCCCGAGCACTGAGACCCAGCACCCTGAGCACTGAGCACCCAGCACCCCGAGCACTGAGCACCCAGCACCCCGAGCACTGAGCACCCAGCACCCCGAGCACTGAGCACCCAGCACCCTGAGTACTGAGCACCCAGCACCCTGAGTACTGAGCACCCAGCACCCTGAGCACTGAGCACCCAGCACCCTGAGTACTAAGCACCCAACACCCCAAGCACTGAGCACCCTGAGTACTGAGCACCCAGCACCACAAGCACTGAGCACCCTGAATACTGAGCACCCAGCACCCTGAGTAATGAGCACCCAGCACCTCGAGCACTGAGCACCCAGCACCCTGAGCACTGAGCACCGAGCACCCTGAGCACTGAGCACCCAGCACCCTGAGGACAGAGCACCCAGCACCCCGAGCACTGAGCACACAGCACCCTGAGCACTGAGCACCCTGAGTACTGAGCACTGAGCACCCTGAGTACTGAGCACCCAGCACCCTGAGTACTGAGCACCCAGCACCCCGAGCACTGAGTACCCAGCACCCTGAGCACTGAGTACCCAGCACCCTGAACACTGAGCACCCAGCACATTGAGCAATGAGCACCCAGCACCCTGAGCACTGAGCACCCAGCACCCTGAGTACTGAGCACTGAGCACCCAGCACCCCGAGCACTGAGCACACAGCACCCTGAGTACTGAGCAATGAGCACCCAGCACCCCGAGCACTGAGCAACGAGCACCCCAAGCACTGAGCACCCAGCACCCCGAGCACTGTGCACCCAGCACCCTGAGCACTGAGCCCCCAGCACCCTGAGCACTGAGCACCCAGCACCCCGAGCCTGAGCACCCAGCACCCCGAGCACTGAGCACTCAGCAACCCGAGCACTGAGCACCCAGCACCCCGAGCACTGAGCACCCAGCACCCCGAGCACTGAGCACCCAGCACCCTGAGTACTGAGCACTGAGCGCCCAGCACCCCGAGCACTGAGCACCGAGCACCCCGAGCACTGAGCACCCAGCACCCCGAGCACTGAGCACCCATCACCCCGAGCACTGAGCACCCAGCACCCCGAGCACTGAGCACCCAGCATCCTGTGTACTGAGCACTGAGTACACAGAACCCCGAGCACTGAGCACCCAGCGCACTGAGCACTGAGCACCCTGAGTACTGAGCACCCAGCACCCTGAGCACTGAGCACCCAGCACCCCGAGCACTGAGCACCCAGCACCCAGAGCACTGAGCACTGAGCACCCTGAGTACTGAGCACTGAGCACCCTGAGCACTGAGCACCGAGCACCCTGAGTACTGAGCACTGAGCACCCTGAGCACTGAGCACCCTCCACCCTGAGTACTGAGCACCGAGCACCATGAGTACTGAGCACCCAGCACTCTGAGCACTGAGCACCCAGCACCCTGAGTACTAAGCACCCAGCACCCTGAGTACTGAGCACCCAGCACCCTGAGTACTGAGCACCCAGCGTACTGAGCACCGAGCACCCCGAGCACTGAGCACCCAGCACCCTGAGTACTGAGCACCCAGCACCCTGAGCACTGAGCACCCAGCACCCTGAGTACTGAGCACCGAGCACCCTGAGTACTGAGCACCCAGCACCCTGAGTACTGAGCACCCAGCACCCTGAGTACTGAGCACCCAGCGTACTGAGCACCGAGCACGCAGCACCCTGAGTACTGAGCACCCAGCACCCTGAGAACTGAGCACCCAGCACCCTGAGTACTGAGCACAGAGCACCCCGAGTACTGAGCACCGAGCACACCGAGGACTGAGCACCCAGCACCCCGAGCACCGAGCACCCTGTGTACTGAGCACCCAGCACCCTGAGCACTGAGCACCCAGCACCCTGAGCACTGAGCACCCAACACCCTGAGTACTGAGCACCGAGCACCCCGAGCACTGAGCACCCAGCACCCTGAGCACTGAGCAACCTTAGTACTGAGCACTGAGCACCCTGAGTACTGAGCACTGAGCACCCTGAGTACTGAGCACCCAGCACCCTGAGTACTGAGCACCCAGCTCCCTGAGCAATGATCACCCTGAGTACTGAGCACCTAGCACCTTGAGCACTGAGCACCGAGCACACTGAGCACTGAGCAACCAGCACCCGGAGTACTGAGCACCCAGCACCCTGAGTACTAAGCACCGAGCACCCTGAGTACTGAGCACTGAGCACCCCGAGTACTGAGCACCGAGCACCCCGAGCACTGAGCACCCACAACCCCGAGCACCGAGCACCCTGAGTACTGAGCACCCAGCACCCTGAGCACTGAACACACAGCACCCTGAGTACAGAAAACCCCTAGCACAGAGAACCCAGCACCCTGAGTACTGAGCACCGAGCACACTGAGCACTGAGCACCCAGCACCCCGAGCACTGAGCACCCAGCAACCTGAGTACTGAGCACCCAGCACCCTGAGTACTGAGCACCCAGCACCCCGAGCACTGAGTACCCAGCACCCTGAGCACTGAGCACCCAGCACACTGAGCACTGAGCACCAAGCACCCTGAGCACTGAGCACCCAGCACCCTGAGTTCTGAGCACTGAGCACCCAGCACCCCGAGCACTGAGCACCCAGCACCCTGAGTACTGAGCACTGAGCACCCAGCACCCCGAGCACTGAGCACCCAGCACCCTGAGCACTGAGCACCCAACACCCGAGTACTGAGCACCCAGCACCCTGAGTACTGAGCACCCAGCTCCCTGAGTACTGAGCACCCAGCACCCCGAGTACAGAGCACCCAGCACCCTGAGTACTGAGCACCCAGCACCCCGAGCACTAAGCACACAGCACCCAGAGCACTGAGGACCCAGCACCCTGAGCACTGAGCACCCAGCACCCTGAGTACTGAGCACCCAGCACCCTGAGCACTGATCACCCAGCACCCTGAGTACTGAGCACCAAGTACCCTGAGTACTGAGCACCCAGCACCCCGAGCACCGAGCACCCAGCACCCTGAGTACTGAGCACTGAGAACACAGCACCCCGAGCAATGAGCACCCAGCACCCTGTGTACTGAGCACTGAGTACCCAGTACCCCGAGCACTGAGACCCAGCACCCTGAGCACTGAGCACCCAGCACCCCGAGTACTGAGCACCCAGCACCCCGAGCACTGAGCACCCAGCACCCCGAGCACTGAGCACCCAGCACCCCGAGCAATGAGCACCCAGCACCCTGAGTACTGAGCACCCAGCACCCCGAGTACTGAGCACCCAGCAACCTGAGAACTGAGCAGCCAGCACCCCGAGCACTGAGCACCCAGCACACTGAGCACTGAGCACCCAGCACCCTGAGTACTGAGCACTGAGCACCCTGAGTACTGAGCACCCAGCACCCCGAGCACTGAGCACCGAGCACCCCGAGCACTTAGCACCCAGCGCCCCGAGCACTGAGCACCCAGCACCCCGAGCACTGATCACCCAGCACCCTGAGCACTGAGCACCCAGCACCCTGAGCACTGAGCACCCAGCACCCCGAGCACTGAGCACCCAGCACCCCGAGCACTGAGCACCCAGCACCCTGAGTACTGAGCACCCAGCACCCTGAGTACTGAGCACCCAGCACCCTGAGCACTGAGCACCCAGCACCCTGAGTACTAAGCACCCAACACCCCAAGCACTGAGCACCCTGAGTACTGAGCACCCAGCACCACAAGCACTGAGCACCCTGAATACTGAGCACCCAGCACCCTGAGTAATGAGCACCCAGCACCCCGAGCACTGAGCACCCAGCACCCTGAGCACTGAGCACCGAGCACCCTGAGCACTGAGCACCCAGCTCCCTGAGGACTGAGCACCCAGCACCCTGAGCACTGAGCACACAGCACCCTGAGCACTGAGCACCCTGAGTACTGAGCACTGAGCACCCTGAGTACTGAGCACCCAGCACCCTGAGTACTGAGCACCCAGCACCCCGAGCACTGTGTACCCAGCACCCTGAGCACTGAGTACCCAGCACCCTGAGCACTGAGCACCCAGCACATTGAGCAATGAGGACCCAGCACCCTGAGCACTGAGCACCCAGCACCCTGAGTACTGAGCACTGAGCACCCAGCACCCCGAGCACTGAGCACCCAGCACCCTGAGTACTGAGCACCCAGCACCCCAAGCACTGAGCACCCTGAGAACTGAGCACCCACCACCCCAAGCACTTAGCACCCAGCACCCTGAGTACTTAGCACCCAGCACCCTGAGCACTGAGCACCCAACACCCCGAGCACTGAGCACCCAGCACCCTGAGCACTGAGCACCCAGCACCCTGAGTAATGAGCACCCAGCACCCTGAGCACTGAGCACTCAGCACCCTGAGCACTGAGCACCCAGCACCCCGAGCACTGAGCACCCAGCACCCTGAGTACTGAGCACCGAGCACCCCGAGCACTGAGCACCCAGCGCCCCGAGCACTGAGCACCCAACACCCCGAGCACTGAGCACCCAGCACCCCGAGCACTAAGCACAGAGCACCCCGAGCACTGAGCACCCAGCACCCTGAGTACTGAGCACCCAGCACCCTGAGCACTGAGCACCCAGCACCCTGAGTACTGAGCACCCAGCACCCCAAGCAATGAGCACCCTGAGTACTGAGCACCCAGCACCCCAAGCACTGAGCACCCAGCACCCTGAGTACTGAGCACCCTGCACCCTGATTAATGAGCACCCAGCACCCCGAGCACTGAGCACCCAGCACCCAGAGCACTGAGCATTGAGCACCCTGAGTACTGAGCACCCAGCACCCCGAGCACTGAGCACCCAGCACCCCGAACACTGAGCACCGAGCACCCTGAGCACTGAGCACCCAGCACCCTGAGCACTGAGCACCCAACACCCCGAGCACTGAGCACCCAGCACCCCGAACACTGAGCACCCAGCACCCCGAGCACTGAGCACCCAGTACCCCGAGCACTGAGCACCCAGCACCCCGAGCACTGAGCACCCAGCACCCCGAGCACTGAGCACCCAGCACCCCGAGCACTGAGCACCCAGCACACCGAGCACCCTGAGTACTAAGCACTGAGCACCCTGAGCACTGAGCACCCAGTACCCTGAGCACCCAGCACCCTGAGTACTGAGCACCCAGCACCCGGAGCACTGAGCACCCAGCACCCTGAGTACTGAGCACCCAGCACCCTGAGCACTGAGCACCCAGCACCCTGAGCACTGAGCACCCAGCACCCTGAGTACTGAGCAGCGAGCACCCTGAGTACTGAGCACCCAGCACCCTGAGTACTGAGCACCCAGCACCCTGAGTACTGAGCACGCTGAGGACTGAGCACCGATTACCCTGAGCACTGAGCACCCAGCACCCTGAATACTGAGCACCCAGCACCCTGAGTACTGAGCAGCGAGCACCCTGAGTACTGAGCACCGAGCACCCTGAGCACTGAGCACCCAGCACCCTGACTACTGAGCACTGAGCACACTGAGTACTGAGCACCGAGCACCCTGAGTTCTGAGCACTGAGCACCCAGCACCCCGAGCACTGAGCACCCAGCACCCTGAGTACTGAGCACTGAGCACCCAGCACCCCGAGCACTGAGCACCCAGCACCCTGAGCACTGAGCACCCAACACCCGAGTACTGAGCACCCAGCACCCTGAGTACTGAGCACCCAGCTCCCTGAGTACTGAGCACCCAGCACCCCGAGTACAGAGCACCCAGCACCCTGAGTACTGAGCACCCAGCACCCCGAGCACTAAGCACACAGCACCCAGAGCACTGAGGACCCAGCACCCTGAGCACTGAGCACCCAGCACCCTGAGTACTGAGCACCCAGCACCCTGAGCACTGATCACCCAGCACCCTGAGTACTGAGCACCAAGTACCCTGAGTACTGAGCACCCAGCACCCCGAGCACCGAGCACCCAGCACCCTGAGTACTGAGCACTGAGAACACAGCACCCCGAGCAATGAGCACCCAGCACCCTGTGTACTGAGCACTGAGTACCCAGTACCCCGAGCACTGAGACCCAGCACCCTGAGCACTGAGCACCCAGCACCCCGAGTACTGAGCACCCAGCACCCCGAGCACTGAGCACCCAGCACCCCGAGCACTGAGCACCCAGCACCCCGAGCAATGAGCACCCAGCACCCTGAGTACTGAGCACCCAGCACCCCGAGTACTGAGCACCCAGCAACCTGAGAACTGAGCAGCCAGCACCCCGAGCACTGAGCACCCAGCACACTGAGCACTGAGCACCCAGCACCCTGAGTACTGAGCACTGAGCACCCTGAGTACTGAGCACCCAGCACCCCGAGCACTGAGCACCGAGCACCCCGAGCACTTAGCACCCAGCGCCCCGAGCACTGAGCACCCAGCACCCCGAGCACTGATCACCCAGCACCCTGAGCACTGAGCACCCAGCACCCTGAGCACTGAGCACCCAGCACCCCGAGCACTGAGCACCCAGCACCCCGAGCACTGAGCACCCAGCACCCTGAGTACTGAGCACCCAGCACCCTGAGTACTGAGCACCCAGCACCCTGAGCACTGAGCACCCAGCACCCTGAGTACTAAGCACCCAACACCCCAAGCACTGAGCACCCTGAGTACTGAGCACCCAGCACCACAAGCACTGAGCACCCTGAATACTGAGCACCCAGCACCCTGAGTAATGAGCACCCAGCACCCCGAGCACTGAGCACCCAGCACCCTGAGCACTGAGCACCGAGCACCCTGAGCACTGAGCACCCAGCTCCCTGAGGACTGAGCACCCAGCACCCTGAGCACTGAGCACACAGCACCCTGAGCACTGAGCACCCTGAGTACTGAGCACTGAGCACCCTGAGTACTGAGCACCCAGCACCCTGAGTACTGAGCACCCAGCACCCCGAGCACTGAGTACCCAGCACCCTGAGCACTGAGTACCCAGCACCCTGAGCACTGAGCACCCAGCACATTGAGCAATGAGGACCCAGCACCCTGAGCACTGAGCACCCAGCACCCTGAGTACTGAGCACTGAGCACCCAGCACCCCGAGCACTGAGCACCCAGCACCCTGAGTACTGAGCACCCAGCACCCCAAGCACTGAGCACCCTGAGTACTGAGCACCCACCACCCCAAGCACTGAGCACCCAGCACCCTGAGTACTTAGCACCCAGCACCCTGAGCACTGAGAACCCAACACCCCGAGCACTGAGCACCCAGCACCCTGAGCACTGAGCACCCAGCACCCTGAGTAATGAGCACCCAGCACCCTGAGCACTGAGCACTCAGCACCCTGAGCACTGAGCACCCAGCACCCCGAGCACTGAGCACCCAGCACCCTGAGTACTGAGCACCGAGCACCCCGAGCACTGAGCACCCAGCGCCCCGAGCACTGAGCACCCAGCACCCCAAGCACTGAGCACCCAGCACCCCGAGCACTAAGCACAGAGCACCCCGAGCACTGAGCACCAAGCACCCTGAGTACTGAGCACCCAGCACCCTGAGCACTGAGCACCCAGCACCCTGAGTACTGAGCACCCAGCACCCCAAGCAATGAGCACCCTGAGTACTGAGCACCCAGCACCCCAAGCACTGAGCACCCAGCACCCTGAGTACTGAGCACCCAGCACCCTGATTAATGAGCACCCAGCACCCCGAGCACTGAGCACCCAGCACCCAGAGCACTGAGCATTGAGCACCCTGAGTACTGAGCACCCAGCACCCCGAGCACTGAGCACCCAGCACCCCGAACACTGAGCACCCAGCACCCTGAGCACTGAGCACCCAGCACCCTGAGCACTGAGCACCCAACACCCCGAGCACTGTGCACCCAGCACCCCGAACACTGAGCACCCAGCACCCCGAGCACTGAGCACCCAGTACCCCGAGCACTGAGCACCCAGCACCCCGAGCACTGAGCACCCAGCACCCCGAGCACTGAGCACCCAGCACCCCGAGCACTGAGCACCCAGCACACCGAGCACCCTGAGTACTAAGCACTGAGCACCCTGAGCACTGAGCACCCAGTACCCTGAGCACCCAGCACCCTGAGTACTGAGCACCCAGCACCCGGAGCACTGAGCACCCAGCACCCTGAGTACTGAGCACCCAGCACCCTGAGCACTGAGCACCCAGCACCCTGAGCACTGAGCACACAGCACCCTGAGTACTGAGCAGCGAGCACCCTGAGTACTGAGCACCCAGCACCCTGAGTACTGAGCACCCAGCACCCTGAGTACTGAGCACGCTGAGGACTGAGCACCGATTACCCTGAGCACTGAGCACCCAGCACCCTGAATACTGAGCACCCAGCACCCTGAGTACTGAGCAGCGAGCACCCTGAGTACTGAGCACCGAGCACCCTGAGCACTGAGCACCCAGCACCCTGACTACTGAGCACTGAGCACACTGAGTACTGAGCACCGAGCACCCTGAGCACTGAGCACCCAGCACGCTGAGTACTGAGCACTGAGCACCCTGAGTACTGAGCACCGAGCACCCTGAGTACTGAGCACCCAGCACTCTGAGCACTGAGCACCCAGCACCCCGAGCACTGAGCACCCAGCACCCCGAGCACTGAGCACCCAGCACCCCGAGCACTGAGCACCCAGCACCCCGAGCACTGAGCACTGAGCACCCTGAGTACTGATCACTGAGCACCCTGAGTACTGAGCACCGAGCACCCTGAGTACTGAGCACCCAGCATCCCGAGCACTGAGCACCGAGCACCCTGAGTACTGAGCACCCAGCACCCTTTGCACTGAGCACCCAGTACCCTGAGCACTGAGCAGCCAGCACCCTGAGTACTGAGCACCCAGCACCCCGAGCACTGAGCACCCAGCACCCTGAGTACTGAGCACCCAGCACCCTGAGCACTGAGCACCCAGCACCCTGAGCACTGAGCACCCAGCACCCTGAGTACTGAGCAGCGAGCACCCTGAGTACTGAGCACTCAGCATCCTGAGTACTGAGCACCCAGCACCCTGAGTACTGAGCACGCTGAGGACTGAGCAAAGATCACCATGAGGACTGAGCACCCAGCACCCTGAATACTGAGCACCCAGCACCCTGAGCACTGAGCACCCAGCACCCTGAGTACTGAGCAGCGAGCACCCTGAGTACTGAGCACCCAGCACCCAGAGTACTGAGCACCCAGCACCCTGAGCACTGAGCACCCAGCACCCTGAGTACTGACCACACAGCACCCTGAGCACTGAGCACCCAGCACCCAGAGTACTGAGTACCCAGCAACCTGAGCACTGAGCACCCAGCACCCTGAGTACTGAGCACCGAGCACCCTGAGAACTTAGCACCCAGCACCCTGAGCACCCAACACCCCGAGCACTGAGCACCCAGCACCCTGAGCACTGAGCACCCAGCACCCTGAGCACTGAGCACCCAGCACCCTGAGTACTGAGCACCCAACGTACTGAGCACCGAGCACCCCGAGCACTGAGCACCCAGCACTCTGAGTACTGAGCACCGAGCACCCCGAGCACTGAGCACCCAGCACCCTGAGTACTGAGCACCGAGCACCCCGAGCACTGAGCACCCAGCGCCCCGAGCACTGAGCACCCAGCACCCCGAGCACTGAGCACCCAGCACCCCGAGTACTGAGCACCCAGCACCCTGAGTACTGAGCACCCAGCACCCTGAGTACAGAGCACCCAGCACCCTGAGCACTGAGCACCGAGCACCCTGAGCACTGAGCACCCAGCACCCTGAGGAGTGAGCACACAGCACCCCGAGCACAGAGCACACAGCACCCTGAGCACTGAGCTCCCTGAGTACTGAGCACTGAGCACCCTGTGTACTGAGCACTGAGCACCCTGAGTACTGAGCACCCAGCACCCTGAGTACTGAGCACCGAGCACCCCGAGTACTGAGCACCCAGCACCCCGAGCACTGAGCACCGAACACCCCGAGCACTGAGCACCCAGCACCCCGAACACGGAGCAGCCAGCACCCTGAGCACTGAGCACCCAGCACACCGAGCACTGAGCACCCAGCACCCCGAGCACTGAGCACCCAGCACACCGAGCACTGAGCACCCAGCACCCCGAGCACTGAGCACCCAGCACCCTGAGTACTGAGCACCCAGCAACCTGAGTACTGAGCACCCAGCACCCTGAGCACTGAGCTCCCAGCATCCTAAGTACTGAGCACCCAGCACCCCAAGCACTGAGCACCCTGTGTACTGAGCACCCAGGACCCCAAGCACTGAGCACCCTGAGTACTGAGCACCCAGCACCCTGATTAATGTGCACCCAGCACCCCGAGCACTGAGCCCCCAGCACCCTGAGCACTGAGCACCCAGCACACTGAGTACTGAGCACCCAGCGCCCTGAGTCCTGAGCACCCAGCGTACTGAGCACCGAGCACCCAGCACCCTGAGTACTGAGCACCCAGCACCCTGAGCACTGAGCACCCAGCACCCTGAGTACTGAGCACCGAGCACCCCAAGTACTGAGCACCCAGCACCCCGAGCACTGAGCACCCAGCACCCTGAGTACTGAGCACCCAGAACCCTGAGCACTGAGCACCCAGCACCCTGAGTACTGAGCACCCAGCACCCTGAGCACTGAGCACCCAGCACCCAGAGTACTGAGCACCCAGCACCCTGAGCACTGAGCACCCAACACCCCGAGCACTGAGCACCCAGCACCCTGAGCACTGAGCACCCAGCACCCTGAGTACTGAGCACCCAGCACCCTGAGCACTGAGCACTCAGCACCCTGAGCACTGAGCACCCAGCACCCTGAGCACTGAGCACCCAGCACCCTGAGTACTGAGCACCGAGCACCCCGAGCACTGAGCACCCAGCACCCTGAGTACTGAGCACCGAGCACCCCGAGCACTGAGCACCCAGCGACCCGAGCACTGAGCACCCAGCGCCCCGAGCACTGAGCACCCAGCACCCCGAGCACTGAGCACAGAGCACCCCGAGCACTGAACACCCAGCACCCTGAGTACTGAGCACCCAGCACCCTGAGTACTGAGCACCCAGCACCCTGAGCACTGAGCACCCAGCACCCTGAGTACTGAGCACCCAGCACCCCAAGCACTGAGCACCCTGAGTACTGAGCACCCAGCACCCCAAGCACTGAGCACCCAGCACCCTGAGTACTGAGCACCCAGCACCCTGATTAATGAGCACCCAGCACCCCGAGCACTGAGCACCCAGCACCCTGAGTACTGAGCACCGAGCACACTGAGTACTGAGCACCCAGCACCCTGAGCACTGAGCACCCAGCACCCTGAGCACTGAGCACCCAGCACACTGAGTACTGAGCACCCAGCACCCTGAGCACTGAGGGCCGAGCACCCTGAGTACTAAGCACCCAGCACCCTGAGTACTGAGCACCCAGCACCCTGAGAACTGAGCACCCAGCACGCTGAGTACTGAGCACTGAGCACCCTGAGTACTGAGCACCGAGCACCCTGAGCACTGAGCACCCAGCACGCTGAGTACTGAGCACTGAGCACCCTGAGTACTGAGCACCGAGCACCCTGAGTACTGAGCACCCAGCACCCCGAGCACTGAGCACCCAGCACGCCGAGCACTGAGCACCCAGCACCCCGAACACTGAGAACCCAGCACCCCGAGCACTGAGCACCCAGCACCCCGAGCACTGAGCACCCAGCACCCCGAGCACCGAGCACCCTGAGTACTGAGCACCGAGCACCCTGAGGACTGAGCACCCAGCACCCTGAGCACTGAGCACCCAGCACCCCGAGCACTGAGCGCCCAGCACCCAGAGCACTGAGCACTGAGCACCCTGAGTACTGAGCACTGAGCACCCTGAGCACTGAGCACCAAGCACCCTGAGTACTGAGCACCGAGCACCCTGAGCACTGAGCACCCAGCACCCTGAGTACTGAGCACCCAGCACCCTGAGCACTGAGGACTGAGCACCCTGAGTACTAAGCACCCAGCACCCTGAGTACTGAGCACCCAGCACCCCGAGCACTGAGCACCCAGCACCCAGAGCACTGAGCACTGAGCACCCTGAGTACTGAGGACTGAGCACCCTGAGCACTGAGCACCGAGCACCCTGAGTACTGAGCACCGAGCACCCTGAGCACTGAGCACCCAGCACCCTGAGTACTGAGCACTGAGCACCCTGAGTACTGAGCACCGAGCACCCTGAGCACTGAGCACCCAGCACGCTGAGTACTGAGCACTGAGCACCGTGAGTACTGAGCACCGAGCACCCTGAGCACTGAGCACCCAGCACTCTGAGCACTGAGCACCCAGCACCCCGAGCACTGAGCACCCAGCACCCCGAGCACTGAGCACCCAGCACCCCGAGCACTGAGCACCCAGCACCCCGAGCACTGAGCACTGAGCGCCCTGAGTACTGAGCACTGAGCACCCTGAGTACTGAGCACCGATCAGCCTGAGTACTGAGCACCCAGCACCCCGAGCACTGAGCACCGAGCACCCTGAGTACTGAGCACCCAGCACCCTGAGCACTGAGCACCCAGTACCCTGAGCACTGAGCACCCAGCACCCTGAGTACTGAGCACCCAGCACCCCGAGCACTGAGCACCCAGCACCCTGAGTACTGAGCACCCAGCACCCTGAGCACTGAGCACCCAGCACCCTGAGCACTGAGCACCCAGCACCCTGAGTACTGAGCAGCGAGCACCCTGAGTACTGAGCACCCAGCACCCTGAGTACTGAGCAACCAGCACCCTGAGTACTGAGCACGCTGAGGACTGAGAACCGATCACCCTGAGCACTGAGCACCCAGCACCCTGAATACTGAGCACCCAGCACCCTGAGCACTGAGCACCCAGCACCCTGAGTACTGAGCAGCGAGCACCCTGAGTACTGAGCACGAGGCACCCAGAGTACTGAGCACCCAGCACACTGAGCACTGAGCACGCAGCACCCTGAGTACTGAGGACCCAGCACCCTGAGCACTGAGCACCCAGCACCCAGAGTACTGAGCACCCAGCAACCTGAGCACTGAGCACCCAGCACCCTGAGTACTGAGCACCGAGCACCCTGAGTACTTAGCACCCAGCACCCTGAGCACCCAACACCCCGAGCACTGAGCATCCAGCACTCTGAGCACTGAGCAGCCAGCACCCTGAGTACTGAGCACCGAGCCCCCTGAGTACTGAGCACCCAGCACCCTGAGCACTGAGCACCCAGCACCCTGAGCACTGAGCACCCAGCACCCTGAGTACTGAGCACCCAACGTACTGAGCACTGAGCACCCCGAGCACTGAGCACCCAGCACCCTGAGTACTGAGCAGCGAGCACCCCGAGCACTGAGCACCCATCACCCTGAGTACTGAGCACCGAGCACCCCGAGCACTGAGCACCCAGCGCCCCGAGCACTGAGCACCCAGCACCCCGAGCACTGAGCACCAAGCACCCCAAGCAAAGAGCACCCAGCACCCTGAGTACCGAGCACCCAGCACCCCGAGTACTGAGCACCCAGCACCCTGAGTACTGAGCACGCAGCACGCTGAGTACTGAGCACCCAGCACCCTGAGCACTGAGCACCGAGCACCCTGAGCACTGAGCACCCAGCACCCTGAGGAGTGAGCACACAGCACCCCGAGCACTGAGCACCCAGCACCCTGAGCACAGAGCTCCCTGAGTACTGAGCACTGAGCACCCTGTGTACTGAGCACTGAGCACCCTGAGAACTGAGCACCCAGCACCCTGAGTACTGAGCACCGAGCACCCCGAGTACTGAGCACCCAGCACCCCGAGCACTGAGCACCGAGCACCCCGAGCACTGAGCACCCAGCACCCCGAACACTGAGCAGCCAGCACCCTGAGCACTGAGCACCCAGCACCCCGAGCACTGAGCACCCAGCACCCTGAGCACTGAGCACTGAGCACCCTGAGTACTGAGCACTGAGCACCCTGAGTACTGAGCACCGAGCACCCTGAGTACTGAGCACCCAGCTCCCCGAGCACTGAGCACCGAGCACCCTGAGTACTGAGCACCCAGCACCCTGAGCACTGAGCACCCAGTACCCTGAGCACTGAGCACCCAGCACCCTGAGTACTGAGCACCCAGCACCCCGAGCACTGAGCACCCAGCACCCTGAGTACTGAGCACCCAGCACCCTGAGCAATGAGCACCGAGCACCCTGAGCACTGAGCACCCAGCACCCTGAGTACTGAGCAGCGAGCACCCTGAGTACTGAGCACCCAGCACCCTGAGTACTGAGCAACCAGCACCCTGAGTACTGAGCACGCTGAGGACTGAGAACCGATCACCCTGAGCACTGAGCACCCAGCACCCTGAATACTGAGCACCCAGCACCCTGAGCACTGATCACCCAGCACCCTGAGTACTGAGCAGCGAGCACCCTGAGTACTGAGCACCCAGCACCCAGAGTACTGAGCACCCAGCACACTGAGCACTGAGCACCCAGCCCCCTGAGTACTGAGCACCCAGCACCCTGAGCACTGAGCACCCAGCACCCAGAGTACTGAGCACCCAGCAACCTGAGCACTGAGCACCCAGCACTCTGAGTACTGAGCACCGAGCACCCTGAGTACTTAGCACTCAGCCCCCTGAGCACCCAACACCCCGAGCACTGAGCACCCAGGACTCTGAGCACTGAGCAGCCAGCACCCCGAGCACTGAGCACCCAGCACCCAACGTACTGAGCACCGAGCACCCCGAGCACTGAGCACCCAGCACCCTGAGTACTGAGCACCGAGCACCCCGAGCACTGAGCACCCAGCACCCTGAGTACTGAGCACCGAGCACCCCGAGCACTGAGCACCCAGCGCCCCGAGCACTGAGCACCCAGCACCCCGAGCACTGAGCACCAAGCACCACATGCAAAGGGCACGGAGCACCCTGAGTACCGAGCACCCAGCACCCCGAGTACTGAGCACCCAGCACCCTGAGTACTGAGCACCCAGCACCCTGAGCACTGAGCACCCAGCACCCTGAGTACTGAGCAGCGAGCACCCTGAGTACTGAGCACCCAGCACCCTGAGTACTGAGCAAAAAGCACCCTGAGTACTGAGCACGCTGAGGACTGAGAACCGATCACCCTGAGCACTGAGCACGGAGCACCCTGAATACTGAGCACCCAGCACCCTGAGTACTGAGCACCCAGCACCCTGAGCACTGAGCACCCAGCACCCTGAGTACTGAGCACCGAGCACCCCGAGTACTGAGCACCCAGCACCCCGAGCACTGAGCACCGAGCACCCCGAGCACTGAGCACCCAGCACCCCGAACACTGAGCAGCCAGCACCCTGAGCACTGAGCACCCAGCACCCCGAGCACTGAGCACCCAGCACCCTGAGCACTGAGCACTGAGCACCCTGAGTACTGAGCACTGAGCACCCTGAGTACTGAGCACCGAGCACCCTGAGTACTGAGCACCCAGCTCCCCGAGCACTGAGCACCGAGCACCCTGAGTACTGAGCACCCAGCACCCTGAGCACTGAGCACCCAGCACCCTGAGCACTGAGCACCCAGCACCCTGAGCACTGAGCACCCAGCACCCTGAGTACTGAGCAGCGAGCACCCTGAGTACTGAGCACCCAGCACCCTGAGTACTGAGCAACCAGCACCCTGAGTACTGAGCACGCTGAGGACTGAGAACCGATCACCCTGAGCACTGAGCACCCAGCACCCTGAATACTGAGCACCCAGCACCCTGAGCACTGAGCACCCAGCACCCTGAGTACTGAGCAGCGAGCACCCTGAGTACTGAGCACCCAGCACCCAGAGTACTGAGCACCCAGCACACTGAGCACTGAGCACCCAGCACCCTGAGTACTGAGCACCCAGCACCCTGAGCACTGAGCACCCCGCACCCAGAGTACTGAGCACCCAGCAACCTGAGCACTGAGCACCCAACACCCCGAGCACTGAGCACCCAGCACTCTGAGCACTGAGCAGCCAGCACCCTGAGTACTGCGCACCGAGCACCCTGAGCACTGAGCATCCAGCACCCTGAGCACTGAGCACCCAGCACACTGAGCACTTAGCACCCAGCACCCTGAGTACTGAGCACCCAACGTACTGAGCACCGAGCACCCCGAGCACTGAGCACCCAGCACCCTGAGTACTGAGCACCGAGCACCCCGAGCACTGAGCACCCATCACCCTGAGTACTGAGCACCGAGCACCCTGAGCACTGAGCACCCAGCGCCCCGAGCACTGAGCACCCAGCACCCCGAGCACTGAGCACCAAGCACCCCAAGCAAAGAGCACCCAGCACCCTGAGTACCGAGCACCCAGCACCCCGAGTACTGAGCACCCAGCACCCTGAGTACTGAGCACGCAGCACCCTGAGTACTGAGCACCCAGCACCCTGAGCACTGAGCACCGAGCACCCTGAGCACTGAGCACCCAGCACCCTGAGGAGTGAGCACACAGCACCCCGAGCACTGAGCACCCAGCACCCTGAGCACTGAGCTCCCTGAGTACTGAGCACTGAGCACCCTGTGTACTGAGCACTGAGCACCCTGAGTACTAAGCACCCAGCACCCTGAGTACTGAGCACCGAGCACCCCGAGTACTGAGCACCCAGCACCCCGAGCACTGAGCACCGAGCACCCCGAGCACTGAGCACCCAGCACCCCGAACACTGAGCAGCCAGCACCCTGAGCACTGAGCACCCAGCACCCCGAGCACTGAGCACCCAGCACCCTGAGCAGTGAGCACTGAGCACCCTGAGTACTGAGCACTGAGCACCCTGAGTACTGAGCACCGAGCACCCTGAGTACTGAGCACCCAGCACCCTGAGCACTGAGCACCGAGCACCCTGAATACTGAGCACCCAGCAACCTGAGCACTGAGCACCCAGTACCCTGAGCACTGAGCACCCAGCACCCTGAGTACTGAGCACCCAGCACCCCGAGCACTGAGCACCCAGCACCCTGAGTACTGAGCACCCAGCACCCTGAGCACTGAGCACCCAGCACCCTGAGCACTGAGCACCCAGCACCCTGAGTACTGAGCAGCGAGCACCCTGAGTACTGAGCACCCAGCACCCTGAGTACTGAGCAACCAGCACCCTGAGTACTGAGCACGCTGAGGACTGAGAACCGATCACCCTGAGCACTGAGCACCCAGCACCCTGAATACTGAGCACCCAGCACCCTGAGCACTGAGCACCCAGCACCCTGAGTACTGAGCAGCGAGCACCCTGAGTACTGAGCACCCAGCACCCAGAGTACTGAGCACCCAGCACACTGAGCACTGAGCACCCAGCACCCTGTGTACTGAGCACCCAGCACCCTGAGCACTGAGCACCCAGCACCCAGAGTACTGAGCACCCAGCAACCTGAGCACTGAGCACCCAGCACCCTGAGTACTGAGCACCGAGCACCCTGAGTACTTAGCACCCAGCACCCTGAGCACCCAACACCCCGAGCACTGAGCACCCAGCACTCTGAGCACTGAGCAGCCAGCACCCTGAGTACTGAGCACCCAGCACCCTGAGCACTGAGCACCCAGCACCCTGAGCACTGAGCACCCAGCACCCTGAGCACTGAGCACCCAGCACCCTGAGTACTGAGCACCCAACGTACTGAGCACCGAGCACCCCGAGCACTGAGCACCCAGCACCCTGAGTACTGAGCACCGAGCACCCCGAGCACTGAGCACCCAGCACCCTGAGTACTGAGCACCGAGCACCCCGAGCACTGAGCACCCAGCGCCCCGAGCACTGAGCACCCAGCACCCCGAGCACTGAGCACCAAGCACACCAAGCAAAGAGTACCCAGCACCCTGAGTACCGAGCACCCAGCACCCCGAGTACTGAGCACCCAGCACCCTGAGTACTGAGCACGCAGCACCCTGAGTACTGAGCACCCAGCACCCTGAGCACTGAGCACCGAGCACCCTGAGCACTGAGCACCCAGCACCCTGAGGAGTGAGCACACAGCACCCCGAGCACTGAGCACCCAGCACCCTGAGCACTGAGCTCCCTGAGTACTGAGCACTGAGCACCCTGTTTACTGAGCACTGAGCACCCTGAGTACTGAGCACCCAGCACACTGAGTACTGAGCACCGAGCACCCCGAGTACTGAGCACCCAGCACCCCGAGCACTGAGCACCGAGCACCCCGAGCACTGAGCACCCAGCACCCCGAACACTGAGCAGCCAGCACCCTGAGCACTGAGCACCCAGCACCCCGAGCACTGAGCACCCAGCACCCCGAGCACTGAGCACCCAGCACCCTGAGTACTGAGCACCCAGCACCCTGAGTACTGAGCACCCAGCACCCTGAGCACTGAGCACCCAGCATCCTGAGTAGTGAGCACCCAGCACCCCAAGCACTGAGCACCCTGTGTACTGAGCACCCAGGACCCCAAGCACTGAGCACCCTGAGTACTGAGCACCCAGCACCCTGATTAATGAGCACCCAGCACCCCGAGCACTGAGCACCCAGCACCCTGAGCACTGAGCACCCAGCACCCTGAGCACTGAGCACCCAGCACCCTGAGTACTGTGCACCGAGCACCCCGAGTACTGAGCACCCAGCACCCCGAGCACTGAGCACCGAGCACCCCGAGCACTGAGCACCCAGCACCCCGAACACTGAGCAGCCAGCACCCTGAGTACTGAGCACCGAGCACCCCGAGCACTGAGCACCCAGCGCCCCGAGCACTGAGCACCCAGCACCCCGAGCACTGAGCACCAAGCACCCTGAGCACTGAGCACCCAGCAACCTGAGTACTGAGCACCGAGCACCCTGAGTACTTAGCACCCAGCACCCTGAGCACTGAGCACCCAGTAACTGAGCACCCAGCACCCTGAGTACTGAGCACCCAGCACCCCGAGCACTGAGCACCCAGCACCCTGACTACTGAGCATCCAGCACCCTGAGCACTGAGCACCCAGCACCCTGAGAACTGAGCACCCAGCACCCTGAGTACTGAGCAGCGAGCACCCTGAGTACTGAGCACCCAGCACCCAGAGTACTGAGCACCCAGCACACTGAGCACTGAGCACCCAGCACCCTGAGTACTGAGCACCCAGCACCCTGAGCACTGACCACCCAGCACCCTGAGTACTGAGCAGCGAGCACCCTGAGTACTGAGCACCCAGAGTACTGAGCACCCAGCACACTGAGCACTGAGCACCCAGCACCCTGAGTACTGAGCACCCAGCACCCTGAGCACTGAGCACCCAGCACCCAGAGTACTGAGCACCCAGCAACCTGAGCACTGAGCCCCCAGCACCCTGAGTACTGAGCACCGAGCACCCTGAGTACTTAGCACCCAGCACCCTGAGCACCCAACACCCCGAGCACTGAGCACCCAGCACTCTGAGCACTGAGCAGCCAGCACCCTGAGTACTGAGCACCCAGCACCCTGAGCACTGAGCACCCAGCACCCTGAGCACTGAGCACCGAGCACCCCGAGTACTGAGCACCCAGCACCCCGAGCACTGAGCACCGAGCACCCCGAGCACTGAGCACCTAGCACCCCGAACACTGAGCAGCCAGCACCCTGAGCACTGAGCACCCAGCACCCCGAGCACTGAGCACCCAGCACCCTGAGCACTGAGCACTGAGCACCCTGAGTACTGAGCACTGAGCACCCTGAGTACTGAGCACCGAGCACCCTGAGTACTGAGCACCCAGCTCCCCGAGCACTGAGCACCGAGCACCCTGAGTACTGAGCACCCAGCACCCTGAGCACTGAGCACCCAGTACCCTGAGCACTGAGCACCCAGCACCCTGAGTACTGAGCACCCAGCACCCCGAGCACTGAGCACCCAGCACCCTGAGTACTGAGCACCCAGCACCCTGAGCAATGAGCCCCGAGCACCCTGAGCACTGAGCACCCAGCACCCTGAGTACTGAGCAGCGAGCACCCTGAGTACTGAGCACCCAGCACCCTGAGTACTGAGCAACCAGCACCCTGAGTACTGAGCACGCTGAGGACTGAGAACCGATCACCCTGAGCACTGAGCACCCAGCACCCTGAATACTGAGCACCCAGCACCCTGAGCACTGATCACCCAGCACCCTGAGTACTGAGCAGCGAGCACCCTGAGTACTGAGCACCCAGCACCCAGAGTACTGAGCACCCAGCACACTGAGCACTGAGCACCCAGCACCCTGAGTACTGAGCACCCAGCACCCTGAGCACTGAGCACCCAGCACCCAGAGTACTGAGCACCCAGCAACCTGAGCACTGAGCACCCAGCACTCTGAGTACTGAGCACCGAGCACCCTGAGTACTTAGCACTCAGCCCCCTGAGCACCCAACACCCCGAGCACTGAGCACCCAGGACTCTGAGCACTGAGCAGCCAGCACCCCGAGCACTGAGCACCCAGCACCCAACGTACTGAGCACCGAGCACCCCGAGCACTGAGCACCCAGCACCCTGAGTACTGAGCACCGAGCACCCCGAGCACTGAGCACCCAGCACCCTGAGTACTGAGCACCGAGCACCCCGAGCACTGAGCACCCAGCGCCCCGAGCACTGAGCACCCAGCACCCCGAGCACTGAGCACCAAGCACCACATGCAAAGGGCACGGAGCACCCTGAGTACCGAGCACCCAGCACCCCGAGTACTGAGCACCCAGCACCCTGAGTACTGAGCACCCAGCACCCTGAGCACTGAGCACCCAGCACCCTGAGTACTGAGCAGCGAGCACCCTGAGTACTGAGCACCCAGCACCCTGAGTACTGAGCAAAAAGCACCCTGAGTACTGAGCACGCTGAGGACTGAGAACCGATCACCCTGAGCACTGAGCACGGAGCACCCTGAATACTGAGCACCCAGCACCCTGAGTACTGAGCACCCAGCACCCTGAGCACTGAGCACCCAGCACCCTGAGTACTGAGCACCGAGCACCCCGAGTACTGAGCACCCAGCACCCCGAGCACTGAGCACCGAGCACCCCGAGCACTGAGCACCCAGCACCCCGAACACTGAGCAGCCAGCACCCTGAGCACTGAGCACCCAGCACCCCGAGCACTGAGCACCCAGCACCCTGAGCACTGAGCACTGAGCACCCTGAGTACTGAGCACTGAGCACCCTGAGTACTGAGCACCGAGCACCCTGAGTACTGAGCACCCAGCTCCCCGAGCACTGAGCACCGAGCACCCTGAGTACTGAGCACCCAGCACCCTGAGCACTGAGCACCCAGCACCCTGAGCACTGAGCACCCAGCACCCTGAGCACTGAGCACCCAGCACCCTGAGTACTGAGCAGCGAGCACCCTGAGTACTGAGCACCCAGCACCCTGAGTACTGAGCAACCAGCACCCTGAGTACTGAGCACGCTGAGGACTGAGAACCGATCACCCTGAGCACTGAGCACCCAGCACCCTGAATACTGAGCACCCAGCACCCTGAGCACTGAGCACCCAGCACCCTGAGTACTGAGCAGCGAGCACCCTGAGTACTGAGCACCCAGCACCCAGAGTACTGAGCACCCAGCACACTGAGCACTGAGCACCCAGCACCCTGAGTACTGAGCACCCAGCACCCTGAGCACTGAGCACCCCGCACCCAGAGTACTGAGCACCCAGCAACCTGAGCACTGAGCACCCAGCACCCTGAGTACTGAGCACCGAGCACCCTGAGTACTTAGCACCCAGCACCCTGAGCACCCAACACCCCGAGCACTGAGCACCCAGCACTCTGAGCACTGAGCAGCCAGCACCCTGAGTACTGCGCACCGAGCACCCTGAGCACTGAGCATCCAGCACCCTGAGCACTGAGCACCCAGCACACTGAGCACTTAGCACCCAGCACCCTGAGTACTGAGCACCCAACGTACTGAGCACCGAGCACCCCGAGCACTGAGGACCCAGCACCCTGAGTACTGAGCACCGAGCACCCCGAGCACTGAGCACCCATCACCCTGAGTACTGAGCACCGAGCACCCCGAGCACTGAGCACCCAGCGCCCCGAGCACTGAGCACCCAGCACCCCGAGCACTGAGCACCAAGCACCCCAAGCAAAGAGCACCCAGCACCCTGAGTACCGAGCACCCAGCACCCCGAGTACTGAGCACCCAGCACCCTGAGTACTGAGCACGCAGCACCCTGAGTACTGAGCACCCAGCACCCTGAGCACTGAGCACCGAGCACCCTGAGCACTGAGCACCCAGCACCCTGAGGAGTGAGCACACAGCACCCCGAGCACTGAGCACCCAGCACCCTGAGTACTGAGCTCCCTGAGTACTGAGCACTGAGCACCCTGTGTACTGAGCACTGAGCACCCTGAGTACTAAGCACCCAGCACCCTGAGTACTGAGCACCGAGCACCCCGAGTACTGAGCACCCAGCACCCCGAGCACTGAGCACCGAGCACCCCGAGCACTGAGCACCCAGCACCCCGAACACTGAGCAGCCAGCACCCTGAGCACTGAGCACCCAGCACCCCGAGCACTGAGCACCCAGCACCCTGAGCAGTGAGCACTGAGCACCCTGAGTACTGAGCACTGAGCACCCTGAGTACTGAGCACCGAGCACCCTGAGTACTGAGCACCCAGCACCCTGAGCACTGAGCACCGAGCACCCTGAGTACTGAGCACCCAGCAACCTGAGCACTGAGCACCCAGTACCCTGAGCACTGAGCACCCAGCACCCTGAGTACTGAGCACCCAGCACCCCGAGCACTGAGCACCCAGCACCCTGAGTACTGAGCACAGAGCACCCTGAGCACTGAGCACCCAGCACCCTGAGCACTGAGCACCCAGCACCCTGAGTACTGAGCAGCGAGCACCCTGAGTACTGAGCACCCAGCACCCTGAGTACTGAGCAACCAGCACCCTGAGTACTGAGCACGCTGAGGACTGAGAACCGATCACCCTGAGCACTGAGCACCCAGCACCCTGAATACTGAGCACCCAGCACCCTGAGCACTGAGCACCCAGCACCCTGAGTACTGAGCAGCGAGCACCCTGAGTACTGAGCACCCAGCACCCAGAGTACTGAGCACCCAGCACACTGAGCACTGAGCACCCAGCACCCCGAGCACTGAGCACCAAGCACCACATGCAAAGGGCACGGAGCACCCTGAGTACCGAGCACCCAGCACCCCGAGTACTGAGCACCCAGCACCCTGAGTACTGAGCACCCAGCACCCTGAGCACTGAGCACCCAGCACCCTGAGTACTGAGCAGCGAGCACCCTGAGTACTGAGCACCCAGCACCCTGAGTACTGAGCAAAAAGCACCCTGAGTACTGAGCACGCTGAGGACTGAGAACCGATCACCCTGAGCACTGAGCACGGAGCACCCTGAATACTGAGCACCCAGCACCCTGAGTACTGAGCACCCAGCACCCTGAGCACTGAGCACCCAGCACCCTGAGTACTGAGCACCGAGCACCCCGAGTACTGAGCACCCAGCACCCCGAGCACTGAGCACCGAGCACCCCGAGCACTGAGCACCCAGCACCCCGAACACTGAGCAGCCAGCACCCTGAGCACTGAGCACCCAGCACCCCGAGCACTGAGCACCCAGCACCCTGAGCACTGAGCACTGAGCACCCTGAGTACTGAGCACTGAGCACCCTGAGTACTGAGCACCGAGCACCCTGAGTACTGAGCACCCAGCTCCCCGAGCACTGAGCACCGAGCACCCTGAGTACTGAGCACCCAGCACCCTGAGCACTGAGCACCCAGCACCCTGAGCACTGAGCACCCAGCACCCTGAGCACTGAGCACCCAGCACCCTGAGTACTGAGCAGCGAGCACCCTGAGTACTGAGCACCCAGCACCCTGAGTACTGAGCAACCAGCACCCTGAGTACTGAGCACGCTGAGGACTGAGAACCGATCACCCTGAGCACTGAGCACCCAGCACCCTGAATACTGAGCACCCAGCACCCTGAGCACTGAGCACCCAGCACCCTGAGTACTGAGCAGCGAGCACCCTGAGTACTGAGCACCCAGCACCCAGAGTACTGAGCACCCAGCACACTGAGCACTGAGCACCCAGCACCCTGAGTACTGAGCACCCAGCACCCTGAGCACTGAGCACCCCGCACCCAGAGT
Source organism: Microtus oregoni (assembly GCF_018167655.1). Classification (NCBI taxonomy): domain Eukaryota; kingdom Metazoa; phylum Chordata; class Mammalia; order Rodentia; family Cricetidae; genus Microtus; species Microtus oregoni. Next base: position 1,741,188 of record NW_024544557.1, read on the forward strand.
ACTGAGCACCCAGCAACCTGAGCACTGAGCACCCAGCACCCTGAGTACTGAGCACCGAGCACCCTGAGTACTTAGCACCCAGCACCCTGAGCACCCAACACCCCGAGCACTGAGCACCCAGCACTCTGAGCACTGAGCAGCCAGCACCCTGAGTACTGCGCACCGAGCACCCTGAGCACTGAGCATCCAGCACCCTGAGCACTGAGCACCCAGCACACTGAGCACTTAGCACCCAGCACCCTGAGTACTGAGCACCCAACGTACTGAGCACCGAGCACCCCGAGCACTGAGGACCCAGCACCCTGAGTACTGAGCACCGAGCACCCCGAGCACTGAGCACCCATCACCCTGAGTACTGAGCACCGAGCACCCCGAGCACTGAGCACCCAGCGCCCCGAGCACTGAGCACCCAGCACCCCGAGCACTGAGCACCAAGCACCCCAAGCAAAGAGCACCCAGCACCCTGAGTACCGAGCACCCAGCACCCCGAGTACTGAGCACCCAGCACCCTGAGTACTGAGCACGCAGCACCCTGAGTACTGAGCACCCAGCACCCTGAGCACTGAGCACCGAGCACCCTGAGCACTGAGCACCCAGCACCCTGAGGAGTGAGCACACAGCACCCCGAGCACTGAGCACCCAGCACCCTGAGCACTGAGCTCCCTGAGTACTGAGCACTGAGCACCCTGTGTACTGAGCACTGAGCACCCTGAGTACTAAGCACCCAGCACCCTGAGTACTGAGCACCGAGCACCCCGAGTACTGAGCACCCAGCACCCCGAGCACTGAGCACCGAGCACCCCGAGCACTGAGCACCCAGCACCCCGAACACTGAGCAGCCAGCACCCTGAGCACTGAGCACCCAGCACCCCGAGCACTGAGCACCCAGCACCCTGAGCAGTGAGCACTGAGCACCCTGAGTACTGAGCACTGAGCACCCTGAGTACTGAGCACCGAGCACCCTGAGTACTGAGCACCCAGCACCCTGAGCACTGAGCACCGAGCACCCTGAGTACTGAGCACCCAGCAACCTGAGCACTGAGCACCCAGTACCCTGAGCACTGAGCACCCAGCACCCTGAGTACTGAGCACCCAGCACCCCGAGCACTGAGCACCCAGCACCCTGAGTACTGAGCACCCAGCACCCTGAGCACTGAGCACCCAGCACCCTGAGCACTGAGCACCCAGCACCCTGAGTACTGAGCAGCGAGCACCCTGAGTACTGAGCACCCAGCACCCTGAGTACTGAGCAACCAGCACCCTGAGTACTGAGCACGCTGAGGACTGAGAACCGATCACCCTGAGCACTGAGCACCCAGCACCCTGAATACTGAGCACCCAGCACCCTGAGCACTGAGCACCCAGCACCCTGAGTACTGAGCAGCGAGCACCCTGAGTACTGAGCACCCAGCACCCAGAGTACTGAGCACCCAGCACACTGAGCACTGAGCACCCAGCACCCTGTGTACTGAGCACCCAGCACCCTGAGCACTGAGCACCCAGCACCCCGAGCACTGAGCACCCAGCACCCTGAGCACTGAGCTCCCTGAGTACTGAGCACTGAGCACCCTGTGTACTGAGCACTGAGCACCCTGAGTACTAAGCACCCAGCACCCTGAGTACTGAGCACCGAGCACCCCGAGTACTGAGCACCCAGCACCCCGAGCACTGAGCACCGAGCACCCCGAGCACTGAGCACCCAGCACCCCGAACACTGAGCAGCCAGCACCCTGAGCACTGAGCACCCAGCACCCCGAGCACTGAGCACCCAGCACCCTGAGCAGTGAGCACTGAGCACCCTGAGTACTGAGCACTGAGCACCCTGAGTACTGAGCACCGAGCACCCTGAGTACTGAGCACCCAGCACCCTGAGCACTGAGCACCGAGCACCCTGAGTACTGAGCACCCAGCAACCTGAGCACTGAGCACCCAGTACCCTGAGCACTGAGCACCCAGCACCCTGAGTACTGAGCACCCAGCACCCCGAGCACTGAGCACCCAGCACCCTGAGTACTGAGCACCCAGCACCCTGAGCACTGAGCACCCAGCACCCTGAGCACTGAGCACCCAGCACCCTGAGTACTGAGCAGCGAGCACCCTGAGTACTGAGCACCCAGCACCCTGAGTACTGAGCAACCAGCACCCTGAGTACTGAGCACGCTGAGGACTGAGAACCGATCACCCTGAGCACTGAGCACCCAGCACCCTGAATACTGAGCACCCAGCACCCTGAGCACTGAGCACCCAGCACCCTGAGTACTGAGCAGCGAGCACCCTGAGTACTGAGCACCCAGCACCCAGAGTACTGAGCACCCAGCACACTGAGCACTGAGCACCCAGCACCCTGTGTACTGAGCACCCAGCACCCTGAGCACTGAGCACCCAGCACCCAGAGTACTGAGCACCCAGCAACCTGAGCACTGAGCACCCAGCACCCTGAGTACTGAGCACCGAGCACCCTGAGTACTTAGCACCCAGCACCCTGAGCACCCAACACCCCGAGCACTGAGCACCCAGCACTCTGAGCACTGAGCAGCCAGCACCCTGAGTACTGAGCACGGAGCACCCCGAGCACTGAGCACCCATCACCCTGAGTACTGAGCACCGAGCACCCCGAGCACTGAGCACCCAGCGCCCCGAGCACTGAGCACCCAGCACCCCGAGCACTGAGCACCAAGCACCCCAAGCAAAGAGCACCCAGCACCCTGAGTACCGAGCACCCAGCACCCCGAGTACTGAGCACCCAGCACCCTGAGTACTGAGCACGCAGCACCCTGAGTACTGAGCACCCAGCACCCTGAGCACTGAGCACCGAGCACCCTGAGCACTGAGCACCCAGCACCCTGAGGAGTGAGCACACAGCACCCCGAGCACTGAGCACCCAGCACCCTGAGCACTGAGCTCCCTGAGTACTGAGCACTGAGCACCCTGTGTACTGAGCACTGAGCACCCTGAGTACTAAGCACCCAGCACCCTGAGTACTGAGCACCGAGCACCCCGAGTACTGAGCACCCAGCACCCCGAGCACTGAGCACCGAGCACCCCGAGCACTGAGCACCCAGCACCCCGAACACTGAGCAGCCAGCACCCTGAGCACTGAGCACCCAGCACCCCGAGCACTGAGCACCCAGCACCCTGAGCAGTGAGCACTGAGCACCCTGAGTACTGAGCACTGAGCACCCTGAGTACTGAGCACCGAGCACCCTGAGTACTGAGCACCCAGCACCCTGAGCACTGAGCACCGAGCACCCTGAGTACTGAGCACCCAGCAACCTGAGCACTGAGCACCCAGTACCCTGAGCACTGAGCACCCAGCACCCTGAGTACTGAGCACCCAGCACCCCGAGCACTGAGCACCCAGCACCCTGAGTACTGAGCACCCAGCACCCTGAGCACTGAGCACCCAGCACCCTGAGCACTGAGCACCCAGCACCCTGAGTACTGAGCAGCGAGCACCCTGAGTACTGAGCACCCAGCACCCTGAGTACTGAGCAACCAGCACCCTGAGTACTGAGCACGCTGAGGACTGAGAACCGATCACCCTGAGCACTGAGCACCCAGCACCCTGAATACTGAGCACCCAGCACCCTGAGCACTGAGCACCCAGCACCCTGAGTACTGAGCAGCGAGCACCCTGAGTACTGAGCACCCAGCACCCAGAGTACTGAGCACCCAGCACACTGAGCACTGAGCACCCAGCACCCTGTGTACTGAGCACCCAGCACCCTGAGCACTGAGCACCCAGCACCCAGAGTACTGAGCACCCAGCAACCTGAGCACTGAGCACCCAGCACCCTGAGTACTGAGCACCGAGCACCCTGAGTACTTAGCACCCAGCACCCTGAGCACCCAACACCCCGAGCACTGAGCACCCAGCACTCTGAGCACTGAGCAGCCAGCACCCTGAGTACTGAGCACCCAGCACCCTGAGCACTGAGCACCCAGCACCCAGAGCACTGAGCACCCAGCACCCTGAGCACTGAGCACCCAGCACCCTGAGTACTGAGCACCCAACGTACTGAGCACCGAGCACCCCGAGCACTGAGCACCCAGCACCCTGAGTACTGAGCACCGAGCACCCCGAGCACTGAGCACCCAGCACCCTGAGTACTGAGCACCGAGCACCCCGAGCACTGAGCACCCAGCGCCCCGAGCACTGAGCACCCAGCACCCCGAGCACTGAGCACCAAGCACACCAAGCAAAGAGTACCCAGCACCCTGAGTACCGAGCACCCAGCACCCCGAGTACTGAGCACCCAGCACCCTGAGTACTGAGCACGCAGCACCCTGAGTACTGAGCACCCAGCACCCTGAGCACTGAGCACCGAGCACCCTGAGCACTGAGCACCCAGCACCCTGAGGAGTGAGCACACAGCACCCCGAGCACTGAGCACCCAGCACCCTGAGCACTGAGCTCCCTGAGTACTGAGCACTGAGCACCCTGTTTACTGAGCACTGAGCACCCTGAGTACTGAGCACCCAGCACACTGAGTACTGAGCACCGAGCACCCCGAGTACTGAGCACCCAGCACCCCGAGCACTGAGCACCGAGCACCCCGAGCACTGAGCACCCAGCACCCCGAACACTGAGCAGCCAGCACCCTGAGCACTGAGCACCCAGCACCCCGAGCACTGAGCACCCAGCACCCCGAGCACTGAGCACCCAGCACCCTGAGTACTGAGCACCCAGCACCCTGAGTACTGAGCACCCAGCACCCTGAGCACTGAGCACCCAGCATCCTGAGTAGTGAGCACCCAGCACCCCAAGCACTGAGCACCCTGTGTACTGAGCACCCAGGACCCCAAGCACTGAGCACCCTGAGTACTGAGCACCCAGCACCCTGATTAATGAGCACCCAGCACCCCGAGCACTGAGCACCCAGCACCCTGAGCACTGAGCACCCAGCACCCTGAGCACTGAGCACCCAGCACCCTGAGTACTGTGCACCGAGCACCCCGAGTACTGAGCACCCAGCACCCCGAGCACTGAGCACCGAGCACCCCGAGCACTGAGCACCCAGCACCCCGAACACTGAGCAGCCAGCACCCTGAGTACTGAGCACCGAGCACCCCGAGCACTGAGCACCCAGCGCCCCGAGCACTGAGCACCCAGCACCCCGAGCACTGAGCACCAAGCACCCCAAGCAAAGAGCACCCAGCACCCTGAGTACCGAGCACCCAGCACCCCGAGTACTGAGCACCCAGCACCCTGAGTACTGAGCACGCAGCACCCTGAGTACTGAGCACCCAGCACCCTGAGCACTGAGCACCGAGCACCCTGAGCACTGAGCACCCAGCACCCTGAGGAGTGAGCACACAGCACCCCGAGCACTGAGCACCCAGCACCCTGAGCACTGAGCTCCCTGAGTACTGAGCACTGAGCACCCTGTGTACTGAGCACTGAGCACCCTGAGTACTAAGCACCCAGCACCCTGAGTACTGAGCACCGAGCACCCCGAGTACTGAGCACCCAGCACCCCGAGCACTGAGCACCGAGCACCCCGAGCACTGAGCACCCAGCACCCCGAACACTGAGCAGCCAGCACCCTGAGCACTGAGCACCCAGCACCCCGAGCACTGAGCACCCAGCACCCTGAGCAGTGAGCACTGAGCACCCTGAGTACTGAGCACTGAGCACCCTGAGTACTGAGCACCGAGCACCCTGAGTACTGAGCACCCAGCACCCTGAGCACTGAGCACCGAGCACCCTGAGTACTGAGCACCCAGCAACCTGAGCACTGAGCACCCAGTACCCTGAGCACTGAGCACCCAGCACCCTGAGTACTGAGCACCCAGCACCCCGAGCACTGAGCACCCAGCACCCTGAGTACTGAGCACCCAGCACCCTGAGCACTGAGCACCCAGCACCCTGAGCACTGAGCACCCAGCACCCTGAGTACTGAGCAGCGAGCACCCTGAGTACTGAGCACCCAGCACCCTGAGTACTGAGCAACCAGCACCCTGAGTACTGAGCACCCAGCACACTGAGCACTGAGCACCCAGCACCCTGTGTACTGAGCACCCAGCACCCTGAGCACTGAGCACCCAGCACCCAGAGTACTGAGCACCCAGCAACCTGAGCACTGAGCACCCAGCACCCTGAGTACTGAGCACCGAGCACCCTGAGTACTTAGCACCCAGCACCCTGAGCACCCAACACCCCGAGCACTGAGCACCCAGCACTCTGAGCACTGAGCAGCCAGCACCCTGAGTACTGAGCACCCAGCACCCTGAGCACTGAGCACCCAGCACCCAGAGCACTGAGCACCCAGCACCCTGAGCACTGAGCACCCAGCACCCTGAGTACTGAGCACCCAACGTACTGAGCACCGAGCACCCCGAGCACTGAGCACCCAGCACCCTGAGTACTGAGCACCGAGCACCCCGAGCACTGAGCACCCAGCACCCTGAGTACTGAGCACCGAGCACCCCGAGCACTGAGCACCCAGCGCCCCGAGCACTGAGCACCCAGCACCCCGAGCACTGAGCACCAAGCACACCAAGCAAAGAGTACCCAGCACCCTGAGTACCGAGCACCCAGCACCCCGAGTACTGAGCACCCAGCACCCTGAGTACTGAGCACGCAGCACCCTGAGTACTGAGCACCCAGCACCCTGAGCACTGAGCACCGAGCACCCTGAGCACTGAGCACCCAGCACCCTGAGGAGTGAGCACACAGCACCCCGAGCACTGAGCACCCAGCACCCTGAGCACTGAGCTCCCTGAGTACTGAGCACTGAGCACCCTGTTTACTGAGCACTGAGCACCCTGAGTACTGAGCACCCAGCACACTGAGTACTGAGCACCGAGCACCCCGAGTACTGAGCACCCAGCACCCCGAGCACTGAGCACCGAGCACCCCGAGCACTGAGCACCCAGCACCCCGAACACTGAGCAGCCAGCACCCTGAGCACTGAGCACCCAGCACCCCGAGCACTGAGCACCCAGCACCCCGAGCACTGAGCACCCAGCACCCTGAGTACTGAGCACCCAGCACCCTGAGTACTGAGCACCCAGCACCCTGAGCACTGAGCACCCAGCATCCTGAGTAGTGAGCACCCAGCACCCCAAGCACTGAGCACCCTGTGTACTGAGCACCCAGGACCCCAAGCACTGAGCACCCTGAGTACTGAGCACCCAGCACCCTGATTAATGAGCACCCAGCACCCCGAGCACTGAGCACCCAGCACCCTGAGCACTGAGCACCCAGCACCCTGAGCACTGAGCACCCAGCACCCTGAGTACTGTGCACCGAGCACCCCGAGTACTGAGCACCCAGCACCCCGAGCACTGAGCACCGAGCACCCCGAGCACTGAGCACCCAGCACCCCGAACACTGAGCAGCCAGCACCCTGAGTACTGAGCACCGAGCACCCCGAGCACTGAGCACCCAGCGCCCCGAGCACTGAGCACCCAGCACCCCGAGCACTGAGCACCAAGCACCCCAAGCAAAGAGCACCCAGCACCCTGAGTACCGAGCACCCAGCACCCCGAGTACTGAGCACCCAGCACCCTGAGTACTGAGCATGCAGCACCCTGAGTACTGAGCACCCAGCACCCTGAGCACTGAGCACCGAGCACCCTGAGCACTGAGCACCCAGCACCCTGAGGAGTGAGCACACAGCACCCCGAGCACTGAGCACCCAGCACCCTGAGCACTGAGCTCCCTGAGTACTGAGCACTGAGCACCCTGTGTACTGAGCACTGAGCACCCTGAGTACTAAGCACCCAGCACCCTGAGTACTGAGCACCGAGCACCCCGAGTACTGAGCACCCAGCACCCCGAGCACTGAGCACCGAGCACCCCGAGCACTGAGCACCCAGCACCCCGAACACTGAGCAGCCAGCACCCTGAGCACTGAGCACCCAGCACCCCGAGCACTGAGCACCCAGCACCCTGAGCAGTGAGCACTGAGCACCCTGAGTACTGAGCACTGAGCACCCTGAGTACTGAGCACCGAGCACCCTGAGTACTGAGCACCCAGCACCCTGAGCACTGAGCACCGAGCACCCTGAGTACTGAGCACCCAGCAACCTGAGCACTGAGCACCCAGTACCCTGAGCACTGAGCACCCAGCACCCTGAGTACTGAGCACCCAGCACCCCGAGCACTGAGCACCCAGCACCCTGAGTACTGAGCACCCAGCACCCTGAGCACTGAGCACCCAGCACCCTGAGCACTGAGCACCCAGCACCCTGAGTACTGAGCAGCGAGCACCCTGAGTACTGAGCACCCAGCACCCTGAGTACTGAGCAACCAGCACCCTGAGTACTGAGCACCCAGCACACTGAGCACTGAGCACCCAGCACCCTGTGTACTGAGCACCCAGCACCCTGAGCACTGAGCACCCAGCACCCAGAGTACTGAGCACCCAGCAACCTGAGCACTGAGCACCCAGCACCCTGAGTACTGAGCACCGAGCACCCTGAGTACTTAGCACCCAGCACCCTGAGCACCCAACACCCCGAGCACTGAGCACCCAGCACTCTGAGCACTGAGCAGACAGCACCATGAGTACTGAGCACCCAGCACCCTGAGCACTGAGCACCCAGCACCCTGAGCACTGAGCACCCAGCACCCTGAGCACTGAGCACCCAGCACCCTGAGTACTGAGCACCCAACGTACTGAGCACCGAGCACCCCGAGCACTGAGCACCCAGCACCCTGAGTACTGAGCACCGAGCACCCCGAGCACTGAGCACCCAGCACCCTGAGTACTGAGCACCGAGCACCCCGAGCACTGAGCACCCAGCGCCCCGAGCACTGAGCACCCAGCACCCCGAGCACTGAGCACCAAGCACACCAAGCAAAGAGTACCCAGCACCCTGAGTACCGAGCACCCAGCACCCCGAGTACTGAGCACCCAGCACCCTGAGTACTGAGCACGCAGCACCCTGAGTACTGAGCACCCAGCACCCTGAGCACTGAGCACCGAGCACCCTGAGCACTGAGCACCCAGCACCCTGAGGAGTGAGCACACAGCACCCCGAGCACTGAGCACCCAGCACCCTGAGCACTGAGCTCCCTGAGTACTGAGCACTGAGCACCCTGTTTACTGAGCACTGAGCACCCTGAGTACTGAGCACCCAGCACACTGAGTACTGAGCACCGAGCACCCCGAGTACTGAGCACCCAGCACCCCGAGCACTGAGCACCGAGCACCCCGAGCACTGAGCACCCAGCACCCCGAACACTGAGCAGCCAGCACCCTGAGCACTGAGCACCCAGCACCCCGAGCACTGAGCACCCAGCACCCCGAGCACTGAGCACCCAGCACCCTGAGTACTGAGCACCCAGCACCCTGAGTACTGAGCACCCAGCACCCTGAGCACTGAGCACCCAGCATCCTGAGTAGTGAGCACCCAGCACCCCAAGCACTGAGCACCCTGTGTACTGAGCACCCAGGACCCCAAGCACTGAGCACCCTGAGTACTGAGCACCCAGCACCCTGATTAATGAGCACCCAGCACCCCGAGCACTGAGCACCAAGCACCCTGAGCACTGAGCACCCAGCACCCTGAGCACTGAGCACCCAGCACCCTGAGTACTGTGCACCGAGCACCCCGAGTACTGAGCACCCAGCACCCCGAGCACTGATCACCCAGCACCCTGAGTACTGAGCACCCAGCACCCTGAGCACTGATCACCCAGCACCCTGAGTACTGAGCACCCAGCACCCTGAGCACTGAGCACCCAGCACCCAGAGTACTGAGCACCCAGCACCCTGAGCACTGAGCACCCAGCAACCTGAGTACTGAGCACCGAGCACCCTGAGTACTTAGCACCCAGCACCCTGAGCACTGAGCACCCAGTAACTGAGCACCCAGCACCCTGAGTACTGAGCACCCAGCACCCCGAGCACTGAGCACCCAGCACCCTGACTACTGAGCATCCAGCACCCTGAGCACTGAGCACCCAGCACCCTGAGAACTGAGCACCCAGCACCCTGAGTACTGAGCAGCGAGCACCCTGAGTACTGAGCACCCAGCACCCAGAGTACTGAGCACCCAGCACACTGAGCACTGAGCACCCAGCACCCTGAGTACTGAGCACCCAGCACCCTGAGCACTGACCACCCAGCACCCTGAGTACTGAGCAGCGAGCACCCTGAGTACTGAGCACCCAGAGTACTGAGCACCCAGCACACTGAGCACTGAGCACCCAGCACCCTGAGTACTGAGCACCCAGCACCCTGAGCACTGAGCACCCAGCACCCAGAGTACTGAGCACCCAGCAACCTGAGCACTGAGCCCCCAGCACCCTGAGTACTGAGCACCGATCACCCTGAGTACTTAGCACCCAGCACCCTGAGCACCCAACACCCCGAGCACTGAGCACCCAGCACTCTGAGCACTGAGCAGCCAGCACCCTGAGTACTGAGCACCCAGCACCCTGAGCACTGAGCACCCAGCACCCTGAGCACTGAGCACCCAGCACCCTGAGCACTGAGCACCCAGCACCCTGAGTACTGAGCACCCAACGTACTGAGCACCGAGCACCCCGAGCACTGAGCACCCAGCACCCTGAGTACTGAGCACTGAGCACCCCGAGCACTGAGCACCCAGCACCCTGAGTACTGAGCACCGAGCACCCCGAGCACTGAGCACCCAGCGCCCCGAGCACTGAGCACCCAGCACCCCGAGCACTGAGCACCAAGCACCCCAAGCAAAGAGCACCCAGCACCCTGAGTACCAAGCACCCAGCACCCCGAGTACTGAGCACCCAGCACCCTGAGTACTGAGCACGCAGCACCCTGAGTACTGAGCACCCAGCACCCTGAGCACTGAGCACCGAGCACCCTGAGCACTGAGCACCCAGCACCCTGAGGAGTGAGCACACAGCACCCCGAGCACTGAGCACCCAGCACCCTGAGCACTGAGCTCCCTGAGTACTGAGCACTGAGCACCCTGTGTACTGAGCACTGAGCACCCTGAGTACTGAGCACCCAGCACCCTGAGTACTGAGCACCGAGCACCCCGAGTACTGAGCACCCAGCACCCTGAGCACTGAGCACCGAGCACCCCGAGCACTGAGCACCCAGCACCCCGAACATTGAGCAGCCAGCACCCTGAGCACTGAGCACCCAGCACCCCGAGCACTGAGCACCCAGCACCCCGAGCACTGAGCACCCAGCACCCTGAGTACTGATCACCCAGCACCCTGAGTACTGAGCACCCAGCACCCTGAGCACTGAGCACCCAGCATCCTGAGTAGTGAGCACCCAGCACCCTGAGCACTGAGCACCCAGCACCCAGAGTACTGAGCACCCAGCAACCTGAGCACTGAGCACCCAGCACCCTGAGTACTGAGCACCGAGCACCCTGAGTACTTAGCACCCAGCACCCTGAGCACCCAACACCCCGAGCACTGAGCACCCAGCACTCTGAGCACTGAGCAGCCAGCACCCTGAGTACTGAGCACCCAGCACCCTGAGCACTGAGCACCCAGCACCCAGAGCACTGAGCACCCAGCACCCTGAGCACTGAGCACCCAGCACCCTGAGTACTGAGCACCCAACGTACTGAGCACCGAGCACCCCGAGCACTGAGCACCCAGCACCCTGAGTACTGAGCACCGAGCACCCCGAGCACTGAGCACCCAGCACCCTGAGTACTGAGCACCGAGCACCCCGAGCACTGAGCACCCAGCGCCCCGAGCACTGAGCACCCAGCACCCCGAGCACTGAGCACCAAGCACACCAAGCAAAGAGTACCCAGCACCCTGAGTACCGAGCACCCAGCACCCCGAGTACTGAGCACCCAGCACCCTGAGTACTGAGCACGCAGCACCCTGAGTACTGAGCACCCAGCACCCTGAGCACTGAGCACCGAGCACCCTGAGCACTGAGCACCCAGCACCCTGAGGAGTGAGCACACAGCACCCCGAGCACTGAGCACCCAGCACCCTGAGCACTGAGCTCCCTGAGTACTGAGCACTGAGCACCCTGTTTACTGAGCACTGAGCACCCTGAGTACTGAGCACCCAGCACACTGAGTACTGAGCACCGAGCACCCCGAGTACTGAGCACCCAGCACCCCGAGCACTGAGCACCGAGCACCCCGAGCACTGAGCACCCAGCACCCCGAACACTGAGCAGCCAGCACCCTGAGCACTGAGCACCCAGCACCCCGAGCACTGAGCACCCAGCACCCCGAGCACTGAGCACCCAGCACCCTGAGTACTGAGCACCCAGCACCCTGAGTACTGAGCACCCAGCACCCTGAGCACTGAGCACCCAGCATCCTGAGTAGTGAGCACCCAGCACCCCAAGCACTGAGCACCCTGTGTACTGAGCACCCAGGACCCCAAGCACTGAGCACCCTGAGTACTGAGCACCCAGCACCCTGATTAATGAGCACCCAGCACCCCGAGCACTGAGCACCCAGCACCCTGAGCACTGAGCACCCAGCACCCTGAGCACTGAGCACCCAGCACCCTGAGTACTGTGCACCGAGCACCCCGAGTACTGAGCACCCAGCACCCCGAGCACTGAGCACCGAGCACCCCGAGCACTGAGCACCCAGCACCCCGAACACTGAGCAGCCAGCACCCTGAGTACTGAGCACCGAGCACCCCGAGCACTGAGCACCCAGCGCCCCGAGCACTGAGCACCCAGCACCCCGAGCACTGAGCACCAAGCACCCCAAGCAAAGAGCACCCAGCACCCTGAGTACCGAGCACCCAGCACCCCGAGTACTGAGCACCCAGCACCCTGAGTACTGAGCATGCAGCACCCTGAGTACTGAGCACCCAGCACCCTGAGCACTGAGCACCGAGCACCCTGAGCACTGAGCACCCAGCACCCTGAGGAGTGAGCACACAGCACCCCGAGCACTGAGCACCCAGCACCCTGAGCACTGAGCTCCCTGAGTACTGAGCACTGAGCACCCTGTGTACTGAGCACTGAGCACCCTGAGTACTAAGCACCCAGCACCCTGAGTACTGAGCACCGAGCACCCCGAGTACTGAGCACCCAGCACCCCGAGCACTGAGCACCGAGCACCCCGAGCACTGAGCACCCAGCACCCCGAACACTGAGCAGCCAGCACCCTGAGCACTGAGCACCCAGCACCCCGAGCACTGAGCACCCAGCACCCTGAGCAGTGAGCACTGAGCACCCTGAGTACTGAGCACTGAGCACCCTGAGTACTGAGCACCGAGCACCCTGAGTACTGAGCACCCAGCACCCTGAGCACTGAGCACCGAGCACCCTGAGTACTGAGCACCCAGCAACCTGAGCACTGAGCACCCAGTACCCTGAGCACTGAGCACCCAGCACCCTGAGTACTGAGCACCCAGCACCCCGAGCACTGAGCACCCAGCACCCTGAGTACTGAGCACCCAGCACCCTGAGCACTGAGCACCCAGCACCCTGAGCACTGAGCACCCAGCACCCTGAGTACTGAGCAGCGAGCACCCTGAGTACTGAGCACCCAGCACCCTGAGTACAGAGCAACCAGCACCCTGAGTACTGAGCACCCAGCACACTGAGCACTGAGCACCCAGCACCCTGTGTACTGAGCACCCAGCACCCTGAGCACTGAGCACCCAGCACCCAGAGTACTGAGCACCCAGCAACCTGAGCACTGAGCACCCAGCACCCTGAGTACTGAGCACCGAGCACCCTGAGTACTTAGCACCCAGCACCCTGAGCACCCAACACCCCGAGCACTGAGCACCCAGCACTCTGAGCACTGAGCAGACAGCACCATGAGTACTGAGCACCCAGCACCCTGAGCACTGAGCACCCAGCACCCTGAGCACTGAGCACCCAGCACCCTGAGCACTGAGCACCCAGCACCCTGAGTACTGAGCACCCAACGTACTGAGCACCGAGCACCCCGAGCACTGAGCACCCAGCACCCTGAGTACTGAGCACCGAGCACCCCGAGCACTGAGCACCCAGCACCCTGAGTACTGAGCACCGAGCACCCCGAGCACTGAGCACCCAGCGCCCCGAGCACTGAGCACCCAGCACCCCGAGCACTGAGCACCAAGCACACCAAGCAAAGAGTACCCAGCACCCTGAGTACCGAGCACCCAGCACCCCGAGTACTGAGCACCCAGCACCCTGAGTACTGAGCACGCAGCACCCTGAGTACTGAGCACCCAGCACCCTGAGCACTGAGCACCGAGCACCCTGAGCACTGAGCACCCAGCACCCTGAGGAGTGAGCACACAGCACCCCGAGCACTGAGCACCCAGCACCCTGAGCACTGAGCTCCCTGAGTACTGAGCACTGAGCACCCTGTTTACTGAGCACTGAGCACCCTGAGTACTGAGCACCCAGCACACTGAGTACTGAGCACCGAGCACCCCGAGTACTGAGCACCCAGCACCCCGAGCACTGAGCACCGAGCACCCCGAGCACTGAGCACCCAGCACCCCGAACACTGAGCAGCCAGCACCCTGAGCACTGAGCACCCAGCACCCCGAGCACTGAGCACCCAGCACCCCGAGCACTGAGCACCCAGCACCCTGAGTACTGAGCACCCAGCACCCTGAGTACTGAGCACCCAGCACCCTGAGCACTGAGCACCCAGCATCCTGAGTAGTGAGCACCCAGCACCCCAAGCACTGAGCACCCTGTGTACTGAGCACCCAGGACCCCAAGCACTGAGCACCCTGAGTACTGAGCACCCAGCACCCTGATTAATGAGCACCCAGCACCCCGAGCACTGAGCACCAAGCACCCTGAGCACTGAGCACCCAGCACCCTGAGCACTGAGCACCCAGCACCCTGAGTACTGTGCACCGAGCACCCCGAGTACTGAGCACCCAGCACCCCGAGCACTGATCACCCAGCACCCTGAGTACTGAGCACCCAGCACCCTGAGCACTGATCACCCAGCACCCTGAGTACTGAGCACCCAGCACCCTGAGCACTGAGCACCCAGCACCCAGAGTACTGAGCACCCAGCACCCTGAGCACTGAGCACCCAGCAACCTGAGTACTGAGCACCGAGCACCCTGAGTACTTAGCACCCAGCACCCTGAGCACTGAGCACCCAGTAACTGAGCACCCAGCACCCTGAGTACTGAGCACCCAGCACCCCGAGCACTGAGCACCCAGCACCCTGACTACTGAGCATCCAGCACCCTGAGCACTGAGCACCCAGCACCCTGAGAACTGAGCACCCAGCACCCTGAGTACTGAGCAGCGAGCACCCTGAGTACTGAGCACCCAGCACCCAGAGTACTGAGCACCCAGCACACTGAGCACTGAGCACCCAGCACCCTGAGTACTGAGCACCCAGCACCCTGAGCACTGACCACCCAGCACCCTGAGTACTGAGCAGCGAGCACCCTGAGTACTGAGCACCCAGAGTACTGAGCACCCAGCACACTGAGCACTGAGCACCCAGCACCCTGAGTACTGAGCACCCAGCACCCTGAGCACTGAGCACCCAGCACCCAGAGTACTGAGCACCCAGCAACCTGAGCACTGAGCCCCCAGCACCCTGAGTACTGAGCACCGAGCACCCTGAGTACTTAGCACCCAGCACCCTGAGCACCCAACACCCCGAGCACTGAGCACCCAGCACTCTGAGCACTGAGCAGCCAGCACCCTGAGTACTGAGCACCCAGCACCCTGAGCACTGAGCACCCAGCACCCTGAGCACTGAGCACCCAGCACCCTGAGCACTGAGCACCCAGCACCCTGAGTACTGAGCACCCAACGTACTGAGCACCGAGCACCCCGAGCACTGAGCACCCAGCACCCTGAGTACTGAGCACTGAGCACCCCGAGCACTGAGCACCCAGCACCCTGAGTACTGAGCACCGAGCACCCCGAGCACTGAGCACCCAGCGCCCCGAGCACTGAGCACCCAGCACCCCGAGCACTGAGCACCAAGCACCCCAAGCAAAGAGCACCCAGCACCCTGAGTACCAAGCACCCAGCACCCCGAGTACTGAGCACCCAGCACCCTGAGTACTGAGCACGCAGCACCCTGAGTACTGAGCACCCAGCACCCTGAGCACTGAGCACCGAGCACCCTGAGCACTGAGCACCCAGCACCCTGAGGAGTGAGCACACAGCACCCCGAGCACTGAGCACCCAGCACCCTGAGCACTGAGCTCCCTGAGTACTGAGCACTGAGCACCCTGTGTACTGAGCACTGAGCACCCTGAGTACTGAGCACCCAGCACCCTGAGTACTGAGCACCGAGCACCCCGAGTACTGAGCACCCAGCACCCTGAGCACTGAGCACCGAGCACCCCGAGCACTGAGCACCCAGCACCCCGAACATTGAGCAGCCAGCACCCTGAGCACTGAGCACCCAGCACCCCGAGCACTGAGCACCCAGCACCCCGAGCACTGAGCACCCAGCACCCTGAGTACTGATCACCCAGCACCCTGAGTACTGAGCACCCAGCACCCTGAGCACTGAGCACCCAGCATCCTGAGTAGTGAGCACCCAGCACCCCAAGCACTGAGCACCCTGTGTACTGAGCAACCAGGACCCCAAGTACTGAGCACCCTGAATACTGAGCACCCAGCACCCTGATTAATGAGCACCCAGCACCCCGAGCACTGAGCACCCAGCACCCTGAGTACTGATCACCCAGCACCCTGAGTACTGAGCACCCAGCACCCTGAGCACTGAGCACCCAGCACCCTGAGCACTGAGCACCCAGCACCCTGAGTACTGTGCACCGAGCACCCCGAGTACTGAGCACCCAGCACCCCGAGCACTGATCACCCAGCACCCTGAGTACTGAGCACCCAGCACCCTGAGCACTGATCACCCAGCACCCTGAGTACTGAGCACCCAGCACCCTGAGCACTGAGCACCCAGCACCCAGAGTACTGAGCACCCAGCACCCTGAGCACTGAGCACCCAGCAACCTGAGTACTGAGCACCGAGCACCCTGAGTACTTAGCACCCAGCACCCTGAGCACTGAGCACCCAGTACCCTGAGCACCCAGCACCCTGAGTACTGAGCACCCAGCACCCCGAGCACTGAGCACCCAGCACCCTGAGTACTGAGCATCCAGCACCCTGAGCACTGAGCACCCAGCACCCTGAGTACTGAGCACCCAGCACCCTGAGCACTGAGGACCGAGCACCCCGAGCAATGAGCACCCAGCACCCCGAGCACTGAGCACCCAGCACCCCGAGCACTGAGCACCCAGCACCCCGAGCACTGAGCACTGAGCACCCTGAGTACTGAGCACTGAGCACCCTGAGTACTGAGCACCGAGCACCCTGAGTACTGAGCACCCAGCACCCCGAGCACTGAGCACCGAGCACCCTGAGTACTGAGCACCCAGCACCCTGAGCACTGAGCACCCAGTACCCTAAGCACTGAGCACCCAGCACCGTGAGTACTGAGCACCCAGCACCCCGAGCACTGAGCACCCAGCACCCTGAGTACTGAGCACCCAGCACCCTGAGCACTGAGCACCCAGCACCCTGAGCACTGAGCACCCAGCACCCTGAGTACTGAGCAGCGAGCACCCTGAGTACTGAGCACCCAGCACCCTGAGTACTGAGCGCCCAGCACCCTGAGTACTGAGCACGCTGAGGACTGAGCACCGATCACCCTGAGCACTGAGCACCCAGCACCCTGAATACTGAGCACCCAGCACCCTGAGCACTGAGCACCCAGCACCCTGAGTACTGAGCAGCGAGCACCCTGAGTACTGAGCACCCAGCACCCTGAGTACTGAGCACCCAGCACCCTGAGTACTGAGCACCCAGCACCCTGAGCACTGAGCACCCAGCACCCTGAGTACTGAGCACCCAGCACCCTGAGCACTGAGCACCCAGCACCCAGAGTACTGAGCACCCAGCAACCTGAGCACTGAGCACCCAGCACCCTGAGTACTGAGCACCGAGCACCCTGAGTACTTAGCACCCAGCACCCTGAGCACCCAACACCCCGAGCAGTGAGCACCCAGCACACTGAGCACTGAGCACCCAGCACCCTGAGTACTGAGCACCCAGCACCCTGAGCACTGAGCACCCAGCACCCTGAGCACTGATCACATAGCACCCTGAGCACTGAGCACCCAGCACCCTGAGTACTGAGCACCCAACGTACTGAGCACCGAGCACCCCGAGCACTGAGCACCGAGCACCCTGAGCACTGAGCACCCAGCACCCTGAGAACTGAGCACCCAGCACCCTGAGTACTGAGCAGCGAGCACCCTGAGTACTGAGAACCCAGCACCCTGAGTACTGAGCACCCAGCACCCTGAGTACTGAGCACGCTGAGGACTGAGCACCGATCACCCTGAGCACTGAGCACCCAGCACCCTGAATACTGAGCACCCAGCACCCTGAGCACTGAGCACCCAACACCCTGAGTACTGAGCAGCGAGCACCCTGAGTACTGAGCACCCAGCACCCTGAGTACTGAGCACCCAGCACCCTGAGTACTGAGCACCGAGCACCCCGAGTACTGAGCACCCAGCACCCTGAGCACTGAGCACCCAGCACCCCGAGCACTGAGCACCCAGCACCCTGAGAACTGAGCACCCAACACCCCGAGCCCTCAGCACCCAGCACCCTGAGTACTGAGCACCCTGAGTACTGAGCACCGATCACCCTGAGCACTGAGCACCCAGCACCCTGAGTACTGAGCACCCAGCACCCTGAGCACTGAGCACCCAATCACCCAGAGTACTGAGCACCCAGCAACCTGAGCACTGAGCACCCAGCACCCTGAGTACTGAGCACCGAGCACCCTGAGTACTGAGCACCCAGCACCCTGAGCACCCAACACCCCGAGCACTGAGCACCCAGCACCCTGAGCACTGAGCACCCAGCACCCTGAGTACTGAGCACCCAGCACCCTGAGCACTGAGCACCCAGCACCCTGAGCACTGAGCACCCAGCACCCCGAGCACTGAGCACCCAGCACCCCGAGCACTGAGCACCCAGCACACCGAGCACTGAGCATCCAGCACACGGAGCACTGAGCACCCAGCACCCTGAGTTCTGAGCACCCAGCACCCTGAGTACTGAGCACCCAGCACCCTGAGCACTGAGCACCCAGCATCCTGAGTACTGAGCACCCAGCACCCCAAGCAGTGAGCACCCTGTGTACTGAGCACCCAGGACCCCAAGCACTGAGCACCCTGAGTACTGAGCACCCAGCACCCTGATTAATGAGCACCCAGCACCCCGAGCACTGAGCACCCAGCACCCTGAGCACTGAGCACCCAGCACACTGAGTACTAAGCACCCAGCGCCCTGAGTACTGAGCACCCAGCTTACTGAGCACCGAGCACCCAGCACCCTGAGCACTGAGCACCCACCACCCCGAGCACTGAGCACCCAGCACCCTGACTACTGAGCACCGAGCACCCCGAGCACTGAGCACCCAGCACCCTGAGTACTGAGCACCGAGCTCCCCGAGCACTGAGCACCCAGCGCCCCGAGCACTGAGCACCCAGCACCCCGAGCACTGAGCACCCAGCACCCCGAGCACTAAGCACAGAGCACCCCGAGCACTGAGCACCCAGCACCCTGAGTACTGAGCACCCAGCACCCTGAGTACTGAGCACCCAGCACCCTGAGCACTGAGCACCCAGCACCCTGAGTACTGAGCACCCAGCACCCCAAGCACTGAGCACCCTGAGTACTGAGCACCCAGCACCCCAAGCACTGAGCACCCAGCACCCTGAGCACCGAGCACCCAGCACAATGAGGACTGAGCACCCAGCACCCCGAGCCCTGAGCACCCAGCACCCCGAGCACTGAGCACCCAGCACCCCGAGCACTGAGCACCCAGCACCCCGAGCACTGAGCACCCAGCACCCCGAGCAATGAGCACCCTGAGTACTGAGCACCGAGCACCCTGAGGACTGAGAACCCAGCACCCTGAGCACTGAGCACCCAGCACCCCGAGCACTGAGCACCCAGCACCCAGAGCACTGAGCACTGAGCACCCTGAGTACTGAGCACTGAGCACCCTGAGCACTGAGCACCGAGCACCCTGAGTACTGAGCACCGAGCACCCTGAGCACTGAGCATCCAGCACCCTGAGTACTGAGCACCCAGCACCCTAAGCACTGAGGACCGAGCACCCTGAGTACTAAGCACCCAGCACCCTGAGTACTGAGCACCCAGCACCCCGAGCACTGAGCACCCAGCACCCAGAGCACTGAGCACTGAGCACCCTGAGTACAGAGGACTGAGCACCCTGAGCACTGAGCACTGAGCACCCTGAGTACTGAGCACCCAGCACCCCGAGCACTGAGCACCCAGCACCCCGAGCACTGAGCACTGAGCACCCTGAGTACTGAGCACTGAGCACCCTGAGTACTGAGCACCGAGCACCCTGAGTACTGAGCACCCAGCACCCTGAGCACTGAGGACCGAGCACCCCGAGCACTGAGCACCCAGCACCCCGAGCACTGAGCACCCAGCACCCCGAGCACTGAGCACCCAGCACCCCGAGCACTGAGCACTGAGCACCCTGAGTACTGAGCACTGAGCACCCTGAGTACTGAGCACCGAGCACCCTGAGTACTGAGCACCCAGCACCCCGAGCACTGAGCACCGAGCACCCTGAGTACTGAGCACCCAGGACCCTGAGCACTGAGCACCCAGCACCCCAAGCACTGAGCACCCTGAGTACTGAGCACCCAGCACCCCAAGCACTGAGCACCCAGCACCCTGAGCACCGAGCACCCAGCACAATGAGGACTGAGCACCCAGCACCCCGAGCCCTGAGCACCCAGCACCCCGAGCACTGAGCACCCAGCACCCCGAGCACTGAGCACCCAGCACCCCGAGCACTGAGCACCCAGCACCCCGAGCAATGAGCACCCTGAGTACTGAGCACCGAGCACCCTGAGGACTGAGAACCCAGCACCCTGAGCACTGAGCACCCAGCACCCCGAGCACTGAGCACCCAGCACCCAGAGCACTGAGCACTGAGCACCCTGAGTACTGAGCACTGAGCACCCTGAGCACTGAGCACCGAGCACCCTGAGTACTGAGCACCGAGCACCCTGAGCACTGAGCATCCAGCACCCTGAGTACTGAGCACCCAGCACCCTAAGCACTGAGGACCGAGCACCCTGAGTACTAAGCACCCAGCACCCTGAGTACTGAGCACCCAGCACCCCGAGCACTGAGCACCCAGCACCCAGAGCACTGAGCACTGAGCACCCTGAGTACAGAGGACTGAGCACCCTGAGCACTGAGCACTGAGCACCCTGAGTACTGAGCACCCAGCACCCCGAGCACTGAGCACCCAGCACCCCGAGCACTGAGCACTGAGCACCCTGAGTACTGAGCACTGAGCACCCTGAGTACTGAGCACCGAGCACCCTGAGTACTGAGCACCCAGCACCCTGAGCACTGAGGACCGAGCACCCCGAGCACTGAGCACCCAGCACCCCGAGCACTGAGCACCCAGCACCCCGAGCACTGAGCACCCAGCACCCCGAGCACTGAGCACTGAGCACCCTGAGTACTGAGCACTGAGCACCCTGAGTACTGAGCACCAAGCACCCTGAGTACTGAGCACCCAGCACCCCGAGCACTGAGCACCGAGCACCCTGAGTACTGAGCACCCAGGACCCTGAGCACTGAGCACCCAGTACCCTAAGCACTGAGCACCCAGCACCGTGAGTACTGAGCACCCAGCACCCCGAGCACTGAGCACCCAGCACCCTGAGTACTGAGCACCCAGCACCCTGAGCACTGAGCACCCAGCACCCTGAGCACTGAGCACCCAGCACCCTGAGTACTGAGCAGCGAGCACCCTGAGTACTGAGCACCCAGCACCCTGAGTACTGAGCGCCCAGCACCCTGAGTACTGAGCACGCTGAGGACTGAGCACCGATCACCCTGAGCACTGAGCACCCAGCACCCTGAATACTGAGCACCCAGCACCCTGAGCACTGAGCACCCAGCACCCTGAGTACTGAGCAGCGAGCACCCTGAGTACTGAGCACCCAGCACCCTGAGTACTGAGCACCCAGCACCCTGAGTACTGAGCACCAAGCACCCTGAGCACTGAGCACCCAGCACCCTGAGTACTGAGCACCCAGCACCCTGAGCACTGAGCACCCAGCACCCAGAGTACTGAGCACCCAGCAACCTGAGCACTGAGCACCCAGCACCCTGAGTACTGAGCACCGAGCACCCTGAGTACTTAGCACCCAGCACCCTGAGCACCCAACACCCCGAGCAGTGAGCACCCAGCACACTGAGCACTGAGCACCCAGCACCCTGAGTACTGAGCACCCAGCACCCTGAGCACTGAGCACCCAGCACCCTGAGCACTGAGCACCCAGCACCCTGAGCACTGAGCACCCAGCACCCTGAGTACTGAGCACCCAACGTACTGAGCACCGAGCACCCCGAGCACTGAGCACCCAGCACACTGAGTACTGAGCACCGAGCACCCCGAGCACTGAGCACCCAGCACCCTGAGTACTGAGCACCGAGCAACCCGAGCACTGAGCACCCAGCGCCCCGAGCACTGAGCACCCAGAACCCCGAGCACTGAGCACCCAGCACCCCGAGCAAAGAGCACCCAGCACCCTGAGTACCGAGCACCCAGCACCCCGAGTACTGAGCACCCAGCACCCTGAGTACTGAGCACCCAGCACCCTGAGTACTGAGCACCCAGCACCCTGAGTACTGAGCACCCAGCACCCTGCGCAATGAGCACCGAGCACCCTGAGCACTGAGCACCCAGCACCCTGAGGAGTGAGCACACAGCACCCCGAGCACTGAACACCCAGCACCCTGAGCACTGAGCACCCTGTGTACTGAGCACTGAGCACCCTGAGTACTGAGCACCCAGCACCCTGAGTACTGAGCACCGAGCACCCCGAGTACTGAGCACCCGGCACCCCGAGCACTGAGCACCGAGCACCCCGAGCACTGAGCACCCAGCACCCCGAACACTGAGCAGCCAGCACCCTGAGCAGTGAGCACCCAGCACCCCGAGCACTGAGCACCCAGCACCCCGAGCACTGAGCACCCAGCACCCTGAGCACTGAGCACCCAGCACCCTGAGTACTGAGCACCCATCGTACTGAGCACCGAGCACCCCGAGCACTGAGCACCCAGCACTCTGAGTACTGAGCACCGAGCACCCCGAGCACTGAGCACCCAGCACCCTGAGTACTGAGCACCGAGCACCCCGAGCACTGAGCACCCAGCGCCCCGAGCACTGAGCACCAAGCACCCCGAGCAAAGAGCACCCAGCACCCTGAGTACCGAGCACCCAGCACCCCGAGTACTGAGCACCCAGCACCCTGAGTACTGAGCACCCAGCACCCTGAGTACTGAGCACCCAGCACCCTGAGCACTGAGCACCGAGCACCCTGAGCACTGAGCACCCAGCACCCTGAGGAGTGAGCACACAGCACCCCGAGCACTGAGCACCCAGCACCCTGAGCACTGAGCTCCCTGAGTACTGAGCACTGAGCACCCTGTGTACTGAGCACTGAGCACCCTGAGTACTGAGCACCCAGCACCCCGAACACTGAGCAGCCAGCACCCTGAGTACTGAGCACCCAGCACCTCAAGCACTGAGCACCCTGTGTACTGAGCACCCAGGACCCCAAGCACTGAGCACCCTGAGTACTGAGCACCCAGCACCCTGATTAATGAGCACCCAGCACCCCGAGTACTGAGCACCCAGCACCCCGAGCACTGAGCACCCAGCACCCTGAGTACTGAGCACCCAGCACCCTGAGCACTGAGCACCCAGCACCCTGAGTATTGAGCACCCAGCACCCTGAGCACTGAGCACCCAGCACCCAGAGTACTGAGCACCCAGCACCCTGAGCACTGAGCACCCAGCACCCTGAGTACTGAGCACCGAGCACCCTGAGTACTTAGCACCCAGCACCCTGTGCACTGAGCACCCAACAACCCGAGCACTGAGCACCCAGCACCCTGAGCACTGAGCACCCAGCACCCTGAGTACTGAGCGCCCAGCACCCTGAGTACTGAGCACGCTGAGGACTGAGCACCGATCACCCTGAGCACTGAGCACCCAGCACCCTGAATACTGAGCACCCAGCACCCTGAGCACTGAGCACCCAGCACCCTGAGTACTGAGCAGCGAGCACCCTGAGTACTGAGCACCCAGCACCCAGAGTACTGAGCACCCAGCACCCTGAGCACTGAGCACCCAGCACCCAGAGTACTGAGCACCCAGCAACCTGAGCACTGAGCACCCAGCACCCTGAGTACTGAGCACCGAGCACCCTGAGTACTTAGCACCCAGCACCCTGAGCACCCAACACCCCGAGCAGTGAGCACCCAGCACTCTGAGCACTGAGCACCCAGCACCCTGAGTACTGAGCACCCAGCACCCTGAGCACTGAGCACCCAGCACCCTGAGCACTGAGCACCCAGCACCCCGAGTACTGAGCACCCAGCACCCTGAGTACTGAGCACCCAGCACCCTGAGTACTGAGCACCCAGCACCCTGCGCACTGAGCACCGAGCACCCTGAGCACTGAGCACCGAGCACCCTGAGCACTGAGCACCCAGCACCCTGAGGAGTGAGCACACAGCACCCCGAGCACTGAGCACCCAGCACCCTGAGCACTGAGCTCCCTGAGTACTGAGCACTGAGCACCCTGTGTACTGAGCACTGAGCACCCTGAGTACTGAGCACCCAGCACCCTGAGTACTGAGCACCGAGCACCCCGAGTACTGAGCACCCGGCACCCTGAGCACTGAGCACCGAGCACCCCGAGCACTGAGCACCCAGCACCCCGAACACTGAGCAGCCAGCACCCTGAGCAGTGAGCACCCAGCACCCCGAGCACTGAGCACCCAGAACCCCGAGCACTGAGCACCCAGCACACCGAGCACTGAGCACCCAGCACCCCGAGCACTGAGCACCCAGCACCCTGAGTACTGAGCACCCAGCACCCTGATTACTGAGCACCCAGCACCCTGAGTACTGAGCACCCAGCACCCCGAGCACTGAGCACCCAGCACCCTGAATACTGAGCACCCAGCACCCTGAGTACTGAGCACCCAGCACCCTGAGCACTGAGCACCCAGCACCCTGAGTACTGAGCACCCAGCACCCTGAGCACTGGGCACCCAGCACCCTGAGCACTGAGCACCCAGCACCCTGAGCACTGAGCACCCAGCACCCTGAGCACTGAGCACCCAGCACCCCGAGCAGTGAGCACCCAGCACTCTGAGCACTGAGCACCCAGCACCCTGAGTACTGAGCACCCAGCACCCTGAGCACTGGGCACCCAGCACCCTGAGCACTGAGCACCCAGCACCCTGAGCACTGAGCACCCAGCACCCTGAGTACTGAGCACCCAACGTACTGAGCACCGAGCACCCCGAGCACTGAGCACCCAGCACTCTGAGTACTGAGCACCGAGCACCCCGAGCACTGAGCACCCAGCACCCTGAGTACTGAGCAACGAGCACCCCGAGCACTGAGCCCCCAGCGCCCCGAGCACTGAGCACCAAGCACCCCGAGCACTGAGCACCCAGCACCCCGAGCAAAGAGCACCCAGCACCCTGAGTACCGAGCACCCAGCACCCCGAGTACTGAGCACCCAGCACCCTGAGTACTGAGCACCCAGCACCCTGAGTACTGAGCACCCAGCACCCTGAGCACTGAGCACCGAGCACCCTGAGCACTGAGCACCCAGCACCCTGAGGAGTGAGCACACAGAACCCCGAGCACTGAGCACCCAGCACCCTGAGCACTGAGCTCCCTGAGTACTGAGCACTGAGCACCCTGTGTACTGAGCACTGAGCACCCTGAGTACTGAGCACCCAGCACCCCGAACACTGAGCAGCCAGCACCCTGAGCACTGAGCACCCAGCACCCCGAGCACTGAGCACCCAGCACCCCGAGCACTGAGCACCCAGCACACCGAGCACTGAGCACCCAGCACCCCGAGCACTGACCACCCAGCACCGTGAGTACTGAGCACCCAGCACCCTGAGTACTGAGCACCCAGCATCCTGAGTACTGAGCACCCAGCACCCCGAGAACTGAGCACCCAGCACCCTGAGTACTGAGCACCCAGCACCCTGAGTACTGAGCACCCAGCACCCTGAGCACTGAGCACCCAGCATCCTGAGTACTGAGCACCCAGCACCTCAAGCACTGAGCACCCGGTGTACTGAGCACCCAGGACCCAAAGCACTGAGCACCCTGAGTACTGAGCACCCAGCACCCTGATTAATGAGCACCCAGCACCCCGAGTACTGAGCACCCAGCACCCCGAGCACTGAGCACCCAGCACCCAGAGTACTGAGCACCCAGCACCCTGAGCACTGAGCACCCAGCACCCTGAGTATTGAGCACCCAGCACCCTGAGTACTGAGCACCCAGCACCCAGAGTACTGAGCACCCAGCACCCTGAGCACTGAGCACCCAGCACCCTGAGTACTGAGCACCGAGCCCCCTGAGTACTTAGCACCCAGCACCCTGAGCACTGAGCACCCAACAACCCGAGCACTGAGCACCCAGCACCCTGAGCACTGAGCACCCAGCACCCTGAGTACTGAGCACCCAGCACCCTGAGCACTGAGCACTCAGCACCCTGAGCACTGAGCACCCAGCACCCTGAGCACTGAGCACCCAGCAACCTGAGTACTGAGCACCCAATGTACTGAGCACCGAGCACCCCGAGCACTTAGCACCCAGCACCCTGAGTACTGAGCACCGAGCACCCCGAGCACTGAGCACCCAGCACCCTGAGTACTGAGCACCGAGCACCCCGAGCACTGAGCACCCAGCGACCCAAGCACTGAGCACCCAGCGCCCCGAGCACTGAGCACCCAGCACCCCGAGCACTGAGCACAGAGCACCCCGAGCACTGAGCACCCAGCACCCTGAGTACTGAGCACCAAGCACCCTGAGTACTGAGCACCCAGCACCCTGAGCACTGAGCACCCAGCACCCTGAGTACTGAGCACCCAGCACACCAAGCACTGAGCACCCTGAGTACTGAGCAGACAGCACCCCAAGCACTGAGCACCCAGCACCCTGAGGACTGAGCACCCAGCACCCTGATTAATGAGCACCCAGCACCCCGAGCACTGAGCACCCAGCACCCTGAGTACTGAGCACCGAGCACACTGAGTACTGAGCACCCAGCACCCTGAGTACTGAGCAACCAGCGTACTGAGCACCGAGCACCCAGCACACTGAGTACTGAGCACCCAGCACCCCGAGCACTGAGCACCCAGCACGCCGAGCACTGAGCACCCAGCACCCCGAGCACTGAGCACCCAGCACCCCGAGCACTGAGCACCCAGCACCCCGAGCACCGAGCACCCAGCACCCCGAGCACCCAGCACCCCGAGCACTGAGCACCCAGCACCCCGAGCACTGAGCACCCAGCACCCCGAGCACCGAGCACCGAGCACCCTGAGTACTGAGCACCGAGCAGCCTGAGGACTGAGCACCCAGCACCCTGAGCACTGAGCACCCAGCACCCCGAGCACTGAGAACCCAGCACCCAGAGCACTGAGCACTGAGCACCCTGAGTACTGAGCACTGAGCACCCTGAGCACTGAGCACCGAGCACCCTGAGTACTGAGCACCCAGCACCCTGAGCACTGAGCACCCAGCACCCTGAGTACTGAGCACCCAGCACCCTGAGCACTGAGGACCGAGCACCCTGAGTACTAAGCACCCAGCACCCTGAGTACTGAGCACCCAGCACCCCGAGCACTGAGCACCCAGCACCCAGAGCACTGAGCACTGAGCACCCTGAGTACTGAGCAGTGAGCACACTGAGCACTGAGCACCGAGCACTCTGAGTACTGAGCACCGAGCACCCTGAGCACTGAGCACCCAGCACCCTGAGTACTGAGCACTGAGCACCCTGAGTACTGAGCACCGAGCACCCTGAGCACTGAGCACCCAGCAGGCTGAGTACTGAGCACTGAGGACCCTGAGTACTGAACACCGAGCACCCTGAGTACTGAGCACCCAGCACTCTGAGCACTGAGCACCCAGCACCCCGAGCACTGAGCACCCAGCACCCAGAGCACTGAGCACCCAGCACCCTGAGTACTGAGCACCGAGCACCCCGAGCACTGAGCACCCAGCGACCCGAGCACTGAGCACCCAGCGCCCCGAGAACTGAGCACCCAGCACCCCGAGCACTGAGCACAGAGCACCCCGAGCACTGAGCACCCAGCACCCTGAGTACTGAGCACCCAGCACCCTGAGTACTGAGCACCCAGCACCCTGAGCACTGAGCACCCAGCACTCTGAGTACTGAGCACCCAGCACCCCAAGCACTGAGCACCCTGAGTACTGAGCACCCAGCACCCCAAGCACTGAGCACCCAGCACCCTGAGTACTGAGCACCCAGCACCCTGATTAATGAGCACCCAGCACCCCGAGCACTGAGCACCCAGCACCCTGAGTACTGAGCACCGAGCACACTGAGTACTGAGCACCCAGCACCCTGAGTACTGAGCACCGAGCACCCTGAGGACTGAGCACCCAGCACCCTGAGCACTGAGCACCCAGCACCCCGAGCACTGAGCACCCAGCACCCAGAGCACTGAGCACTGAGCACCCTGAGTACTGAGCACTGAGCACCCTGAGCACTGAACACCGAGCACCCTGAGTACTGAGCACTGAGCACCCCGAGCACTGAGCACCCAGCGACCCGAGCACTGAGCACCCAGCGCCCCGAGCACTGAGCACCCAGCACCCCGAGCACTGAGCACAGAGCACCCCGAGCACTGAGCACCCAGCACCCTGAGTACTGAGCACCAAGCACCCTGAGTACTGAGCACCCAGCACCCTGAGCACTGAGCACCCAGCACCCTGAGTACTGAGCACCCAGCACCCCAAGCACTGAGCACCCTGAGTACTGAGCACCCAGCACCCCAAGCACTGAGCACCCAGCACCCTGAGTACTGAGCACCCAGCACCCTGATTAATGAGCACCCAGCACCCCGAGCACTGAGCACCCAGCACCCTGAGTACTGAGCACCCAGCACACTGAGTACTGAGCACCCAGCACCCTGAGTACTGAGCAACCAGCGTACTGAGCACCGAGCACCCAGCACACTGAGTACTGAGCACCCAGCACCCCGAGCACTGAGCACCCAGCACGCCGAGCACTGAGCACCCAGCACCCCGAGCACTGAGCACAGAGCACCCCGAGCACTGAGCACCCAGCACCCCGAGCACCGAGCACCCAGCACCCCGAGCACCCAGCACCCCGAGCACTGAGCACCCAGCACCCCGAGCACTGAGCACCCAGCACCCCGAGCACCGAGCACCGAGCACCCTGAGTACTGAGCACCGAGCACCCTGAGGACTGAGCACCCAGCACCCTGAGCACTGAGCACCCAGCACCCCGAGCACTGAGAACCCAGCACCCAGAGCACTGAGCACTGAGCACCCTGAGTACTGAGCACTGAGCACCCTGAGCACTGAGCACCGAGCACCCTGAGTACTGAGCACCCAGCACCCTGAGCACTGAGGACCGAGCACCCTGAGTACTAAGCACCCAGCACCCTGAGTACTGAGCACCCAGCACCCCGAGCACTGAGCACCCAGCACCCAGAGCACTGAGCACTGAGCACCCTGAGTACTGAGCAGTGAGCACACTGAGCACTGAGCACCGAGCACCCTGAGTACTGAGCACCGAGCACCCTGAGCACTGAGCACCCAGCACCCTGAGTACTGAGCACTGAGCACACTGAGTACTGAGCACAGAGCACCCCGAGCACTGAGCACCCAGCACCCTGAGTACTGAGCACCCTGCACCCTGAGCACTGAGCACCCAGCACCCCGAGCACTGAGCACCCAGCACCCTGAGTACTGAGCACCCAGCACCCTGAGCACTGAACACACAGCACCCTGAGTACTGAGCACCTCGAGCACTGAGCACCCAGCACCCTGAGTACTGAGCACCGAGCCCCCTGAGTACTTAGCACCCAGCACCCTGAGCACTGAGCACCCAACAACCCGAGCACTGAGCACCCAGCACCCTGAGCACTGAGCACCCAGCAACCTGAGTACTGAGCACCCAGCACCCTGAGCACTGAGCACTCAGCACCCTGAGCACTGAGCACCCAGCACCCTGAGCACTGAGCACCCAGCAACCTGAGTACTGAGCACCCAATGTACTGAGCACCGAGCACCCCGAGCACTTAGCACCCAGCACCCTGAGTACTGAGCACCGAGCACCCCGAGCACTGAGCACCCAGCACCCTGAGTACTGAGCACCGAGCACCCCGAGCACTGAGCACCCAGCGACCCAAGCACTGAGCACCCAGCGCCCCGAGCACTGAGCACCCAGCACCCCGAGCACTGAGCACAGAGCACCCCGAGCACTGAGCACCCAGCACCCTGAGTACTGAGCACCAAGCACCCTGAGTACTGAGCACCCAGCACCCTGAGCACTGAGCACCCAGCACCCTGAGTACTGAGCACCCAGCACACCAAGCACTGAGCACCCTGAGTACTGAGCAGACAGCACCCCAAGCACTGAGCACCCAGCACCCTGAGGACTGAGCACCCAGCACCCTGATTAATGAGCACCCAGCACCCCGAGCACTGAGCACCCAGCACCCTGAGTACTGAGCACCGAGCACACTGAGTACTGAGCACCCAGCACCCTGAGTACTGAGCAACCAGCGTACTGAGCACCGAGCACCCAGCACACTGAGTACTGAGCACCCAGCACCCCGAGCACTGAGCACCCAGCACGCCGAGCACTGAGCACCCAGCACCCCGAGCACTGAGCACCCAGCACCCCGAGCACTGAGCACCCAGCACCCCGAGCACCGAGCACCCAGCACCCCGAGCACCCAGCACCCCGAGCACTGAGCACCCAGCACCCCGAGCACTGAGCACCCAGCACCCCGAGCACCGAGCACCGAGCACCCTGAGTACTGAGCACCGAGCAGCCTGAGGACTGAGCACCCAGCACCCTGAGCACTGAGCACCCAGCACCCCGAGCACTGAGAACCCAGCACCCAGAGCACTGAGCACTGAGCACCCTGAGTACTGAGCACTGAGCACCCTGAGCACTGAGCACCGAGCACCCTGAGTACTGAGCACCCAGCACCCTGAGCACTGAGCACCCAGCACCCTGAGTACTGAGCACCCAGCACCCTGAGCACTGAGGACCGAGCACCCTGAGTACTAAGCACCCAGCACCCTGAGTACTGAGCACCCAGCACCCCGAGCACTGAGCACCCAGCACCCAGAGCACTGAGCACTGAGCACCCTGAGTACTGAGCAGTGAGCACACTGAGCACTGAGCACCGAGCACTCTGAGTACTGAGCACCGAGCACCCTGAGCACTGAGCACCCAGCACCCTGAGTACTGAGCACTGAGCACCCTGAGTACTGAGCACCGAGCACCCTGAGCACTGAGCACCCAGCAGGCTGAGTACTGAGCACTGAGGACCCTGAGTACTGAACACCGAGCACCCTGAGTACTGAGCACCCAGCACTCTGAGCACTGAGCACCCAGCACCCCGAGCACTGAGCACCCAGCACCCAGAGCACTGAGCACCCAGCACCCTGAGTACTGAGCACCGAGCACCCCGAGCACTGAGCACCCAGCGACCCGAGCACTGAGCACCCAGCGCCTCGAGAACTGAGCACCCAGCACCCCGAGCACTGAGCACAGAGCACCCCGAGCACTGAGCACCCAGCACCCTGAGTACTGAGCACCCAGCACCCTGAGTACTGAGCACCCAGCACCCTGAGCACTGAGCACCCAGCACTCTGAGTACTGAGCACCCAGCACCCCAAGCACTGAGCACCCTGAGTACTGAGCACCCAGCACCCCAAGCACTGAGCACCCAGCACCCTGAGTACTGAGCACCCAGCACCCTGATTAATGAGCACCCAGCACCCCGAGCACTGAGCACCCAGCACCCTGAGTACTGAGCACCGAGCACACTGAGTACTGAGCACCCAGCACCCTGAGTACTGAGCACCGAGCACCCTGAGGACTGAGCACCCAGCACCCTGAGCACTGAGCACCCAGCACCCCGAGCACTGAGCACCCAGCACCCAGAGCACTGAGCACTGAGCACCCTGAGTACTGAGCACTGAGCACCCTGAGCACTGAACACCGAGCACCCTGAGTACTGAGCACTGAGCACCCCGAGCACTGAGCACCCAGCGACCCGAGCACTGAGCACCCAGCGCCCCGAGCACTGAGCACCCAGCACCCCGAGCACTGAGCACAGAGCACCCCGAGCACTGAGCACCCAGCACCCTGAGTACTGAGCACCAAGCACCCTGAGTACTGAGCACCCAGCACCCTGAGCACTGAGCACCCAGCACCCTGAGTACTGAGCACCCAGCACCCCAAGCACTGAGCACCCTGAGTACTGAGCACCCAGCACCCCAAGCACTGAGCACCCAGCACCCTGAGTACTGAGCACCCAGCACCCTGATTAATGAGCACCCAGCACCCCGAGCACTGAGCACCCAGCACCCTGAGTACTGAGCACCCAGCACACTGAGTACTGAGCACCCAGCACCCTGAGTACTGAGCAACCAGCGTACTGAGCACCGAGCACCCAGCACACTGAGTACTGAGCACCCAGCACCCCGAGCACTGAGCACCCAGCACGCCGAGCACTGAGCACCCAGCACCCCGAGCACTGAGCACAGAGCACCCCGAGCACTGAGCACCCAGCACCCCGAGCACCGAGCACCCAGCACCCCGAGCACCCAGCACCCCGAGCACTGAGCACCCAGCACCCCGAGCACTGAGCACCCAGCACCCCGAGCACCGAGCACCGAGCACCCTGAGTACTGAGCACCGAGCACCCTGAGGACTGAGCACCCAGCACCCTGAGCACTGAGCACCCAGCACCCCGAGCACCGAGCACCGAGCACCCTGAGTACTGAGCACCGAGCACCCTGAGGACTGAGCACCCAGCACCCTGAGCACTGAGCACCCAGCACCCCGAGCACTGAGAACCCAGCACCCAGAGCACTGAGCACTGAGCACCCTGAGTACTGAGCACCCAGCACCCTGAGCACTGAGGACCGAGCACCCTGAGTACTAAGCACCCAGCACCCTGAGTACTGAGCACCCAGCACCCCGAGCACTGAGCACCCAGCACCCAGAGCACTGAGCACTGAGCACCCTGAGTACTGAGCAGTGAGCACACTGAGCACTGAGCACCGAGCACCCTGAGTACTGAGCACCGAGCACCCTGAGCACTGAGCACCCAGCACCCTGAGTACTGAGCACTGAGCACACTGAGTACTGAGCACAGAGCACCCCGAGCACTGAGCACCCAGCACCCTGAGTACTGAGCACCCAGCAACCTGAGTACTGAGCACCCAGCACCCTGAGCATTGAGCACCCAGCACTCTGAGTACTGAGCACCCAGCACCCCAAGCACTGAGCACCCTGAGTACTGAGCACCCAGCACCCCAAGCACTGAGCACCCAGCACCCTGAGTACTGAGCACCCAGCACCCTGATTAATGAGCACCCAGCACCCCGAGCACTGAGCACCCAGCACCCTGAGTACTGAGCACCGAGCACACTGAGTACTGAGCACCCAGCACCCTGAGTACTGAGCACCGAGCACCCTGAGGACTGAGCACCCAGCACCCTGAGCACTGAGCACCCAGCACCCCGAGCACTGAGCACCCAGCCCCCAGAGCACTGAGCACTGAGCACCCTGAGTACTGAGCACTGAGCACCCTGAGCACTGAACACCGAGCACCCTGAGTACTGAGCACCGAGCACCCTGAGCACTGAGCACCCAGCACCCTGAGCACTGAGCCCCGAGCACCGTGAGCACTGAGCACCCAGCAGCCTGAGGAGTGAGCACACAGCACTCCGAGCACTGAGCACCCAGCACCCTGAGCACTGAGCTCCCTGAGTACTGAGCACTGAGCACCCTGTGTACTGAGCACTGAGCACCCTGAGTACTGAGCACCCAGCACCCCGAACACTGAGCAGCCAGCACCCTGAGCACTGAGCACCCAGCACCCCGAGCACTGAGCACCCAGCACCCCGAGCACTGAGCACCCAGCACACCGAGCACTGAGCACCCAGCACCCCGAGCACTGACCACCCAGCACCCTGAGTACTGAGCACCCAGCACCCTGAGTACTGAGCACCCA
The DNA here is from genome assembly GCF_018167655.1 of Microtus oregoni. Taxonomy (NCBI): domain Eukaryota; kingdom Metazoa; phylum Chordata; class Mammalia; order Rodentia; family Cricetidae; genus Microtus; species Microtus oregoni. The sequence goes on from NW_024544557.1 coordinate 1,775,262, forward strand.
GCACCCGAGTACTGAGCACCCAGCACCCCGAGCACTGAGCACCCAGCACCCTGAGTACTGAGCACCCAGCACCCTGAGTACTGAGCACCCAGCACCCTGAGCACTGAGCACCCAGCATCCTGAGTACTGAGCACCCAGCACCTCAAGCACTGAGCACCCGGTGTACTGAGCACCCAGGACCCAAAGCACTGAGCACCCTGAGTACTGAGCACCCAGCACCCTGATTAATGAGCACCCAGCACCCCGAGTACTGAGCACCCAGCACCCCGAGCACTGAGCACCCAGCACCCTGAGTACTGAGCACCGAGCACACTGAGTACTGAGCACCCAGCACCCTGAGTACTGAGCACCGAGCGCCCTGAGGACTGAGCACCCAGCGCCCTGAGCACTGAGCACCCAGCACCCCGAGCACTGAGCACCCAGCCCCCAGAGCACTGAGCACTGAGCACCCTGAGTATTGAGCACTGAGCACCCTGAGCACTGAACACCGAGCACCCTGAGTACTGAGCACCGAGCACCCTGAGCACTGAGCACCCAGCACCCTGAGCACTGAGCACCGAGCACCCTGAGCACTGAGCACCCAGCACCCTGAGGAGTGAGCACACAGCACCCCGAGCACTGAGCACCCAGCACCCTGAGCACTGAGCTCCCTGAGTACTGAGCACTGAGCACCCTGTGTACTGAGCACTGAGCACCCTGAGTACTGAGCACCCAGCACCCCGAACACTGAGCAGCCAGCACCCTGAGCACTGAGCACCCAGCACCCCGAGCACTGAGCACCCAGCACCCCGAGCACTGAGCACCCAGCACACCGAGCACTGAGCACCCAGCACCCCGAGCACTGACCACCCAGCACCCTGAGTACTGAGCACCCAGCACCCTGAGTACTGAGCACCCAGCACCCTGAGTACTGAGCACCCAGCACCCCGAGCACTGAGCACCCAGCACCCTGAGTACTGAGCACCCAGCACCCTGAGTACTGAGCACCCAGCACCCTGAGCACTGAGCACCCAGCATCCTGAGTACTGAGCACCCAGCACCTCAAGCACTGAGCACCCGGTGTACTGAGCACCCAGGACCCAAAGCACTGAGCACCCTGAGTACTGATCACCCAGCACCCTGATTAATGAGCAGGCAGCACCCCGAGTACTGAGCACCCAGCACCCCGAGCACTGAGCACCCAGCACCCTGAGTACTGAGCACCCAGCACCCTGAGCACTGAGCACCCAGCACCCTGAGTATTGAGCACCCAGCACCCTGAGCACTGAGCACCCAGCACCCAGAGTACTGAGCACCCAGCACCCTGAGCACTGAGCACCCAGCACCCTGAGTACTGAGCACCGAGCCCCCTGAGTACTTAGCACCCAGCACCCTGAGCACTGAGCACCCAACAACCCGAGCACTGAGCACCCAGCACCCTGAGCACTGAGCACCCAGCACCCTGAGTACTGAGCACCCAGCACCCTGAGCACTGAGCACTCAGCACCCTGAGCACTGAGCACCCAGCACCCTTAGCACTGAGCACCCAGCAACCTGAGTACTGAGCACCCAATGTACTGAGCACCCAGCACCCCGAGTACTGAGCACCCAGCACCCCGAGCACTGAGCACCCAGCACCCTGAGTACTGAGCACCGAGCACACTGAGTACTGAGCACCCAGCACCCTGAGTACTGAGCACCGAGCACCCTGAGGACTGAGCACCCAGCGCCCTGAGCACTGAGCACCCAGCACCCCGAGCACTGAGCACCCAGCCCCCAGAGCACTGAGCACTGAGCACCCTGAGTACTGAGCACTGAGCACCCTGAGCACTGAACACCGAGCACCCTGAGTACTGAGCACCGAGCACCCTGAGCACTGAGCACCCAGCACCCTGAGCACTGAGCACCGAGCACCCTGAGCACTGAGCACCCAGCACCCTGAGGAGTGAGCACACAGCACCCCGAGCACTGAGCACCCAGCACCCTGAGCACTGAGCTCCCTGAGTACTGAGCACTGAGCACCCTGTGTACTGAGCACTGAGCACCCTGAGTACTGAGCACCCAGCACCCCGAACACTGAGCAGCCAGCACCCTGAGCACTGAGCACCCAGCACCCCGAGCACTGAGCACCCAGCACACCGAGCACTGAGCACCCAGCACCCCGAGCACTGACCACCCAGCACCCTGAGTACTGAGCACCCAGCACCCTGAGTACTGAGCACCCAGCACCCTGAGTACTGAGCACCCAGCACCCCGAGCACTGAGCACCCAGCACCCTGAGTACTGAGCACCCAGCACCCTGAGTACTGAGCACCCAGCACCCTGAGCACTGAGCACCCAGCATCCTGAGTACTGAGCACCCAGCACCTCAAGCACTGAGCACCCGGTGTACTGAGCACCCAGGACCCAAAGCACTGAGCACCCTGAGTACTGATCACCCAGCACCCTGATTAATGAGCAGGCAGCACCCCGAGTACTGAGCACCCAGCACCCCGAGCACTGAGCACCCAGCACCCTGAGTACTGAGCACCCAGCACCCTGAGCACTGAGCACCCAGCACCCTGAGTATTGAGCACCCAGCACCCTGAGCACTGAGCACCCAGCACCCAGAGTACTGAGCACCCAGCACCCTGAGCACTGAGCACCCAGCACCCTGAGTACTGAGCACCGAGCCCCCTGAGTACTTAGCACCCAGCACCCTGAGCACTGAGCACCCAACAACCCGAGCACTGAGCACCCAGCACCCTGAGCACTGAGCACCCAGCACCCTGAGTACTGAGCACCCAGCACCCTGAGCACTGAGCACTCAGCACCCTGAGCACTGAGCACCCAGCACCCTTAGCACTGAGCACCCAGCAACCTGAGTACTGAGCACCCAATGTACTGAGCACCGAGCACCCCGAGCACTGAGCACCCAGCACCCTGAGTACTGAGCACCGAGCACCCCGAGCACTGAGCACCCAGCACCCTGAGTAATGAGCACCGAGCACCCAGAGCACTGAGCACCCAGCGACCCGAGCACTGAGCACCCAGCGCCCCGAGCACTGAGCACCCAGCACCCCGAGCACTAAGCACAGAGCACCCCGAGCACTGAGCACCCAGCACCCTGAGTACTGAGCACCAAGCACCCTGAGTACTGAGCACCCAGCACCCTGAGCACTGAGCACCCAGCACCCTGAGTACTGAGCACCCAGCACCCCAAGCACTGAGCACCCTGAGTACTGAGCACCCAGCACCCCAAGCACTGAGCACCCAGCACCCTGAGTACTGAGCACCCAGCACCCTGATTAATGAGCACCCAGCACCCCGAGCACTGAGCACCCAGCACCCTGAGTACTGAGCACCGAGCACACTGAGTACTGAGCACCCAGCACCCTGAGTACTGAGCAACCAGCGTACTGAGCACCGAGCACCCAGCACACTGAGTACTGAGCACCCAGCACCCCGAGCACTGAGCACCCAGCACGCCGAGCACTGAGCACCCAGCACCCCGAGCACTGAGCACCCAGCACCCCGAGCACTGAGCACCCAGCACCCCGAGCACCGAGCACCCAGCACCCCGAGCACCCAGCACGCCGAGCACTGAGCACCCAGCACCCCGAGCACTGAGCACCCAGCACCCCGAGCACCGAGCACCGAGCACCCTGAGTACTGAGCACCGAGCACACTGAGGACTGAGCACCCAGCACCCTGAGCACTGAGCACCCAGCACCCCGAGCACTGAGAACCCAGCACCCAGAGCACTGAGCACTGAGCACCCTGAGTACTGAGCACCGAGCACCCTGAGCACTGAGCACCGAGCACCCTGAGTACTGAGCACCGAGCACCCTGAGCACTGAGCACCCAGCACCCTGAGTACTGAGCACCCAGCACCCTGAGCACTGAGGACCGAGCACCCTGAGTACTAAGCACCCAGCACCCTGAGTACTGAGCACCCAGCACCCCGAGCACTGAGCACCCAGCACCCAGAGCACTGAGCACTGAGCACCCTGAGTACTGAGCAGTGAGCACACTGAGCACTGAGCACCGAGCACCCTGAGTACTGAGCACCGAGCACCCTGAGCACTGAGCACCCAGCACCCTGAGTACTGAGCACTGAGCACCCTGAGTACTGAGCACCGAGCACCCTGAGCATTGAGCACCCAGCACCCTGAGTACTGAGCACTGAGCATCCTGAGTACTGAACACCGAGCACCCTGAGTACTGAGCACCCAGCACTCTGAGCACTGAGCACCCAGCACCCCGAGCACTGAGCACCCAGCACCCAGAGCACTGAGCACCCAGCACCCTGAGTACTGAGCACCGAGCACCCCGAGCACTGAGCACCCAGCGACCCGAGCACTGAGCACCCAGCGCCCCGAGAACTGAGCCCCCAGCACCCCGAGCACTGAGCACAGAGCACCCCGAGCACTGAGCACCCAGCACCCTGAGTACTGAGCACCCAGCACCCTGAGTACTGAGCACCCAGCACCCTGAGCACTGAGCACCCAGCACCCTGAGTACTGAGCACCCAGCACCCCAAGCACTGAGCACCCTGAGTACTTAGCACCCAGCACCCCAAGCACTGAGCACCCAGCACCCTGAGTACTGAGCACCCAGCACCCTGATTAATGAGCACCCAGCACCCCGAGCACTGAGCACCCAGCACCCTGAGTACTGAGCACCGAGCACACTGAGTACTGAGCACCCAGCACCCTGAGTACTGAGCAACCAGCATACTGAGCACCGAGCACCCAGCACACTGAGTACTGAGCACCCAGCACCCCGAGCACTGAGCACCCAGCACGCCGAGCACTGAGCACCCAGCACCCCGAGCACTGAGCACCCAGCACCCCGAGCACTGAGCACCCAGCACCCCGAGCACTGAGCACCCAGCACCCCGAGCACCGAGCACCCTGAGTACTGAGCACCGAGCACCCTGAGGACTGAGCACCCAGCACCCTGAGCACTGAGCACCCAGCACACCGAGCACTGAGCGCCCAGCACCCAGAGCACTGAGCACTGAGCACCCTGAGTACTGAGCACTGAGCACCCTGAGCACTGAACACCGAGCACCATGAGTACTGAGCACCGAGCACCCTGAGCACTGAGCACCCAGCACCCTGAGTACTGAGCACCTAGCACCCTGAGCACTGAGGACCGAGCACCCTGAGTACTAAGCACCCAGCACCCTGAGTACTGAGCACACAGCACCCCGAGCACTGAGCACCCAGCACCCAGAGCACTGAGCACTGAGCACCCTGAGTACTGAGCACTGAGCACCCTGAGCACTGAGCACCGAGCACCCTGAGTACTGAGCACCGAGCACCCTGAGCACTGAGCACCCAGCACCCTGAGTACTGAGCACTGAGCACCCTGAGTACTGAGCACCGAGCACCCTGAGCACTGAGCACCCAGCAGGCTGAGTACTGAGCACTGAGCACCCTGAGTACTGAGCACCGAGCACCCTGAGTACTGAGCACCCAGCACTCTGAGCACTGAGCACGCAGCACCCCGAGCACTGAGCACCCAGCACCCCGAGCACTGAGCACTGAGCACACTGAGTACTGAGCACTGAGCACCGTGAGTACTGAGCACTGAGCACCCTGAGTACTGAGCACCCAGCACCCCGAGCACTGAGCAACGAGCACCCTGAGTACTGTGCACCCAGCACCCTGAGCACTGAGCACCCAGTACCCTGAGCACTGAGCACCCAGCACCCTGAGTACTGAGCACCCAGCACCCCGAGCACTGAGCACCCAGCACCCTGAGTACTGAGAACCCAGCACCCTGAGCACTGAGCACCCAGCACCCTGAGCACTGAGCACCCAGAACCCTGAGTACTGAGCAGCGAGCACCCTGAGTACTGAGCACCCAGCACCCTGAGTACTGAGCACCCAGCACCCTGAGCACTGAGCACTCAGCACCCTGAGCACTGAGCGCCCAGCACCCTGAGCACTGAGCACACAGCACCCTGAGTACTGAGCACCCAATGTACTGAGCACCGAGCACCCTGAGCACTGAGCACCCAGCACCCTGAGTACTGAGCACCGAGCACCCCGAGCACTGAGAACCCAGCACCCTGAGTACTGAGCACCGAGCACCCCGAGCACTGAGCACCCAGCGACCCGAGCACTGAGCACCCAGCGCCCCAAGCACTGAGCACCCAGCACCCCGAGCACTGAGCACAGAGCACCCCGAGCACTGAGCACCCAGCACCCTGAGTACTGAGCACCCAGCACCCTTAGTACTGAGCACCCAGCACCCTGAGCACTGAGCACCCAGCACCCTGAGCACTGAGCACCCAGCACCCCAAGCACTGAGCACCCTGAGTACTTAGCACCCAGCACCGCAAGCACTGAGCACACAGCACCCTGAGTACTGAGCACCCAGCACCCTGACTAATGAGCACCCAGCACCCCGAGCACTGAGCACCCAGCACCCTGAGTACTGAGCACCGAGCACACTGAGTACTGAGCACCCAGCACCCTGAGTACTGAGCAACCAGCGTACTCAGCACCGAGCACCCAGCACACTGAGTACTGAGCACCCAGCACCCCGAGCACTGAGCACCCAGCACCCCGAGCACTGAGCACCCAGCACCCCGAGCACCCAGCACCCCGAGCACTGAGCACCCAGCACCCCGAGCACCGAGCACCCTGAGTACTGAGCACCCAGCACCCCGAGCACTGAGCACCCAGCACCCAGAGCACTGAGCACTGAGCACCCTGAGTACTGAGCAGTGAGCACACTGAGCACTGAGCACCGAGCACCCTGAGTACTGAGCACCGAGCACCCTGAGCACTGAGCACAAAGCACCCTGAGTACTGAGCACTGAGCACCCTGAGTACTGAGCTCCGAGCACCCTGAGCACTGAGCACCCAGCAGGCTGAGTACTGAGCACTGAGCACCCTGAGTACTGAACACCGAGCACCCTGAGTACTGAGCACCCAGCACTCTGAGCACTGAGCACCCAGCACCCCAAGCACTGAGCACCCAGCACCCCGAGCACTGAGCACCCAGCACCCTGAGTACTGAGCACCGAGCACCCCGAGCACTGAGCACCCAGCGACCCGAGCACTGAGCACCCAGCGCCCCGAGCACTGAGCACCCAGCACCCCGAGCACTGAGCACAGAGCACCCCGAGCACTGAGCACCCAGCACCCTGAGTACTGAGCACCCAGCACCCTGAGTACTGAGCACCCAGCACCCTGAGCACTGAGCACCCAGCACCCTGAGTACTGAGCACCCAGCACCCCAAGCACTGAGCACCCTGAGTACTGAGCACCCAGCACCCCAAGCACTGAGCACCCAGCACCCTGAGTACTGAGCACCCAGCACCCTGATTAATGAGCACCCAGCACCCCGAGCACTGAGCACCCAGCACCCTGAGTACTGAGCACCGAGCACACTGAGTACTGAGCACCCAGCACCCTGAGTACTGAGCAACCAGCATACTGAGCACCGAGCACCCAGCACACTGAGTACTGAGCACCCAGCACCCCGAGCACTGAGCACCCAGCACGCCGAGCACTTAGCACCCAGCACCCCGAGCACTGAGCACCCAGCACCCCGAGCACTGAGCACCCAGCACCCCGAGCACTGAGCACCCAGCACCCCGAGCACTGAGCACCCTGAGTACTGAGCACCGAGCACCCTGAGGACTGAGCACCCAGCACCCTGAGCACTGAGCACCCAGCACACCGAGCACTGAGCGCCCAGCACCCAGAGCACTGAGCACTGAGCACCCTGAGTACTGAGCACTGAGCACCCTGAGCACTGAACACCGAGCACCCTGAGTACTGAGCACCGAGCACCCTGAGCACTGAGCACCCAGCACCCTGAGTACTGAGCACCTAGCACCCTGAGCACTGAGGACCGAGCACCCTGAGTACTAAGCACCCAGCACCCTGAGTACTGAGCACACAGCACCCCGAGCACTGAGCACCCAGCACCCAGAGCACTGAGCACTGAGCACCCTGAGTACTGAGCACTGAGCACCCTGAGCACTGAGCACCGAGCACCCTGAGTACTGAGCACCGAGCACCCTGAGCACTGAGCACCCAGCACCCTGAGTACTGAGCACTGAGCACCCTGAGTACTGAGCACCGAGCACCCTGAGCACTGAGCACACAGCAGGCTGAGTACTGAGCACTGAGCACCCTGAGTACTGAGCACCGAGCACCCTGAGTACTGAGCACCCAGCACTCTGAGCACTGAGCACGCAGCACCCCGAGCACTGAGCACCCAGCACCCCGAGCACTGAGCACTGAGCACACTGAGTACTGAGCACTGAGCACCGTGAGTACTGAGCACTGAGCACCCTGAGTACTGAGCACCCAGCACCCCGAGCACTGAGCAACGAGCACCCTGAGTACTGAGCACCCAGCACCCTGAGCACTGACCACCCAGTACCCTGAGCACTGAGCACCCAGCACCCTGAGTACTGAGCACCCAGCACCCCGAGCACTGAGCACCCAGCACCCTGAGTACTGAGAACCCAGCACCCTGAGCACTGAGCACCCAGCACCCTGAGCACTGAGCACCCAGAACCCTGAGTACTGAGCACCCAGCACCCTGAGTACTGAGCAAACAGCACCCTGAGTACTGAGCACGCTGAGGACTGAGAACCGATCAACCTGAGCACTGAGCACCCAGCACCCTAAATACTGAGCACCCAGCACCCTGAGCACTGAGCACCCAGCACCCTGAGTACTGAGCAGCGAGCACCCTGAGTACTGAGCACCCAGCACCCAGAGTACTGAGCACCCAGCACCCTGAGCACTGAGCACCCAGCACCCTGAGTCCTGAGCACCCAGCACCCTGAGCACTGAGCATCCAGCACCCTGAGTACTGAGCACCCAGCACCCTGAGCACTGAGCACCCAGCACCCTGAGCACTGAGCACCCAGCACCCTGAGCACTGAGCACCCAGCACCCTGAGTACTGAGCACCCAACGTACTGAGCACCGAGCACCCCGAGCACTGAGCACCCAGCACCCTGAGTACTGAGCACCGAGCACCCAGAGCACTGAGCACCCAGCACCCTGAGTACTGAGCACCGAGCACCCCGAGCACTGAGAACCCAGCGCCCCGAGCACTGAGCACCCAGCACCCCGAGCACTGAGCACCAAGCACCCCGAGCAAAGAGCACCCAGCACCCTGAGTACCGAGCACCCAGCACCCCGAGTACTGAGCACCCAGCACCCTGAGTACTGAGCACCCAGCACCCTGAGCACTGAGTACCGAGCACCCTGAGCACTGAGCACCCAGCACCCTGAGGAGTGAGCACACAGCACCCCGAGCACTGAGCACCCAGCACCCTGAGCACTGAGCTCCCTGAGTACTGAGCACTGAGCACCCTGTGTACTGAGCACTGAGCACCCTGAGTACTGAGCACCCAGCACCCTGAGTACTGAGCACCGAGCACCCCGAGTACTGAGCACCCAGCACCCCGAGCACTGAGCACCGAGCACCCCGAGCACTGAGCACCCAGCACCCCGAACACTGAGCAGCCAGCACCCTGAGCACTGAGCACCCAGCACCCCGAGCACTGAGCACCCAGCACCCCGAGCACTGAGCACCCAGCACACCGAGCACTGAGCACCCAGCACCCCGAGCACTGAGCACCCAGCACCCTGAGTACTGAGCACCCAGCACCCTGAGTACTGAGCACCTAGCACCCTGAGCACTGAGCACCCAGCATCCTGAGTACTGAGCACCCAGCACCACATGCACTGAGCACCCTGTGTACTGAGCACCCAGGACCCCAAGCACTGAGCACCCTGAGTACTGAGCACCCAGCACCCTGATTAATGAGCACCCAGCACCCCGAGCACTGAGCACCCAGCACCCTGAGCACTGAGCACCCAGCACCCTGAGCACTGAGCACCCAGCACCCTGAGTACTGAGCACCGAGCACCCCGAGTACTGAGCACCCAGCACCCCGAGCACTGAGCACCCAGCACCCTGAGTACTGAGCACCCAGCACCCTGAGCACTGAGCACCCAGCACCCTGAGTACTGAGCACCCAGCACCCTGAGCACTGAGCACCCAGCACCCAGAGTACTGAGCACCCAGCACCCTGAGCACTGAGAACCCAGCACCCTGAGTACTGAGCACCGAGCACCCTGAGTACTTAGCACCCAGCACCCTGAGCACTGAGGACCCAACACCCCGAGCACTGAGCACCCAGCACCCTGAGCACTGAGCACCCAGCACCCTGAGTACTGAGCACCCAGCACCCTGAGCACTGAGCACTCAGCACAATGAGCACTGAGCACCCAGCACCCTGAGCACTGAGCACCCAGCACCCTGAGTACTGAGCACCCAATGTACTGAGCACCGAGCACCCCGAGCACTGAGCACCCAGCACCCTGAGTACTGAGCACCGAGCACCCCGAGCACTGAGCACCCAGCACCCTGTGTACTGAGCACCGAGCACCCCGAGCACTGAGAACCCAGCGACCCGAGCACTGAGCACCCAGCGCCCCGAGCACTGAGCACCCAGCACCCCGAGCACTGAGCACAGAGCACCCCGAGCACTGAGCACCCAGCACCCTGAGTACTGAGCACCCAGCACCCTTAGTACTGAGCACCCAGCACCCTGAGCACTGAGCACCCAGCACCCTGAGTACTGAGCACCCAGCACCCCAAGCACTGAGCACCCTGAGTACTGAGCACCCAGCACCCCAAGCACTGAGCACCCAGCGTACTGAGCACTGAGCACCCTGAGTACTGAGCACCGAGCACCCTGAGCACTGAGCACCCAGCAGCCTGAGTACTGAGCACTGAACACCCTGAGTACTGAACACCGAGCACCCTGAGTACTGAGCACCCAGCACTCTGAGCACTGAGCACCCAGCACCCCGAGCACTGAGCACCCAGCACCCCGAGCACTGAGCACCCAGCACCCTGAGTACTGAGCACCGAGCACCCCGAGCACTGAGCACCCAGCGACCCGAGCACTGAGCACCCAGCGCCCCGAGCACTGAGCACCCAGCACCCCGAGCACTGAGCACAGAGCACCCCGAGCACTGAGCACCCAGCACCCTGAGTACTGAGCACCCAGCACCCTGAGTACTGAGCACCCAGCACCCTGAGCACTGAGCACCCAGCACCCTGAGTACTGAGCACCCAGCACCCCAAGCACTGATCCCCCTGAGTACTGAGCACCCAGCACCCCAAGCACTGAGCACCCAGCACCCTGAGTACTGAGCACCCAGCACCCTGATTAATGAGCACCCAGCACCCCGAGCACTGAGCACCCAGCACCCTGAGTACTGAGCACCGAGCACACTGAGAACTGAGCACCCAGCACCCTGAGTACTGAGCACCGAGCACCCTGAGTACTGAGCACCGAGCACCCTGAGGACTGAGCACCCAGCACCCTGAGCACTGAGCACCCAGCACACCGAGCACTGAGCGCCCAGCACCCAGAGCACTGAGCACTGAGCACCCTGAGTACTGAGCACTGAGCACCCTGAGCACTGAACACCGAGCACCCTGAGTACTGAGCACCGAGCACCCTGAGCACTGAGCACCCAGCACCCAGAGCACTGAGCACCCAGCACCCTGAGTACTGAGCAGCGAGCAACCTGAGTACTGAGCACCCAGCACCCAGAGTACTGAGCACCCAGCACCCTGAGCACTGAGCACCCAGCACCCTGAGTACTGAGCACCCAGCACCCTGAGCACTGAGCATCCAGCACCCAGAGTACTGAGCACCCAGCAACCTGAGCACTGAGCACCCAGCACCCTGAGTACTGAGCACCGAGCACCCTGAGTACTTAGCACCCAGCACGCTGAGCACCCAACACCCCGAGCACTGAGCACCCAGCACTCTGAGCACTGAGCAGCCAGCACCCTGAGTACTGAGCACCCAGCACCCTGAGCACTGAGCACCCAGCACCCTGAGCACTGAGCACCCAGCACCCTGAGCACTGAGCACCCAGCACCCTGAGTACTGAGCACCCAACGTACTGAGCACCGAGCACCCCGAGCACTGAGCACCCAGCACCCTGAGTACTGAGCACCGAGCACCCAGAGCACTGAGCACCCAGCACCCTGAGTACTGAGCACCGAGCACCCCGAGCACTGAGAACCCAGCGCCCCGAGCACTGAGCACCCAGCACCCCGAGCACTGAGCACCAAGCACCCCGAGCAAAGAGCACCCAGCACCCTGAGTACCGAGCACCCAGCACCCCGAGTACTGAGCACCCAGCACCCTGAGTACTGAGCACCCAGCACCCTGAGTACTGAGAACCCAGCACCCTGAGCACTGAGCACCGAGCACCCTGAGCACTGAGCACCCAGCACCCTGAGGAGTGAGCACACAGCACCCCGAGCACTGAGCACCCAGCACCCTGAGCACTGAGCTCCCTGATTACTGAGCACTGAGCACCCTGTGTACTGAGCACTGAGCACCCTGAGTACTGAGCACCCAGCACCCTGAGTACTGAGCACCGAGCACCCCGAGTACTGAGCACCAAGCACCCCAAGCACTAAGCACCGAGCACCCCGAGCACTGAGCACCCAGCACCCCGAACACTGAGCAGCCAGCACCCTGAGCACTGAGCACCCAGCACCCCGAGCACTGAGCACCCAGCACCCCGAGCACTGAGCACCCAGCACACCGAGCACTGAGCACCCAGCACCCCGAGCACTGAGCACCCAGCACCCTGAGTACTGAGCACCTAGCACCCTGAGCACTGAGCACCCAGCATCCTGAGTACTGAGCACCCAGCACCCCAAGCACTGAGCACCCTGTGTACTGAGCACCCAGGACCCCAAGCACTGAGCACCCTGAGTACTGAGCACCCAGCACCCTGATTAATGAGCACCCAGCACCCCGAGCACTGAGCACCCAGCACCCTGAGCACTGAGCACCCAGCACCCTGAGCACTGAGCACCCAGCACCCTGAGTACTGAGCACCGAGCACCCCGAGTACTGAGCACCAAGCACCCCGAGCACTGAGCACCCAGCACCCTGAGTACTGAGCACCCAGCACCCTGAGCACTGAGCACCCAGCACCCTGAGTAATGAGCACCCAGCACTCTGAGCTCGGTGCTCAGTGCTCAGGGTGCTCAGTGCTCAGTGCTCTGGGTGCTGGGTGCTCAGTGCTCAGGGTGCTGGGTGCTCAGTACTCAGGGTGCTGGGTGCTCAGTGCTCAGGGTGCTGGGTGCTCAGTGATCAGGGTGCTGGGTGCTCAGTGCTCAGGGTGCTCGGTGCTCAGTGCTCGGGGTGCTGGTTGCTCAGTGCTCGGGGTGCTGGGTGCTCAGTGCTCGGGGTGCTCGGTGCTCAGTACTCAGGGTGCTGGGTGCTCAGTGCTCGGGGTGCTCAGTACTCAGGGTGCTGTGTGTTCAGTGCTCAGGGTGCTGGGTGCTCAGTACTCAGGGTGCTCGGTGCTTAGTACTCAGGCTGCTGGGTGCTCAGTACTCCGGTTGCTGGGTGCTCAGTGCTCGGGGTGCTCGGTGCTCAGTGCTCAAGGTGCTGGGTGCTCAGTACTCAGGGTGCTCATTGCTCAGGGTGCTGGGTGCTCAGTACTCAGGGTGCTGGGTGCTCAGTGCTCAGGGTGCTCGGTGCTCAGTACGTTGGGTGCTCAGTACTCATGGTGCAGGGTGCTCAGTGCTCAGGGTGCTCGGTGCTCGATGCTCGGGGTGCTGGGTGCTCAGTGCTCGGGGTTCTCGGTGCTCAGTACACAGGGTGCTCAGTGCTCAGTACTCAGCGTGCTGGGTGCTCATTGCTCAGGGTGCTTGGTGCTCAGTACTCAGGGTGCTGGGTGCTCGGTGCTCAGTACGCTGGGTGCTCAGTACTCAGGGTGCTGGGTGCTCAGTACTCAGGGTGCTGGGTGCTCAGTACTCAGGGTGCTGGGTGCTCAGTGCTCAGGGTGCTTGGTGCTCAGTGCTCGGGGTGCTCGGTGCTCAGTACGCTGTGTGCTCAGTACTCAGGGTGCTGGGTGCTCAGTACTCAGGGTGCTGGGTGCTCAGTACTCAGGGTGCTGGGTGCTTAGCACTCAGGGTGCTGGGTGCTCAGTGCTCGGGGTGTTGGGTGCTCAGTGCTCTTGGTGCTCGGTGCTCAGTGCTCGGGGTGCTTGGTGCTCAGTCATCAGGGTGCTGGGTGCTCAGTACTCGTGCTGGGTGCTCAGTGCTCAGGGTGCTGGGTGCTCAGTACTCAGGGTGCTCGGTGCTCAGTGCTCGGGGTGCTGGGTGCTCAGTACTCAGGGTGCTGGGTGCTCAGTGCTCGGGGTGCTGGGTGCTCAGTACTCAGGGTGCTGGGTGCTCAGTGCTCGGGGTGCTGCGTGCTCAGTACTCAGGTTGCTGGGTGCTCAGTGCTCAGGGTGCTGTATGCTCAGTACTCAGGGTGCTCGGTGCTTAGTACTCAGGGTGCTCAGTGCTCGGGGTGCTGGGTGCTCAGTACTCGGGGTGCTGGGTGCTCAGTACTCAGGATGCTATTTGCTCAGTGCTCAGGGTGCTGGGTGCTCAGTGCTCGGGGTGCTGGGTGCTCAGTACTCGGGGTGCTGGGTGCTCTGTGCTCAGGGTGCTGGGTCTCAGTGCTCGGGGTACTGGGTACTCAGTGCTCAGTACACAGGGTGCTGGGTGGTCAGTGCTCGGGGTGCTTGGTGCTCAGTGCTCAGTACTCAGGGTGCTGGGTGCTCAGTGCTCGGGGTGCTGGGTGCTCAGTACTCAGGGTACTCGGTGCTCAGTACTCAGGTTGCTGGGTGATCAGTGCTCAAGGTTCTGGGTGCTCAGTACTCAGTGTGCTGGTTGCTGCTGGGTGCTCAGGGTGCTGGGTGCTCAGTGCTCAGGGTGCTGGGTGCTCAGTGCTCAGGGTGCTGGGTGCTCAGTGCTCAGGGTGCTGGGTACTCAGTGCTCGGGGTGCTGGGTGCTCAGTAATCAGGGTGCTGGGTGCTCAGTACTCAGGGTGCTGGGTGCTCAGTGCTCGGGGTGCTGGTTGCTCAGTGCTCGGGGTGCTGGGTGCTCAGTGCTCGGGGTGCTCGGTGCTCAGTACTCAGGGTGCTGGGTGCTCAGTGCTCGGGGTGCTCAGTACTCAGGGTGCTTTGTGTTCAGTGCTCAGGGTGCTGGGTGCTCAGTACTCAGGGTGCTCGGTGCTTAGTACTCAGGGTGCTGGGTGCTC
Organism: Microtus oregoni; assembly: GCF_018167655.1. Taxonomy (NCBI): domain Eukaryota; kingdom Metazoa; phylum Chordata; class Mammalia; order Rodentia; family Cricetidae; genus Microtus; species Microtus oregoni. The sequence continues at coordinate 1,790,355 of NW_024544557.1, forward strand.
AGTACTCCGGTTGCTGGGTGCTCAGTGCTCGGGGTGCTCGGTGCTCAGTGCTCAAGGTGCTGGGTGCTCAGTACTCAGGGTGCTCATTGCTCAGGGTGCTGGGTGCTCAGTACTCAGGGTGCTGGGTGCTCAGTGCTCAGGGTGCTCGGTGCTCAGTACGTTGGGTGCTCAGTACTCATGGTGCTGGGTGCTCAGTGCTCAGGGTGCTCGGTGCTCGATGCTCGGGGTGCTGGGTGCTCAGTGCTCAGGGTTCTCGGTGCTCAGTACACAGAGTGCTCAGTGCTCAGTACTCAGGGTGCTGCGTGCTCAGTGCTCAGGGTGCTGGGTGCTCAGTACTCAGGGTGCTGGGTGCTCGGTGCTCAGTACACTGGGTGCTCAGTACTCAGGGTGCTGGGTGCTCAGTACACAGGGTGCTCGGTGCTCAGTACTCAGGGTGCTGGGTGCTCAGTGCTCGGGATGCTCGATGCTCAGTACGCTGGGTGCTCAGTACTCAGGGTGCTGGGTGCTCAGTACTCAGGGTGCTGGGTGCTCAGTACTCAGGGTGCTGGGTGCTTAGTACTCAGGGTGCTCAGTGCTCAGTACTTAGGGTGCTCAGTGCTCAGTGCTCGGGGTGCTGGGTGCTCAGTGCTCGGGGTGCTGGGTGCTCAGTACTCAGGGTGCTGGGTGCTCAGTGCTCGGGGTGCTGGGTGCTCAGTGCTCAGGGTGCTGGGTGCTCAGTACTCAGGGTGCTGGGTGCTCATTACCCGGGGTGCTGGGTGCTCAGTACTCAGCGTGCTGGGTGCTCAGTACTCAGGGTGCTGGGTGCTCAGTACTCGGGTGCTGGGTGCTCAGTGCTCAGGGTGCTGGGTGCTCAGTGCTCGGTGTGCTGGGTGCTCAGTGCTCAGTACTCAGGGTGCTGGGTGCTCAGTGCTCGGGGTGCTGGGTGCTCAGTGCTCAGTACTCAGCGTGCTGTGTGCTCAGTGCTCAGGGTGCTGTGTGCTCAGTGCTCAGGGTGCTGGGTGCTCAGTGCTCAGGGGGCTGGGTACTCAGTGCTCAGGGTGCTGGGTGCTCAGTACTCAGGGTGCTGGGTGCTCAGTACTCAGGGTGCTGGGTGCTCAGTGCTCGGGGTGCTCGGTGCTCAGTGCTCGCGGTGCTGGGTGCTCAGTGCTCGGGGTGCTCGGTGATCAGTACTCAGGGTGCTGGGTGCTCAGTTTTCGAGGTGCTCAGTAGTCAAGGTGCTGTGTGTTCAGTGCTCAGGGTGCTGGGTGCTCAGTACTCAGGGTGCTGGGTGCTCGGTTCTCAGTACGCTGGGTGCTCAGTACTCAAGGTGCTCTGTGCTCAGTACTCAGGGTGCTCGGTGCTCAGTACTCAGGGTGCTGGGTGCTCAGTGCTCGGGGTGCTGGGTGCTCAGTACTCAGGGTACTGGGTGCTCAGTGCTCGGGGTGCTCGGTGCTCAGTACGCTGGGTGCTCAGTACTCAGGGTGCTGGGTGCTTAGTACTCAGGGTGCTAGGTGCTCAGTGCTCGGGGTGCTGGGTACTCAGTGCTCAGTACTCAGGGTGCTGGGTGGTCAGTGCTCAGGGTGCTGGGTGCTCAGTGCTCAGGGTGCTGGGTGCTCAGTGCTCAGGGTGCTGGGTGCTCAGTACTCAGGGTGCTGGGTGCTCAGTACTCAGGGTGCTGGGTGCTCAGTGCTCGGGGTGCTGGGTGCTCAGTGCTCGGGGTGCTGGGTGCTCAGTGCTCGGGGTGCTCTGTGCTCAGTACTCATGGTGCTGGGTGCTCAGTGCTCGAGGTGCTCAGTACTCAGGGTGCTGTGTGTTCAGTGCTCAGGGATCTGGGTGCTCAGTACTCAGGGTGCTCGGTGCTTAGTACTCAGGGTGCTGGGTGCTCAGTGCTCGGGGTGCTGGGTGCTCAGTGCTCAGTACTCAGGGTGCCGTGTGCTCAGTGCTCGGGGTGCTGGGTGCTCAGTGCTCAGTACACAGGGTGCTGGGTGCTCAGTGCTCAGTTTGCTGGGTGCTTAGCGCTCGGGGTGCTGGGTGCTCAGTACTCAGGGTGCTGGGTGCTCAGTACTCCGGGTGCTGGGTGCTCAGTTCTCGGGGTGCTCGGTGCTCAGTACTCAGTGCTCAGGGTGCTCAGTGCTCAGTGCTCAGGGTGCTGGGTGTTCAGTACTCAGGGTGCTGGGTGCTCAGTACTCAGGGTGCTGGGTGCTCAGTGCTCAGGGTGCTGGGTGCTCAGTACTCGGGGTGCTCGGTGCTCAGTGCTCAGGGTGCTGGGTGCTCAGTACTCAGGGTGCTGGGTGCTCAGTACTCAGGGTGCTGCGTGCTCAGTGCTCAGGGTGCTGGGTACTCAGTTCTCAGGGTGCTCGGTGCTCAGTACTCGGGGTGCTGCGTGCTCATTCTCGGGGTGCTGGGTGCTCAGTGCTCGGGGTGCTGGGTGCTCAGTACTCAGGGTGCTGGGTGCTCAGTGCTCAGGGTGCTGGGTGCTCAGTACTCAGGGTGCTGGGTGCTCAGTGCTCAGGGTGCTGGGTGCTCAGTACTCAGGGTGCTGGTTGCTCAGTGCTCAGGGTGCTGGGTGCTCAGTACTCAGGGTGCTGGGAGCTCAGTGCTCAGGGTGATCTTTGCTCAGTACTCACGGTGCTCAGTACTCAGGGTGCTTGGTGCTCAGTGCCCCGGGTGCTCGGTGCTCAGTACGTTGGGTGCTCACTACTCAGGGTGAGGGTGCTCAGTGCTCAGCGTGCTGGGTGCTCAGTGCTCAGGGTGCTGGGTGCTCATTGCTCGGGGTGCTGGGTGCTCAGTGCTCAGTACTCAGGGTGCTGGGTGCTCAGTACTCAGGTGCTGGGTGCTCAGTGCTCAGGGTGCTGGGTGCTCAGTGCTCGGTGTGCTGGGTGCTCGGTGCTCAATACTCAGGGTGCTGGGTGCTCAGTACTCAGGGTGCTGGGTGCTCAGTACTCAGGGTGCTGGGTGCTCAGTACTCAGGTGCTGGGTGCTCAGTGCTCAGGGTGCTGGGTGCTCAGTGCTCGGGGTGCTGGGTGCTCAGTGCTCAGTACTCAGGGTGCTGGGTGCTCAGTACTCAGGGTGCTGGGTGCTCAGTACTCAGGTGCTGGGTGCTCAGTGCTCAGGGTGCTGGGTGCTCAGTGCTCGGGGTGCTGGGTGCTCAGTGCTCGGGGTGCTGGGTGCTCAGTACTCAGGGTGCTGGGTGCTCGGTTCTCAGTACGCTGGGTGCTCAGTACTCAGGGTGCTGGGTGCTCAGTACTCAGGGTGCTCGGTGCTCTGTACTCAGGGTGCTGGGTGCTCAGTGCTCGGGATGCTGGGTGCTCAGTACTCAGGGTGCTCAGTGCTCAGTACTCGGGGTGCTTGGTGCTCAGTACTCAGGGTGCTCAGTGCTCAGTACTCGGGGTGCTGGGTGCTCAGTGCTCAGGGTGCTCAGTGCTCAGTGCTCGGGGTGCTGGGTGCTCAGTGCTCGGGGCGCTGGGTGCTCAGTGCTCGGGGTGCTGGGTGCTCAGTACTCGGGGTGCTGGGTGCTCAGTGCTCAGGGTGCTCAGTGCTCAGTACTCAGTGCTCAGGGTGCTCAGTGCTCAGTGCTCAGTGTGCTGGGTGTTCAGTACTCAGGGTGCTGGGTGCTCAGTACTCAGGGAGCTGGGTGCTCAGTGCTCAGGGCGCTGGGTGCTCAGTGCATGGGGCGCTGGGCGCTCAGTGCTCGGGGTGCTCGGAGCTCAGTACTCAGGGTGCTGGGTGCTCAGTGCTCGGGGTGATCGGTGCTCAGTACTCAGGGTGCTGGGTGCTCAGTGCTCGGGGTGCTCGGTGCTCAGTACGTTGGGTGCTCACTACTCAGGGTGCTGGGTGTTCAGTGCTCAGTGTGCTGGGTGCTCAGTGCTCAGGGTGCTGGGTGCTCAGTGCTCAGGGTGCTGGGTGCTCAGTACTCAGGGTGCTGGGTGCTCAGTGCTCGGGGTGCTCGGTGCTCAGTGCTCAGGGTGCTGGGTGCTCAGTACTCAGGGTGGTGGGTGCTCAGTACTCGGGGTGCTGGGTGCTCAGTACTCAGGGTGTTGGGTGCTCAGTACTCAGGGTGCTGGGTGCTCAGTACTCGGTGTGCTGGGTGCTCAGTGCTCAGTACTCAGGGTGCTGGGTGCTCAGTGCTCGGGGTGCTGGGTGCTCAGTGCTCAGTACTCAGGGTGCTGTGTGCTCAGTGCTCAGGGTGCTGTGTGCTCAGTGCTCAGGGTGCTGGGTGCTCAGTGCTCAGGGTGCTGGGTACTCAGTGCTCAGGGTGCTGGGTCCTCAGTACTCAGGGTGCTGGGTGCTCAGTACTCAGGGTGCTGGGTGCTCAGTGCTCGGGGTGCTGGGTGCTCAGTGCTCAGTACTCAGGGTGCTGTGTGCTCAGTGCTCAGGGTGCTGTGTGCTCAGTGCTCAGGGTGCTGGGTGCTCAGTGCTCAGGGTGCTGGGTACTCAGTGCTCAGGGTGCTGGGTGCTCAGTACTCAGGGTGCTGGGTGCTCAGTACTCAGGGTGCTGGGTGCTCAGTGCTCGGGGTGCTGGGTGCTCTGTGCTCGCGGTGCTGGGTGCTCAGTGCTTGGGTTGCTCGGTGCTCAGTACTCAGGGTGCTGGGTGCTCAGTGCTCGAAGTGCTCAGTACTCAGGGTGCTGTGTGTTCAGTGCTCAGGGTGCTGGGTGCTCAGTACTCATTGTGCTGGGTGCTCAGTGCTCAGGGTTCTGTGTGCTCAGTGCTCGGGGTGCTCGGTGCTCAGTACTCAGGATGCTGTGTGTTCAGTGCTCAGGGTGCTGGGTGCTCAGTGCTCGGGGTGCTCGGTGCTCAGTACTCGGGCTGCTCAGTGCTCAGTGCTCAGGGTGCTGGGTGCTCAGTGGTCAGGGTGCAGGGTGCTCAGTACTCAGGGTGCAGGGTGCTCAGTACTCAGGGTGCTCGGTGCTCGGGGTGCTGGGTGCTCAGTGCTCGGGGTGCTCGGTGCTCAGTACTCGGGGTGCTCAGTGCTCAGTACTCAGGGTGCTGGGTGCTCAGTGCTCAGGGTGCTTGGTGCTCAGTACTCAGGTTGCTGGGTGCTCGGTGCTCAGTACGCTGGGTGCTCAGTTCTCAGGGTGCTGGGTGCTCAGTACTCAGGGTGCTGGGTGCTCAGTACTCAGGGTGCTGGGTGCTCAGTGCTCAGGGTGCTGGGTGCTCAGTGCTCGGGGTGCTCGGTGCTCAGTACGCTGTGTGCTCAGTACTCAGGGTGCTGGGTGCTCAGTACTCAGGGTGCTGGGTGCTCAGTACTCAGGGTGCTGGGTGCTTAGCACTCAGGGTGCTGGGTGCTCAGTGCTCGGGGTGTTGGGTGCTCAGTGCTCAGGGTGCTCGGTGCTCAGTGCTCGGGGTGCTTGGTGCTCAGTAATCAGGGTGCTGGGTGCTCAGTACTCGTGCTGGGTGCTCAGTGCTCAGGGTGCTGGGTGCTCAGTACTCAGGGTGCTCGGTGCTCAGTGCTCGGGGTGCTGGGTGCTCAGTACTAAGGGTGCTGGGTGCTCAGTGCTCGGGGTGCTGGGTGCTCAGTACTCAGGGTGCTGGGTGCTCAGTGCTCGGGGTGCTGCGTGCTCAGTACTCAGGTTGCTGGGTGCTCAGTGCTCAGGGTGCTGTATGCTCAGTACTCAGGGTGCTCGGTGCTTAGTACTCAGGGTGCTCGGTGCTCGGGGTGCTGGGTGCTCAGTACTCGGGGTGCTGGGTGCTCAGTACTCAGGATGCTGGTTGCTCATTGCTCAGGGTGCTGGGTGCTCAGTGCTCGGGGTGCTGGGTGCTCAGTACTCGGGGTGCTGGGTGCTCAGTGCTCAGGGTGCTGGGTCTCAGTGCTCGGGGTACTGGGTACTCAGTGCTCAGTACACAGGGTGCTGGGTGCTCAGTGCTCGGGGTGCTTGGTGCTCAGTGCTCAGTACTCAGGGTGCTGGGTGCTCAGTGCTCGGGGTGCTGGGTGCTCAGTACTCAGGGTACTCGGTGCTCAGTACTCAGGTTGCTGGGTGATCAGTGCTCAGGGTTCTGGGTGCTCAGTACTCAGTGTGCTGGGTGCTGCTGGGTGCTCAGGGTGCTGGGTGCTCAGTGCTCAGGGTGCTGGGTGCTCAGTGCTCAGGGTGCTGGGTGCTCAGTGCTCAGGGTGCTGGGTACTCAGTGCTCGGGGTGCTGGGTGCTCAGTAATCAGGGTGCTGGGTGCTCAGTACTCAGGGTGCTGGGTGCTCATTGCTCGGGGTGCTGGTTGCTCAGTGCTCGGGGTGCTGGGTGCTCAGTGCTCGGGGTGCTCGGTGCTCAGTACTCAGGGTGCTGGGTGCTCAGTGCTCGGGGTGCTCAGTACTCAGGGTGCTGTGTGTTCAGTGCTCAGGGTGCTGGGTGCTCAGTACTCAGGGTGCTCGGTGCTTAGTACTCAGGGTGCTGGGTGCTCAGTGCTCAGGGTGCTGGGTGCTCAGTACTCAGGGTGCTGTGTGTTCAGTGCTCAGGGTGCTGGGTGCTCAGTACTCAGGGTTCTCGGTGCTCAGTACTCAGGGTGCTCGGTGCTTAGTACTCAGGGTGCCGGGTGCTCAGTGCTCGGGGTGCTGGGTGCTCAGTGCTCAGTACACAGGGTGCTGGGTGCTTAGTGCTCAGTTTGATGGGTGCTTAGTGCTCGGGGTGCTGGGTGCTCAGTACTCAGGGTGCTGGGTGCTCAGTACTCCGGGTGCTGGGTGCTGAGTTCTCGGGGTGCTCGGTTCTCAGTACTCAGTGCTCAGGGTGCTCAGTGCTCAGTGCTCAGGGTGCTGGGTCTTCAGTACTCAGGGTGCTGGGTGCTCAGTACTCAGGGTGCTGGGTGCTCAGTGCTCAGGGTGCTGGGTGCTCAGTGCTCGGGGTGATAGGTGCTCAGTACTCCGGGTGCTGGGTGCTCAGTTCTCGGGGTGCTCGGTGCTCAGTACTCAGTGCTCAGGGTGCTCAGTGCTCAGTGCTCAGGGTGCTGGGTGTTCAGTACTCAGGGTGCTGGGTGCTCAGTACTCAGGGTGCTGGGTGCTCAGTGCTCAGGGTGCTGGGTGCTCAGTACTCGGGGTGCTCGGTGCTCAGTGCTCAGGGTGCTGTGTGCTCAGTACTCAGGGTGCTGGGTGCTCAGTACTCAGGGTGCTGGGTGCTCAGTGCTCAGGGTGCTTTGTACTCAGTGCTCAGGGTGCTCGGTGCTCAGTACTCGGGGTGCTGGGTGCTCATTCTCAGGGTGCTGGGTGCTCAGTGCTCGGGGTGCTGGTTGCTCAGTACTCAGGGTGCTGGGTGCTCAGTGCTCAGGGTGCTGGGTGCTCAGTACTCAGGGTGCTGGGTGCTCAGTGCTCGGGGTGCTGGGTGCTCAGTGCTCAGGGTGCTGGGTGCTCAGTACTCAGGGTGCTATGTGCTCAGTACTCGGGGTGCTGGGTGCTCAGTACTCAGCGTGCTGGGTGCTCAGTACTCAGGGTGCTGGGTGCTCAGTACTCGGGTGCTGGGTGCTCAGTGCTCAGGGTGCTGGGTGCTCAGTGCTCGGTGTGCTGGGTGCTCAGTGCTCAGTACTCAGGGTGCTGGGTGCTCAGTGCTCGGGGTGCTGGGTGCTCAGTGCTCAGTACTCAGCGTGCTGTGTGCTCAGTGCTCAGGGTGCTGTGTGCTCAGTGCTCAGGGTGCTGGGTGCTCAGTGCTCAGGGGGCTGGGTACTCAGTGCTCAGGGTGCTGGGTGCTCAGTACTCAGGGTGCTGGGTGCTCAGTACTCAGTGTGCTGGGTGCTCAGTGCTCGGGCTGCTCGGTGCTCAGTGCTCGCGGTGCTGGGTGCTCAGTGCTCGGGGTGCTCGGTGATCAGTACTCAGGGTGCTGGGTGCTCAGTTTTCGAGGTGCTCAGTACTCAAGGTGCTGTGTGTTCAGTGCTCAGGGTGCTGGGTGCTCAGTACTCAGGGTGCTGGGTGCTCGGTTCTCAGTACGCTGGGTGCTCAGTACTCAGGGTGCTCTGTGCTCAGTACTCAGGGTGCTCGGTGCTCAGTACTCAGGGTGCTGGGTGCTCAGTGCTCGGGGTGCTGGGTGCTCAGTACTCAGGGTGCTGGGTGCTCAGTGCTCGGGGTGCTCGGTGCTCAGTACGCTGGGTGCTCAGTACTCAGGGTGCTGGGTGCTTAGTACTCAGGGTGCTAGGTGCTCAGTGCTCGGGGTGCTGGGAACTCAGTGCTCAGTACTCAGGGTGCTGGGTGGTCAGTGCTCAGGGTGCTGGGTGCTCAGTGCTCAGGGTGCTGGGTGCTCAGTGCTCAGGGTGCTGGGTGCTCAGTGCTCGGGGTGCTGGGTGCTCAGTGCTCGGGGTGCTCTGTGCTCAGTACTCATGGTGCTGGGTGCTCAGTGCTCGAAGTGCTCAGTACTCAGGGTGCTGTGTGTTCAGTGCTCAGGGATCTGGGTGCTCAGTACTCAGGGTGCTCGGTGCTTAGTACTCAGGGTGCTGGGTGTTCAGTGCTCGGGGTGCTGGGTGCTCAGTGCTCAGTACTCAGGGTGCCGGGTGCTCAGTGCTCGGGGTGCTGGGTGCTCAGTGCTCAGTACACAGGGTGCTGGGTGCTCAGTGCTCAGTTTGCTGGGTGCTTAGTGCTCGGGGTGCTGGGTGCTCAGTACTCAGGGTGCTGGGTGCTCAGTACTCCAGGTGCTGGGTGCTCAGTTCTCGGGGTGCTCAGTGCTCAGTACTCAGTGCTCAGGGTGCTCAGTGCTCAGTGCTCAGGGTGCTGGGTGTTCAGTACTCAGGGTGCTGGGTGCTCAGTACTCAGGGTGCTGGGTGCTCAGTGCTCAGGGTGCTGGGTGCTCAGTGCTCAGGGTGCTGGGTGCTCAGTACGTTGGGTGCTCACTACTCAGGGTGCTGGGTGCTCAGTGCTCAGGGTGCTGGGTGCTCATTGCTCAGGGTGCTGGGTGCTCAGTGCTCAGGGTGCTGGGTGCTCAGTGCTCAGGGTGCTGGGTGCTCAGTGCTCAGGGTGCTGGGTGCTCAGTGCTCGGGGTGCTGGGTGCTCAGTGCTCAGGGTGCTGGGTGCTCAGTACTCAGGGTGCTGGGTGCTCAGTACTCGGGGTGCTGGGTGCTCAGTACTAAGTGTGCTCGGTGCTCAGTACTCGGGTGCTGGGTGCTCTGTGCTCAGGGTGCTGGGTGCTCAGTGCTCGGTGTGCTGGGTGCTCAGTGCTCAGTACTCAGGGTGCTGGGTGCTCAGTGCTCGGGGTGCTGGGTGCTCAGTGCTCAGTACTCAGTGTGCTGTGCGCTCAGTGCTCAGGGTGCTGGGTGCTCAGTTTTCGAGGTGCTCAGTACTCAGGGTGCTGTGTGTTCAGTGCTCAGGGTGCTGGGTGCTCAGTACTCAGGGTGCTGGGTGCTCGGTTCTCAGTACGCTGGGTGCTCAGTACTCAGGGTGCTGGGTGCTCAGTACTCAGGGTGCTCGGTGCTCAGTACTCAGGGTGCTGGGTGCTCAGTGCTCGGGATGCTGGGTGCTCAGTACTCAGGGTGCTGGGTCCTCAGTGCTCAGGGTGCTGGGTGCTCAGTGCTCGGGGTGCTCAGTACTCAGGGTGCTGTGTGTTCAGTGCTCATGGTACTGGGTGCTCAGTACTCAGGGTGCTCGGTGCTTAGTACTCAGGGTGCTGTGTGCTCAGTACTCCGGGTGCTGGGTGCTCAGTGTTCGGGGTGGTCGGTGCTCATTGCTCAGGGTGCTGGGTGCTCAGTGCTCGAGGTGCTGAGTACTC